>NC_142566.1:12490000-13115000 GCF_041283825.1 Pyrus communis
GCATCTTCTTCCAACTTTGTCCAAATTGAGTCCAACTTTGTCATGTGCATCTTCTTCACAAAAATTTCTCAACCCGATAAATGTTTCTAAGTAAAAGAACTCTAAAGAATAGAATAAATCACTGAGTAGAATGCAAATAAGTTTGTGGGTAGGGGACATAGTTTAAAGAAAAACCCCCTTGGTAATATCGATTCGAAGAAATATTATCTCCCAAAATTTGCTTATGTAAAGGATTCTCATTATGATAGTTAGAGAACCACCTTACTCTGGTACTAGGAATGCAAACATTTAAACCCATGACGAATCCTCCACTCCAAACTTATTCGAACATTTATCGGACTTGAGACGATTGCATCATTCCTGTATAGAATAAGTTAGTAAAAATGTTCATTTCTTTGCCCCCGTTTCTGGGTTAAGAGTCTCAATATTTGCAATGTAGCATGGGAGTGATTATTTCCCAGATTGGATTGCATGTTTGTTCCTAGTGAATCCTAAACAGAAGTTCTTTGGGAACATGGTCAGCAACATGTAGGTCGAAAACACTTTTTGAATCTTTTTGCCAAACCTTATGCGTTAAACCTGAGCGTTTCTGATTGGACTACCTTGTTTGGCTTGACCAAAGCATTTTTGCATATCAGAGATTTGTTGAAATAAAATTCCTCTTAGGGATTACCTATTTTAGATGCCCTCTTTGGACCTGCTTACACTTGGTGTTGCAAAGCTTACTTGACTTAGTAAGTCCATCGCTTGTCCAACACACATAACACAAGACCATGCTAACCTTAATGAGATATACACGGGCCTTTCCAAATAGTCAATGTTCAGTTGATTTTCCAAATAGTTAGGAACTTTATTTAAAGATTGAGTGACTCTTAGGACATTGCTTCCATACCTAAATTCCTATGTACTCATTCATATTATATTATCTATATGATATAAAGCCAAACTCATGAATGAATAAATCTTGCCCATTTATTTATTAATTAATATAGAGTTGTTACATAATATCCAATATTACGAAATTGGCTTTTACGGCACAAGTCCGACAATCTCCCACTTGCACTAAAGCCAATGATCACAATGACGCACACGAAAACTATTTAGGTGTCAATCAAGCTACTTATGTCACATTGTGTTATTAATTGGGTTCGCTATGTTTTCTGCTATGTTAACTCTTTAAACTTGAATCTTCTTTTTCACAGATTTTCTAATCTTGTGAATTGGATTTTCGATGTGTTTGGATGACTTATGAAACCTTTAGTCCTTGGCTTGAGCCTTCGCCCCATTGTCGATACAATGGTAGGAACATATCCAAGTTCAGTTATGAAATTCTTTTTCCAAAACCTCTTGATTAGCATTTAAATCATACTCATATTTTGCCTTTCAGATGGAGAGCGTTATGCGCTTCTGCATATTTGCTTTCCCAATTCACAACTTCTTCATTCAAAATAAAGAAAAATCCTTATGTAAACCTACACTTGGTAGATTCCATGTGCTCTGAATTTAGTGCAGTCTTGTACAAAATAGTATCATTTCAACGCTTTCTCCATACACCAACATCATATCCTTAGTACTACTCAAGTGCTTAAGGTTCACTGATAGGAATGTTACCACCTACAAAAGTAGGGATAAAAACACTTAAAAATACTTGCAAGAGAACAAGGTAGTTCTAGTATAAACAGCTCAAGCAAGGTCATTTCCGCAAGGATTGAATGAATAATTTATGTAAACACCAAATCTTAATTAATTATTTGAAAGCAAAGATTTGAAAAGGTTGATTTTGAATTTAAAAATAATAAAAACGAATTTAATTAAAATGATTAAAGAAATTAGCAATGTAAAGAAAACAAAGGAAAATGTTTTGAAAACCAAATTATTAAAACCTAGGGTTCTGTCGTCCTCTTAACAATCCTACGTAGATTTATCAATTACTTATGAATTACCCATGCAACTTTGAAGGTTAGGTTTTCCTTATGCATATTCTACTTGTGGCATTCAAGCTAGAATGTATATTAAACATGCAATCCATTTGTGGCATTCAGATCAAATATGTTTAGCATGACTCATTACGCTTTGTGAAAACAGTTTAAAAAATCATGCAACCCCTAAGACGTGGCATTCACCCTAGGTGAACTTACAACTATCAATCACAAGAAGCAGTACCCAATTCCCCGGTGGCATTCCGATCGAATTGTATCTGATTACTTATCTAAACATCCTAATGGTAGCTAAGTATTAAGATACAAAGACAGTTTAAAGCACAGAGATTAATAATTCAAAGTATGCATGCATAATATCATAAGCAATTAAATAAAAACTACATATTCATGCTAAGGCTCAGGCATCACCCTAGTAAAAGAAAATTAGTTACGAACAACTGATGCGAGATTTACTTGACACTCAAATTAAACCCTCGTTTGACAATTGTAGTAGAATGGATAAGTGAGGGATCGTTCTAGACCGGGGATTAGGAGGGCTTGCTAAAACCTTCTAAATAGACTTAAAAACATAAAAACTAAATTAAAATACTCTTAACAAGACTACTATGACTCAGAAAGGCTTTGAAAAACTCAAATTGTCTAAAACAATCAAATTGACTCAAATAGAAGCTAGAACTTGATTTAGATGAATTTGCAATTGTTTATGACTCCAAAAGCTTAAAGATACAAAAATAAAACAAATACGAATGATTAAGACTTAACAAAATAGGGGGGGAATTGTGGTTTGACGATATTAAATTAAAAAGACAGAATATAATTAAAGGCAAAATGTAAATATGAATGTGATAAAAATATGGATGATGGAATAGCCAAGGGGTTCTTCTCCACACATGTTACACTTGCAAACAAAATTGATTCTCAGTTGGTCTTTCGATAAGTTGTGAAACTCAATGCTCCAAGTTAATTAGATCCGCTTAGATTAACTTTCAGATTTCCCTAAATTCGTTGGATTGAATGGAATACGCATTACAACCAAATTATTCTTAATCAAAGTCCCTAACTATGGAATACGCATGATAGAGACATTTAACAAAGATCATTAAGTTCAACGGAAATCATAAACATCGACGAGGCATTCGTTACTATGGAATACGCATGAAACTTATGCCAAGAATTCGTTTAACACGATTGTTTATAAGCAACCTCTACTACTTGTGAATATAAGTTCATAACGATTAGGTGAAATTCACTTATATTCTAGCGTCATATTTATGCATGAAAATTAAGCTTGCAATCTCAATGAACATACATAAATAAGTTATCAATCAAACAGTTAAACGAATTGAATCCACAACTTATGAAATTCCAACCAAACGTAATCAATTCAAAATGCAAATATAAACATAGTTTCGAATCACCCCCTAGCTAAAGGGGGTTTAGTTCCTCATAACTTTGAAATCAAAGAAACACCTAAACATTCCAACAACTCAAACGTGAATTGTATGAACGTTTAGGCACTCTTCTCTTCCCTTCTCATACGTACAAAACAAAGAGAATTAAATTTAAACTTTGAAATCAAAGAAACACCTAAACATTCCAACAACTCAAACTTGAATTGTATGAACGTTTAAGCACTCTTTTCTTCCTCGTTGTTGTAGCACAAAGTCTAAGGTGAGCTTAAGGGCTTTAGGTTTATGTGGAATGGAGTAGGGAGTGGTTGGAGATGGAAGAATGAAGAGAAAATATGCAGAAAATGAAGTGGGACTCACGGCAATGGAATGGTATTTGTGTTGTGTGAAGTGTTGTGAATGGAAATATGAGATATGAATTCAATGGGGAGTGAATGAATGAATGCTAGGGTATTTATAGGGGTGGTGGAGGGAACATATGGCTGTTTGTTTAAGCATTTGTGTGGAGGAATGATGGAAAAACAGCTAGGACACATGTGAAAACTGGAATTGCACAAGGGGAGCAAAGGGAACCCACGGCATAGATGGATTTGCATGTGTTTGGGAAGCTTTCTTGCTCATTTTCTGGATGCAATGATGAAGAGTTTAATAATTAATGCATGTAGGTGGTTGAAATGATGAAGAATGAGTGGTGGATGTGTGAATGATTGAATGTGCATGTGGGTGAATGTGAAGGGAATGCATGTGAGGATGCTGGAAATGCAATGGGACTCACGGCACAAAGGTTCTTTGGTGATGAATGTGGTTGATTTAATGGAGGAACAAGTGCATGTGTTGAATTAGTGGTGCATGTGATTAAAGATGGAGAAGGTGGTGTAATGATGAAGTGGAATGGCTGAAAATGCAAGGGGGAGTGAAGGCCACGGCAAAGGTGTTTTGGTGCATGTGTTGGCTGTTTTGTTTGTTGGTTAAAGCTTGTGTTTGCATGTGAATGTTGTTTGTGTTTTAAAGAATGAATGGTGGTGTAATAATGAAGTGTGATGAGTGATAAGTGTATGATATGTTGAGTGATAAGATAAGTGGTTATTGATATGTGGTTATTGATATGTAGATGAATGAATGATATGATAAGTAATGAATGAATGATATGTGGTTATTGATATGTAGATGAATGAATGATATGATAAGTAATAAATATATGATATGTGGTTATTGATATGTAGATGAATGAATGATATGATAAGTAATGAATGAATGATATGTGGTTATTGATATGTAGATGAATGAATGATATGATAAGTAACAAATATATGATATGTGGTGAGTGATAAGTGAATGGTTTGATAAGTGATAAATGAACTAGTTTAAAGGGCTAGGGTTTAAGTACATAGAATGGGCCTAAAATAGGTTGGTTTGTATGGCATAATGTGTTGTGTCTTCAAGTGCATACAAGGCCTTCAAATTCGTCCATCCTCTTGGCTCCATGGATAAGCTATCCAATCCATGCCCAAAAATGCTCCAAATGGCCTCAAAATGCACTTTCTTGCTCCCTAGGCCCTTAGAACCTGAAAACACACAAAAGAAGCATAAAGGACTAAAATAACGAGAGAAACATAACGTAAATGCACGAGAACAAGCCATTTAAGTCGCATGAATATGCTCCTATCAACAACCATAAAACAAAAGGAATTTTATTGAAATAGAAAAAGGATAGAAAAAACCTAGAAAATAAACTTCAAAAATTCTCTAGAGTAGTGCATGCGTTCTCCCTGTCAACCTAATGGCTAAAAAACCTTATTTATACTACTACAAAATAAACTCCTTCTTAGAAAAGGTCTTAGAATAAAACTACGAAACATAATAAAATAATAAATAGAAAATAAAAGGTTTCCTATTTAAACTAAAATTCAGACTTGTCAGAAAATCACACGGACTGATCAAATCAACTCCGATTTGGCCCCAAAAGGTCTCTTTTGAAAGATGAAGACGTCCTTACAAATCATCAGAAGGAATATTCCTCAAAATATGCCATCTTGACCTTCAAAATACCTAAAACGTCGTCAGTCTGGGAAAGCTGCGCGCTGGGCCTTTATTTCATCGCCACAGTCAAACGGCCTGGTAGAAAAATTTGGAATTTTGACACAATAATCTTGAAAGGCACACCAACATCCTCCAATTGGAATCACTGCAAAATTCATTCATTTGATCACTTTTTGCTCCAGAGGAAATCGAATCTCCTACATTGGAAATATATAACAAAGTATCAAAATTCTACCAAAATAACCAATAAATTAATACTAAGATTAGGGTAAAATATATAATATAAAATCGACTCATCATTCACCTTCATGGTGCAATCATGTTTACGTTCCAAGTTCTCTTGGAATCTACTCACATCCCAAGGGCAAAGCAAATACATAGCATGGAATACATGAGACATCTCATCTCAAGTTTCTCACTTGGTGTCTTAGGATTCATAACCTTAGCGAGAACAATGCCATGTCAAAAAGGTAGGAAGCCTCTTTTTTGAATCTTGCACGCTACACCGTTTTACCATCTTATCTATGTAATTGAATTAGGATAGGACAGGAATATGTGAGGTTTCTCCAATGTTCATCATGGATAACGTATTTTGATAACCAAGCTTTTTACTTTGATAAGCATACCTTCGTCATTTCCTATTAGTAATATGTTAACAACATACAACACTAGGAAAGTGATTGAATCCACAAATTGTTTCTTGTAAACGCATGGTTTGTCTGAATTCTATTCATAATTATATCCCTATATGACTTCGTCAAATCTCAAGTTCCAGATTTGAGATGCTTGCTTAAGGTCATAGATAGAGAGCTGAAGCTTACGTACCTTGTGCACTTGATGTGATAAAAGATGGCACTCAAATTAAACCCTCTTATTGACAATTGTAGTAAAGATGTAACTAGGGATCGTTCTAGGATGGGGATTAGGAGGGATTGCTAATATACTCAAAACTGACTCAAAAACATAAAACTAGGCTTGAAAACATTTAACTAGACTCAAAGAACTCAAAACAAACTAAAAAGATTCAAAACAGCACAAAACAATCAAATAGACTCAAACTAGAATATGTTTTCTTGTATAGAGCATACACCATAGATTGTGTTTTCTTGTATAGAGCATACACCACAAATTGGTGTCCTTGTATAGAGCATACACCACAGATTGTGTTTTCTTGCATTTTGGGTCTTTCAACAACCTATGACACAAGAAGAGTGAGATTAGCCAATTGAGATTGAATTTCAGATATTGCACTTAAGTGCAATTTGGAGCATTTTAGAGCAGTTTTGGGCTTGGAATGGATTGCACATGCATGGATCAAGGTGGATGGACGAATTTGAAGATCAAGAGAGGCTAGGAATGTGATTAACATCTGGAAGAATTAAATTGAAGACTTGGAAGATAAGGAATCATCCATGAAGAAGGAAACATTATCCAAATTACCTTATCTTATCCAAACCTTATCCAACCTTATCTTATCTTATCCTAACCTAATCTTTTCCTACCTTAATTCTAGCTGCAAAGAGGACTCCTTTTGACATTAAATCACCTAAATATCAGGTTCTAGAAACCTTATTTTCGTGCCCTAAGTTTATGCCACATGTAACCCTTCTAGAAGTTCTAGAATCTGCGACAAGGACCATTCCTTGTCCTCCCTGGAATCTGATTGAAAGTGTCATTGTTCTTTGGTGATTTGGAGTCCTAATTCCTCTCATCTTCAGCCCAATTTCGTGCCTTCCCTTCACCCTATAAATACATGATGCCGCAACACTCATAAACCACCACCCTCTACCACAATTTCACACCACACCATCCACCATACCTCAAGAGCCTAAATTCACACAAATCCCCATTGTGCGCAGCAAGGAAGGAAGGACGAGCCACCTGGAGTGTTTCTAGGTGTATTCTATCATTGTTTTTAATGTTTAAGTTTAATTATCTTTGTTTTGCGAACATGAGGAGCTAAACTTGTTTTAGCTAGAGGAGACTTTGAAACCATGATTATATTTGCAATATGAATTGATTACTTTCAATTGTGATTTCATAAATCGTGAATATAATTTACTTAACTGTTTGATTAAGAACTTATTCTTATGTGTTGATTAAGAGGGCCCGCTTAGTTTGCATGCATGAATTTGATGCTAAAATATAAGGGAGTTTCACATAATCGTTATGAACTTATATTTATAAGTAGTGGAGGTTGCTAGTCACAATCGTGTTAAGTAAATTCTTGGCAAGAGTATCATGCTGTTCATAGTTACGAATGCCTTGTCAATGCTTATGATTTTCACGAAGCTTAATGATCTTTGATTGTATCTTTATTATGTTGTTCATGTAGGGAACTATTGAAGAATAATTTGGTTGCCGATGCGTATTCCATCCAATTCAATGACTTAAGAAAAATCTGAGGGTTAATTAGTGCTGTTCACGGTTAATCTAGGGTGTTGAGGTTCATGGTTTATTGGAAAAGCAACTGGAAATCAATTTGTATGCAATTGTGTCATGTGTGGAGAATGACCCTCTAGCTAGCTTATCACCCATATTTTTCCCTAATTTCGTCCAAAGTTATTTAAATCTTTAAAAATTTTGTTTTTACCTTAATTTTGTCCAAAATCCAATCCCCTTTTACTTGGTTGTGTCTTTTAGTTAGAATTTGTCCAAACTTGTGTTTTTAAGTGTTTTGAGTCAAGTTACAAGTAATTTTCATCCGAATCACACTTTAGAGTCTAGTTTGAGTCTATTTGATTGTTTTGTGTTGTTTTGAGTCTTTTTAGTTTGTTTTGAGTCATATAAGTCTAGTTAAGTGTTTTTAAGTCTAGTTTTGTGTTTTTAAATCTAGTTTTCTGTTTTTGAGTCTAGTTTAGTGTTTTAGAGTTTAATTTGAGTAGATTAGCATCTCTTCTAATCCCCGGCCTAGAACGATCCCTACTTACACATACTACAATCATAGGGTTTTAATTTGAGGGTTAGAATATTTCACATCAAATTTTGGCATCATTGCCGGGGATTAGTAAAATTGCATCATTGCCGGGGATTAGTAAAATTGCTAATCCCTCTGTTTGTTTATTTTTCTTTTGATATTTGATTTAGTTTTATTTCTTTGATTTTAGGTACTAGAGAAGCAAGACATGGCAATTGCTAATCTTAAAGCTCAAATAGCAAATCTTACTTCTCAGTTGTCACAGTTTGCCGAAGGGTCCACAATGCAAAGTGTCCCTACATTTGGTGCTTCTTATAGGCAAGAATATCAAGCAAATCAATGTCCACAAAGAGATTGGAGTGATCATTCAAACTCTATGTGGTGGGAATCTCAACAAGTTCAACACAAAGGATATTGGCAGCCATATGAGGAGTTTTATTCAACGCCTATACAGCCACCACAACCTCATATACAATATGCCCAACCAAACTCAGGTTTGTCAATAGCTTATGATCAAATTCTTAATGAATTAATTTCTTTGGTGCAAGGCTCACAAAACCAAGCCAAGGAGGCTCAACAAGGAGAATATTGGCAGCCATTGATGCGAGAATTACTTGACACTCAAATTAAACCCTCGTTTGACAATTGTAGTAGAATGGATAAGTGAGGGATCGTTCTAGACCGGGGATTAGGAGGGCTTGCTAAAACCTTCTAAATTGACTTAAAAACATAAAAACTAAATTAAAATACTCTTAACAAGACTACTATGACTCAGAAAGGCTTTGAAAAACTCAAATTGTCTAAAACAATCAAATTGACTCAAAAAGAAGCTAGAACTTGATTTAGACGAATTTGCAATTGTTTATGACTCCACAAGCTTAAAGATACAAAAATAAAACAAATACGAATGATTAAGACTTAACAAAATAGGGGGGGAATTGTGGTTGGACGATATTAAATTAAAAAGACAGAATATAATTAAAGGCAAAATGTAAATATGAATGTGATAAAAAATATGGATGATGGAATAGCCAAGGGGTTCTTCTCCACACATGTTACACTTGCAAACAAAATTGATTCTCAGTTGGTCTTTCGATAAGTTGTGAAACTCAATGCTCCAAGTTAATTAGATCCGCTTAGATTAACTTTCAGATTTCCCTAAATTCGTTGGATTGAATGGAATACGCATTACAACCAAATTATTCTTAATCAAAGTCCCTAACTATGGAATACGCATGATAGAGACATTTAACCAAGATCATTAAGTTCAACGGAAATCATAAACATCGACGAGGCATTCGTTACTATGGAATACGCATGAAACTTATGCCAAGAATTCGTTTAACGCGATTGTTTATAAGCAACCTCTACTACTTGTGAATATAAGTTCATAACGATTAGGTGAAATTCACTTATATTCTAGCGTCATATTTATGCATGAAAATTAAGCTTGCAATCTCAATGAACATACATAAATAAGTTATCAATCAAACAGTTAAACGAATTGAATCCACAACTTATGAAATTCCAACCAAACGTAATCAATTCAAAATGCAAATATAAACATAGTTTCGAATCACCCCCTAGCTAAAGGGGGTTTAGTTCCTCATAACTTTGAAATTAAAGAAACACCTAAACATTCCAACAACTCAAACGTGAATTGTATGAACGTTTAGGCACTCTTCTCTTCCCTTCTCATACGTACAAAACAAAGAGAATTAAATTTAAACTTTGAAATCAAAGAAACACCTAAACATTCCAACAACTCAAACTTGAATTGTATGAACGTTTAAGCACTCTTTTCTTCCTCGTTGTTGTAGCACAAGGTCTAAGGTGAGCTTTGGGGATTATGTGAAGTGTTTTGGAGGGATGGGAAGTGGTTGGATAGTGGCTGCAATGAAGGAGAAAAACTGCACAGAAAATGGAAGGGGAATTGCGGCAATGGATGTGTATTTGTGTTGTGTGAAGTGTTGTGAATGGAAATATGAGATATGAATTGAATGAATGAATGCAAGGGTATTTATAGGAGTAGTGGAGGGAACATATGGTTGTTTGTTTAAGATGCAAGTGGCTAATTAATGATGGAAAAGTATGTGATTTCAAGGATGCAAAGTGAATGAATCATGAATCATTGTGGATGAAAGGTGGAAGTGCATGTGTTGATGACTAGGTTAGTGGGTGGAAATCTGAAAATGGCATATAGGAATGGGAGCTCACGGTTTGAATGTGTAAAGTGTGTGTGAATGCATGTGAAGATGCAATAAATAATGCATGTAGGGTTAGGAAATAATGAAGAAATGCATGTGAGATGTTTGGAAAGGAAATGGGAACCCATGGCAATGAAGTTGTTTTGTGTTGTGAATTATGATGAATGCATGTGAGTTAAAGAGGGAGAATGTGGTGAAATGATGAAGTAGGAAGGTGGAAATGCATGTGAGATGTTTGGAAAGGAATAAAGAATGAATGGTGGAAATGTGAGTGAATGATGTGCATGTGTGAGAATGCATGTGGAATTAAGAGGAGTATGGAAGTGAAATAAATGAATGATATGTTAAGTGATAAGTGAATGATATGTGGTGAGTGATAAGTGAATGGTTTGATAAGTGATAAATGAATTAGTTTAAAGGGCTAGGGTTTAAGTACATAGAATGGGCCTAAAATAGGTTGGTTTGTATGGCATAATGTGTTTGATTGGGCTAGAGCCATTGTTTTGTGTCTTCAAGTGCATACAAGGCCTTCAAATTCGTCCATCCTCTTGGCTCCATGGATAAGCTATCCAATCCATGCCCAAAAATGCTCCAAATGGCCTCAAAATGCACTTTCTTGCTCCCTAGGCCCTTAGAACCTGAAAACACACAAAAGAAGCATAAAGGACTAAAATAACGAGAGAAACATAACGTAAATGCACGAGAACAAGCCATTTAAGTCGCATGAATATGCTCCTATCAAATACCCCCACACTTAGCTTTTGCTAGTCCTCGAGCAAAACAGAATAAAAACAAATAAACAAAACGACACTAAACACGTAAAACACAACCTAAACCTTCCAACAACCGTCTTAGGGATTTCCAATGCACATGACAAGTTAAAAATCATCATTCTCACAGATTTTAGTCATCTTCACATTTAAGTACATTCTTAATCATAGTCACCATATACTAGTTCACAATTAAGCATTTAAAACCATGTTTTGAATGTAGTAACATGCCTTAGAGAATTTGCTCAATTCCTTTCAAGATATGCACTCAATTTTTACTCAGATTTTCTAACTACACACCCTAATCTAGTCATATGTGAGAAGATTGATGTAAACATGAAAACGACACTCACATATATGTATCACAAAGAACGCAAATTCTGGAGTTAATAATCAATTTTAGATATGATCTCATGAATGGAATGCTACTACTTAGACGCGAGAACCAGTGACACCATAAGCTCATACCAAGTTCAAACTCCACAAATTGAAATACACAACACTCAAGATAGAAGTCAAGGGTTGTAACGGGGCTTGGGGTATGTGGATAAAGAAGGGATATGGAAAACAAAGGTTCTTAAAGAAATAGTGAGCAAAGCATTTTAATCAACTTAGAATTCACTTTTGAATGAAAACTCAACTTTTGAACAAAAAGGGAGAATTTAGACAATTTACGCCCAGAATTGGTGTTTTGGAACCTTTCTTCAATCACTTATTCTTTTTTTTTTTTTTTTTTTTTTTCTTTTGAATCTCAAAACAAAAACACTTAAACATTCTCTCCCCCACACTTATTTTCTTTCATAATGTAACTCAAAAGGAATTCAATTAAGTCATGCTCACTATCTTTTAAGAACAAGGGTAAGGACGGTCATATTCTAGGTTAGGTGAAGATAAAGTGGGTAAACAAAGAACATGGGTTAACATGGCTCAACGGGGGTAAAACTTACAACATATACGAAATATGGGAAGCGAGGCTATTTGGCTATGGTGGCAACTACACAACTTCATCTTGATATATGTTATGCAAATCAATAACATGCTTTGAATGAAATGGGCATGAGTTCTAGCATTTGGAACTATATGATGAAACGCCTTCTAAGTAGTAACCAAGCAAAGAATAATGAGATCATGCAACGATTTTAGAAAACAAGAAATCACAGATTATACTCTCCAAAGAACGTTATAGGCTCAAGTCTCTCAGGGTTGTAGCATTTGTTTGAGTTCCTTCCTTCAGGCATGTTACAAAAACTAAATTTTCTTTTATGATTGCATGTGAAGTTATACATTATAACCATAACCAAGCATATACCAAGAGTAAATCAAACTTTTCTCTATGTTAATAACTCTTTTTAACAGTCATGCAATTACAAACCAAATCCTTATCATTGTGTTGGAAGGTATCCTAAGACACAAACACACACACAAAAACAACTTTAAAACAACTCTTTTTGGGTTTTTCAAAACAATTTTTCAAATTTTTATGGGATTTTCGAATTTTTAAGACAAAACACACTAAAACAGTTTTAAAACAGTGAGAAACAACATGTGAAGTGATAGGTGAATAAATCCAACGAATTTGCATCAAATATACTTAGTTACCCCCCCACACTTAAATCAAACTTTGTCCTCAATGTTTTAAGCATAGATTCACACAAAGCATAAGTAAATACACAAAAAGCACTTAAACATACTAAACATGGCATAATGTAATTAACAAAGAGAAGAGTTTAGAGACGCAAATCTGGTTATAGAGTGTAAATTCCATCTTCTCTTTGTTGATTGCATTGAGGCTTGATCTTGATGATTCCACAGGCTTACTTTTGAACTGGTTTCTGCCCATCGTTGATTTTCCTTTGTGCTACTTCTTGAACTGGGCAGCAGGATGGTTCTTTTGGTCTCCCCCGAAGGTCTGAGCTTATCCCTTTTATCTGTTTCTTTGTTCAATCTTTCCAATTCGTATTGAAAAGGGTTGGAGGATAACTCAGCCTATGTTTGTCTCCACATGCTTCAATGTATCATTTGCACTTGCCTTACTCGCTCCCCTTTGCAGAAGTGGTCCCTTCTCCGGAAGTGTATCAACCGTTGAAGATGACTACTCGAGAGCAACGCTAGGTAAGCAATCAGGAATAGATTCCAGACAGTTGGCTCCAGAACGGAAGACTGACTCCAAGTGCCGGCTGATTGCTTGTTTTACTTTGCCATGCGAGTAAGAACAAGGACAAAGAAAAAGACAGGGAAAGAGCATGATATGAGATACTTTTGCTTTTGACCTTGATGATATGAGATACCTTTGCTTTTAAAGAAGCGGTGAATGAATCAGCACATGTATTTGTTGTGCTGTTTCCTCCTGGGTCATATGTACTCCAGGCATCTGGTATCATCTTTGGGGAAGAAGAAAGAATTGAGTCTTTCGAAAGGCTTTGCTGGGAGTGCGCCCTCAGAGGTGAAAGAGAGTTGGGCATTTTCTTCAGGTTTACCCTGCCATAAAAGACGAAGGTCGACATATATAGAGATAATATCAAGTGGTGGTACTTTTTACCTTTGTCGACAAACGTTTTGATCCCGCAAATCCGGCTTTTTGAAATAATGGCGCCTCTTCGATCTCTGAACACGCCTCTTCAATTTCTGAGCAGGCGCCCCTTCGATTTCTGAATGACGTCCCTTCGCTTGCTGAACGACACGTGGTAGTGCAGATGCGGCTCCTTTTGACAAAGCTGCACGCGTCTTCTGAAAAGCTGAGAAAGTGTCGCCGAACTTTGCGCTTGTCGGCTAAAGATGTGTAGTTGCGATGATGGCCTCCACGTGTTGTCTGAAAAGAAGAACTCTTTTGACAAAGTTGAACACGTCTTCTGAAAAGCTGAGAAAGCGTCGCCTAAATTACGCCGGAAATTCCGGCTTTTTGAATCGGTGGACGCGTCGCCTTGGCTTCTTATTGAGGTATCGATCACCGCCACAAACACACTCTGAAGAATTCCCATTCTTGAAAATTGACTCCGGCCCTTTGAAATTTAACTCCATCCCTTCTCTTTGAACACTTTTGAAAAAAATGGCAAACTCATCGAACCTTAGCTTGGAATTGAGCCTTAGCAGTGATACGGGCGCGCCGCGTCAAGGTAACGTATGGCGTCCTTCTTTCTTTTCTTCTAACGGTCCTCTTTCAGGTGAAGACTCTGTGATGCAGGACGCCACAACAGCTACAATAGTAGCTAGGAACCTCCTCACACCAAAAGATAGTAGGCTGCTGTCAGGACGGTCCGATGAGTTGGCCGTTCAAGAGTCCCTCGCACTTAGTGTTCAGTGTGCGAGTTCTGTGTCCAACATGGGCCAACGCCTGCTTGCCCGCTCCCGTCAGGTGGAATCATTGATGGCAGAGGTGGAAAGTCTCAAGCAGGAGATCCAGCAGCTGAAGTATGAGAATAGAAGTTTGCATGTGCTTGCAAATAACTATTCGTCGGGCATGAAGAGGAAGCTTGATGAGCTGCAAGAGTCTGAAGGTCGGATTCACAGTGACCGTCAAAGGTTTTCGTCTTTCCTCCAGAGGCACCTTTTTCCTGGCTCATCCAGCGCTTGGCCAAGTATTGAGGCCTGGAATGCTCTATCTTCGATGCCTCCCGCTCCGATGCCTTCTGTTCCTACGCCTTCCGCTCCGATGCCTTCCGCTCCGATGCCTTCTGTTCCTACGCCTTCCGCTTCAAGAGTAAAGCCCCGTAGTGGGGCCTCAAGCAAACAACCTTTGTGAAGCACCATCTTTCTTTGTTTAGCAGTGCCTATCAATAAATCAAACATTTTCTCAATGTTACAATCATAGACTCACACAATTAATAAACAAACAAACAATAACAACTAAACAACCTAACAAGGCAGAAACGAAATAGCAACAAAGAGAAGAGTTTTTTTTTTTTTTTTTATATTTTTTTTTTTTTTTTTTTTTTTTTTTTAATTTTTATCAAATTTTCGAAGTTTTATATCAAGACACTATAAAACACTCTAAAAACGCTTAAAACAGTGAGAAACAACATGTGAAGTGATAGGTGAATAAATCCCACGAAATTCATGCAAATACAAATTGTTTACCCCCCCACACTTAAATCAAACTTTGTCCTCAATGTTTTAAGCAGAAAGTCACAACAGAGCAAGCAAATAAACAAATACGAGAAAGAAAGCAAAGTAAAGGCAGTAAAGAAAAAGAAAGGAATAAAAATAAGTCTCTTAAAGGGGTTTCCAAGTTCTTCTCTATTCGGATGCATGGGTTGCCTCCCACGAAGCGCTTTCTTTTACGTCTTGCAGCCGGACGGTACCTCCGTTTAAGCTTGACTAGGTTCCACGGCATGGAGGGGTACCTCCTCCACGACATGCTCCTCAAACATCTCGTAATAGGGCTTCAATCGATGCCCATTCACTTTGAATTCTTGCTGCGTCCTTGAACTTTTGATTTGCACTGCACCATGAGGGAAAACATTAGTAACAACAAACGGGCCAATCCATTTAGAACGCAACTTACCAGGAAACAAACGTAGGCGAGAGTTAAAAAGTAACACTTTCTGCCCAACTGTGAAGGTCTTGGTTCGAATCATTTTATCATGGAATGCTTTGGTCTTGGCTTTGTACATCCGGGCATTCTCATAGGCTTCATTCCGAATCTCCTCAAGTTCATTCAATTGGAGCTTCCTATGAACTCCCGCTGCATCTATGTCCATGTTGAAAATCTTCACGGCCCAATGTGCCTTGTGCTCTAACTCTACGGGCAAATGACATGGCTTACCATAGACGAGCCGAAAAGGTGACATCCCAATGGGTGTTTTGTATGCCGTACGATATGCCCACAGTGCATCATCTAAACGTAAGCTCCAATCCCTCCTTGTTGGTCCAACGGTCTTCTCCAAAATTTGTTTTATTTCTCGGTTAGACACCTCGGCTTGGCCATTTGTTTGAGGATGGTAAGGTGTGGAGACCTTATGGTTGACATGGTACTTTCTTAGCAACGCCTCAATGGTCCGATTGCAAAAGTGAGACCCTCCATCACTTATGATTACTCTCGGCATTCCAAACCTAGCAAAAATGTTAGTTTTCACGAAATCTGCAACCACCTTAGAATCGTTAGTACGGGTGGCTTTTGCTTCCACCCATTTAGAAACATAATCAACGGCTAGCAAGATATAAGTGAAACCATAAGATAGAGGGAAAGGGCCCATGAAATCAATGCCCCAAACATCAAAAATTTCAACATTAAAGACAGGGGTTTGCGGCATTTGGTCCTTGGTACCTATGTTACCCATTCGTTGGCAACGATCACAAGACATACAAAAGGTTCTAGCATCCCTAAATATAGTCGGCCAATAAAAACCACACTCTAGAACCTTGAGGGCAGTGCGTTGTGTGCCAAAATGACCACCACATGCATATGTGTGACAAAAGCTTAGAATTGAGTGAAATTCAGAATCATGCACACATCTACGTACAATTTGATCTGAGCAATACTTCCACAAATAAGGGTCATCCCAAACATAGAAACGTGCATCATTTTTAAGCTTATCACGTTGGTGCTTGTTTAGTTCATTTGGAATTTGTTTAGTTACCAAGTAATTCACTAAATCTGCATACCATGGTTCACTTACCTCAATGGATAGCAGCTGCTCATCGGGAAAAGTTTCAGGGATAGGCACGGCATGTTCATGCTCCTCGTGGATCATTCGGCTTAAATGGTCAGCCACTACATTCTCGCTTCCTTTCTTATCCCGGATTTCAATATCAAATTCTTGAAGAAGAAGAATCCAACGGATAAGCCTCGGCTTTGCTTCCTTTTTTGTGAGCAAGTACCTCAAAGCTGCATGATCAGAATAAACGATTACTTTAGTACCAATTAAATATGAACGGAATTTATCTAAAGCAAAAACCACAGCTAGAAGTTCTTTTTCCGTCGTGGAGTAGTTCAATTGGGCATCATTGAGAGTCCGAGAGGCATAGTATATGACATGCGGCCGCTTGTCTCTTCTTTGTCCTAGAACAGCTCCTAATGCATAGTCGGATGCATCGCACATGAGCTCGAACGGAAGGCTCCAATCTGGAGGTACAATAATGGGGGCCGAGACTAGCTTCTCCTTGAGTTGGTTAAATGCCGAATTACACTCTTCATCAAACTTGAATGGCACATCTTTTTGAAGCAATCGGCAAAGAGGGTTGGACATCTTGGAGAAGTCTTTGATAAAACGCCTATAGAACCCTGCATGGCCAAGAAACGAACGTACCTCTCTAACCGAAGTAGGAGAGGGTAAGTGACGTACAAGGTCTATTTTAGATTTATCTACTTCAATTCCTTTTTCTGAAACAATATGTCCTAAAACTATACCTTGTTTCACCATAAAGTGACATTTCTCCCAATTCAAGACAAGGTTAGTTTCAACACATCGTTTCAAAATTAAGGTCAGATTATCCAAGCAATTATCAAATGAACTCCCAAATACACTGAAATCATCCATGAAAACCTCAATGATCTTTTCAACAAAATCGGAAAATATACTTACCATACACCTTTGGAAAGTGGCCGGTGCGTTGCATAAGCCAAATGGCATGCGACGATAAGCAAATGTTCCAAAGGGACATGTGAATGTGGTCTTCTCTTGATCATCCGGGGCTATCACAATTTGGTTATATCCAGAGTATCCATCAAGAAAACAGTAAAAAGCATGACCGGCTAACCTTTCGAGCATCTGGTCGATGAATGGCAAAGGAAAGTGATCTTTCCTAGTCATGGCATTTAGCTTCCGGTAATCGATACATACGCGCCATCCAGTCTGAATGCGTGTAGGCACGAGCTCATTCTCATCATTCTTGATAACAGTTACTCCGGACTTCTTGGGAACGACTTGAACTGGAGAGACCCAACGGCTATCGGAGATAGGGTAGATCACTCCGCAATCCAAAAGCTTGATTATTTCCTTCTTCACCACTTCCATCATCAGAGGGTTGAGACGGCGTTGAGCCTCTCGAGTTGGTTTAGCCCCCTCCTCAAGAAGTATACGGTGCATGCATGTGGTAGGGCTTATTCCTTTAATGTCGGCCAAAGTCCACCCTATGGCCGTTTTGTGTTCTCGCAGCACCCTCACAAGCTTCTCCTCCTCCATTGCCGTGAGACTTGATGAAATGATGACGGGCAATGTTTCGCCTTTTCCCAAAAACACATACTTCAAATGGTCTGGCAACGGCTTAAGTTCAAGCGATGGTGCCTGAACAACAGAAGGTAGCATCTTAGTGGAAACTGAATTTGAAAGTGAGAGTGGAACCTTACCATATTGTTGTGGCAATGACTCAAGGGCTGCCACAACCTCAATTATTTCTTCACTAGAACCCATTGCAAAGAATTCCTCCTCCTTGTCGTGGCCTTGCATTGGCCCAAATCCTTCATTTTTGCGCTCTATGGCCTTAGTGATGGTTGTTTCCAGGGCGTCCTCGTTCAATTCTTCAAGGTATACCTGCGCCAAAGAATCGATAACATCAATGGAAAAACAAGAATGGTCATCAACGGGATATCTCATAGTTTCAGAAATATTAAAATCAATCACTTCCCCATCGAATTCCATTGTCAAGGTGCCTTTGTATACATCAATCTTCGTTCGGGCCGTCTTCATGAATGGCCTACCAAGGAGAATCGGCAAAGATGTAGAATGGGCTGAATCCTCCATGTCTAGGACGTAGAAATCAGCCGGAAAAATTAAATGGTTCACCTGCACAAGCACATCTTCCAAAACTCCTTTTGGATACGCGTTAGAACGATCGGCCAATTGTATAATTACACCATCTTGTTTTAATTCACCCAAATTCATAGATGCATAAATAGAATAAGGCATGACATTTATGGATGCACCTAAATCAAGCATGGCATGTTCAAAACGATTATGTCCAATCACACAAGGAATCGTGAAACTACCGGGGTCTTTGCACTTGGTAGGCAGTTTACGTTGCAAAACAGCGGACACATTCTCGCTTACCTTCACTACCTCTTTGTTTGCCCTTCTTCTCCTTGTATTGCATAGGTCCTTGAGGAATTTAGCATACTTTGGAACCTGTTTGATTGCATCCAGAAGCGGTATGTTCACTTGCACCTTCCGGAACGTTTTAAGAATGTCCTTCTCGCTTTCTTCCTTTTTTTCTTGCATGAACCTGCGAGGAAAAGGTACATTGGGCAGATTAGGACGTGAAGTACATGAATTTGAACTTAAATTACCTGATTTGGCCGAGTTAGGGTGATCTGCCTCAGGTTGTGTCGTCTCTTCATCTACTTTCTGGGCAGATTTGGGATTGTTTGGCTCGGTCCCAACTTCTTTTCCACCCCTTAGGGTGATGGCCTTGGCGGATTCGAATCCTCCCTTTGGATTGACTGTGGTTGAGCTAGGAAGCTTTCCTTGCTCTCTAATCTGTCCAAGGAACTCAGAAATCTGCCCTATTTGTTTCTTCATATCCATCATCTCCTTCTCGTTATTTTCTATTCGGTTGTTTTGATTTTGCAACCCCTGCGAAATAGAGGTTAGTAATTGCATAGCTTGATTACTTTCCAAAGACGTACCTGAATGAGATGATGCCGAAGGTTGTTGGGATTGTTGGGGTGCATACGGCTTGGAATAAAAACCAGGGGGGTTTGGCCTAAATCCTCCTTGTTGGGCAGCTTGTTGTGGCTCCCTCCATTTGAAGTTTGGATGGTCCCTCCATCCGGCATTGTAAGTGTTCGAGTATGGGTTGTTTTGATTTTGTCCTTGGAAACCAATTGCATTGGCAGATTCCCACCCACCATTCTCGATTAGTTGAGGGCACTTGTCGGATGGATGCCCTTGAATTGAGCACACGCCACAAACTTGGTGTTCTTGTGCTTTTGGACCAATCACAACCTGAGAAACAAGAGAAGTAAGATTAGCAAGTTGTGATTGAATTTCAGAAATAGCACTCACCTCATTTACACTTTGTTGCCGTGGGGCTTCCCTTTGGCCCACTCCTTCATATTGTTGAGCGTTGAGCGCTCGGTTGGCTATGAGAATCTTGGCATCCCTTGGTGTTTTGTCCACCAATGCTCCTCCCGCTGATGCATCAACCATTTGACGTTCGATAGGAAGGAGGCCCTCATAGAAATATTGAAGGAGAAGTTCCTCCTTCATTTGATGTTGGGGACATGAAGCTACAAGGCCCTTGAAGCGCTCATAATAAGCCGGGAACGTCTCACCATGATTCTGTTGAATACCACTAATTTTCTTCCGTAGGAGAATCACTCTCGAAGTAGGGAAGAATTTCTCCAAGAAAGCACGCTTCATACTCTCCCACGAAGTCACAGTTCCCGGGGCTAGTTCGTAGAGCCAATCTTTGGCCTTGTCCATAAGTGAAAATGGAAAGGCCTTCATCTTCAATATACTCCCATCCACATTGACGGGGGTCATGCTCGAACAAACCACCTCGAACTCCTTCAAGTGTTTGTTGGGGTCTTCCATAGACAAGCCATGGAACTTCGGAATATGGTGTAACAAACTGGATTTGAGTTCAAATTCCTCAGTCTTCCCCTCTGCAGCCGTGGGGTATTGGATACAAAGAGGCAATGCATTATCCAAACCTGAGGCCGAAAGCTCCTTGATGGTTCTATTATCTGCTGCCATGGCTTGTTCTTCTTCAAAAATCTGATCCGTGGGCTTTTCTTCTACACCTACTTCTTCTTCTTCAAGCCCAGGTTGTGGTGGAGGTTGTGGTGGCTCTTGTTGACTCCTCGTTCTCCTCAAAGTGCGTTCAAAATCACCGTCAAAGTCGGAGATGTTCTCTATAATAGGCCGAGAGCGACGAGTCATACACAGTACCTAAAAAACAAGGAAACAAACAAACTAAGAATCTAAAATAAGAATGCACGAAAAACAAAAAAAAAAAAATATATAAAAATAAAGACAAAGGATTAGCAAAGTTGCTAATCCCCGGCAACGGCGCCAAAATTTGATGCGAGAATTACTTGACACTCAAATTAAACCCTCGTTTGACAATTGTAGTAGAATGGATAAGTGAGGGATCGTTCTAGACCGGGGATTAGGAGGGCTTGCTAAAACCTTCTAAATTGACTTAAAAACATAAAAACTAAATTAAAATACTCTTAACAAGACTACTATGACTCAGAAAGGCTTTGAAAAACTCAAATTGTCTAAAACAATCAAATTGACTCAAAAAGAAGCTAGAACTTGATTTAGACGAATTTGCAATTGTTTATGACTCCACAAGCTTAAAGATACAAAAATAAAACAAATACGAATGATTAAGACTTAACAAAATAGGGGGGGAATTGTGGTTGGACGATATTAAATTAAAAAGACAGAATATAATTAAAGGCAAAATGTAAATATGAATGTGATAAAAAATATGGATGATGGAATAGCCAAGGGGTTCTTCTCCACACATGTTACACTTGCAAACAAAATTGATTCTCAGTTGGTCTTTCGATAAGTTGTGAAACTCAATGCTCCAAGTTAATTAGATCCGCTTAGATTAACTTTCAGATTTCCCTAAATTCGTTGGATTGAATGGAATACGCATTACAACCAAATTATTCTTAATCAAAGTCCCTAACTATGGAATACGCATGATAGAGACATTTAACCAAGATCATTAAGTTCAACGGAAATCATAAACATCGACGAGGCATTCGTTACTATGGAATACGCATGAAACTTATGCCAAGAATTCGTTTAACGCGATTGTTTATAAGCAACCTCTACTACTTGTGAATATAAGTTCATAACGATTAGGTGAAATTCACTTATATTCTAGCGTCATATTTATGCATGAAAATTAAGCTTGCAATCTCAATGAACATACATAAATAAGTTATCAATCAAACAGTTAAACGAATTGAATCCACAACTTATGAAATTCCAACCAAACGTAATCAATTCAAAATGCAAATATAAACATAGTTTCGAATCACCCCCTAGCTAAAGGGGGTTTAGTTCCTCATAACTTTGAAATTAAAGAAACACCTAAACATTCCAACAACTCAAACGTGAATTGTATGAACGTTTAGGCACTCTTCTCTTCCCTTCTCATACGTACAAAACAAAGAGAATTAAATTTAAACTTTGAAATCAAAGAAACACCTAAACATTCCAACAACTCAAACTTGAATTGTATGAACGTTTAAGCACTCTTTTCTTCCTCGTTGTTGTAGCACAAGGTCTAAGGTGAGCTTTGGGGATTATGTGAAGTGTTTTGGAGGGATGGGAAGTGGTTGGATAGTGGCTGCAATGAAGGAGAAAAACTGCACAGAAAATGGAAGGGGAATTGCGGCAATGGATGTGTATTTGTGTTGTGTGAAGTGTTGTGAATGGAAATATGAGATATGAATTGAATGAATGAATGCAAGGGTATTTATAGGAGTAGTGGAGGGAACATATGGTTGTTTGTTTAAGATGCAAGTGGCTAATTAATGATGGAAAAGTATGTGATTTCAAGGATGCAAAGTGAATGAATCATGAATCATTGTGGATGAAAGGTGGAAGTGCATGTGTTGATGACTAGGTTAGTGGGTGGAAATCTGAAAATGGCATATAGGAATGGGAGCTCACGGTTTGAATGTGTAAAGTGTGTGTGAATGCATGTGAAGATGCAATAAATAATGCATGTAGGGTTAGGAAATAATGAAGAAATGCATGTGAGATGTTTGGAAAGGAAATGGGAACCCATGGCAATGAAGTTGTTTTGTGTTGTGAATTATGATGAATGCATGTGAGTTAAAGAGGGAGAATGTGGTGAAATGATGAAGTAGGAAGGTGGAAATGCATGTGAGATGTTTGGAAAGGAATAAAGAATGAATGGTGGAAATGTGAGTGAATGATGTGCATGTGTGAGAATGCATGTGGAATTAAGAGGAGTATGGAAGTGAAATAAATGAATGATATGTTAAGTGATAAGTGAATGATATGTGGTGAGTGATAAGTGAATGGTTTGATAAGTGATAAATGAATTAGTTTAAAGGGCTAGGGTTTAAGTACATAGAATGGGCCTAAAATAGGTTGGTTTGTATGGCATAATGTGTTTGATTGGGCTAGAGCCATTGTTTTGTGTCTTCAAGTGCATACAAGGCCTTCAAATTCGTCCATCCTCTTGGCTCCATGGATAAGCTATCCAATCCATGCCCAAAAATGCTCCAAATGGCCTCAAAATGCACTTTCTTGCTCCCTAGGCCCTTAGAACCTGAAAACACACAAAAGAAGCATAAAGGACTAAAATAACGAGAGAAACATAACGTAAATGCACGAGAACAAGCCATTTAAGTCGCATGAATATGCTCCTATCAGCCATATGAGGAGTTCTATACAACACCTATGCAGCCACCATAGACTCCCCCATAACAATACCAACCAAATTCAGGTTCGTTATTGGATTATGATAATCCAATACTAACTTCTTTGGCATAGGAACTACAAAATCAAACCAAGAAATTACAAAGTCAAGCCCAAGTGATGAGCGAACTAAAGAATTAAATGGGAGAGATCGCGGAATTCATGGGGAAAATGCAAGAACAAAGTGAACTATCCGACTTAACTGTTGAAATTACTGAAGCTATCACCTTGGAAAGTGGCTGATGCGAGATTTATACGCACACAAATTAAACCCTCTTTTCGTCAAATTGTAGTATATGTATAAGTAGGGATCGTTCTGGACCGGGGATTAGGAGGGATTGTTAATCACTTGGATTTGACTCAAAAACGTAAAAACGTAATATAAAACACTATACTAGACTCAAAGAATGCAAAACTAAACTTTAAAACACTAAAACAAACCAAAAGACTCAAACATCACCCAAAACACTCAAAACTGCCTTAAAAACACTTTCTGGGCAGTTTTGAGCACTTTGGTGAATTTGGACGAAATTATGTAATAAATTGAATCAAAACACTTAGAAACATAAACTAAGACACTTTCTAACTAAATTAGACAATAAAGTAAAGGGGGATTGAGTTTTGACGAAATTAAAACTAATGCACAGATTCTAATTAAAACAGAATGTAAATATGAAAATGATAAAATGGAATAAATGTGCATGGCTGAAAATGCATGTGAAAGCATGTGAATTAAATGGATGTGGGTGGCTGCAATGATGAAGTGAATAAAGGGTGCATGTGGGTTAATTAATTAAAGGGAGTGCATGTGGGTGCAAGGTGTGAATGATTATGAGTGCATGTGCAATGTTTTAAAGGATGGAATGCATGTGAATGGTTTTGGGAGAAAGGTGATAAGTGGTGATGATAAGTAATGATATGTGATTATGATAAGTGATAAGTGGTGATGATAAGTAATGATATGATAAGTGAATGATATGTGGTGAATGATATGTTAAGTGAATGATATGATAAGTGAATGATATGTGGTGAATGATATGTTAAGTGAATGATATGATAAGTGAATGATATGTGGTGAATGGTTTAAGTGTTTAAAATAGGGAACAAAGCCCTTCCTTGCATGGCAAGGAAGGGAGACACAAGGAAACACACGACAATGTCCTAAGGTTGCAAGGAATGTTGTTTTTGTGTTCTAAAATGCGTAGGAGTCTTCAATGGTGCTCAAACATGAGGTCTTTTAGGATTTAACTTTCCTACATCAAGTCTTCAATTTCGTCCATCCTCTTGGCTCCAAGCATATGATATCCATTCCAATCTCTAATTTGCTCCAAAAGGCTCCAAAAGGCATCCTTTTGCATACCTTGCCCTTAGAACCTACAAACACACGAAAATAGCTTAAAGTACTAAAATAACTAAAGAAACATAACGTAAATGCATGAGAACAAGCCATTTAAGTCGCATGAATATGCTCCTATCAGTGGCATGGAGGTTGGAGATGAACCCAAGACGTCCAAACCAAGCCAAAAATGGATGAACAACTGATGCTCAATGAAGAGGAGGATAACAAGGCCACGGCAAGGGAAGAAGCACCCTTCTCACAGCCCCATATGCCCTCTATACCGTCCACTAAAACCAAGGTAAGCCCAAATTCAATTCATCTTGACCCCATTCCACCAAATTGAAGGGAAATCTATGAGATTCATGTGGGATTTCTAGTGACTAGCATGCATATACAATTCAAAATTTATATACGAAAGCAACGGAAGCATGTCATACATTTTATCAAAGCTATAGTCATGCAAATCCCCTTCAAGATGCATAGGTTTATATAAGATGCATCAAAACAAAATTTATAAGAAGAACAAACTAGAGGTTTAGTTTTATACCTCTTGATCTAGATCTTAGACCAAGGATGGACCACCTCCAAGATCTTTGCTCCTCAAACTCCTTGAGCCTAGCCTCCCTCCTTGCTTCCTCCACTTTGTAAAGTAAGTGCTCCTAGGTTCTCTTCAAGTTTCCAAAGATATGAAAACCTCTAAAGATCCTCACCCACTTTGTAATGAGAAAGATGAAGGAATAACCAAAAGGGTGTATAGATGATTAGTTAAATCACCCCCTTGGTGGCCGGCCCTTTGTGTTCAAGAGAGAGAGCTTTTCTTTTCTCTTTTGTTGTTTTTAGAACACATAAAACCCTAATGAACTTTGTGTTATAAAGTTCCTTTTATAGACAAAAGAAACAAGTCAACATTTTAACCCATCTCTCCCTTGGTGGCCGGCCATATGTGTTTGGTTTGGGCTTTGGGCTTTTAATTATTTCAAGTCATCCAATGCTTGAATAAAAGCCCAATGGGTTTTGGCCCAATGGGCCTAATTAAACCCGAACGTTTCTTTAAGCCCAAAACGATCTTTATCGCTTTTATGATTTCTTTAGACTTTCTAAATTAATCAAAACACTTAATTAATCCAATTAATTATTTCCTTCATCCATTAGTTACTCACTACAAGAGTGTATTGGTGAACAATCTTTTAGGTTCTAATTA
The DNA here is from genome assembly GCF_041283825.1 of Pyrus communis. Taxonomy (NCBI): domain Eukaryota; kingdom Viridiplantae; phylum Streptophyta; class Magnoliopsida; order Rosales; family Rosaceae; genus Pyrus; species Pyrus communis. Next base: position 12,516,177 of record NC_142566.1, read on the forward strand.
GCAAGGCAGTGAGGTGATTGGCACCAATCCAATTGATTATCCAATCACTTAGTGAATTAAAACTTACTTTTAATTCACCTTCCTTTTGATGACTACATTTAATCATCTAGAAGAACTCACAAGCCATGAGTGACATCTAACCATATATCATGGCTACCCAAGCTAATGTAGAAGTTATTCGGAGAACCTATTCAGTTGGAATTACAATGTAATTCGATCCTTCTCTAAAACAATACTCTCAATCACATTACTAGGGTATGGATTTATAATGTCAAACCCCTAATGTGATTATTCCTTCTTATATGATTCATTTGAGACGTATAGGAACGCTTTCCTTTATTACGCTCGATACTTCGGCCGAAGATTCCCGAATCATATCTTAGAGTATTCATCCTCTCTTATCGAGGATCAGAGATTCCTTGTTGCGCATTCACTTGCCTTCATGGCTTAACCCCAACGATGCCTTGGACACTCGTGAACGGAATGACTTTAACATAATCAAAGATTAAGTACTTAACCACAAGACAACGACGATGCCTCAGGTCAAAGGATTACTTACATTATTCCAACCATTAGAGTTACTTGCTTGACATGTGAGTAGACCTCCATGCAAGTACTCTCGTTCGATTGTGTTCAGTGAACTCATTCCCTTAATGAGCACCTACATGCTTGTCTTAGTGTCGCTACACGAATGGGATGCAACTTTCCATCCTTCCAATTGAAGCGGACATAGTATGTACCGGTCTATGGATTGTCAGTATCCCTCCGACAATCCTTATGACCAGGAACCTTTTTGGACATGATGGTTATGAGAAGAAGGTCTCTGTAATCTAACATCATTAGGTTACTTCTTCCATCGATCCATTGTCCATGGATTCACTATTTAGGACATATATTGTTCATTGAGATAGTCCTAATTAGTATCTTTGCCTTCCGATGTATAAGAGTCATATATACATCAATTCATTATCCTGAAAGGTTTCTTCCAAAGATTGACTTTCAGGGCATATTTCCAACAATCTCCCACTTGCACTAAAGTCAATCACTAGTGTATCTTATACATGCTAGTTGAGTGAGCTTATGCTCGTAGGTTAACTTGGTTATGTATTAATCACCTTTTAATTTAAAAGGGATTTACTTATCAAATGTTTCTAAAACATTTTGATGATGTCTCTTTCTTGTGTTCGAATACTTTGATGAGACCTTGATTCCATGGCTTGAGCTATCGCCCCATTACGTCGTAGTATCCTACTAACGACCTTATGGTTTGGATTCAATCATTAGTTCTAAAAGAACCCTTTCCATTCAAAACACCTTTTGGAGCAGTTTCTAAAACAATATATCATTATATATTTCGTTTGTATACTTTATACAAACTTTGCTCCAACCTTGAGACCATTGTAGTACGATACTAACAATACATTCATATGATCAGCACTTCATCCATTATGAAGTTCCATTTGTTAAAATGGGTTATTTTCACTTTGGTTCATAACCTAAGTGAATGCACGCTTCCAGAGTCCCACTCTGATGTTCCTTTCTTAAAGGCAATAATACTCTATCAGTTGCTTTGGTTCTGATCCTGGGATATAGTAATATCTTAAAGTGATAACCCATGGTTTTTCACTTTTGGATATCTACTCACAAGTTCATACATGTGTCCCTTTTGTGATTTTATGACACATTCATTATAAGGGATATGAAAATGATTTTCTATCATATAGGAAAATGCTTTCTTAAATCTTCAACATTTTTGAGATTTAATTCCCATATAATATCCTTGAGATAGCCTTGCTATATCCTTGAGGTTATAACTTGTTGCTCAAAATATAACCTCACTCCCACTGGGCTTGTTGTAACTTTGCATTCATTTCAAAAAACTTAACAATTAAATTTTATGATTTGAACCATGAGGTGACGAATTTGGATTGCCTTGTTGTTAAACTATATGTTGTGACTCATTTTGAAACTATTCCCTTTTGTTTCATCAACTTGTCCATATGCTTTGTTATTAGCTTGTTCTCATAAAAGAGAATGATGGACAACTTCCAACATATAACCATTTTATGCTAGGTTGACGAAACCAACATTCAAAGACTATTCTTTAGAATGTTACACAACATAGAATTTAACGTTTTGAAGAGCTTGAGTCTTTTAACAATTAAAATTACAAACTTTTAATAATAGTCAAATACTATTATTATTTAGACAACTATAAACCAATCATATTCAAGTTTATATCCATTTTTACACCTCCCACTATTTCTCATGACTTTAATGAGAAATAATTTCATACATTCAAAAATGTATAAACGTGGAATATACGGGTAGAGGACATTGTGTAGTAGCTTTAAAACCTTTCAAGCTCATTTGTTTCAACCTTCATTAAGTTGATGCCTTGTTATTAAGTGATTAAAATCTTTAAACTTTTTATAGATTTAGACACTTCTTTCTTGGTTTTAATCACTAACACACTTAACATTTTAAAACAATTTTAAGAATGCCCAATTAGTTGTTCAAAACTACTAATTGAATCAAGAGTGACCTTGATTATTGTGGTTTAAGTGATAACCATATAAGAAACGTTTTTCTTATTACTTATATCATTATAATGTGATATAATTCTTGTATCTCAACTAGGATACAACAAGACAATATTCAATTCATAACACTACTTTAAGGAAATTATATATTAGAAGGCATTCTTCACATTACATTAATATGATAATTCAAACACTCATAATGTTTAATACAAAAGTCATTAGCTCTATACTTTTAGAGACTAATTAAAATACCTTCATACATTTAGGCAATATTAGTGATCATCCATCATATGAAGCCACATAATAAGTTCTTAACAAAATAAGAGAGTTTAAAGACAATCTTTAAATGCCTAACAAACTTCCGAAGTAGTAAGCAAAAAAAAAAAAAAAAACATGGTGATCGAACCCTTCTCCACTTTTCCTTTGCATGTTCCTCTTCTACTTGGCTTCTCCACCTATATACAATTATACAAGTGATTAGCCTTTTATATCAAATATAAATTTAGAAGATCTAACATTTAGAATTGAAGATAAGAACATAAACCATACCTTTTGGTTTGTCCTTAAGAGTTGCAAGGTAAAACCTGCAATTCTTCCTCCAATGCCCCTCCTTTCCACAGTGGTGGCAAGTCCCCTTGGGCTCCATTGCCTTTTTCTTTTTCTTCACTCCTCCTTTCGGCTTAGGAGTGGGAGACTTTATCTCCTTCCCCTTTCCTTTGCCATACGGCTTAGGATTGGAAGAGGATGGCTTGTTGTAGGCTACTGCAACAGTCCCTACAACGTTCTCTTTCATAGTCTTCTCAGCAGTTACTAACATATTTAGTAACTCAGAGAGAGTATGATCCATCTTATTCATGTTGTAGTTCATTACGAACTGCGAAAATGAATCAGGAAGAGAAGCCAATATAAAGTCCTGGGCCAATTCCCCGTCAAGTGGAGTACCTAGGTTCTCCAGTTGTTCTATGAATCCTATCATCTTCAGTACATGTTGATGCACTGGAGCCCCTTTGACCATCTTGGTCTTCACAAGTTCACAAACAGTGTTAAAGCGACGGTTGCACGTCCCTTCACCATATAACTCCGTAAGATGGAGTATTATGGAAAATGCACTGTCCATGCCCTCGTGCTGTCTCTGTAGCTCCTCATTCATGGAAGCCAACAGATAGCACTTGGCTTGTGTATCATCCTCAACATGCTTGTCATACTTAGCACGTTCATCCTCTGTGGCCTCAGGGCCAAGAGGTATGTCAGGAAGAGGCTTGTCAAGTACGTAAATAATCTTCTCCAATGTTAGGAGAATCTTGACATTACGATACCAGGTTGGGAAATTATGCCCCTCTAGGCAATGTTTGTCGAGTATTTTCGCGAACGTGCTTCCAACCATATCTTAATACATAAACAATAAAATAAATTAGTTTGATTGTTGATTAAGTCACACGATTCAGGTCTTTAAACCGAATGACACCACCCACCATTTTTGGCAAATTCCATATCCCTCAATAGAATCCGAGAGTTATGTTGAACTCTTAGCGGGGTATGGGAGACTCACCATTACCAATCCCACCTCAGAATTATATCATGTTGGTTAGCAAAAATAATGATGAGAGAATAACACTTTAGTCATTTACAACTCTTGTAATTACCCATCTAGTTTGGCCTCTAGAGAATGAATGCCTCAGAATTATATCATGTTGGCACCATTGCACTTAGTTAAGTTATTCCCACCATGCTTAGTTTATGTAGAGGTTCAAGCACAACCTCAGAATTATATCATGTTGGTCATACTTGTTGTCTACACTCACCTCATCATATGTTTATGGACTCCTCCTGAATGTAAGCACATACTTTGTACCTCCCCATTATAGGGTGAAGCTGGTGCATGAGTCACAAACGATTGGAGCCCACCACGGTGGAAGGCCTACGAAGAAATGTTCAAAACATCTCTCGTTTATCAACTTAATATTCTCTGTTGGTTGAGGGATTTTAAGGTCTCATCAATTTTATTTATTTAAACATATTCAAATAAATTGTCCTATTACAACTACTAGTCCAAAGTTAATGAAATTAGTAGCATATGATATCCCCACTATTCGTTTTCATAAAACAAATCAATATCAAAACATTTTTCAAAATATTGGAGATATATATAACTACTAATTGAAATCATTATAGTTTAGTAGCGTATGATACTCCCATTATTTGTTTTGAGAAAAACAAATCAATATCAAAAACAAATTTTTCAAATATTGGAAGTAACTACTACTACTACGGTTTTTGCAATCCTTTGAAATTGGACTTTATAGTTATCTTAGGCTCTTGGATGACCATGGACTTATTGGGTTATTGCAACAACGAGCCAACATTGTTGAATAAGATCTTGGGGAGGTTGTGTCATTTTAATTACGTGCTTTTCAATCCAATTAAAACATTTTCATTGAGCCATTAGAAATGAAAGACAATCATTCATTGCTTATTAGGGCGTTGGACCCATTTAATCTTGAATCTCATGTCAAAACCCTCTTTTAGTTATGTCTCCTTACCAATAGTTAAAGAAACTCTAGTCTAGCACTAGAGGGAATCAACTAACTAAAAGAGATTAAGAAGTAATAAGAATTACAAACCGATTTGTACAAATTCCTACAAATTACACATACTAAGAGGGAGAGATAGATTAATGTCGAAACGTGACAAGGTCCAATTGAAACAGTAATTAAAACACATTCCCAAGGTTCAAACAATTTGATTTTAGCGTCTTAACTCATAGCTCAATTATCGTTTAAGGCATAAGTCCATAGTCACCCATTTTCTAACTACTTAATCACATTAAATAATTAAATGGAATGCAACATAATCAATTAGATTTAGTGCATATGGGCATAATTAAATGATGAGTTTAAACATTAAACAAAATTAAAATCAAACATTTCAATTTTTAAATAGTAGGGGTCTAAATGCAAATATGAAAAAGTTAGGGGTCAAACCATAAATACTAAAAGTAATACCAAACTTTTCATGATTACAAAAGGACCCTCAAGTGGGAAAAACACTTGAGTTGGCCGGCCAAATGAAGGGGGAGGTGGGTAGGTCTCACACACCTTGCATTATTTCAACATAAAGAAGAAGAAAAATATATCTTGTTTGCCACTTAGTTTTGCTTTAAGGCCTTTAGGGAAAAGGGTGATGGAAATATATATCTAGACAAGTCTAGGTATTAATTTAAATTTTGGTGTAGGCTATGGATGGTATGTACATCATCCATAACCACAAAACAATGCATGTAAAACCATTTTCACCAAAAACCAAACCATGAACACCAAGAACAAAACCATGAACATATTTTTCAAGATTTGTATGTTCTTGGTGATTTTTCAAACCCAAAAAACAAAAGTGACAAGATCACTACTTTCTAGCTTCAAAGTGTGTGTGTGAGGTTCAAAACAAAACACAAACACTAACAAAAAAATCCCCATTTAGCCGAACCCCCTTTAAAGAATAAAACCCCAAAATTTTTGTTTCTAAACCCTCTTTTCATTCATGCATCCAAAACATTTTTGCATACATATCTTTCTCAACTATTGATACACCTTTTTCAACATTTGAAAAGACAAAAGATAAACATATTTTGAATGAAAAACAATTTAAACTCAAACTTCATGCATCAAAAACACTTTTCTTGCATATCCTTTTCAACTTTTGATTTACAATTTTTCAACACTTTGAAAAAACAAAAGATAAACATATTTTGAATGAAGCAATAATATGACATACATAAAATTAAAACCCATATGCATAAAATCTAAAAGGACACATCATACATAAACCTTTGGCTCTTGATACCACTTGAAGGGAAATCTATGAGATTCATGTGGGATTTCTAGTGACTAGCATGCATATACAATTCAAAATTTATATACGAAAACAACGGAAGCATGTCATACATTTTATCAAAGCTATAGTCATGCAAATCCCCTTCAAGATGCATAGGTTTATATAAGATGCATCAAAAAAAAATTTATAAGAAGAACAAACTAGAGGTTTAGTTTTATACCTCTTGATCTAGATCTTAGACCAAGGATGGACCACCTCCAAGATCTTTGCTCCTCAAACTCCTTGAGCCTAGCCTCCCTCCTTGCTTCCTCCACTTTGTAAAGTAAGTGCTCCTAGGTTCTCTTCAAGTTTCCAAAGATATGAAAACCTCTAAAGATCCTCACCCACTTTGTAATGAGAAAGATGAAGGAATAACCAAAAGGGTGTATAGATGATTAGTTAAATCACCCCCTTGGTGGCCGGCCCTTTGTGTTCAAGAGAGAGAGCTTTTCTTTTCTCTTTTGTTGTTTTTAGAACACATAAAACCCTAATGAACTTTGTGTTATAAAGTTCCTTTTATAGACAAAAGAAACAAGTCAACATTTTAACCCATCTCTCCCTTGGTGGCCGGCCATATGTGTTTGGTTTGGGCTTTGGGCTTTTAATTATTTCAAGTCATCCAATGCTTGAATAAAAGCCCAATGGGTTTTGGCCCAATGGGCCTAATTAAACCCGAACGTTTCTTTAAGCCCAAAACGATCTTTATCGCTTTTATGATTTCTTTAGACTTTCTAAATTAATCAAAACACTTAATTAATCCAATTAATTATTTCCTTCATCCATTAGTTACTCACTACAAGAGTGTATTGGTGAACAATCTTTTAGGTTCTAATTAGCAAGGCAGTGAGGTGATTGGCACCAATCCAATTGATTATCCAATCACTTAGTGAATTAAAACTTACTTTTAATTCACCTTCCTTTTGATGACTACATTTAATCATCTAGAAGAACTCACAAGCCATGAGTGACATCTAACCATATATCATGGCTACCCAAGCTAATGTAGAAGTTATTCGGAGAACCTATTCAGTTGGAATTACAATGTAATTCGATCCTTCTCTAAAACAATACTCTCAATCACATTACTAGGGTATGGATTTATAATGTCAAACCCTTAATGTGATTATTCCTTCTTATATGATTCATTTGAGACGTATAGGAACGCTTTCCTTTATTACGCTCGATACTTCGGCCGAAGATTCCCGAATCATATCTTAGAGTATTCATCCTCTCTTATCGAGGATCAGAGATTCCTTGTTGCGCATTCACTTGCCTTCATGGCTTAACCCCAACGATGCCTTGGACACTCGTGAACGGAATGACTTTAACATAATCAAAGATTAAGTACTTAACCACAAGACAACGACGATGCCTCAGGTCAAAGGATTACTTACATTATTCCAACCATTAGAGTTACTTGCTTGACATGTGAGTAGACCTCCATGCAAGTACTCTCGTTCGATTGTGTTCAGTGAACTCATTCCCTTAATGAGCACCTACATGCTTGTCTTAGTGTCGCTACACGAATGGGATGAGACTTTCCATCCTTCCAATTGAAGCGGACATAGTATGTACCGGTCTATGGATTGTCAGTATCCCTCCGACAATCCTTATGACCAGGAACCTTTTTGGACATGATGGTTATGAGAAGAAGGTCTCTGTAATCTAACATCATTAGGTTACTTCTTCCATCGATCCATCGTCCATGGATTCACTATTTAGGACATATATTGTTCATTGAGATAGTCCTAATTAGTATCTTTGCCTTCCGATGTATAAGAGTCATATATGCATCAATTCATTGTCCTGAAAGGTTTCTTCCTAAGATTGACTTTCAGGGCATATTTCCAACACAAATGTCCCTATTCCTTGCAATATCATGCAATCCAAGGAAGAAGAGGGTGAGAAAGGCATCTTTGAAACCTTCCCAAAGAATCAAGAGCAAGATGTGGCTGGGGAATGTCTAGAATTCATCAAAAAGGATATACTTGAGACAACAATTCCCAAAAAAGTTGGATTTTATGACACGGGACAAGTCATAACTCTCAAAACACCAAATATGGCTGAATTTTCTAGTCCTACAACTTTCGAAGGGGTGTTTATTCTTAAGTTCATGTCGGAGCACACAGGTAAGCCACCTCCCCGAATTTCAATTTTGTTTTATACTAATATGTTGTTAATGATTTAGGCACCCACTCTAGAATTTAAACCATTACCGGATCATTTCAAGTATCACCTCCTATTCAAAGATCACCTCCATGCCATGGGCTCTAAGGGAGCTTAAAATGAGGTATCGTCCGGCTAGAAGACGTTAAAGCAAGCGCTTCTTGGGAGGCAACCCATGCATTCAAATAAAGAAGACCTAGGAATCTCCAGCACCATAAGCAGATTTGCATTCCTAAATCCTACTCTTTATTGCTTTTACTTTGCCATGATTGTCATGTTTGTTAGTTGTGTTGTTTCATTATTTGCATGTGAGTCTTAGTTCCAACTTCTTTGCCACTTCTCAATGTGATGGCTTTGGTAGATTCAAATCCTCCATTCGGGTTGACAATGGTTGAATTAGGCAATTTGCCTTGGTCTCTAAATTGTCCCATGAATTATGCCATCTGCCCCATTTGCTTCTTCAATTCATCCACCTCTTTAGCTTGGTTTTGTACCCCCTGCGAAAAAGAGGTGAGTAATTGAATAACTTTATAATTATCCAAAGATGTACCTGAGCTTAGTTGAACCGGAGGTGGTTGAGGTTGCATTGGTGTGAATGGCTTTTGAAATATCGCAGAGGGTGTTGGACGAAATCCTCCTTCTTGTTGAGGTTGTTGAGGCTCCCTCCACCTCATGTTTAGGTGATCTCTCCATCTTGGATTGTAAGTGTTGGAGTATGGATCATGCCTTGGCTGATTTTGTCCTTGATAGCCCATGGCATTGACACTTTCCTATCCTCCATTCTCAATGAATTGAGGACATTTTACAGATTGGTGTCCTTGTATAGAGCATAAACCACAGATTGTGTTTTCTTGCATTTTAGGTCTTTCAACAACTTGTGACACAAGAAGAGTGAGATTAGCCAATTGAGATTGAATTTTAGATATTGCACTTACCTCATTCACATGTTGCTGCCGTGGGATGTCTGCTTGTCTAACTCCTTCGTATTGTTGTGCATTCAAGGCTCAGTTTGCAATTAAAGTCTTGGCATGTGATAGGAGCATATTTATGCTACTTAGTTATGTTGTTTCCTTGCATTTAGTTAGTTAATTACTACTTATTATAGTCTTTTAAGATATTTTCATATGTTTGTAGGTCCTAAAGGCAAAAGGATCAAGAAAGTGCATTTTGGAGCCATTTAGAGTAGTTTTGGGCATGGATTGGATAGCTTAACTATGGAGCAAAGTGGATGGATGAAATTGAAGTCATGAGAGGCTAGGAAAGGTACAAATCTGGAGAAAAAAGTTCAAATACAAAGAAGATAAGGAAAGAGCAAGAAATAAGGAACATTGTCCAACCTTATCTTATCCTATCCTATCTTATCTTATCCAAATCAGTTTGTGCCTTAATTCTAGCTATTTAGAAGGGATTAAATATACATTTAAACACATAAGTTAGATTCTAAAGCCTAATCCTTTATGTGCCGCATATGTGCCATTCCTTGAAGGTTTAGGAGTTGTAATCCCTCTCCTACAAAGGTGTCGCACCCCTTAGCCTAAGTTCTTCTAGAAATCTACCTTTTATCCCTTCTAGAAGTCCAATTTCTGCCACAAAAGACATTGTTTCTAGAATATCTACAAAGGTAGCGCCTCTCCCTTTTCTAGAAGCTCTAGAATCTGTAATCCTTTTCCCTTTCTTCCTTGGTCTCTGTCGTGGAACCTTAGTCATTTTCCCCTAGGATTGTACAAACCTTTTCCCACCTGATTTCTACCACACCTTAATCTGATTTCTATAAGGTTTAAGCCGTGTAAAACTTATATATATATATATATATGTATATCTACATGCTTATGCCGCAGGTTACAACCATCCCTTCACTTATTCATTCATTCATACATTCAGCCATCAAACACCATAATTCACACCACATCTCCCTAGTGCCGCAAGCAAGGAAGGAAGGAAAAGAAGACTTGTGCAATCTGCCATCCAAGGGAGTGCCGTGCATGCCATTGGAGTGTGGAGCGTTTCTTGGTTCTTTCTATCCTTAGTTTTAGTTCAATGTTTATGTTAATTTGGTTTTCAATTATGATGAACATGTGGAACTAATTTCTTTTTAGTTAGAGGTGAATTCGAAGCCATGATTATATGTTTTATATGAATTGATTACAGCCAGTTATTGTTTCTTAAGCCTTAAATGTGATTTGCTTATCTAAAGTTATCAAAACTTGTTTATGTATGTTGATTGGGGGTCGACACTTAATTTGCATGCATGAATTTGATGCTAGAGTATAAGGGAGAGTCACCTAATCGTTATGAACTTATATTCACAAGTAGTGGAAGTCACTAGTCATGATTGTGTTAAGTAAATCCTTGGTATGAGTATCATGCTTTTCATAGTTACGAATCCCTTGTCAATGCTTATGGTTTTCAAAGAACTTAATGACCTTTGATATGATTTTCTATCATGCTTTTCATAGTTAGGGAACTTGAGAAGACTACTTTGGTTGTGATGCGTATCCCATCCAATTCAATGAACTAAGGAAAAAAATCTGCAAGTTAATTTGTGCTATCACGGTTAATTTGGGGCATTGTCATTCATAGTGTAAAGGAATAATAACTAGAAATTGGTTTGTGTGCATATGTCATGTGTGGAGAAGGACCCTCTAACAAGCCTTTTACCCATTTAATTCACCCAAATTCGTTTTTTACAAAGTGTTTTATGCAAAGTTTCTATTTTAAGTTTTAAATTGGTCAAAAACAATCCCCCTTTCATTTAATCTTGTTATTTGAGTCAAAATCTATTTTCTTTTAGTCTTTTGAGTCAAGTTAAGTTTTATTTTCATCAAAATCACTTGTTAGGTCTAAAATTGAGTCTTTTTTATTGTTTGTTGCTATTTTGCGTGTTTTAAGATAGTTTTGAGTCTATAAAGTCTAGTTTAGTGTTTTTGAGTCTTATTTATGTTGATTAGCATCCCTAGTTAATCTCCGGTCTAGAATGATCCCTACTTACATATATACTACAATTGTCATCAATAGGGTTTAATTTGTGTCTCAAGTTAAGTTTCACATCAAATTTTGACGCCGTTGTCGGGGATTAGTAAACTTGCTAATCCCTTTTGTTTGTGTCGTGTCAAAGTGTGTAGTGTGCCCTTTGTGTCTTTTTGTTGTGGTTGCCATGCCCCTTTAAATTAGTTGTTGATTTGTTTGTGTTCTTTGTTTCAAGTACTAGTTTATGACTCGTCGTTCTCAACCTATTCATGCAAACATATTGGATTTTGACGAGGATTTTGAACGAACATTGAGAAGAAAGAGGAAGCAACCGGAACCTACTCCACCTAGTTCAAGTTCAGAGTCTGAATTTGAATTTGAAGAAGAAGAAAGCATGGCGGTGGACAATCGAACAATCAAAGAACTTTCAACCTCAAGATTAGACAATGTCGTGCCTTTGTGCATTCAATATCCTATGGCAGCTCAAGGCAAGACCGATGAGTTCGAATTGAAGTCTAGCTTGTTGCATCACATTCCCAAATACCATGGGCTGTCCATGGAAGATCCAAACAAGCATCTTAAGGAGTTTGAACTGGTATGTTCAAGCATGACACCCATCAATGTCGATGGGAACATTTTGAAGATGAAATCCTTTCCATTCTCTCTTTTAGGAAAGGCTAAAGATTGGCTATACGAATTGGCACTTGGAACCGTCACTTCTTGGGAAAGCATGAAGTGGGCATTCTTAGAGAAATTCTTCCCAACTTCAAGAGTGATTCTTTTGAGGAAGAAAATTAGTGGCATTCAACAAAACCAAGAAGAGTCTTTGCCAGCATATTATGAACATTTCAAGACTCTAGTTGCATCATGCCCTCAACATCAAATGAAGGAAGAACTTTTAATTCAATATTTCTACGAATGACTCCTTCCAATTGAGAGACAAATACTAGATGCCTCGGCGGGAGGTGCTTTGGTTGACAAAACACCGGTGGGTACCAAGGTCTTAATTGCAAATCAAGCCTTGAATGCACAACAATACGAAGGTGTTGGACAAAGAGAGACCCCACGGCAACAACAAGTGAATGAGGTAAGTGCAATTTCTGAAATTCAATCTCAACAAGGAAGTACACCAAGTCTGTGTGGTGTGTGCTCTATGCAAAGGCACCTCAATGATCAATGTCCTCAATTGATAGAGAATGGAGGATGGGAAAGCACTACTGCCATAGGTTATCAAGGCCAAAATCCGCAAATGAATGATCCATACTCAAATCCATACAATCCAGGATGGAAAGATCACCCAAATTTCAAGTGGAGGGAGCCTCAACGACCTCAACAAACTCACAACAATGGAGGAGGATTTTGTCCACCACCTTCTGGGAATATATCAAAAGCCATTCACACAATCTCAACCTCAATTGCAACCTAACTAACCAAATTTAGGTTTGTCAATGAATAATGATAATGTTCTTCAATTACTAACTACCTTGTCGTAGGGCTATCAAAATCAAGCCAAGGAGATGGGGGAATTGAAGAAGCAAATGGGGCAAATGGTAGAATTCATGGGCCAATTCAAAGAGGAAGGTAACTTGCCTAGTTCAACAATTGTCAATCCGAATGGAGGTTTTGAAACCGCCAAAGCAATCACGTTAAGAAGTGGTAAGGAGGTTAGAACCACCCCAAAACCGTCCAAAACAAGCTAAGAGGAGGAAAAGTTGCTGCAAGAAGAGAATGAAGAAGGAGCAAAGGCCACGGCAAGGGTGGAACAAACCTTGCCGCAACCCCCTAGTGCCCCAAAACCGTCCCACACCACCAAGGTACGTCCAAGTTCAAATTTTTCAAGCTCAATTCCACTAAATATGCCCTTTCCTAGTAGGTTTAAGCAATCAAAGAAAGAAGATTGAAAGACATTCTGGAAACCTTTAGGAAAGTTCAAGTCAATATCTAGTTCCTTCATGCAATCAAGCAAGTTCCTAAGTATGCTAAATTCTTGAAAGAGCTTTGCACAACAAGAAAGAGGATTTCGAACAAGGAGGTGGTCCAGGTAAGTGAGAATGTTTCTACGATGTTACAAAGAAAACTACCACCTAAATGCAAATATCTGGGTAGTTTTACAATTCCTTATGTAATTGGAAATACTAGGTTTGGACATGCTATGCTAGACTTAGGAGCTTACTCAATTTATGCATCTATGAACTTAGGAGAGCTTAAAAATGATGGTGTGATTATCCAATTGGCCGATCGTTCTAATGCCTATCCAAAAGGAGTTTTGGAAGATGTTTTGGTGCAGGTTAACAATTTGATCTTTCCAGCGGACTTTGACATGCTTGACATGGAAGATTCAACCCATTCTACACCATTGCCAATCCTACTTGGGAGACCCTTCATGAAAACAGCCTGCACCAAGATTGATGTGTTCAAAGGGACTTTAACGATGGAATTTGATGGGGAAGTTATTGATTTCAATCTTTTTGAAACTATTAAATATCCTAAAGACGATCATTCTTGTTTTTCTATTGATATATGTGATTCATTGGCGCAGGACTATTTTGGTTCATTGGACAAATATCCCCTTGAAACAACAATTGCCGAGGGATTGGGCTTAAAACCCAATATGGTCGTGAATGATGTTGAAGTTAGCGAGATGGTGGCTATACTTGAGTCATCGCTGTTGGAAGTATGCCCACAAAGCCACTCATTTGATGTAATAGCTTTTTGGAATACTTATTGTGTTAAACTTTTATATGTTTAATAGAGGGCAAAGCTTATTGTTAATCACTATTTATAGTATCTTGTGTTTAAGCAATAAGAAAATCCAAGGAATGTATTTGATCTAAGAGACAAGTGATTTAAGTTAGTTAAATTAACGGGACCTTTCTCTTATGTTCATTCCTAAAACGTTCCTAGCCATAGGATTGCCAATTGGGCATTGACAATCCGCTAAGGTTAGTATGTGTTATGTCGACTCAAGCGTGAGTATGAACTAGTCTCAAGTCATTTGGTGTTGGACACTAAGGCAAACACATAGGTGCTCGAAAGAGTAATCGAGTACACTGAACAACGATCAAACGAGAGTTCGAACATACATGTCATGTGAGAACTCAATAGTTGCAATATGCAAAGTAGTCCTTTGACCTGAGGCATCATTGATGTCTAATGGTTAGGTCCTTGATCTTTGATTATGTCAACGGCATTCCATTGGAGTGTCCACGGCATTGTTGGGGCCAAGCTATCTAGTCATGTAGGCATATGAATGCACAACAAGGGATCTCTAACATTCCATGGTGGAAGGAGAATACTCTAAGATATGATTCGAGAGTCTTTGGCCAAAGCATATGATTATGACTAAGGAAGTTTGTTCCAAATCTTATTCAATTGAATCATATAGAGAAATATCACATTGGATAGTAGACATGAAACAAACTATCACTTAAACAATGTGATTAAGAGTATTGTATTAGAGAAGGACCGTATTGCATTGTAGTTGTAACTGGATAGGTTCTCCAACCACTTCTACTTAGCTTGGGTAACCATGACATGCTGCTAGGCGTCACCCATGGTTTGTGGAAGCCCTAAAGATTAGCAAACACTAATTTTAAGGGAGAATTGAAATGTGGTTTCAATTCACAATCGATCGTTAAGAGTAACATCGCCCACTACCTCGCTAATTGGAACCTAATGGATCGTACACCGAGTAAGGATATAAGTGAAGAAATTATATGAAATGGATAAGCAATTAAATGGTTTAATTGAAGAATGGTCAAGATTAATTAAATAGTTAATTAATTATACAAAACGTTCGTATTGGGCGTTTAAGTTAGTTTTGGGCTTCGGGGCACAAAAACATTTTGGTCCACAAGGCCCATTATGTTTAAGTTGTATGACAACTAAAACAAAATGGGCAATTAAGCCTAATAACAAATGGAGGCCGGCCATATCAAGGGTAGTGGGAACTTTTGCTTAATTGCAAGTTTGCCACTAACCTAAGAGATGAAGTATAAAGTCATCTTTATAGCTTTGTTTCTAATTAGGGTTTTCTAATTGAATTTGGGTGAAACATATTCTCTCATACATAGAGGCCGGCCACTTAGGGGAGGAAGATCTAGCAATCTTCTTCTTCCCTAAGTCATCCATTTCATCTTCACACTACATCTTTGGTGTGGAGACTTAGAGACACCAAACATTTGGTGTTTTTGGAGAACAAATCCTCAAATCCTCAAAGAAGAAAAGGAGCACTAAAAGGGAGGAAATCACAAGGAAGATCCAAGGAGCAAGGAGGTGACTTGAAGGCCCTCCATGATGCGAGAATTATACGCACACAAATTAAACCCTCTTTTTGTCAAATTGTAGTATATGTATAAGTAGGAATCGTTCTTAACCGGGGATTAGGTGGGATTGCAAAATCACTCGGAAACTGACTCAAAAACGTAAAATAAAGTTTAAACACTTAACTTACTTAAAGAAAACTCAAAAGAAGTTCACAAGACTCCAAATACTTAAAAACATAAAATAAGATAGATTTGAATGACTAAGACTTAACAAAATATGGGGGGGGGGGGATTGAGTTTTTGACGAGATTAAATTAAATGGACAGATTATAATTAAGGGCAAAATGTAAATATGAATGCGATGAAAATATGGATGGAATGCTAGCTAGAAGGTTCTTCTCCACACATGTTACACTTGCATACAAGATTGATTTTCAGTTGGTCTTTCGATAAATTATGAAACTCAACACCCCAGGTTAATTAGGTCCGCTTAAATTAACCGTCAAGTTTTCCTTAAGTTAATGAATTGGATGGGTTTGCGCAACGCAATTCACAACATTCTCCAAAAGTCCTTTACGTGAAAAGCACAATAAAGATACAATCAAAGATCATTAAGCATTATGAAAACTATAAGTGTTGACGAGGCCTTCGTTACTATGATGAGCATGAAACTAGTGCCAAGAATTCATTTAACGCGATTGTTTATAAGCAACCTCCACTACTTGTGAATATAAGTTCATAACTATTAGGTGAAACTCACTTATATTCTAGCGTCATATTCATGCATGAAAATTAAGCGTGCACTCTCAATAAACATACATAAATAAGTTATCAATCAAACGGTTAAACAAATTGAATCCACAACTTATGAAATTCCAACCAAAGATAATCAATTCATATTGCAAGCATAAACATAGTTTCGAATCACCCCCTAGCTAAAGGGGGTTTAGTTCCTCATACGTACAAGACAAAGAGAATTGAAATTAAACATTGAAATCAAAGAAACACCTAAACATTCCAACAACTCAAACTTGAATTGTATGAACGTTTAGGCCCTCTTCTCTTCCTCTTCGTTGCGGCACAAGGTCTAAGAGGTTGGAGTGGTTGCAATGAAGAGAAAACATGCAAAAAATGGAATGACTATGCACGGCACATAATGGTGTTTGTGTTGTGTGTTGTGTTGTGGTGAATGGAATGAATCAATCATGGCTGCAATGGATGCTTATTTATAGGTAAATGAATGATTAAAAGAGGGAACATGACAGCTAGGAGGTGGGTGGATAGCTGGAAATGCAATGAGAGTGCACGGCATAGTGGTGTGTTAGGTGATGGGTGCATGTGTTGGCTGAATTATATTGTTGGGAAAGCATGTGCAATGGCTGGAAATGAATGTGTTTTGGACGGCACAAGGGTGGAAAATGAATGTGTGGCTGCATGGTTAAATGATTAAGAGTGAATGCATGTGAGTGACAACTAGATTTGCTTGGTGGAAAGCTGGAAATGAATGGAAATGTGCACGGCAAGGGAAATGTATTGTGATGCATGGTTGAATGATTAAAGAGTGCATGTGGGTTGGAAATGTGGCTGATTTGTTTGTTGGTTAAAGATGCATGTGGATGAATTATACAATGGGAAAGTATGTGATTGACAACTAGGATGAATGGTGGCTGCAATGATGAAGTGTAATGGCTGAAAATGGGATGGATTTGCAAGGGCCACGGCAAAGAATGGGTTTGTGTGCATGTGGCTGAAATTGGTGGGTTATGCATGGGTTAGGCCCTTTGTTTTATGTCCTAAGATGCATACAAGGCCTTCAATTTCATCCAACACTTGGGCTCCAAGCATAAGCTATCCATCCTTAGCCCAATAGTGCTCCAAAAGGCCCCAAAACACTCCACAATGCATCCTTTCGTCAAACATGTCTTATGATCCTGAAAACACACAAAATAAGCATAAAGGACTAAAATAACTAAAGAAACATAACGTAAATGTACGAGAACAAGCCATTTAAGTCGCATGAATATGCTCCTATCAAATTCCCCCATACTTAGCTTTTGCTAGTCCTCGAGCAAAACAGAAAAACAAAACAAAACGAAACGAAACAAAATAAACCAAAGACAGTCTTAAACCTTCCAACGTTGCCTCAGGGATTTCCAATGCACATGACATGTTAAAAATCATCATTCCCACAGATTTTGGTTATCTTTACACTTAAGTACATACTTAATCATAGTCGCCACATATTAGTTCACAATTAAGCATTTAAAACTATGTTTTGAATGTAGTAACATGCCTTAGAGAATTGCTCAATTCCTTACAAGATATGCACTCAATTTTCACTCAGATTTTCTAACTACACACCCTAATCTAGTTACATGTGAGAAGATTGATGTAAACATGAAAACGAACACTCACATATATGTATCATAAAGAGAGCAATTTCTGGAGTTAATAAGCATGTTTAGATATGATCTCAAGAATGGAATGTTACTACTTAGATGCGAGAACCAGTGACACCATAAGCTCATACCAAGTTCAAACTCCACAAATTGAAACACATAACACTCAAGATTGAAGTCATGGGTCGTAATGGGGCTTAGGGTGTGTGGCTAACAATGAAAGGATATGGAAAACAAAGGTTCTTAAAGCAATAGTGAGCAAAGTATTTGAATTAGGCACTTAGAAT
Organism: Pyrus communis; assembly: GCF_041283825.1. Taxonomy (NCBI): domain Eukaryota; kingdom Viridiplantae; phylum Streptophyta; class Magnoliopsida; order Rosales; family Rosaceae; genus Pyrus; species Pyrus communis. Next base: position 12,534,671 of record NC_142566.1, read on the forward strand.
TCCCTTTAGAATGCAGAAGTCAACTTTGATCACCCAAGGGGGAATCACACAAAACTTAGGGCCATATTCAACTTTTTGGACCCTTTCTTCAACCATCAACGCTCATGAGTTCATTCTCACTTATTTTCACTCCTTTTCTTTCTTTTCTTCTTCTTTTTCTTTTGAATCTCAAAACATACATATAAATTAAAAAAAAAAACAAACTTTTACTCCCCCACACTCATTCTCTTGCATAATGTAACTCAAAAAGAATTCATTTAAGTCATGCTCACTATACTTCAAGAACAAGGGTACGGATGGTCCTAATCTAGGCTAGGTGAGGATGATATGGGTTAACAAAGAACATGGGCTAAACAAGGCTCAATGGGGTTAAAACTTACAACATATACGAAATATGGGAAGTAAGGCTCTTTTTTTTTTTGGCTATGGTGGCAACTACACAACTTCATCTTGATATATGTTATGCAACTCAATGTCATGCTTTGAATGAAACGGATATAAGTTCTAGCATTTAGTTCTATCATGATATAATTGCATTCTAAGTAGCAACCAAGCAAGGAATAATGAGATCATGCAACAACTTTAGAAAACAAAGAATCACAGATTATAACTCTCCAAAGAAGGTAATGGCTCGAGTCTCACAGGGTTGTAGCGTTTGTTTGAGTTCCTTCCTTCAAGCATGTTACCAAAAACGAATTTTTCTTTTATGATTGCATGTGAAGTCATACATTATAACCATAACCAAGCATATACCAAGAGTAAATCAAACTTTTCTCTATACTTATAACTCTTTTTAACCGTCATGCAATTACAAACCAAATCCTTATCATTGTGTTGGAAGGTACCCTAAGACACAAACACACAAAAACGACTCAAAACACTCTTTTTAGGCTTTTCAAAACATGTTTTTCAAATTTTTATGTGATTTTCGGAGTTATAAAACAAAAAATTCTAAAACACTCTAAAATAGCTTAAATACACTTTAAAAACAGTGGGAAACAAGTTTAGACATGTTAGGTGGTAATACCCTACGAATTTCATGCAAAAATATCTCAAAACAGAATGTTACCCCCCCCACACTTAAATCAAACATTGTCCTCAATGTTTTAAGCATAGATTCACACAAAACATAAGTAAACACACAAACAGCACTAAACATACTAAACATGGCAGAATGTAACTAACAAAGAGAAGAGTTTAGGGACGCAAATCTGGTTATTGATGCGATATTTATACGCACACAAATTAAACCCTCTTTTCGTCAATTATAGTTTAGGTGAAAGTAGGGATCGTTCTGGACCGGGGATTAGGAGGGATTGCAAATCTCTTGGAAACTGACTCAAAAACGTAAAATAAAGTTTAAAACACTATACTAGACTCAAAGAATTCAAAAATACTTTAAAACATAAACTAAACAGATTCTAAGCACTAAAGAACAAGAAAGTAAAGGGGGGGTTTGATTTGACGAAATTAACTAAATTGCACAAATTGTAATTAAAGGCAAAACGTAAATATAAATGTGATGAAAATATGGATGATGGAATAGCCAAGGGGTTCTTCTCCACACATGTTACACTTGCATACAAGATTGATTCTCAGTTGGTCTTTCGATAAATCATGAAACTCAACACTCCGGGTTAATTAGGTCCGCTTAAATTAACCGTCAAGTTTTCCTTAAGTTAATGAATTGGATGGGTTAGCGCAACGCAATTCACAACATTCTCCAAAAGTCCTTTACGTGAACAGCACAATAAAGATACAATCAAAGATCATTAAGCATCATGAAAACTATAAGTGTTGACGAGGCATTCGTTACTATGATGAGCATGAAACTCGTGCCAAGAATTCATTTAACGCGATTGTTTATAAGCAACCTCCACTACTTGTGAATATAAGTTCATAACGATTAGGTGAAATTCACTTATATTCTAGCGTCATATTCATGCATGAAAATTAAGCGCGCATTCTTAATAAACATACATAAATAAGTTATCAATCAAACGGTTAAACAAATTGAATCAACAACTTATGAAATTCCAACGAAAGTTAATCAATTCATATTGCAAATATAAACATAGTTTCGAATCACCCCCTAGCTAAAGGGGGGTTTATTTCCTCATAACTTTGAAATTAAAGAAACACCTAAACATTCCAACAACTCAAACTTGAATTGTATGAACGTTTAGGCACTCTTCTCTTCCATTCCTCATACGTACAAAACAAAGAGAATTGAATTTAAACTTTGAAATCAAAGAAACACCTAAACATTCCAACAACTCAAACTTGAATTGTATGAACGTTTAGGCCCTCTTATCTTCCTCGTTATTGTAGCACAAGGTCTAAGGTGAGGTTTGGGGGATTATGGAAATGGTAGAGGAGTGGTTTGGAGGGTTGGGAAATGGTGGAAATAGAAGGGAATGATGCTGGAAATGAAGAGAACCCACGGCAACAAGGTTGCTGTTTTTGTGTTTGTTGTTGTGTTGTGAATGGAATGACTGATGAATGAATGAATGCTAGGGTATTTATAGGAGTAGTGGAGGGAACATAGGGCTGTTTGTTTAAGATGCAAGTGGCTAATTAATGATGGAAAATAGTTAGGAAAGCATGTGAAAGCTGGAAATGCATAAGGCTACACGGCAATGATGCTTGTTGGTGCTGAAATTGCATGTGTGTGAGGTGTGTAGGTGCTGAAAATGCATGTGAATGCATGGCATTTGAAATGATTGTTGTTTGGAAATGAATGTGAAGGCATGTGAAAGCTGGAAATGCATGTGAAGATGTTGGAAATGGAATGAAACTCACGGCAATAGTGTAATGGTGCATGTGTTGGCTGTTTTGTTTGTTGGTTAAAGCTTGTGTTTGCATGTGAATGTTGTTTGTGTGAAGTGTGTGTGAATGCATGTGGATTAAAGAGTGAATGCATGTGTTGAATGATTTCTTGGTGAGGGAATGCATGTGCAAATGCATGTGGAATGTGGCTGAAAATGAAAGGAGGAGTGCAATGGAATGTGCACGGCAATAATGTGTGTTTGTGCATGTGGGTGAATGTGCATGTGTTTTAGGTTGTAATGTGTAGATAATTATGAGTATGATAAATGATAAGTGTATGATATGTTGAGTGATATGTTGAGTGGTAAGTGAATGATAAGATAAGTGATAAGTGAATGATATGTTGAGTGATAAATGAATGATATGTTGAGTGATAAGATAAGTGGTTATTGATATGTAGATGAATGAATGATATGATAAGTAATAAATGAATGATATGTGGTGATGATAAGATAAGTGTATGATATGATAAGTGGTGAATGAAGGAGTGGAATGTTGGAATGTTATGCACGACTAAGGATATAGGAAAGGTTTAAATATCCTAAAACTAAAGGGAACAAGGTTCCAACACTTTGGTCTTCAATTAGGTTTTCAATTTCGTCCAACACTTTGGCTCCAAGCATAAGCTATCCATCCTTAGCCCAAAAGTGCTCCAAAAGTCTCCAAAATGCATCTTTTTGCTCCTTTAGCCCTTTCGGCCTACAAACACACGAAAATAGCTTAAAGTACTAAAATAACTAAAGAAACATAACGTAAATGCACGAGAACAAGCCATTTAAGTCGCATGAATATGCTCCTATAAGTTATGGAGTGTAAATTCCATCTTCTCTTTGGTGATTGCATTGAGGCTTGATCTTGATGATTCCACAGGCTTAATCTTGAACTGGTTTCCTCCCATCGTTGATTTTCCTTTGTGCTACTCTTGAACTGGGCAGCAGGTTTCTTTTGGTCTCCCCCGAAGGTCTGAGCTTACCCCTTTTATCTGTTTCTTTGTTCAATCTTTCCAATTCGTATTGAAGAGGGTTAGAGGATAGCTCAGCATATGCAGTTGTTGCTTGTCTCCACATGCTTCAATGTATCATTTTCACTTGCCTTACTTGCTCCCCTTTGCAGAAGTGGTCCCTTCTCTGGAAGTGTATCAACCGTTGAAGATGACTACTCGAGAGCAACGCTAGGTAAGCAACCAGGGAATAGATTCCAGGCAGTCGGAACCAGATCGGAAGACTGACTCCAAGTGCCAGCTGATTGCTTCTTTCATTTTGCCATGCGAGTAAGAACAAGGACAAAGAAAAAGACAAGGAAAGAGCATGATATGAGATACTTTTGCTTTTGACCTTGATGATATGAGATACCTTTGCTTTTGAAGAAGCGGTGAATGAATCAGCACATGCTTCAATCTACCGTTTCCTCCTGGGTCATCTATACTCCAGGCATCTGGTATCATCTTTGAGGAAGAAGAAAAAATTGAGTATTTCGAAAGGCTTTGCTGGGAGTGCGCCCTCAGAGGTGAGGAAGAGTTGGGCATTTTCTTCAGGTCTGCCTTGCCATAAGAGATGAAGGTCGACATATATAGGGATTTCTCAATAGCAAGTGGTGGTACTGTTCTTTTACCCTTGTCGAAAAACGTCTCTTCGTTATCTGAACGATGCCTCTTCGATTTCTGAACGACGCCTCTTCGATTTCTGAACGAGCGCCTCTTTTTGACAAAGTTGCACGCGTTTTCTGAAAAGCAGAGAAAGCGTCGCCGAACTTTGCGCTTGTCGGCAAATAATGTGTAGTTGCGATGATGGCCTCCACGTGTTTTCAACTTTGTCAGAGATCTTTTGACAAAGTTGAATGCGTTTTCTAAAAAGCCAAGAGATCGTCGCCGAACTTTACGCAGGAAAATCCGGCTCTTTGAATCGGTGGTCGCGGCGCCTTGGCTTTTTATAGAGGTATCGATCACCTCCAACATACACACTCTGAAGATTGCCCATTCTTGAAAATCGTCTCCGGCCTTTTGAAATTTTACTCCATCCAACCTTTGCTTAGATTTGAGTCTAAGCAGCGATCCGGTTGTGCCCCGTCAAGGTAATGTATGGCGCCCATCTTTCTTATCTTCTAACGGTCCTCTTACAGGTGAAGACTTCATGATGACGGATGCAACAACAGCTACGATAGTAGCTAGGAACCTCCTCACTCCTAAGGATAGTAGGCTGCTTTCAGGACGGTCCAATGAGTTGGCCGTTCAAGAGTCCCTCGCTCTCAGTGTTCAGTGTGCAGGCTCTGTGTCCAACATGGGCCAACGCATACTTGTTCGCTCCCGTCAGGTTGAATCGTTGATGGCAGAGGTGGAAAATCTCAAGCAAGAGATCAAGCAGCTGAAGTATGAGAATATAAGTTTGCACGTGCTTGCAAACAACTATTCAACGAGCATGAAGAGGAAGCTTGATGAGCTGCAAGAGTCTGAAGGTCGGATTCAAAGTGACCGTCAAAGGTTTTCGGCTCTCCTCCAGAGGCACCTTTTTCCTGGGTCATCCAGCGTTCCACCAAGTATTGAGGCCTCTTCTTTGATGCCTCCCGCTTCTATGCCTCGTAGTGAGGCTTCACGTAAACATCCTTTGTGAAGGCTCCATCATTCTGCCATTTTTATTTTTATTTTATATATATATATATATATATATATATATATATATTTTTTTTTTTTTTTGAATCAAATGGCATGGAATTTATCTTTGAATGGAAGGTGATACTTGAAATGATCCGGTAATAGTTTAAATTCAAGATTGGGTGCCTGAATCATTAACAACATGTTAGTATAAAAGAAAATTGAAATTTGGGGAGGCAGCTTACCTGTGTGCTCCGAAATGAACTCAAGAATAAACACCCCTTCGAAAGTTATGACTTGTCCCGTGTCATAAAATCCAACTTCTTTGGGAATTGTGGTTTCAAATATGTCCTCTTTGATGCCTTCTACATCTTCTCCAGCCACTACCTTTTCTTGAATCATTCTTCTTGGTGTACAAAGTCCTTTGAAGAATTCAACACCATCTAAAACTTGCTGTGTTGCACCAAGAATTGGAATAGCATTTTGCACCTTTGGGAAGGCTTCCACGATGTCCTTTTTACTCTCTTCTTGGTTGGGAATCAAAAACCTGCTAGGAAAAGGGACATTGGGTGGAATAACATCAGAATAACATGGAATTGGGACGTCCTTACTTGTGGTGGGTGGTTTAGAGGGCTTAGGGGGCTGCGGCAAGGGTTGTTCTACCCTTGCCGTGTGCATGTCTTCTTCCTCCTCCTCAATTAGCAGCTCCTCATCCACTTCTAGGCTATGTTTGGAAATTTTTAGGTCAGCTCCAACCTCCATAGCACTTCCCAAAGTGATAGCATTATGGATTTCAAAATCTTCCTTCGAGTTTTCAATAGTTGAGTTGGAGAGTTCACTTTGCTCTTGAATTTGTAAGCCCTGCACCAAACAAATTAATTTATCAAGCTTTTGATTATAATCTATTGACGAACTTGAATTTAATTGAGTATATTGCATATGAAGTTGTGGTGGCTGCATAGGTCTTGAATAGAACTCCTCATATGGCTGCTAATATGCTTCACGTTGAACTTGTTGAGCTTCCCACCACATAGAGTTTGAATGATCCCTCCAATCTCTTTGTGGACATTGATTGGCTTGAAATCCTTGCATATATGAAGCACCAAATGTAGGGACACTTTGCATTGTGGTCCTTTCGGCATACGGCGACAATTGAGAAGTAAGATTTGCCAATTGAGCTTGAATGCTAGCAAAATCCATATCTTACTTCTCTAGTACCTAAAATCAAAGAAAGAGAACTAAATCAAATATCAAAAGTAACAACAAACAAAGAAAACAACACTAAGTTAGAAACTAAAACGAAAACAACTAAACCAAAAAGAAAAGACGCCAAAATTTGATGCGAGAATTATACGCACACAAATTAAACCCTCTTTTTGTCAAATTGTAGTATATGTATAAGTAGGGATCGTTCTTAACCGGGGATTAGGAGGGATTGCAAAATCACTTGGAAACTGACTCAAAAACGTAAAATAAAGTTTAAACACTTAACTTACTTAAAGAAAACTCAAAAGAAGTTCACAAGACTCCAAATACTTAAAAACATAAAATAAGATAGATTTGAATGACTAAGACTTAACAAAATATGGGGGGGGGGGGGGGGCGGGGTGGGTTATGCATGGGTTAGGCCCTTTGTTTTATGTCCTAAGATGCATACAAGGCCTTCAATTTCATCCAACACTTGGGCTCCAAGCATAAGCTATCCATCCTTAGCCCAATAGTGCTCCAAAAGGCCCCAAAACACTCCACAATGCATCCTTTCGTCAAACACGTCTTATGATCCTGAAAACACACAAAAGAAGCATAAAGGACTAAAATAACTAAAGAAACATAACGTAAATGTACGAGAACAAGCCATTTAAGTCGCATGAATATGCTCCTATCACTCCACTTGGGTGAATCCCTTGTGTAATCAAGGATGAGTTTCAAGGGTAAAGAATCTCTAAATTCTTATTCTCTTTAATATTGTTAAAGAGTCTTATGGTTCACCATATACTAGGCTTTGAAAGTCATGGGTTTTATGAATTGTTTTTGAATGCATGCCTACTTTAAAGTGTTATTAGTATGCCTATGTATTCAAATGTTCTTACATGTTCTTAGCTAGGACAAAATTTTTCCTTCAATCGCCACAATATCAATGTAAGCCCCCAATCCCAATTTCAATTCCCGTTTCTACTAACAAGTTGTTACCTTCAGTGATTCAGGCACCCATTCTTGAACTTAAACCATTGCCAAGTCATTTGAAGTATGTCAATTTGGGAGACAAATAAACGTTGCCCGTCATTGTTTCTTCATCACTCATGGCAATGGAGGAGGAGAAATTGGTTCGAGTGTTGAAAGAGCACAAAACTGATAGAAGCATATTCATGCGACTTAAATGGCGTGTTCTCGTGCATTTACGTTATGTTTCTCTAGTTATTTTAGTCCTTTATGCTTCTTTTGTGTGTTTTCAGGTTCTAAGGGCTTAGGGAGCAAGAAAGTGCATTTTGAGGCTATTTGGGGCACTTTTGGGCAAGGATTGGATAGCTTAATCATGGAGCAAAGAGGATGGACGAAATTGAAGCCTTGTATACTCTTTGGGGACATCAAACAAAGGGCCTAGCCCAATCAAACAAATCCTTTGAGCCATGGAAAACCTCTAGCCCAATCAAACATATTATGCCATGGAAACCAACCTATTTTAGGCCCTTTCTATGTACTTAAACCCTAGCCCTTTAAACTAGCCCTATTATCACTTATCACTTTCATTCACTTATCACTCACCACATATCATTCATTTATCACTTAACATATCATTCACTTATCACTTATCATACTCATAATCATCTACACATTTCAACCATTTAAACATATGCATTTCAACTCACATGCACATGCACCACTAATCCCTTCACTTTCATGCCATCATTTCTTCCCCCCCCCCCCAATGCCGTGCACTCCTTGAGCATTTCCAGTTTTTCCCCTTCTCTTTGTATTCACAAGTCACATGCATTCACTTCATCATTACACCACCACTCATTCTTTAAATCCACATGCACATTTAATCATTCATTCAAGCCCCCTTGTGCCATGTTTCCCCCTTTGTTCCCACCCATCACATGCATCATCATCAAACAAACACTCAATGCCGTGCACTCCCACTTCATCATTCCAGCTTTCCAACTTAATTCACATGCATTCCATCCTTTAATATCCAACCCACATGCACTTTAATCATTCAATTACCCCATTCACACACCTTTTCTTCAAAACTAACCCGTGCATTCCCTTGTATTTCCACAATCTTAATCAGCCAACACATGCACAAATCCATCCATGCCGTGGGTTCCCTTTGCTCCCCTTGTGCAATTCCAGTTTTCACATGTGTCCTAGCTGTTTTTCCATCATTCCTCCACACAAATGCTTAAACAAACAGCCATATGTTCCCTCCACTACCCCTATAAATACCCTAGCATTAATTCACATCTCATATCTCATTTTCATACACTTCACACAACACAAACACAACCCTTGTGCCGCAAATCCCCTTCCATTTCTGTGCAGTTTTTCTCCTCCATTGCAGCCACTATCCAACCACTTCCCATCCCTCCAAAACACTTCACATAATCCCCAAAGCTCACCTTAGACCTTGTGCTACAACAACGAGGAAGAAAAGAGTGCCTAAACGTTCATACAATTCAAGTTTGAGTTGTTGGAATGTTTAGGGGTTTCTTTGATTTCAAAGTTATGAGGAACTAAACCCCCTTTAGCTAGGGGGTGATTCGAAACTATGTTTATATTTGCAATATGAATTGATTAACTTTCGTTGGAATTTCATAAGTTGTGGATTCAATTTGTTTAACCGTTTGATTGATAACTTATTTATGAATGTTTATTAAGAATGCGCGCTTAATTTTCATGCATAAATATGACGCTAGAATATAAGTGAATTTCACCTAATCGTTATGAACTTATATTCACAAGTAGTTTTATTTTTTGCTTATAAACAATCGTGTTAAACGAATTCTTGGCATAAGTTTCATGCGTATTCCATAGTAACGAATGCCTCGTCAATACTTATAGTTTTCATAATGCTTAATGATCTTTGATTGTATCTTTATTGTGCTTTTCACGTAAAGGACTTTTGGAGAATGTGGTGAATTGCGTTGCGCTAACCCATCCAATTCATTGACTTAAGGAGAACTTGACGGTTAATTTAAGCGGACCTAATTAACCCGGGGTGTTGAGTTTCACAACTTATTGAAAGACCAACTGAGAATCAATATTTTATGCAAGTGTAACATGTGTGGAGAAGAACCCCTTGGCTATTCCATCATCCATATTTTTATCACCTTTGTATTTACGTTTTGCCCTTAATTATAATCTTTCCATTTAATTTAATCTTGCCCAAACACATTTCCCCCATATTTCGTTGAGTCTTAATCATTCGTATTTGTTTTATTTTCGTGTTTTAAGTATTTGGAGTCTTGTGTACTTGTTTTGAATTCTTGTTAAGTAAGTTAAGTGTTTTAAAAGTTAGTTTTATTTATTTGAGTCAAGTGTTTAGTATCCCTAGTTAATCCCCGGTTAGAACGATCCCTACTTATATCATTACTACAATTGTCACAAATAGGGTTTAATTTGTATGCGTATAAATCACGCATCAAAAACAGCCATAGGATGGACCATGGTCGACATTAAGGGAATTAGCCTTACAACATGCATGCATCGCATACTTCTAAAGGAGGGGGCTAAACCAACTCGAGAGGCTCAACGTCGACTTAACCCTCCAATGATGGACGTTGTGAAGAAAGAGATTATCAAATTACTTGACTGTGGAGTAATTTATCCTATCTCGGATAGCCATTGGGTTTCATTAGTTCAAGTTGTGCCAAAGAAATCCAGAGTGATGGTGGTGAAGAATGTTGAGAATGAGCTTGTGCCAACACATATCCAAATAGGTTGAAGAGTTTGCATTGATTATAGGAACCTCAACGCCACCACAAGGAAGGATCACTTCCCTTTGTCGTTCATTGATCAAATGCTTGAAAGGTTAGCCGGTCATTCTTTTTATTGTTTTCTTGATGGTTATTCGGGATATAATCAAATTGTCATAGCTCCAAATGACCAAGAAAAAACCACTTTCACGTGTCCCTTTGGTACTTTTGTTTATCCTTGCATGCCATTCGGTTTATGCAATGCACCAGCCACCTTTAAAAGATGCATGGTAGGTATATTTTCGAATTTTGTGGAGAAGATTATTGAAGTTTTCATGGATGATTTTAGTGTATTTGGTGATTCGTTTGTTGATTGTTTACATAATCTCACTTTAATCTTGGAATGATGTATTGAAACTAACCTTGTTCTAAATTGGGAAAAATGTCATTTCATGGTAAAACAAGGCATAGGTCTAGGGCATATAATTTCGTCCAAGGGTATTAAAGTTGATAAATCAAAAATAGATCTTGTACGCTACTTACCCTTTCTTACTTCGGTTAGAGAGGTTCGTTCTTTTCTTGGACATGTAGGATTCTATAGGCGATTCATCAAGGACTTTTCCAAGACTTCCAACCCCTTTTGCTGACTTCTCCAAAAAGATATCCCATTCAAGTTTGATGAAGAATGTAATAAGGCCTTCAAACACCTCAAAAAGATGCTCACTTCGGCCCCCATCATTGTTCCACCAGATTGATGCCTTCCTTTTGAGCTTATGTGCGATGCCACCGATTATGCATTAGGAGTTGTTTTAGGCCAAAGGAAGAACAAGTAGCCACATGTCATCTATTATGCATCCCAGACCTTGAATGATGCCCAATTGAACTACTCCACAATGGAAAAAGAACTTCTTGTTGTTGTTTTTGCTTTAGATAAGTTTCATTCTTATTTACTTGGCACTAAAGTTATAATTTACACTTATCATGCAGCGTTGAAATACTTACTCACCAAGAAGGAGGCCAAACCAAAGCTTATTCGATGGATGCTTCTACTTCAAGAGTTCGATATCGAAATCTAGGACAAGAAAGGAAGTGAAAACTTGGTGGCTGACCACTTGAGCCATATGGTGCATGAAGAAGATGCCGTGCCTATCCTAGAGACATTCCCAGATGAATAGTTACTATCCATTGAGGTAAGTGAGCCATGGTATGCCGATTTAGTGAATTATTTGGTGTCTAAACAAGTTCCAAGCAACCTAAATAAACACCAACGTGATAAACTTAAAAAGGAGGCTCGGTTTTATGTGTGGGATGATCCTTATTTGTGGAAATAATGCGCTAATCAATTCATTCCTAGATGTGTGCATTGATGCGAGAATTACTTGACACTCAAATTAAACCCTCGTTTGACAATTGTAGTAGAATGGATAAGTGAGGGATCGTTCTAGACCGGGGATTAGGAGGGCTTGCTAAAACCTTCTAAATTGACTTAAAAACATAAAAACTAAATTAAAATACTCTTAACAAGACTACTATGACTCAGAATGGCTTTGAAAAACTCAAATTGTCTAAAACAATCAAATTGACTCAAATAGAAGCTAGAACCTGATTTAGACGAATTTGCAATTGTTTATGACTCCAAAAGCTTAAAGATACAAAAATAAAACAAATACGAATGATTAGGACTTAACAAAATAGGGGGGGAATTGTGGTTGGACGATATTAAATTAAAAAGACAGAATATAATTAAAGGCAAAATGTAAATATGAATGTGATAAAAATATGGATGATGGAATAGCCAAGGGGTTCTTCTCCACACATGTTACACTTGCAAACAAAATTGATTCTCAGTTGGTCTTTCGATAAGTTGTGAAACTCAATGCTCCAAGTTAATTAGATCCGCTTAGATTAACTTTCAGATTTCCCTAAATTCGTTGGATTGAATGGAATACGCATTACAACCAAATTATTCTTAATCAAAGTCCCTAACTATGGAATACGCATGATAGAGACATTTAACCAAGATCATTAAGTTCAACGGAAATCATAAACATCGACGAGGCATTCGTTACTATGGAATACGCATGAAACTTATGCCAAGAATTCGTTTAACGCGATTGTTTATAAGCAACCTCTACTACTTGTGAATATAAGTTCATAACGATTAGGTGAAATTCACTTATATTCTAGCGTCATATTTATGCATGAAAATTAAGCTTGCAATCTCAATGAACATACATAAATAAGTTATCAATCAAACAGTTAAACGAATTGAATCCACAACTTATGAAATTCCAACCAAACGTAATCAATTCAAAATGCAAATATAAACATAGTTTCGAATCACCCCCTAGCTAAAGGGGGTTTAGTTCCTCATAACTTTGAAATCAAAGAAACACCTAAACATTCCAACAACTCAAACGTGAATTGTATGAACGTTTAGGCACTCTTCTCTTCCCTTCTCATACGTACAAAACAAAGAGAATTAAATTTAAACTTTGAAATCAAAGAAACACCTAAACATTCCAACAACTCAAACTTGAATTGTATGAACGTTTAAGCACTCTTTTCTTCCTCGTTGTTGTAGCACAAGGTCTAAGGTGAGCTTTGGGGATTATGTGAAGTGTTTTGGAGGGATGGGAAGTGGTTGGATAGTGGCTGCAATGAAGGAGAAAAACTGCACAGAAAATGGAAGTGTTTGTAACTGAAAATGTGTATGGAAGAGTGAATGAATTTTGAGGAGTGTTGGATGCTTATTTATAGGTGAAATGGGGGAACAAAAGAGGGAATATTGCAGCTAGGAGGGGATGAATGATTATGGGTGCATGTGTTTGGAATAATGAAGGGGGAATGTATGTAATAAAACAACTAGGAAAAGTTATGGAAAGTTGGAAATGGGAGTGGGAACTCACGGCATTGTTGGGTTGTTTATGGGAGAATAAATGTATGATAATGGCTAAATAATTAAAGGGAATGAATGGGAGTGACACTAGGTTGGTTATGCATGTGAATGCAAGGAGGAAAGCTGAAAATGCAAGGGAAGCTCACGGCACAATGTTGTTTTGCTTCTTGAAATGCATGTGAATGCATTTGAGTGGAATATGAAAAGAATGACTAATTAATGTATGTAGGGTTGATATGCATGTGAATTAGGTTGGAAAGAGGTGGAAGTGGAATGTTATGCAATGATAATGTCTTGTAAAGATGCTAATAAATAATGCATGTAGGGTTAGCTAGGTTGGCTTTGTTTGGGTGCATGTATGTTAATGGTGGTTTTGCATGTGAATTGATGGATTGTTTTTGATGGAATGGATGGTTCTTTGCATGGCTATAAGGGATAGAATAAGAGAGAATGGGCTAGGCCCTTTGTTTTATGTCCAAAGTGAAAATAAGGCCTTCAAATTCGTCCAAACTTTGGCTCCATGGATAAGCTATCCAATCCATGCCCAAAAATGCTCCAAATGGCCTCAAAATGCACTTTCTTGCTCCCTAAGCCCTTAGAACCTGAAAACACACAAAAGAAGCATAAAGAACTAAAATAACTAAAGAAACATAACGTAAATGTACGAGAACAAGCCATTTAAGTCGCATGAATATGCTCCTATCAAATACCCCCACACTTAGCTTTTGCTAGTCCTCGAGCAAAACAGAATAAAAACAAATAAACAAAACGACACTAAACACGTAAAACACAACCTAAACCTTCCAACAACCGTCTTAGGGATTTCCAATGCACATGACATGTTAAAAATCATCATTCTCACAGATTTTTAGTCATCTTCACACTTAAGTACATTCTTAATCATAGTCACCATATACTAGTTCACAATTAAGCATTTAAAACCATGTTTTGAATGTAGTAACATGCCTTAGAGAATTTGCTCAATTCCTTACAAGATATGCACTCGATTTTCACTCAGAATTTCTAACTACACACCCTAATCTAGTCATATGTGAGAAGATTGATGTAAACATGAAAACGAACACTCACATATATGTATCATAAAGAGAGCAATTTCTGGAGTTAATAAGCATGTTTAGGTATGATCTCATGAATGGAATGCTACTACTTAGAATGAGAACCAGTGATTCCATAAGCTCATATCAATTTCAAACTCCGCAAATTGAAACACATAACACTCAAGATAGAAGTTGAGGGAGGTAACGGGGCTAAGGGTAATGGTTTAACAAAGAAAGGTAGAGTACACAAACGTTCTTAAAGCAATAGTGAGCAAAGTATTGAATTAGGCACTTAGAATTCCCTTTAGAACGCAGAAGTTAACTTTGAACACCCAAGGGGAAGTCACAACACTTAGGGCCATATTCAAACTTTTTGGGCCCTTTCATCAACAATCACACTCGTGAGTCCATTCTCACTTATTTTCACTCTTTTTCTTTTCTTTTCTTTTCTTTTTTTTTTTTTTTTTTTTTTTTTTTTTTTTTTTTCTTTTTCCCGTGCCTCCTTTAAGACTTAGGCACATACATACACACAAAAATCCCTTCCCCCACACTTATTTTCTGCAACATATTAATAAAAAGGAATTCAATTAAGTCATGCTCACTATCCTTTAAGAACAAGGGTATAGGAAAGTCCTACTCTAGGCTAGGTAAGGGGTGATGTGGGTTAACAAAGAATAAAGGCTAAACGAGGCTCAACGGGGTTAAAACTTACAATAAATACGAAATATGGGAAGTAAGGCTATTTGGTTATGGTGGCAACTACACAACTTCATCTTGATATATGTTATGCAATTCAATGTCATGCTTTGAATGAAACGGATATAAGTTCTAGCATTTAGTTCTATCATGATACAATTGCATTCTAAGTAGTAACCAAGCAAGGAATAATGAGATCATGCAACAACTTTAGAAAACAAAGAATCACAGAAAATAACTCTCCAAAGAAGGTAATGGCTCGAGTCTCACAGGGTTGTAGCGTTTGTTTGAGTTCCTTCCTTCAAGCATGTTACAAAAACGAATTTTTCTTTTATGATTGCATGTGAAGTCATATATTATAACCATAACTAAGCATAAACCAAGAGTAAATCAAACTTTTCTCTATGTTTATAACTCTTTCTAACCGTCATGCAATTATAAACCAAATCCTTAACATTGTGTTGGAAGGTATCCTAAGACACAAACTCACAAAAACGACTCAAAACACTCTTTTTAGGCTTTTCAAAACAATTTTTCAAATTTTTATGTGCTTTTCGGAGTTATAAAACAACACACACTAAAATAGTTTTAAAACAGTGAGAAACAACATGTGAAGTGATAGGTGATAAAATCCAACGAATTTGCATCAAATATACTTAGTTACCCCCCCACACTTAAATCAAACATTGTCCTCAATGTTTTAAGCATAGATTCACACAAAGCATAAGTAAATACACAAAAAGCACTTAAACATACTAAACATGGCAAAATGTAATTAACAAAGAGAAGAGTTTAGGGACGCAAATCTGGTTATGGAGTGTAAATTCCATCTTCTCTTTGTTGATTGCAATGAGGCTTGATCTTGATGATCCACAGGCTTACTCTCGAACTGGTTTCCGCCCATCATTGATTTTCCTTTGTGCTACTGGGCTGGAGGATTCTTTTGGTCTTCCCCGAAGGTCTGAGCTTATCCCTTTTGTCTGTTTCTTTGTTCAATCTGTGCAGGAGTGGTCCCTTCTCTGGAAGTGTATCAACCGTTGAAGATGACTACTCGAGAGCAACGCTAGGTAAGCAATCAGGAATAGGTTCCAGGCAGTTGGCTCCAGATCGGAAGACTGACTCCAAGTGCCGGCTGATTGCTTCTTTCACTTTGCCATGCGAGTAAGAACAAGGACAAAGAAAAAGACAGGGAGAGAGCATGATATGAGATACTTTTGCTTTTGACCTTGATGATATGAGATACCTTTGCTTTTGAAGAAGCGGTGAAGGAATCAGCGCATGTATTTCCTCCTGGGTCATATGTACTCCAGGTATCTGGTATCATCTTTGGGGAAGAAGAAAATTTTGAGTAATTCAAAAGGCTTTGCTGGGAGTGCGCCCTCAGAGGTGAGAGAGAGTTGGGCATTTTTCTTCAGGTTTACCCTGCCATAAAAGACGAAGGTCGACATATATAGAGATAATATCAAGTGGTGGTACTTTTTACCTTCGTCGACAAACGTTTTGATCCCGCAAATCCGGCTTTTTGAAATAATGGCGCCTCTTCGATCTCTGAACACGCCTCTTCGATTTCTGAGCAGGCGCCCCTTCGAGTGCTGAACGACACGTGGTAGTGCAGATGCGGCTCCTTTTGACAAAGCTGCACGCGTCTTCTGAAAAGCTGAGAAAGTGTCGCCGAACTTTGCGCTTGTCGGCTAAAGACGTGTAATTGAGATGATGGCCTCCACGTGTTATCAGCTTTGTCAGATATCTTTTGACAAAGCTGAACGCGTTTTCTGAAAAACCGCGAAAGCGTCGTCGAAATTTGCGGAGGAAAATCCGGATCTCTGAATCGGTGGACGCGTCGCCATGGCTTTTTATGGAGCTATCGATCACCCCAACAAATACACTCTGAAGAAATCCCATTCTTGAAAAATCGACTCCGGCCCTTTGAGAATTAACTCCAACCACCCCTTCTTTCTGAACACTTTTGAAAAATGGCAAACTCATCGAACCTTAGCTTGGAATTGAGCCTTAGCAGTGATACGGGCGCGCCGCGTCAAGGTAACGTATGGCGCCCTTCTTTCTTTTCTTCTAACGGTCCTCTCACAGGTGAAGACTCCGTGATGCAGGACGCCACAACAGCTACAATAGTAGCTAGGAACCTCCTCACTCCGAAAGATAGTAGGCTGCTGTCAGGACGGTCCGATGAGCTGGCCGTTCAAGAGTCCCTCGCACTTAGTGTTCAGTGTGCGAGTTCTGTGTCCAACATGGGCCAACGCCTGCTTGCCCGCTCCCGTCAGGTGGAATCATTGATGGCAGAGGTGGAAAGTCTCAAGCAGGAGATCCAGCAGCTGAAGTATGAGAATAGAAGTTTGCACGTGCTTGCAAACAACTATTCGACGGGCATGAAGAGGAAGCTTGATGAGCTGCAAGAGTCTGAAGGTCGGATTCACAGTGACCGTCAAAGGTTCTCGTCTTTCCTCCAGAGGCAACTTTTTCCTGGCTCATCCAGCGCTTGGCCAAGTATTGAGGCCTGGAATGCTCTATCTTCGATGCCTTCTGCTCCTATGCCTTCTGTTCCAACGCCTTCTGTTCCTACGCCTTCTGCTCCTACGCCTTCCGCTTCAAGAGTAAAGCCACGTAGTGGGGCCTCAAGCAAACACCCTTTGTGAAGCACCATCTTTCTTTGTTTAGCAGTGCCTATCAATAAATCAAACATTTTCTCAATGTTACAATCATAGACTCACATAATTAATAAACAAACAAACAATAACAACTAAACAACCTAAGTAGCGCTAAGACACAAACAAACACCAAAATGACTCAAATGACTCTAAAAACACATATTTTTGGGTTTTTCAAAAGATCTTTTTTTTTTTTTTTTTTTTTTATTTTTTTATTTTTTATCAAATTTTCGAAGTTTTATACCAAGACACTATAAAACACTCTAAAAACGCTTAAAACAGCAAGAAACAACATTCTAAGTGATAGGTGAATAAATCCCACGAAATTCATGCAAATACAAATTGTTTACCCCCCCACACTTAAATCAAACCTTGTCCTCAATGTTTTAAGCAGAAAGTCACAACAGAGCAAGCAAATAAACAAATACGAGAAAGAAAGCAAAGTAAGGCAGTAAAGAAAAAGAAAGGAATAAAAATAAGTCTCTTAAAGGGGTTTTCCAAGTTCTTCTCTATTCGGATGCATGGGTTGCCTCCCAAGTAGCGCTTTCTTTTACGTCTTGCAGCCGGACGGTACCTCCGTTTAAGCTTGACTAGGTTCCACGGCATGGAGGGGTACCTCCTCCACGACATGCTCCTCAAACATCTCGTAATAGGGCTTCAATCGATGCCCATTCACTTTGAATTCTTGCTGCGTCCTTGAACTTTTGATTTGCACTGCACCATGAGGGAAAACATTAGTAACAACAAACGGGCCAATCCATTTAGAACGCAACTTACCAGGAAACAACCGTAGGCGAGAGTTGAAAAGTAACACTTTCTGCCCAACTGTGAAGGTCTTGGTTCGAATCATTTTATCATGGAATGCTTTGGTCTTGGTTTTGTACATCCGGGCATTCTCATAGGCTTCATTCCGAATCTCCTCAAGTTCATTCAATTGGAGCTTCCTATGAACTCCTGCTGCATCTATGTCCATGTTGAAAATCTTCACGGCCCAATGTGCCTTGTGCTCTAACTCTACGGGCAAATGACATGGCTTACCATAGACGAGCCGAAAAGGTGACATCCCAATGGGTGTTTTGTATGCCGTACGATATGCCCACAGTGCATCATCTAAACGTAAGCTCCAATCCCTCCTTGTTGGTCCAACGGTCTTCTCCAAAATTTGTTTGATTTCTCGGTTAGACACCTCGGCTTGGCCATTTGTTTGAGGATGGTAAGGTGTGGAGACCTTATGGTTGACATGGTACTTTCTTAGCAACGCCTCAATGGTCCGATTGCAAAAGTGAGACCCTCCATCACTTATGATTACTCTCGGCATTCCAAACCTAGCAAAAATGTTAGTTTTCACGAAATCTGCAACCACCTTAGAATTGTTAGTACGGGTGGCTTTTGCTTCCACCCATTTTGAAACATAATCAACGGCTAGCAAGATATAAGTGAAACCATAAGATGGAGGAAAAGGCCCCATGAAATCAATGCCCCAAACATCAAAAATTTCAACATTAAAGACAGGGGTTTGCATCATTTGGTCCTTGGTACCTATGTTACCCATTCGTTGGCAACGATCACAAGACATACAAAAGGTTCTAGCATCCCCAAATATAGTCGGCCAATAAAAACCACACTCTAGAACCTTGAGGGCAGTGCGTTGTGTGCCAAAATGACCACCACATGCATATGTGTGACAAAAGTTTAGAATAGAGTGAAATTCAGAATCATGCACACATCTACGTACAATTTGATCTGAGCAATACTTCCACAAATAAGGGTCATCCCAAACATAGAAACGTGCATCATTTTTAAGCTTATCACGTTGGTGCTTGTTTAGTTCATTTGGAATTTGTTTAGCCACCAAGTAATTCACTAAATCTGCATACCATGGTTCACTTACCTCAATGGATAGCAGCTGCTCATCGGGAAAAGTTTCAGGGATAGGCACGGCATGTTCATGCTCCTCGTGGATCATTCGGCTTAAATGGTCAGCCACTACATTCTCGCTTCCTTTCTTATCCCGGATTTCAATATCAAATTCTTGAAGAAGAAGAATCCAACGGATAAGCCTCGGCTTTGCTTCTTTTTTTGTGAGCAAGTACCTCAAAGCTGCATGATCAGAATAAACGATTACTTTAGTACCAATTAAATATGAACGGAATTTATCTAAAGCAAAAACCACAGCTAGAAGTTCTTTTTCCGTCGTGGAGTAGTTCAATTGGGCATCATTGAGAGTCCGAGAGGCATAGTATATGACATGCGGCCGCTTGTCTCTTCTTTGTCCTAGAACAGCTCCTAATGCATAGTCGGATGCATCGCACATGAGCTCGAACGGAAGGCTCCAATCTGGAGGTACAATAATGGGGGTCGAGACTAGCTTCTCCTTGAGTTGGTTAAATGCCGAATTACACTCTTCATCAAACTTGAATGGCACATCTTTTTGAAGCAATCGGCAAAGAGGGTTGGACATCTTGGAGAAGTCTTTGATAAAACGCCTATAGAACCCTGCATGGCCAAGAAACGAACGTACCTCTCTAACCGAAGTAGGAGAGGGTAAGTGACGTACAAGGTCTATTTTCGATTTATCTACTGCAATTCCTTTTTCTGAAACAATATGTCCTAAAACTATACCTTGTTTCACCATAAAGTGACATTTCTCCCAATTCAAGACAAGGTTAGTTTCAACACATCGTTTCAAAATTAAGGTCAGATTATCCAAGCAATTATCAAATGAACTCCCAAATACACTGAAATCATCCATGAAAACCTCAATGATCTTTTCAACAAAATCGGAAAATATACTTACCATACACCTTTGGAAAGTGGCCGGTGCGTTGCATAAGCCAAATGGCATGCGACGATAAGCAAATGTTCCAAAGGGACATGTGAATGTGGTCTTCTCTTGATCATCCGGGGCTATCACAATTTGGTTATATCCAGAGTATCCATCAAGAAAACAGTAAAAGGCATGACCGGCTAACCTTTCGAGCATCTGGTCGATGAATGGCAAAGGAAAGTGATCTTTCCTAGTCATGGCATTTAGCTTCCGGTAATCGATACATACTCGCCATCCAGTCTGAATGCGTGTAGGCACGAGCTCATTCTCATCATTCTTGATAACAGTTACTCCGGACTTCTTGGGAACGACTTGAACTGGAGAGACCCAACGGCTATCGGAGATAGGGTAGATCACTCCGCAATCCAAAAGCTTGATTATTTCCTTCTTCACCACTTCCATCATCGGAGGGTTGAGACGGCGTTGAGCCTCTCGGGATGGCTTAGTCCCCTCCTCAAGAAGTATACGGTGCATGCATGTGGTAGGGCTTATTCCTTTAATGTCGGCCAAAGTCCACCCTATGGCCGTTTTGTGCTCTCGCAGCACCCTCACAAGCTTCTCCTCCTCCATTGCCGTGAGACTTGATGAAATGATGACGGGCAATGTTTCGCCTTCTCCCAAAAACACATACTTCAAATGGTCCGGCAACGGCTTAAGTTCAAGCGATGGTGCCTGAACAACAGAAGGTAGCATCTTAGTGGAAACTGAATTTGAAAGTGAGAGTGGAACCTTACCATATTGTTGTGGCAATGACTCAAGGGCTGCCACAACCTCAATTATTTCTTCACTAGAACCCATTGCAAAAAATTCCTCCTCCTTGCCGTGGCCTTGCATTGGCCCAAATCCTTCATTTTTGCGCTCTATGGCCTTAGTGATGGTTGTTTCCAGGGCGTCCTCGTTCAATTCTTCAAGGTATACCTGCGCCAAAGAATCGATAACATCAATGGAAAAACAAGAATGGTCATCAACGGGATATCTCATAGTTTCAGAAATATTAAAATCAATCACTTCCCCATCGAATTCCATTGTCAAGGTGCCTTTGTATACATCAATCTTCGTTCGGGCCGTCTTCATGAATGGCCTACCAAGGAGAATCGGCAAAGATGTAGAATGGGCTGAATCCTCCATGTCTAGGACGTAGAAATCAGCCGGAAAAATTAAATGGTTCACCTGCACAAGCACATCTTCCAAAACTCCTTTTGGATACGCGTTAGAACGATCGGCCAATTGTATAATTACACCATCTTGTTTTAATTCACCCAAATTCATAGATGCATAAATCGAATAAGGCATGACATTTATGGATGCACCTAAATCAAGCATGGCATGTTCAAAACGATTATGTCCAATCACACAAGGAATCGTGAAACTACCGGGGTCTTTGCACTTGGTAGGCAGTTTACGTTGCAAAACAGCGGACACATTCTCGCTTACCTTCACTACCTCTTTGTTTGCCCTTCTTCTCTTTGTATTGCATAGGTCCTTGAGGAATTTAGCATACTTTGGAACCTGTTTGATTGCATCGAGAAGTGGTATGTTCACTTGCACCTTCCGGAACGTTTCAAGAATGTCCTTCTCGCTTTCTTCCTTTTTTTCTTGCATGAACCTACGAGGAAAAGGTACATTGGGCAGATTAGGACGTGAAGTACATGAATTTGAACTTAAATTACCTGATTTGGCCGAGTTAGGGTGATCTGCCTCAGGTTGTGTCTTCTCTTCATCTACTTTCTGGGCAGATGTGGGATTGTTTGGCTCGGTCCCAACTTCTTTTCCACCCCTTAGGGTGATGGCCTTGGCGGATTCGAATCCTCCCTTTGGATTGACTGTGGTTGAGCTAGGAAGCTTTCCTTGCTCTCTAATCTGTCCAAGGAACTCAGAAATCTGCCCTATTTGTTTCTTCATATCCATCATCTCCTTCTCGTTATTTTCTATCCGGTTGTTTTGATTTTGCAACCCCTGCGAAATAGAGGTTAGTAATTGCATAGCTTGATTACTTTCCAAAGACGTACCTGAATGAGATGATGCCGAAGGTTGTTGGGATTGTTGGGGTGCATACGGCTTGGAATAAAAACCAGGGGGGTTTGGCCTAAAGCCTCCTTGTTGGGCAGCTTGTTGTGGCTCCCTCCATTTGAAGTTTGGATGGTCCCTCCATCCGGCATTGTAAGTGTTCGAGTATGGGTTGTTTTGATTTTGTCCTTGGAAACCAATTGCATTGGCAGATTCCCAACCACCATTCTCGATTAGTTGAGGGCACTTGTCGGATGGATGCCCTTGAATTGAGCACACGCCACAAACTTGGTGTTCTTGTGCTTTTGGACCAATCACAACCTGAGAAACAAGAGAATTAAGATTAGCAAGTTGTGATTGAATTTCAGAAATAGCACTCACCTCATTTATACTTTGTTGCCGTGGGGCTTCCCTTTGGCCCACTCCTTCATATTGTTGAGCGTTGAGCGCTCGGTTGGCTATGAGAATCTTGGCATCCCTTGGTGTTTTGTCCACCAATGCTCCTCCCGCTGATGCATCAAGCATTTGACGTTCGATAGGAAGGAGGCCCTCATAGAAATATTGAAGGAGAAGTTCCTCCTTCATTTGATGTTGAGGACATGAAGCTACAAGGCCCTTGAAGCGCTCATAATAAGCCGGGAATGTCTCACCATGATTCTGTTGAATACCACTAATTTTCTTCCGTAGGAGAATCACTCTCGAAGTAGGGAAGAATTTCTCCAAGAAAGCACGCTTCATACTCTCCCACGAAGTCACAGTTCCCGGGGCTAGTTCGTAGAGCCAATCTTTGGCCTTGTCCATAAGTGAAAATGGAAAGGCCTTCATCTTCAATATACTCCCATCCACATTGACGGGGGTCATGCTCGAACAAACCACCTCGAACTCCTTCAAGTGTTTGTTGGGGTCTTCCATAGACAAGCCATGGAACTTCGGAATATGGTGTAACAAACTGGACTTGAGTTCAAATTCCTCAGTTTTCCCCTCTGCAGCCGTGGGGTATTGGATACAAAGAGGCAATGCATTATCCAAACCCGAGGCCGAAAGCTCCTTGATGGTTCTATTATCTGCTGCCATGGCTTGTTCTTCTTCAAAAATCTGATCCGTGGGCTTTTCTTCTACACCTACTTCTTCTTCTTCAAGCCCAGGTTGTGGTGGAGGTTGTGGTGGCTCTTGTTGACTCCTCGTTCTCCTCAAAGTGCGTTCAAAATCACCGTCAAAGTCGGAGATGTTCTCTATAATAGGCCGAGAGTTACGAGTCATACACAGTACCTAAAAAACAAGGAAACAAACAAACTAAGAATCTGAAATAAGAATGCACGAAAAACAAAATATAAAAATAAAGACAAAGGATTAGCAAAGTTGCTAATCCCCGGCAACGGCGCCAAAATTTGATGCGAGAATTACTTGACACTCAAATTAAACCCTCGTTTGACAATTGTAGTAGAATGGATAAGTGAGGGATCGTTCTAGACCGGGGATTAGGAGGGCTTGCTAAAACCTTCTAAATTGACTTAAAAACATAAAAACTAAATTAAAATACTCTTAACAAGACTACTATGACTCAGAATGGCTTTGAAAAACTCAAATTGTCTAAAACAATCAAATTGACTCAAATAGAAGCTAGAACCTGATTTAGACGAATTTGCAATTGTTTATGACTCCAAAAGCTTAAAGATACAAAAATAAAACAAATACGAATGATTAGGACTTAACAAAATAGGGGGGGAATTGTGGTTGGACGATATTAAATTAAAAAGACAGAATATAATTAAAGGCAAAATGTAAATATGAATGTGATAAAAATATGGATGATGGAATAGCCAAGGGGTTCTTCTCCACACATGTTACACTTGCAAACAAAATTGATTCTCAGTTGGTCTTTCGATAAGTTGTGAAACTCAATGCTCCAAGTTAATTAGATCCGCTTAGATTAACTTTCAGATTTCCCTAAATTCGTTGGATTGAATGGAATACGCATTACAACCAAATTATTCTTAATCAAAGTCCCTAACTATGGAATACGCATGATAGAGACATTTAACCAAGATCATTAAGTTCAACGGAAATCATAAACATCGACGAGGCATTCGTTACTATGGAATACGCATGAAACTTATGCCAAGAATTCGTTTAACGCGATTGTTTATAAGCAACCTCTACTACTTGTGAATATAAGTTCATAACGATTAGTTGAAATTCACTTATATTCTAGCGTCATATTTATGCATGAAAATTAAGCTTGCAATCTCAATGAACATACATAAATAAGTTATCAATCAAACAGTTAAACGAATTGAATCCACAACTTATGAAATTCCAACCAAACGTAATCAATTCAAAATGCAAATATAAACATAGTTTCGAATCACCCCCTAGCTAAAGGGGGTTTAGTTCCTCATAACTTTGAAATCAAAGAAACACCTAAACATTCCAACAACTCAAACGTGAATTGTATGAACGTTTAGGCACTCTTCTCTTCCCTTCTCATACGTACAAAACAAAGAGAATTAAATTTAAACTTTGAAATCAAAGAAACACCTAAACATTCCAACAACTCAAACTTGAATTGTATGAACGTTTAAGCACTCTTTTCTTCCTCGTTGTTGTAGCACAAGGTCTAAGGTGAGCTTTGGGGATTATGTGAAGTGTTTTGGAGGGATGGGAAGTGGTTGGATAGTGGCTGCAATGAAGGAGAAAAACTGCACAGAAAATGGAAGTGTTTGTAACTGAAAATGTGTATGGAAGAGTGAATGAATTTTGAGGAGTGTTGGATGCTTATTTATAGGTGAAATGGGGGAACAAAAGAGGGAATATTGCAGCTAGGAGGGGATGAATGATTATGGGTGCATGTGTTT
This sequence comes from Pyrus communis, assembly GCF_041283825.1. Lineage (NCBI taxonomy): Eukaryota > Viridiplantae > Streptophyta > Magnoliopsida > Rosales > Rosaceae > Pyrus > Pyrus communis. The sequence continues at coordinate 12,560,008 of NC_142566.1, forward strand.
GGAATAATGAAGGGGGAATGTATGTAATAAAACAACTAGGAAAAGTTATGGAAAGTTGGAAATGGGAGTGGGAACTCACGGCATTGTTGGGTTGTTTATGGGAGAATAAATGTATGATAATGGCTAAATAATTAAAGGGAATGAATGGGAGTGACACTAGGTTGGTTATGCATGTGAATGCAAGGAGGAAAGCTGAAAATGCAAGGGAAGCTCACGGCACAATGTTGTTTTGCTTCTTGAAATGCATGTGAATGCATTTGAGTGGAATATGAAAAGAATGACTAATTAATGTATGTAGGGTTGATATGCATGTGAATTAGGTTGGAAAGAGGTGGAAGTGGAATGTTATGCAATGATAATGTCTTGTAAAGATGCTAATAAATAATGCATGTAGGGTTAGCTAGGTTGGCTTTGTTTGGGTGCATGTATGTTAATGGTGGTTTTGCATGTGAATTGATGGATTGTTTTTGATGGAATGGATGGTTCTTTGCATGGCTATAAGGGATAGAATAAGAGAGAATGGGCTAGGCCCTTTGTTTTATGTCCAAAGTGAAAATAAGGCCTTCAAATTCGTCCAAACTTTGGCTCCATGGATAAGCTATCCAATCCATGCCCAAAAATGCTCCAAATGGCCTCAAAATGCACTTTCTTGCTCCCTAAGCCCTTAGAACCTGAAAACACACAAAAGAAGCATAAAGAACTAAAATAACTAAAGAAACATAACGTAAATGTACGAGAACAAGCCATTTAAGTCGCATGAATATGCTCCTATCATGCATGAATCGGAGTTTAATTCAATTTTAACTTTTTGTCACACTTACACATGTGGAGGTCACTTTGGCACTCAAAGGACTGCACGTAAAGTACTTGAATGTGGTTTTTATTGGCCTACTATCTTTAAGAATGCTAGAACTTTTTGCATAACATGTGATTGTTGTCAAAGAACCGGAAACATTGGTTCAAAAGACCAAATGCCGCAAGCCCCTATCTTTGTGGTTGAAATTTTTGATGTTTAGGGTATTGATTTTATGGGTCCTTTTCCTTCATCTCATGGTTTTGTTTATATTTTACTTGCAGTTGATTATGTTTCGAAATGGGTGGAAGCAAAAGCCACCCGTACTAATGATTCCAAAGTGGTTGCAAAATTTGTGAAAACTAACATATTTGCAAGATTTGGAATGCCAAGGGTTCTTATAAGTGATGCGGGCTCCTATTTTTGCAATCAAACCATTGAGGCGTTGCTCAAGAAGTATAATGTCACACATAAGGTGGCGACATCTTCAAACAAGTGGGCAAGCCGAAGTTTCTAATCGAGAAGTCAAATAGATTTTGGAGAAGATCCTTAAGCCAAATCAGAAGGATTAAAGCTTGCGTTTGAATGATGCATTGTGGGCATATCGTACGGCCTACAAAACATCAATTGGGATGTCCCCATTTTGGCTCATCTATGGGAAACCATGTCATCTTTCTGTTGAATTAGAGCATAAAGCACATTGGGCTGTCAAAACGTTCAATATGGACCATGATGTCGTTGGAATCCATAGGAAGCTTCAATTGAATGAGCTTGAGGAAAAAGGAATGAAGCTTATGAGAATGCTCGAATTTACAAGGAGAAAACAAAGGCATTCCATGACAAGATGATTCATAGCAAGACATTCTCAATTGGGCAGAAAGTGTTACTCTTCAATTCTTGCCTTCGATTGTTTCCAGGTAAGTTACGATCTAAGTGGATTGGTCCTTTTGTTATTACTAATGTCTTTCCTTATGGTGCAGTTCAAATTCAAAGTTTAAAGACCAAAAACGAATTCAAAGTCAATGGACATCGGTTGAAGCCATACACCACTTTGAAGAGCATGTAGTGGAGGAGATACCCCTCCATACCGTAGGCTCCAATGAAATTTAAAAGGAGGTATCGCACGGCTGGAAGACGTTAAAGTAAGCGCTTCTTGGGAGGCAACCCACGCAAATAAAAAGTAACTAGGAGCTCCAACACTGCATAACCAGATCTGTGTTCCTAAACCCTACTCTTTATTGCTTTTACTTTGCCATGATTGTCATGTTTGTTAGTTGTGTTATTTGTTTGTTTGTGAGTCTATGCTTAGAACATTGAGGGCAATGTTTGGTTTAAGTGTGGGGGGTAAACAAGTTGTTTTTGCATGATTTTCGTGGGATTTTATCACCTATGACTTCTAATGCTGTTACTCACTATTTTTAAGTGTTTTTAGTGTGTTTGAAGTGTTTTTATGTGTCTTAAACAGAAAATCCGAAAATTTGAAAAAAAAATCGAAAAAGAGTGTTTTAAAAACCCAAAAAAAGTTGTTTTTAGAGTCGTTTTTATTTTTTGTGTTTGTTTGTGTCTTAGGGTTACCTTCCAACACAATGACGAGGATTTGGTTTTAATTACATGACTATTAAAGAAAGTTACAAACATGGATGGAAGTTTGATATGCTCTTTGGTTTATGCTTAGTTGTAGTTGACATTTACGAATTCACATGTAATCAAAAAGGAAAAAAATCAGTTTTTGTAACATGCTTGAAGGAAGAAACTCAAACTAATGCTACAACCCTGAGAGACTTGAGCCAAAAACTTTATTTGAAGAGTTATTAATCTTGATGTTTTTGTTTTCTAAAGTCGTTGCATGATCTCATTATTCATTGCTTGGTTGCTACTTAGAATGTGTTTCATCACTATAGTTCCAAATACTAGAACTCATGCCCATTTCATTCAAAGCATGAAATTGATTAACATAACAAATAACAAGATGAAGTTGTTTAGTTTAAGCCCAGAGCCAAAAAGCCTTACCCTTTGCATATGTATTGTAGGTTTAACCCTTTTGAGCCTTAGTTAGCCGAATTTTCTTTGTTAGCCCACATTATCCTTACCTAGCCTAGAATAGGACTATCCATACCCGTGTTCTTAAAGGATAGTGAAGCATGACTTAGAGGGAGTTCCTTTTGATCTAAAATTGCAGAAAAACAAGTGTAGGGGAAAGGGTTTTCCGTTTTGAAATCTATGAATTTGTGTTAGTGTGCCAAAAGAAAAAGAGGGGCATGGAAAAAAAAAACGTGAAAAAGAAGAAAAAATTGAAGAAAAGACAGAAAAGGAGTTGAAAATAAGTGAGAATGCACTCACAAGTGTTGATTGTTGAAAAAAGGATCCAAAAGTTTGAATCTGGCCCTAACTATTGTGTGAAAGTTTCCCTTGGTGTTCAAAGTTGATTTGTGCATTCAAAAGTGAATTCTAGGTGTTTATTTCATTATGTTGCTTACTATTGCTTTAAGAACTCTTGGTTATCCTTACCTTTCTTTGTTAACCAATACCTTAGCCCCGTTACAACCCTTTGACTTCCATCTTGATTGTTATGTGTTTCAATATGTGGAGTTTAAAATTGGTTTGAGCATATGGTATCCCTGATTCTCGCGTCTAAGTAATGGCATTCCATTCATGAGATCATATATATTCATGTTAATAATTCCAGAAAGTGCCTTCTTTGATTATACATATATGAGTATTAGTCTACATGTTTACATCAATCTTCTCACATATACGTAGTGTAGGGAGTGTGGTAAGAAAATCTGTGTGAAAATAGAGTATATCCGGTGAGGAATTGAGGGATTCTCTAAGGCATGTTACTACATTCAAAATCATGTTTTAATTGATTAAATGTGAGCTAGTAAGTGGTGACTATGATTAAGTGTATGCTCAAAGAGTAGGGATAACTAAAATCTAAATGAGTGGTGATCTTTAATATGTCATGTTGCATTACAAATCCCTGAGGCAATTGTTGGAAGGTTAGATTGTGTTTTGTTTGTTTGGTTTATTTCATTTTGCTCGAGGACTAGCAAAAGCTAAGTGTGGGGGAATTTGATAGGAGCATATTTATGCTACTTAGTTATGTCGTTTCCTTGCATTTAGTTAGTTAATTACTACTTATTATAGTTTTTTAAGCTATTTTCGTATGTTTGTAGGTCCTAATGGCAAAATGAGCAAGAAAGTGCATTTTGGAGCCATTTGGAGCAGTTTTGGGCATGGATTGGATAGCTTAACTATGGAGCAAAGTGGATGGACGAAATTGAAGTCAAGAGAGGCTAGGAAAGGTTACAAATCTAGAGAAAGAAGTTCAAATACAAAGAAGATAAGGAAAGAGCAAGAAATAAGGAACATTGTCCAACCTTATCTTATCCTATCCTATCTTATCTTATCCAAATCAGTTTCTGCCTTAATTCTAGCTATTTAGAAGGGATTAGATATACATTTAAACACATAACTCAGATTCTAGAAGCCTAATCCTTTATGTGCTGCATATGTGCCATTCCTTGAAGGTTTAGGAGTTATAATCCCTCTCCTACAAAGGTGCCGCACCCCTTAACCTAAGTTCTTCTAGAAATCTGCCCTTTATCCCTTCTAGAAGTCCAATTTCTGCCACAAAACACATTGTTTCTAGAATTCCTACAAAGGCGGCGCCTCTCCCTCTTCTAGAAGCTCTAGAATCTGCAATCCTTTTCCCTTTCTTCCTTGGTCTCTACGGTGGAACCTTAGTCCTTTTCCCCTAGGATTGTGCAAACCTTTTCCCACCTGATTTCTACCACACCCTAATCTGATTTCTATAGGGCTTAAGCCGTGTAAAACATATATATATATACATGCTTATGTCGCAGGTTACAACTATCCATTCACTCATTCATTCATTCATACATTCAGCCATCAAACACCATAATTCACACCACATCACCCTAGTGTCGCAAGCAAGGAAGGAAGGAGAAGAAGACTTGTGCAATCTGCCATCCAAGGGAGTGCCATGCATGCCATTGGAGTGTGGAGCGTTTCTTGGTTCTTTCTATCCTTAGTTTTAGTTCAATGTTTATGTTAATTTAGTTTTCAATTATGATGAACATGTGGAACTAATTTCTTTTTAGGGTGGTAGAGTGCGGAATTATGTATGAAGGATGGTGATGGTTGTGGATGGGAGTGTGTGTGAGATCAATGATGGCTGAATTGTCTATGTGATTGTATGGATGTGTGTATGGGTGCGGCAAAGTGTATATATTTTAGGGAAAGGATCATGGCTTTAATTAAATGTTTTAGGAAAGATTTTGATCCCAAATCCTCAAGGAAAAAGGGTAATTAAAGTCAGAATCCTATGGGAGAAAGGATAGGAAAGTTGCAGCAAGAATTTAAAAAGGGAAAAGGGATACCTTGCACGGCAAAGGAAAGGGAAAGGGAGAGTTGGTGCGGCAAGGACCCTTTGGCTGGGATTAAGGCTTCTAGAACTTGTATTTAAGTGTCCTAAATTGATTAGGAACCCTTTTGGTGGCTAGAACATAAGTAGGAAGATATTAGGATTGACTAAGTCAAAATAAGGAAGTTTGACTCGTGTTTCCTTCTTTGTGGCTGATTTGTTTTCTTCCAAATATTGAATTAATTTCTTCCATCACTTTAGCAGATTCCTAGCCTCCTTTGGTCTTCAATTTTGTCCATCCACCTTGCTCCAAGCATGTGCTAACCATTCCAAGCCCAAAACTGCTCCAAAATGCACCAAAATGCACTTTCTTGCCACTTTAACCATTTGGACCTACAAACACACGAAAATAGCTTAAAATACTAAAATAACTATGAACTAACAACATAAATGTAAGAAAACAAGCTAACTAAGTCGCATAAATATGCTCCTATCAGCGCTTCACCTTTAGGGACAAACTCCTTAAGTTGTTCTGTATAAAATGTTGCTCAAGGTAGCCATTTTAAGAAGGTCGTCTTCATGTCTATATGCCGAATCTCGTAATCATAATGAGTGGCTATCGCAAGCATTATTTGAATAGACCTCATCATGGACATTGGAGGGAAGGTCTCATCAGATTAATGTGTTCTTTTTGTGTATACCCTTTAGCCTCAAGTCTAGCTTTGTAGGTTTCAACTTTGCCTTTTGAGTTTTGTTTTCTTTTATAGATCCATTTGTTTCCTATGAGAACCACACTTTTAAGGAGGATCAACCAAGGTCCAAACTTAGAAAACATCGGATATATTCCAGATTCATGGCTACTTGCCATTTACTCGAATCGATGTCAAACATCGCCTTCTTGTAAGACGCAGGATTATCAACAGTCTGATCATTATCCTCATCTAGAAGAACTAGGAAAATTGGTCATTATTACTGTTTTTGTCGACTTACTAGTGGGAATGCTGAATAGAGCTTTCTTGCGCTTAGGTCTGTTAGATGGTGCAGGACAAGGAAGTGTTGATTCCAACTCAACAGATAGGGATGCGTTTTCCTCTGCTTGTTGCAACAGACTTCGTGGCCTCCCCTTGAGTTTCTATGGCTTCCTTCTCAAGTTCTACGTTGCTATGTACTCCTTCATTCATAATGAAATCCTGAATTGAGCCTACTTGTTAACAATCAACTTTTGATTATCAACATGGTAGAATTTGTAATCATAAGTTTCCTTAGGATATCTTATGAAGCGGCACCTTTTAGAACCATTGTCTTACTTCCTAGGTTGCATCGTCTTAACATAGGCTGGACAATCCCACATCTTTATGTGTTAGGCTCGGCTTCCTTCCTTTGAATTCACGAGGAAGAATTTTTAGGAACACATGAAGAAAAGACTTGGTTAAGTACATACACAACTATCTCAAGCGCATAACCCAGAGGCATATGAGTATAGCTCATCATGGATCGAACAATACACACTAGTGTTCAATTTCTCCTCTTGAATACGCCATTTAATTGTGGTGTTCCAGGACTTGTCTATTGTGTCAATTTCCCACAGTATTTTAAGTAAGTTGTTAATTCAACACTTGCATATTCACCTCCATGATCTGATTTGAGGATCCTTATACTTTTCCCAGTATGCAATTCCACCTCGATTTTGAATTCCTTGAACTTTGATCTGAAGTTATTGTCACTAGTATTGTAGTATATGCCTCCCTCCAAGGAAAGGATATAATGGTGTGCCTCTAGGTACCATTACCTGTTATTCCATTCTTAAATGTGATATCACACTTCGAATGAAATAGCATGGGAGCGACACAATATTAATAATACATGTCATAAGCGAATAATACTCTATTAGTTAAAGATTTTTGCCATTAAGAAGCCCTAAAACATGCGTTTCTATAATGCGCACAGAAGCACATGAATCGATTCCCATTCTCAAACATAGTTGTTCTGGTTTTAGGTTTCTATCCACTTTCATGCCATGTAAGTATCACATACATGATAGCTATCCCCTGAATCAAGTATCCAGGGTTGGACAAAATTTATTGCAATCTTTGAATCCATGACAGCAAGGACATTTGGATCAACATCTGTCCCTAACTTTGGAACAATTTCTTCCTTAGATGTCTTTTGCCATTTTTGTTCAATCAATTTGGTTATCAGGATTTGTTTGTGAATTTAAGCTATTAAGAAGTTCCTGTAAATACAAAATATAAAACAAAATTTCAATTAAAAAAAAGTTAAACTCCAATTGAAATGGGCCTTTATTTTAAAAGGAGTCCCATCTAATTTCATCGATTTCGATTTAACCCTTTACGAAATCGGGACTTGCTCCCACTAACCGTGAAATCATTTTTATAGATGGGATTGGAAACTTGCAATGACAGACTGAAATCCCCAGGTACTGCTAATCCTTCTATCACATCGATTCAAGAGAGTGTATGCTACTCTTATACATGTTATGAATGCTCCAATCTTGTTTGGCCTCCAATGCCCAAATTAAATAGCTTGCACAGCGAATCCTAATTTGGCATTAGTTGAATTGTCGCCCACCAAATAGTGCTTTGTTGGAAAACTGAACCTTAAATAAACCCCAACCAACCATGGTAGTCTTATTTAAAGTATTCCTCCACACTCACGTCAATACCTGTGTACGCATGAGCCGGTCCTTTAGAGTTCCCTCAATCTTCCAAGCAACCGTAGCAAGCATTTAAGGCGGTCCTCTAGACTGACTACGCGCTTCATGTTGGAAATATGCCCTAAAGCCAATTATAGGATGAGTACTTTACGGACATTTCACATGTTAAATTAAACTAGTATAATATAAGGGTAAAGATTATTATTTAAAGTGGTCTCATTAAATGTTATATGCTTAAACAATAAGTCCAAGGAATATGTAATTAGGAGAAGTTTGTTGGAACTAAATTTGCTCACCTCCTGAGCAACCTGCAAGAAAATGGAACAACTGTGAGCAAGCCTAGGGCAAGGTTTGCCAGCCAAAGGCTCTCTGACGGTCAAGTTAGTGAATGATTTTAAACTGAAGTAGTGGGCAAGAGAATTCAAGTGTTTAGATTGTGTTACCATCGATGAACCCTAGATGGGTGTATTTATACCATGGGAGAGAGACCTTTTTAGGATAGAATCCTTGCTATAAGTCGGGAGAATCCTAGAGGATATCTAGAAGTAGATATTTCATCCTCTTAGGAGTTGTGATTACTTGTGGCGCACACCAATTCCTAGATTGTAGGAACTCCAATATTTATAGGATTTGATTGTGTCTATATATGGATTAGATCACGTATTTTGCAAAACAAGCATTGTCATCTAGCAGAGTCACTTTTTGCCTAGTGCCCCAGAGTAGAGTGATGGTGGCACTACTATGAACAGCTCCCCCCGAAGCTGGTGAGTTCATGGCTGGACTTTTGAGGTAACTATATTCGAATTAGCCTTACTATGGCTTTAGAAAATCATGGTCCCATAAATGTGATCTAAAGAAGTTAGATTCATGAGACCATTCTCTTTCATACACATATCCAAAACGTTCATGATCATAGGATTGCCAATTGGGCATTGATTGTCCGTTAAGATCAATACATGCTATGTCTTCTCTCCAGGAGAGTGACTGGTGTAAATGACACTAAGACAAGTGTGTACATGCTCAATAGAGATTGAGTCCACTGAACACAATCAACAATGAGTTCTCATACTCATGTCACATGAGAAATCATGGTTGGGATAATGCAAAGTAGTCTTGTTTCTTATGGTTAGGTCTTTGATCTTTGACTGTGTCAAACGCACCCCGTCAAAGGGTGTCAACGACATAGTTAGGGTTATGCTACTTAGGCATAGAGGCGTGTGAACGTGCAAAAATGGATCTTTAACCTTCAAACCATTGAGGGAGACTACTCTATGATATAAGGAAGAATCTCTGGTCAGAGTATGAATGAGATTTAGGAAGTCGTTCTAAGTCATATTAAAGGTAATTATATCAATAAGAAAGTCACACTGGATAGTAGACATAAATAAACTATCAAACCAAATAATGTGGTCAAGAGTATTGTATTAAAGAAAGATCATATTGCATTTGTAATCCCAAATTGAATAGGTTCTCCAACCTCTTCTCATTAGCTTGGGTAACCATGACATACTACTAGGTGTCATTCATAGCTTGTGGAAGCCCTGAAGATGTATAATCACTAAAGGGAGAATTGAAAGTTTCAATTCACAATCGATTAGAAAGAGTTCTAATCGCCCACTGCCTCGCTAAAAGAAACTTAATGGATTACAAAGATGAGTCAGGGCAATTAAATAGTTTAATTGTATAAAGTAAGGATTAATTAAAATGTTATTTATTCATACGAAAGGTTCATATTGGGTTTTATGTCAATTTCGGTTTTAGGGGCCCAAAATGAGTTTTTGTCCATAAGGCCCATTGAGTTTAAGTTGTATGACAACTAAATGGAAATTAACCCAAAAATGAAAGCCAAAACCGGCTTAAGAGGGAAGGGAGTGATGACTCACTTATTACAAGTTTGCCACTCACTTAGAATCAGGTATAAAGGCAGCTTTATAGCTCCATCCTTCATTAGGGTTTTCTTTGAGGAAATATGAGAGAACACAAGCTCTATCATTCTCTCTAGGAGGCCGGCTGTGTGGGAGGACGATACTAGCATCTTCTTCCTCCCACATCATCTTCCTTCGACTAATCCTTGGTGTCGAAACTTAGAGGTTTCCAAATTTGGAGACTTTTGGAGAATCATTCAAGCATCCAAATTCAAGAATCCTAGGAAGCTACAAGATGAAGATAAAGGCCATGAAGTTCAACTCAATGAGAGGAATGACGGCCTTTTAATACCTTTACTCATGTAATGAGGAACTCGAAAGGTATAAAGTTTCTCAACTCTTTTGTAATTAGAGTTGAGCCTTGGCTCACCACCACTACTAGGCTTTGCATTTCATGGTTTAAGTTTTGTTTCAAAGTGCATACAAGCATGTTTCTGCCATTTAATTGTTAAATGCATGCAATATTTTGTTTAATGAACTTAGTTTTTCACAAATTTTTCTTTAAGTAGTGTCAGAGCCTAGGTCTAGTGGTTGGTGAACCCTTTTGGGTTTTGTTGTTCATTGTCACATCCTGACCCGTAGCACGATATTGTCCGCTTTTGGCCCCCAGCACACCCTCATGGTTTTGCTTCTTGGAACTCACACGAGAACTTCCCAATGGGTCACCCATCCTGGGAGTGCTCTCGCGCGCTACTTGCTTAACTTCGGAGTTCCTATGGAACCAGAAGCCAGTGAGCTCCCAAAAGGCCTCGTGCTAGGTAGGATGAGAATATACATATAAGGATCACTCCCCTGAACGATGTGGGATGTCACAATCCACCCCCCTTAGGGGCTCGACATCCTCGTCGGCACACCACGGCCAGGGTTAGGCTCTAATACCAAACTGTCACATCCTGGCCCCGGGCGGATCATTTCCCGGGCCCGCTTCACCACCGTAGCATGATATTGTCCGCTTTGGGCACCGACCACACCCTCACGGTTTTGTTTTTGGGAACTCAGACGAGAACTTCCCAATGGGTCACCCATCCTAGGAGTGCTCTCGCGCGCTACTCGCTTAACTTCGGAGTTCCCATGGAACCCGAAGCCAATGAGCTCCCAAAATGCCTCGTGGTAGGTAGAGATCAAAATATACATATAAGGATCACTCCCCTTGGCGATGTTGGATGTCACATTCGTAGCTTTTGATTCGAATGTTGAATTGGGTACAAGCATATTCTTGCTTCTTTGAATGTAAACTTTCTTTGAAAATTTGTCATCTCAAATGTTGTGGAGGTAGCTCAAAGACGCATCAATTTTGGTGCCTTTTGTTTGGGGAAATTGTTGGAAGTATGCCCACAAAGCCACTCATTTGATGTAATAGCTTTTTGGAATACTTAATGTATTAAACTTTTATATGTTTAATGGAGGGCAAAGCTTATTGTTAATCACTATTTATTGTACCTTGTGTTTAAGCAATAAGGGAATCCAAGGAATGTATTTGATCTAAGAGATAAGTGATCTAAGTAAGTTAGATTTTCGAGACCTTTCTCTTATGTTCATTCCTAAAACGTTCCTAGCCATAGGGTTGCCAATTGGGCATTGACAATCTGCTAAGGTTAGTATGTGTTATGTCGACTCAAGTATGGATATGATAAGTCTCAAGTCATTTAGTGTTGGACACTAAGACAAACACATAGGTGCTCGAAAGAGTAATCGAGTACACTGAACTATGATCAAAAGAGAGTTCAAACATACATGTCATGTAAGAACTCGATGGTTACAATATGCAAAGTAGTCCTTTGACCTGAGGCATCATAGATGTCTAATGGTTAGGTCCTTGATCTTTGATTGTGTCAAATGGCATTCCTTTGGAGTGTCCACGGCATGGTTGGGGTCAAGCTATCTAGTCATGTAGGCATATGAATGCACAACAAGGGATCTCTAACCTTCCATGGTGGAAGGAGAATACTCTAAGATATGATTCGAGAGTCTTTGGCCAAAGCATATGAATATGACTTAGGAAGTTTGTTCCAAATCTTATTCAAGCGAATCATATAGGGAAGTATCACATTGGATAGTAGACATGAAACAAACTATCACTTCAACAATGTGATTAAGAGTATTGTATTAGAGAAGGACCGTATTGCATTGTAGTTGTAACTGGATAGGTTCTCCAACCACTTCTACTTAGCTTGGGTAACCATGACATGCTGCTAGGTGTCACTCATGGTTTGTGGAAGCCCTAAAGATTAGCAAACACTAATCTTAAGGGAGAATTGAAATATGGTTTCAATTCACAATCGATAGTTAAGAGTAACATCGCCCACTGCCTCGCTAATTGGAACCTAATGGATCGTACACCGAGTAAGGATGAAAGTGAAGTAATTAAATGAAATGGATAAGCAATTAAATGGTTAATTGAAGTATGGTCAAAGTTAATTAATTAGTTAATTAATTATACGAAACGTTCGTATTGGACTTCTAAGTTGGTTTTGGGTTTAGGGGCCCAAAAGTGTTTTGGTCCATAAGGCCCATTATGTTTAAGTTGTATGACAACTAAAACAAAATGGGCAATTAGCCCAAACACTTAGAGAGGCCGGCCATGAATAGTGAGGGATACCAAACTTGTGTTAATTACAAGTTTGCCACTCACAAGAAATGAAGTATAAATTCAAAATTATAACTTTATTTCATTTAGGGTTTTTCTTGATGAAATTGGGTGAAATTATTCTCGCTATTTCAACAAGGGAGGCCGGCCACTTAGGGAGGGATATCTAGCAATTTCCTCTCCCCTAAGTCATCCATTTTTATCTTCACAATTAATCTTTGGTGTAGAGACTTGGAGACATCAAGCTTTTGGTGTTTTGGAGAACATATCCTCAAATCCTCAAGGAAGCAAAGGAGGTGACTTGAAGGCCCTCCACTTGGGTGAATCCCTTGTGTAATCAAGGATGAGCTACAAGGGTAATGATTCTCTAAATCCTTTCTTCTCTTTAATGTTGTTAAAGAGTTATGGTTCACCATATACTAGGCTTTGAAAGTCATGGGTTTTATGAATTGTTTTTAGATGCATGCCTACTTTAATTTGTTAATAGTTTGCCTATGTATTCAAATGTTCTTTACATGTTCTTAGCTAGGACATAAATTTTCCTTCAAGTGGTATCAGAGCCTAGGCCTAGTTTATGGTGGATCTTTTTGGGTTTTGTGATTTTTCATAATATGTGATTTAAATGTTGTAAATGTTACAAGCTTTGTTCTTGCTTTGAATATAAATTTTGTTTGAAAATTTAGCATCTCAAATGTTGTAGATGTAGTTCATATAAGCATGAATATTGGAACTAAAATTTGGTGCCAAGTATTTTGGGATTTTCGGCCAAATCCAAAGGGTGATTTTTTTTTTTTTTGGGTTCATGTTAGGCTTGTTAAAATGGTTTTAAAGTGCCTTTTGGAACCCCTAAGTACCCTAGGATATTAACCCTCTTTTGAGTTGTGAAAAATTGAGTTTTGGTAAGTGAAAACATTCATGGAGCTATTATGAGTTTTCATGAGTGTTCTTCAATGTTCTTGAAGTTCTTGCCAAGAACAAAAAAAAATTTTGAAGTTTTGATTCAAAAGTTTTTTTTTTTTGTTTTTCATAAAGTTTTGATTATTAGTTGATGGGTGATGATTATTGGTGAGAAATGATTAAATGGCTTTAATTATGTCAAAGATATATTTTCTTTTCAAACCATCCCCACCATCTTTAATCTCACCCACCAAAATCCACTTACAAAATTTTTTTTTATCAAAAATCTCAATGATTCTATCCTTGGCCGGCCACCCCTCTAGTGGGGTACTTTTGTGCAATTATATAAAGTTTTGATACTTTTGTGTATTTGTATTTTGGCCCAAAAGTTTGTGTTTTTGCAAAATGGCCCAAATAAAATGAGAACAAAAATTGTTTTCTCTTTAATGAGAATTGGATTTTCATTATATTTAGTTCCATTTAAATCAATTCCATGGATCCAAAAACCAATTGTTTAAAGTTGCTTTCTTAGTTAATTTGATTGATTAAGAAAAAGGTGATTATGAACCAAATGCCTCGATAATTGAGCTATGTGATTGGCCGCTTAACGTTATGAATGTTTGGGTTTAGTAGTATAGATTTGAATGTAATTTGATTAATTCAAGTTTGTTGTAAAGGACATAAGTCCTCCAATGTGTTGTAAAAGGGCATAAGCCCTTCTCTTTATTTCATGTAATTCTATTTGTTTAATTGTATGCTAATTGGAATAGTTGGGTCCAACGCCCAATAGGAAGTAACGATTTAATTAGATTAAACGCGTAACTAAAATCAACAAACTATCTACTTAAAACCCAAGGTCCAACACAAGGCTCGTGTTGGATCAAATCAATCGGTTCATAATCATCCTAAAACCTAAAACGACTATATAGTCCATATGATGATGCAATGCGTTCGTTAGTAGTTCCATATAGTCTCGCTTGTTTCAACGAAACAGTGGGAGTATTATATGCTACTAATTCATATTAACTTGGACCAATAGTTGTGATAGGCCCATGTTCTTTTAATATGATTAAAATGTTTTTGATGTAGCCCAACACTACTCCCTCAAATAAAATGGATATTAAGTTGATAAGCGAGAGATGCTTTGAACATCTCTTCGTAGGCCTTCCACCGTGGTGGACTCCAATCGTTTGTGACTCCTACACCGGCTTCACCCTATCATGGGGAAGTTCAAAGTATGTGCTTACATTCAGGAGGAGTCCATATGTACATACATGATGTGGTTGATGCGAAAATTACTTGACACTCAAATTAAACTCTCGTTTGACAATTGTAGTAGAATGGATAAGTGAGGGATCGTTCTAGACCGGGGATTAGGAGGGCTTGCTAAAACCTTCTAAATTGACTTAAAAACATAAAAACACAATATAAAACACAATTTAATGCTCGAAGAAAGCAAAACTAAAAATAAGAAAGATTAAGACTAAGATTTCAACGAAATAGGGGGGAATTGGATTTGGACGAATTTAAACTAAAATGAATACTTGGAAACAAAACAAATTGTAAATATGGATTTGACGGAAATGAATGGATGGGAAGCTAGCTAAGGGTTCTTTCTCTACACATGATATTTATGCATATGAATCAATTTCCAGTTATTCCTTCATTGAATTATGAACGACAATGCCCCAAATTAACCGTGACATCACTAGTTAACCCTCAGATTTTCCTTATATTATTGGATTGGATGGCATCATTCGACAACCCAAAACATTCTCAAAAGTTCCCTACATGTCATCATAATAGAGATACAATCGAAGATCATTAAGAATAATGAAAACCATAAGCATTGACAAAGCATTTGCAACTATGACATCATGTTACTCATGCTAGGAATTAAACTTAACGCGATCGTGACAAGCGACCTTCACTACTTTCAAGTATAAGTTAGTAACGATTATGTGAAACCTTCTTAAACTTTAGCCACATATTCATGCATGCTAATTAAGTATCGACCCTCAATTAACAAACACAAATAAGTTAATCATCAAATAGTTAAGCCAATTGCATTCACGAATCAAGAGTTCATAACCGGAATTCATCAATTCATATCACATAAATAATCATGGTATTGAAATCACCCCTAGCCAAAAAGGGTTTAGTTCCTCATAACTTTGAAATCAAAGAAATGCGTAAACATTGCAACAACTCAAACGTGAATTGTATGAACGTTTAGGCACTCTTCTCTTCCATTCTTTATATTACAAAACAAAGAGAATTGAATTTAAACATTGAAATCAAAGAAACGCGTAAACATTCCAACAACTCAAACGTGAATTGTATGAACGTTTAGGCCTTCTTCTCTTCGTCTTCGTTGTAGCACAAGGACTAAGGGATGTTGTTGGTGTGTTGAATGGATTGGGGGATTATGGAAATGGAAGAAATGGAGGAGAAAGGGAAGGGAATGGTGCAGAAAATGGAGAGACTCACGGCTAGGGAGAAGATGGAAGTGTTTGTGGTGTGTTGTGTATGAAAAATGAGATGAGTTTTGAATGAATGAATGCAAGGGTATTTATAGGAGTAATGGAGGTGTAAATGGCTGTTTGTTTAATGTGTTTGTGTGGAGGAAATGATGGAAAAACATGGTGGAAAGCTGGAATGTGGAATGGTGCCCACGGCAAAGTGTTTTGGGGATGGTTCTTTGTGGTTGTGATGCATGTGATTGCATGTGTTGATTGCTAAGGTGTGTGATGATGAGTGTAAGTGGAATAAAGAATGAATGAAGGCATGTGAATTAGAGAATGAGTGGTGTGTAATGATGAAGTGAATGCATGTGAGGATGCTGGAAATGCAATGGAACTCACGGCACAAGGGTTCTTTGGTGATGAATGTGGTTGATTTAATGGAGGAACAAGTGCATGTGTTGAATTGGTGGTGCATGTGATTAAAGATGGAGAAGGTGGTGTAATGATGAAGTAGGAAGGTGGAAATGCATGTGAGATGTTTGTGGAATAAAGAATGAATGGTGGAAATGTGAGTGAATGATGTGCATGTGTGAGAATGCATGTGGAATTAAGAGGAGTATGGAAGTGAAATAAATGAATGATATGTTAAGTGATAAGTGAATGATATGTGGTGAGTGATAAGTGAATGGTTTGATAAGTGATAAATGAACTAGTTTAAAGGGCTAGGGTTTAAGTACATAGAATGGGCCTAAAATAGGTTGGTTTGTATGGCATAAAGTGTTTGATTGGGCTAGGCCCTTTGTTTGATGTCCCCAAAGAGCATACAAGGCCTTCAAATTCGTCCATCCTCTTGGCTCCATGGATAAGCTATCCAATCCATGCCCAAAAATGCTCCAAATGGCCTCAAAATGCACTTTCTTGCTCCCTAAGCCCTTAGAACCTGAAAACACACAAAAGAAGCATAAAGAACTAAAATAACTAAAGAAACATAACGTAAATGTACGAGAACAAGCCATTTAAGTCGCATGAATATGCTCCTATCAAATACCCCCACACTTAGCTTTTGCTAGTCCTCGAGCAAAACAGAATAAAAACAAATAAACAAAACGACACTAAACACGTAAAACACAACCTAAACCTTCCAACAACCGTCTTAGGGATTTCCAATGCACATGACACGTTAAAAATCATCATTCCCACAGATTTTAGTCATCTTCACACTTAAGTACATTCTTAATCATAGTCACCATATACTAGTTCACAATTAAGCATTTAAAACCATGTTTTGAATGTAGTAACATGCCTTAGAGAATTTGCTCAATTCCTTACAAGATATGCACTCGATTTTCACTCAGATTTTCTAACTACACACCCTAATCTAGTCATATGTGAGAAGATTGATGTATACATGAAAACGAACACTCACATATATGTATCATAAAGAGAGCAATTTCTGGAGTTAATAATCAAGTTTAGATATGATCTCATGAATGGAATGCTACTACTTAGACGCGAGAACCAGTGACACCATAAGCTCATATCAATTTCAAACTCCACATTATTGAACACATAACGATCAAGATAGAAGTCAAAGGGGTGTAACGGGGCTAAAGGTGTTGGCTAACAATGAAAGGTGAAGGATAAACAAACATTCTTAAAGCAATAGTGAGCAAAGTATTGAATTAGGCACTTAGAATTCCCTTAAGAACGCAGAAGTCAACTTTGAACACCCAAGGGAAAGTCACACAAAACTTAGGGCCATATTCAACTTTTTTGGACCCTTTCTTCAACCATCAACGCTCGTGAGTTCATTCTTACTTATTTTCACTCCTTTTTTTTTTTTTTTTTCTTTTTCTTTTTTTTTTTTTTCTTCTTTTTCTTTTGAATCTCAAAACATACATATAAACGTAAGAACAAACTTTTACTCCCCCACACTCATTTTCTTGCATAATGTACTCAAAAGGAATTCATTTTAGTCATGCTCACTATCAATTAAGAACAAGGGTGTGGACTGTCCTACACTAGGCTAGGTGAGGATAATGTGGGTAAACAAAGAATAAAGGCTAAACAAGGCTCAACGGGGGTAAAACTTACAACATATACGAAATATGGGAAGTAAGGCTATTTGGCTATGGTGGCAACTACACAACTTCATCTTGATATATGTTATGCAATTCAATGTCATGCTTTGAATGAAACGGATATAAGTTCTAGCATTTAGTTCTATCATGATACAATTGCATTCTAAGTAGCAGCCAAGCAAGGAATAATGAGATCATGCAACAACTTTTAGAAAACAAAGAATCACAGATTATACTCTCCAAAGAACGTTATAGGCTCAAGTCTCTCAGGGTTGTAGCGTTTGTTTGAGTTCCTTCCTTCAAGCATGTTACAAAAACGAATTTTTTTTCTTTTATGATTGCATGTGAAGTCATACATTATAACCATAACCAAGCATATACCAAGAGTAAATCAAACTTTTCTCTATGTTTATAACTCTTTTTAACCGTCATGTAATTATAAACCAAATCCTTATCATTGTGTTGGAAGGTACCCTAAGACACAAAAACAACTCAAAACACTCTTTTTAGGCTTTTCAAAAAATGTTTTTCAAATTTTTATGTGATTTTCGGAGTTATAAAACAAAACACGCTAAAACAGTTTAAAAACACCTTAAAAACATTTAAAACAGCAAGGAACAACACTTGAAGTTATGGGTGATAAAATTCAATGAATTTGCATCAACATACTTAGTTACCCCCCCATACTTAAATCAAACATTGTCCTCAATGTTTTAAGCATAGATTCACACAAAGCATAAGTAAATACACAAAAAGCACTTAAACATACTAAACATGGCATAATGTAATTAACAAAGAGAAGAGTTTAGAGACGCAAATCTGGTTATAGAGTGTAAATTCCATCTTCTCCTTGGTAATTGCATTGAGGCTTTGATCTTTGTGATTCCACAGGCTTACTCTTGAACTGGTTTCTGCCCATCGTTGATTTTCCTTTGTGCTACTTCTTGAACTGGGCAGCAGGAATTTTTTGGTCTCCTCCACTTGTTGATTTTCCTTTGTGCTACTGGGCTGGAGGATTCTTTTGGTCTTCCCCGAAGGTCTGAGCTTACCCCTTTGGTCTGTTTCTTTGTTCAATCCTTCCAATTCGTATTGAAAAGGGTTGGAGGAAAACTCAGCCTATGTTTGTCTCCACATGCTTCAATGTATCATTTTCACTTGCCTTACTCGCTCCCCTTTGCAGAAGTGGTCCCTTCTCCAGAAGTGTATCAACCGTTGAAGATGACTACTCGAGAGCAACGCTAGGTAAGCAATCAGGAATAGATTCCAGGCAGTTGGCTCCAAATCGGAAGACTGACTCCAAGTGTCGGCCGATTGCTTCTTTTACTTTGCCATGCGAGTAAGAACAAGGACAAAGAAAAAGACAGGGAAAGAGCATGATATGAGATACTTTTGCTTTTGACCTTGATGATATGAGATACCTTTGCTTTTGAAGAAGCGGTGAATGAATCAGCACATGTATTTGTTGTGCTGTTTCCTCCTGGGTCATATGTACTCCAGGCATTTGGTATCATCTTTGGGGAAGAAGAAAGAATTGAGTATTTCGAAAGGCTTTGCTGGGAGTGCGCCCTCAGAGGTGAGGGAGAGTTGGGCATTTTCTTCAGGTTTGCCCTGCCATAAAAGACGAAGGTCGACATATATAGAGATAATATCAAGTGGTGGTACTTTTTACCTTTGTCGACAAACGTTTTGATCCCGCAAATCCGGCTTTTTGAAATAATGGCGCCTCTTCGATCTCTGAACACGCCTCTTCGATTTCTGAACGACACGTGGTAGTGCAGATGCGGCTCCTTTTGACAAAGCTGCACGCGTCTTCTGAAAAGCCGAGAAAGCGTCGCCGAACTTTGCTCTTGTCGGCTAAAGAGGTGTAGTTGCGATGATGGCCTCCACGTGTTTTCAGCTTTGTCAGATATCTTTTGACAAAGTTGAACGCGTCTTCTGAAAAGCCGAGAAAGCGTCGCCTAAATTACGCCGGAAATTCCGGCTTTTTGAATCGGTGGACGCGTCGCCATGGCTTTTTTATTGAGCTATCGATCACCACAACAAACACACTCTGAAGAAAATCGACTCCGGCCCTTTGAAATTTAACTCCATCCCTTCTCTTTGAACACTTTTGAAAAATGGCAAACTCATCGAACCTTAGCTTGGAATTGAGCCTTAGCAGTGATACGGGCGCGCCGCGTCAAGGTAACGTATGGCGCCCTTCTTTCTTTTCTTCTAACGGTCCTCTTTCAGGTGAAGACTCTGTGATGCAGGACGCCACAACAGCTACAATAGTAGCTAGGAACCTCCTCACACCAAAAGATAGTAGGCTGCTGTCAGGACGGTCCGATGAGTTGGCCGTTCAAGAGTCCCTCGCACTTAGTGTTCAGTGTGCGAGTTCTGTGTCCAACATGGGCCAACGCCTGCTTGCCCGCTCCCGTCAGGTGGAATCATTGATGGCAGAGGTGGAAAGTCTCAAGCAGGAGATCCAGCAGCTGAAGTATGAGAATAGAAGTTTGCACGTGCTTGCAAACAACTATTCGACGGGCATGAAGAGGAAGCTTGATGAGCTGCAAGAGTCTGAAGGTCGGATTCACAGTGACCGTCAAAGGTTTTCGTCTTTCCTCCAGAGGCACTTTTTTCCTGGCTCATCCAGCGCTTAGCCAAGTATTGAGGCCTGGAATGCTCTATCTTCGATGCCTCCCGCTCCGATGCCTTCTGTTCCTACGCCTTCCGCTCCAAGAGTAAAGCCACGTAGTGGGGCCTCAAGCAAACAACCTTTATGAAGCACCATCTTTCTTTGTTTAGCAGTGCCTATCAATAAATCAAACATTTTCTCAATGTTACAATCATAGACTCACACAATTAATAAACAAACAAACAATAACAACTAAACAACCTAACAAGGCAGAAACGAAATAGCAACAAAGAAAAGAATTTTTTTTTTTTATTTTTTTTTTATTTTTTTTTTAAATTTTTATCAAATTTTCGGAGTTTTATACCAAGACACTATAAAACACACTAAAACACTCTAAAAACACTTAAAACAGCAAGAAACAACATTCTAAGTGATAGGTGAATAAATCCCACGAAATTCATGCAAATACAAATTATTTACCCCCCCACACTTAAATCAAACTTTGTCCTCAATGTTTTAAGCAGAAAGTCACAACAGAGCAAGCAAATAAACAAATACGAGAAAGAAAGCAAAGTAAAGGCAGTAAAGAAAAAGAAAGGAATAAAAATAAGTCTCTTAAAGGGGTTTCCAAGTTCTTCTCTATTCGGATGCATGGGTTGCCTCCCACGAAGCGCTTTCTTTTACGTCTTTTAGCCGGACGAGTACCCTCTTTTAATCTTCATTTGAGCCCACGGAATGGAAAGGAATGTCTTCCACCACTTGCCCCACACCATGC
Source organism: Pyrus communis (assembly GCF_041283825.1). NCBI lineage: Eukaryota > Viridiplantae > Streptophyta > Magnoliopsida > Rosales > Rosaceae > Pyrus > Pyrus communis. The sequence goes on from NC_142566.1 coordinate 12,581,209, forward strand.
TCGTAATATGGCTTCAACCGATGCCCGTTCACCTTGAATTCTACGCCATTCCTTAAGCTTTTTATGTGGACTGCACCATAAGGTAAAACGTTAGTAACAACAAACGGGCCAATCCATTTAGAACGCAACTTACAATAAATACGAAATATGAACCGTAAAAAGCATGACCGCCAATTATGTGTAGTTGCCACCATAACCAAATAGCCTTACTTCCCATATTTCGTATTTATTGTAAGTTTTAAATACCAAATTACAATAAATACGAAATATGGGAAGTAAGGCTATTTGGTTATGGTGGCAACTACACAACTTCATCTTGATATATGTTATGCAATTCAATGTCATGCTTTGAATGAAACGGATATAAGTTCTAGCATTTAGTTCTATCATGATACAATTGCATTCTAAGTAGTAACCAAGCAAGGAATAATGAGATCATGCAACAACTTTAGAAAACAAAGAATCACAGAAAATAACTCTCCAAAGAAGGTAATGGCTCGAGTCTCACAGGGTTGTAGCGTTTGTTTGAGTTCCTTCCTTCAAGCATGTTACAAAAACGAATTTTTCTTTTATGATTGCATGTGAAGTCATATATTATAACCATAACTAAGCATAAACCAAGAGTAAATCAAACTTTTCTCTATGTTTATAACTCTTTCTAACCGTCATGCAATTATAAACCAAATCCTTAACATTGTGTTGGAAGGTATCCTAAGACACAAACTCACAAAAACGACTCAAAACACTCTTTTTAGGCTTTTCAAAACAATTTTTCAAATTTTTATGTGCTTTTCGGAGTTATAAAACAACACACACTAAAATAGTTTTAAAACAGTGAGAAACAACATGTGAAGTGATAGGTGATAAAATCCAACGAATTTGCATCAAATATACTTAGTTACCCCCCCACACTTAAATCAAACATTGTCCTCAATGTTTTAAGCATAGATTCACACAAAGCATAAGTAAATACACAAAAAGCACTTAAACATACTAAACATGGCAAAATGTAATTAACAAAGAGAAGAGTTTAGGGACGCAAATCTGGTTATGGAGTGTAAATTCCATCTTCTCTTTGTTGATTGCAATGAGGCTTGATCTTGATGATCCACAGGCTTACTCTCGAACTGGTTTCCGCCCATCATTGATTTTCCTTTGTGCTACTGGGCTGGAGGATTCTTTTGGTCTTCCCCGAAGGTCTGAGCTTATCCCTTTTGTCTGTTTCTTTGTTCAATCTGTGCAGGAGTGGTCCCTTCTCTGGAAGTGTATCAACCGTTGAAGATGACTACTCGAGAGCAACGCTAGGTAAGCAATCAGGAATAGGTTCCAGGCAGTTGGCTCCAGATCGGAAGACTGACTCCAAGTGCCGGCTGATTGCTTCTTTCACTTTGCCATGCGAGTAAGAACAAGGACAAAGAAAAAGACAGGGAGAGAGCATGATATGAGATACTTTTGCTTTTGACCTTGATGATATGAGATACCTTTGCTTTTGAAGAAGCGGTGAAGGAATCAGCGCATGTATTTCCTCCTGGGTCATATGTACTCCAGGTATCTGGTATCATCTTTGGGGAAGAAGAAAATTTTGAGTAATTCAAAAGGCTTTGCTGGGAGTGCGCCCTCAGAGGTGAGAGAGAGTTGGGCATTTTTCTTCAGGTTTACCCTGCCATAAAAGACGAACGTCGACATATATAGAGATAATATCAAGTGGTGGTACTTTTTACCTTCGTCGACAAACGTTTTGATCCCGCAAATCCGGCTTTTTGAAATAATGGCGCCTCTTCGATCTCTGAACACGCCTCTTCGATTTCTGAGCAGGCGCCCCTTCGAGTGCTGAACGACACGTGGTAGTGCAGATGCGGCTCCTTTTGACAAAGCTGCACGCGTCTTCTGAAAAGCTGAGAAAGTGTCGCCGAACTTTGCGCTTGTCGGCTAAAGACGTGTAATTGAGATGATGGCCTCCACGTGTTATCAGCAAAATTTGATGCGAGAATTACTTGACACTCAAATTAAACCCTCGTTTGACAATTGTAGTAGAATGGATAAGTGAGGGATCGTTCTAGACCGGGGATTAGGAGGGCTTGCTAAAACCTTCTAAATTGACTTAAAAACATAAAAACTAAATTAAAATACTCTTAACAAGACTACTATGACTCAGAAAGGCTTTGAAAAACTCAAATTGTCTAAAACAATCAAATTGACTCAAAAAGAAGCTAGAACTTGATTTAGACGAATTTGCAATTGTTTATGACTCCACAAGCTTAAAGATACAAAAATAAAACAAATACGAATGATTAAGACTTAACAAAATAGGGGGGGGGAATTGTGGTTGGACGATATTAAATTAAAAAGACAGAATATAATTAAAGGCAAAATGTAAATATGAATGTGATAAAAAATATGGATGATGGAATAGCCAAGGGGTTCTTCTCCACACATGTTACACTTGCAAACAAAATTGATTCTCAGTTGGTCTTTCGATAAGTTGTGAAACTCAATGCTCCAAGTTAATTAGATCCGCTTAGATTAACTTTCAGATTTCCCTAAATTCGTTGGATTGAATGGAATACGCATTACAACCAAATTATTCTTAATCAAAGTCCCTAACTATGGAATACGCATGATAGAGACATTTAACCAAGATCATTAAGTTCAACGGAAATCATAAACATCGACGAGGCATTCGTTACTATGGAATACGCATGAAACTTATGCCAAGAATTCGTTTAACGCGATTGTTTATAAGCAACCTCTACTACTTGTGAATATAAGTTCATAACGATTAGGTGAAATTCACTTATATTCTAGCGTCATATTTATGCATGAAAATTAAGCTTGCAATCTCAATGAACATACATAAATAAGTTATCAATCAAACAGTTAAACGAATTGAATCCACAACTTATGAAATTCCAACCAAACGTAATCAATTCAAAATGCAAATATAAACATAGTTTCGAATCACCCCCTAGCTAAAGGGGGTTTAGTTCCTCATAACTTTGAAATCAAAGAAACACCTAAACATTCCAACAACTCAAACGTGAATTGTATGAACGTTTAGGCACTCTTCTCTTCCCTTCTCATACGTACAAAACAAAGAGAATTAAATTTAAACTTTGAAATCAAAGAAACACCTAAACATTCCAACAACTCAAACTTGAATTGTATGAACGTTTAAGCACTCTTTTCTTCCTCGTTGTTGTAGCACAAGGTCTAAGGTGAGCTTTGGGGATTATGTGAAGTGTTTTGGAGGGATGGGAAGTGGTTGGATAGTGGCTGCAATGAAGGAGAAAAACTGCACAGAAAATGGAAGTGTTTGTAACTGAAAATGTGTATGGAAGAGTGAATGAATTTTGAGGAGTGTTGGATGCTTATTTATAGGTGAAATGGGGGAACAAAAGAGGGAATATTGCAGCTAGGAGGGGATGAATGATTATGGGTGCATGTGTTTGGAATAATGAAGGGGGAATGTATGTAATAAAACAACTAGGAAAAGTTATGGAAAGTTGGAAATGGGAGTGGGAACTCACGGCATTGTTGGGTTGTTTATGGGAGAATAAATGTATGATAATGGCTAAATAATTAAAGGGAATGAATGGGAGTGACACTAGGTTGGTTATGCATGTGAATGCAAGGAGGAAAGCTGAAAATGCAAGGGAAGCTCACGGCACAATGTTGTTTTGCTTCTTGAAATGCATGTGAATGCATTTGAGTGTAATATGAAAAGAATGACTAATTAATGTATGTAGGGTTGATATGCATGTGAATTAGGTTGGAAAGAGGTGGAAGTGGAATGTTATGCAATGATAATGTCTTGTAAAGATGCTAATAAATAATGCATGTAGGGTTAGCTAGGTTGGCTTTGTTTGGGTGCATGTATGTTAATGGTGGTTTTGCATGTGAATTGATGGATTGTTTTTGATGGAATGGATGGTTCTTTGCATGGCTATAAGGGATAGAATAAGAGAGAATGGGCTAGGCCCTTTGTTTTATGTCCAAAGTGAAAATAAGGCCTTCAAATTCGTCCAAACTTTGGCTCCATGGATAAGCTATCCAATCCATGCCCAAAAATGCTCCAAATGGCCTCAAAATGCACTTTCTTGCTCCCTAAGCCCTTAGAACCTGAAAACACACAAAAGAAGCATAAAGGACTAAAATAACGAGAGAAACATAACGTAAATGCACGAGAACAAGCCATTTAAGTCGCATGAATATGCTCCTATCAAATACCCCCACACTTAGCTTTTGCTAGTCCTCGAGCAAAACAGAATAAAAACAAATAAACAAAACGACACTAAACACGTAAAACACAACCTAAACCTTCCAACAACCGTCTTAGGGATTTCCAATGCACATGACAAGTTAAAAATCATCATTCTCACAGATTTTAGTCATCTTCACATTTAAGTACATTCTTAATCATAGTCACCATATACTAGTTCACAATTAAGCATTTAAAACCATGTTTTGAATGTAGTAACATGCCTTAGAGAATTTGCTCAATTCCTTACAAGATATGCACTCGATTTTCACTCAGAATTTCTAACTACACACCCTAATCTAGTCATATGTGAGAAGATTGATGTAAACATGAAAACGAACACTCACACATATGTATCATAAAGAGAGCAATTTCTGGAGTTAATAAGCATGTTTAGGTATGATCTCATGAATGGAATGCTACTACTTAGAATGAGAACCAGTGATTCCATAAGCTCATATCAATTTCAAACTCCGCAAATTGAAACACATAACACTCAAGATAGAAGTTGAGGGAGGTAACGGGGCTAAGGGTAATGGTTTAACAAAGAAAGGTAGAGTACACAAACGTTCTTAAAGCAATAGTGAGCAAAGTATTGAATTAGGCACTTAGAATTCCCTTTAGAACGCAGAAGTTAACTTTGAACACCCAAGGGGAAGTCACAACACTTAGGGCCATATTCAAACTTTTTGGGCCCTTTCATCAACAATCACACTTGTGAGTCCACTCTCACTTATTTTCACTCTTTTTCTTTTCTTTTCTTTTCTTTTTTTTTTTTTTTTTTTTTTTTTTTTTTTTTCTTTTTCCCGTGCCTCCTTTAAGACTTAGGCACATACATACACACAAAAATCCCTTCCCCCACACTTATTTTCTGCAACATATTAATAAAAAGGAATTCAATTAAGTCATGCTCACTATCCTTTAAGAACAAGGGTATAGGAAAGTCCTACTCTAGGCTAGGTAAGGGGTGATGTGGGTTAACAAAGAATAAAGGCTAAACGAGGCTCAACGGGGTTAAAACTTACAATAAATACGAAATATGGGAAGTAAGGCTATTTGGTTATGGTGGCAACTACACAACTTCATCTTGATATATGTTATGCAATTCAATGTCATGCTTTGAATGAAACGGATATAAGTTCTAGCATTTAGTTCTATCATGATACAATTGCATTCTAAGTAGTAACCAAGCAAGGAATAATGAGATCATGCAACAACTTTAGAAAACAAAGAATCACAGAAAATAACTCTCCAAAGAAGGTAATGGCTCGAGTCTCACAGGGTTGTAGCGTTTGTTTGAGTTCCTTCCTTCAAGCATGTTACAAAAACGAATTTTTCTTTTATGATTGCATGTGAAGTCATATATTATAACCATAACTAAGCATAAACCAAGAGTAAATCAAACTTTTCTCTATGTTTATAACTCTTTCTAACCGTCATGCAATTATAAACCAAATCCTTAACATTGTGTTGGAAGGTATCCTAAGACACAAACTCACAAAAACGACTCAAAACACTCTTTTTAGGCTTTTCAAAACAATTTTTCAAATTTTTATGTGCTTTTCGGAGTTATAAAACAACACACACTAAAATAGTTTTAAAACAGTGAGAAACAACATGTGAAGTGATAGGTGATAAAATCCAACGAATTTGCATCAAATATACTTAGTTACCCCCCCACACTTAAATCAAACATTGTCCTCAATGTTTTAAGCATAGATTCACACAAAGCATAAGTAAATACACAAAAAGCACTTAAACATACTAAACATGGCAAAATGTAATTAACAAAGAGAAGAGTTTAGGGACGCAAATCTGGTTATGGAGTGTAAATTCCATCTTCTCTTTGTTGATTGCAATGAGGCTTGATCTTGATGATCCACAGGCTTACTCTCGAACTGGTTTCCGCCCATCATTGATTTTCCTTTGTGCTACTGGGCTGGAGGATTCTTTTGGTCTTCCCCGAAGGTCTGAGCTTATCCCTTTTGTCTGTTTCTTTGTTCAATCTGTGCAGGAGTGGTCCCTTCTCTGGAAGTGTATCAACCGTTGAAGATGACTACTCGAGAGCAACGCTAGGTAAGCAATCAGGAATAGGTTCCAGGCAGTTGGCTCCAGATCGGAAGACTGACTCCAAGTGCCGGCTGATTGCTTCTTTCACTTTGCCATGCGAGTAAGAACAAGGACAAAGAAAAAGACAGGGAGAGAGCATGATATGAGATACTTTTGCTTTTGACCTTGATGATATGAGATACCTTTGCTTTTGAAGAAGCGGTGAAGGAATCAGCGCATGTATTTCCTCCTGGGTCATATGTACTCCAGGTATCTGGTATCATCTTTGGGGAAGAAGAAAATTTTGAGTAATTCAAAAGGCTTTGCTGGGAGTGCGCCCTCAGAGGTGAGAGAGAGTTGGGCATTTTTCTTCAGGTTTACCCTGCCATAAAAGACGAACGTCGACATATATAGAGATAATATCAAGTGGTGGTACTTTTTACCTTCGTCGACAAACGTTTTGATCCCGCAAATCCGGCTTTTTGAAATAATGGCGCCTCTTCGATCTCTGAACACGCCTCTTCGATTTCTGAGCAGGTGCCCCTTCGAGTGCTGAACGACACGTGGTAGTGCAGATGCGGCTCCTTTTGACAAAGCTGCACGCGTCTTCTGAAAAGCTGAGAAAGTGTCGCCGAACTTTGCGCTTGTCGGCTAAAGACGTGTAATTGAGATGATGGCCTCCACGTGTTATCAGCTTTGTCAGATATCTTTTGACAAAGCTGAACGCGTTTTCTGAAAAACCGCGAAAGCGTCGTCGAAATTTGCGGAGGAAAATCCGGATCTCTGAATCGGTGGACGCGTCGCCATGGCTTTTTATGGAGCTATCGATCACCCCAACAAATACACTCTGAAGAAATCCCATTCTTGAAAAATCGACTCCGGCCCTTTGAGAATTAACTCCAACCACCCCTTCTTTCTGAACACTTTTGAAAAATGGCAAACTCATCGAACCTTAGCTTGGAATTGAGCCTTAGCAGTGATACGGGCGCGCCGCGTCAAGGTAACGTATGGCGCCCTTCTTTCTTTTCTTCTAACGGTCCTCTCACAGGTGAAGACTCCGTGATGCAGGACGCCACAACAGCTACAATAGTAGCTAGGAACCTCCTCACTCCGAAAGATAGTAGGCTGCTGTCAGGACGGTCCGATGAGCTGGCCGTTCAAGAGTCCCTCGCACTTAGTGTTCAGTGTGCGAGTTCTGTGTCCAACATGGGCCAACGCCTGCTTGCCCGCTCCCGTCAGGTGGAATCATTGATGGCAGAGGTGGAAAGTCTCAAGCAGGAGATCCAGCAGCTGAAGTATGAGAATAGAAGTTTGCACGTGCTTGCAAACAACTATTCGACGGGCATGAAGAGGAAGCTTGATGAGCTGCAAGAGTCTGAAGGTCGGATTCACAGTGACCGTCAAAAGTTCTCGTCTTTCCTCCAGAGGCAACTTTTTCCTGGCTCATCCAGCGCTTGGCCAAGTATTGAGGCCTGGAATGCTCTATCTTCGATGCCTTCTGCTCCAACGCCTTCTGTTCCTACGCCTTCCGCTCCGATGCCTTCTGCTCCTACGCCTTCCGCTTCAAGAGTAAAGCCACGTAGTGGGGCCTCAAGCAAACACCCTTTGTGAAGCACCATCTTTCTTTGTTTAGCAGTGCCTATCAATAAATCAAACATTTTCTCAATGTTACAATCATAGACTCACATAATTAATAAACAAACAAACAATAACAACTAAACAACCTAAGTAGCGCTAAGACACAAACAAACACCAAAATGACTCAAATGACTCTAAAAACACATATTTTTGGGTTTTTCAAAAGATCTTTTTTTTTTTTTATTTTTTTTTTTTTTATTTTTTATCAAATTTTCGAAGTTTTATACCAAGACACTATAAAACACTCTAAAAACGCTTAAAACAGCAAGAAACAACATTCTAAGTGATAGGTGAATAAATCCCACGAAATTCATGCAAATACAAATTGTTTACCCCCCCACACTTAAATCAAACCTTGTCCTTAATGTTTTAAGCAGAAAGTCACAACAGAGCAAGCAAATAAACAAATACGAGAAAGAAAGCAAAGTAAGGCAGTAAAGAAAAAGAAAGGAATAAAAATAAGTCTCTTAAAGGGGTTTTCCAAGTTCTTCTCTATTCGGATGCATGGGTTGCCTCCCAAGTAGCGCTTTCTTTTACGTCTTGCAGCCGGACGGTACCTCCGTTTAAGCTTGACTAGGTTCCACGGCATGGAGGGGTACCTCCTCCACGACATGCTCCTCAAACATCTCGTAATAGGGCTTCAATCGATGCCCATTCACTTTGAATTCTTGCTGCGTCCTTGAACTTTTGATTTGCACTGCACCATGAGGGAAAACATTAGTAACAACAAACGGGCCAATCCATTTAGAACGCAACTTACCAGGAAACAACCGTAGGCGAGAGTTGAAAAGTAACACTTTCTGCCCAACTGTGAAGGTCTTGGTTCGAATCATTTTATCATGGAATGCTTTGGTCTTGGTTTTGTACATCCGGGCATTCTCATAGGCTTCATTCCGAATCTCCTCAAGTTCATTCAATTGGAGCTTCCTATGAACTCCCGCTGCATCTATGTCCATGTTGAAAATCTTCACGGCCCAATGTGCCTTGTGCTCTAACTCTACGGGCAAATGACATGGCTTACCATAGACGAGCCGAAAAGGTGACATCCCAATGGGTGTTTTGTATGCCGTACGATATGCCCACAGTGCATCATCTAAACGTAAGCTCCAATCCCTCCTTGTTGGTCCAACGGTCTTCTCCAAAATTTGTTTTATTTCTCGGTTAGACACCTCGGCTTGGCCATTTGTTTGAGGATGGTAAGGTGTGGAGACCTTATGGTTGACATGGTACTTTCTTAGCAACGCCTCAATGGTCCGATTGCAAAAGTGAGACCCTCCATCACTTATGATTACTCTCGGCATTCCAAACCTAGCAAAAATGTTAGTTTTCACGAAATCTGCAACCACCTTAGAATCGTTAGTACGGGTGGCTTTTGCTTCCACCCATTTAGAAACATAATCAACGGCTAGCAAGATATAAGTGAAACCATAAGATGGAGGGAAAGGGCCCATGAAATCAATGCCCCAAACATCAAAAATTTCAACATTAAAGACAGGGGTTTGCGGCATTTGGTCCTTGGTACCTATGTTACCCATTCGTTGGCAACGATCACAAGACATACAAAAGGTTCTAGCATCCCTAAATATAGTCGGCCAATAAAAACCACACTCTAGAACCTTGAGGGCAGTGCGTTGTGTGCCAAAATGACCACCACATGCATATGTGTGACAAAAGCTTAGAATTGAGTGAAATTCAGAATCATGCACACATCTACGTACAATTTGATCTGAGCAATACTTCCACAAATAAGGGTCATCCCAAACATAGAAACGTGCATCATTTTTAAGCTTATCACGTTGGTGCTTGTTTAGTTCATTTGGAATTTGTTTAGTTACCAAGTAATTCACTAAATCTGCATACCATGGTTCACTTACCTCAATGGATAGCAGCTGCTCATCGGGAAAAGTTTCAGGGATAGGCACGGCATGTTCATGCTCCTCGTGGATCATTCGGCTTAAATGGTCAGCCACTACATTCTCGCTTCCTTTCTTATCCCGGATTTCAATATCAAATTCTTGAAGAAGAAGAATCCAACGGATAAGCCTCGGCTTTGCTTCCTTTTTTGTGAGCAAGTACCTCAAAGCTGCATGATCAGAATAAACGATTACTTTAGTACCAATTAAATATGAACGGAATTTATCTAAAGCAAAAACCACAGCTAGAAGTTCTTTTTCCGTCGTGGAGTAGTTCAATTGGGCATCATTGAGAGTCCGAGAGGCATAGTATATGACATGCGGCCGCTTGTCTCTTCTTTGTCCTAGAACAGCTCCTAATGCATAGTCGGATGCATCGCACATGAGCTCGAACGGAAGGCTCCAATCTGGAGGTACAATAATGGGGGCCGAGACTAGCTTCTCCTTGAGTTGGTTAAATGCCGAATTACACTCTTCATCAAACTTGAATGGCACATCTTTTTGAAGCAATCGGCAAAGAGGGTTGGACATCTTGGAGAAGTCTTTGATAAAACGCCTATAGAACCCTGCATGGCCAAGAAACGAACGTACCTCTCTAACCGAAGTAGGAGAGGGTAAGTGACGTACAAGGTCTATTTTCGATTTATCTACTGCAATTCCTTTTTCTGAAACAATATGTCCTAAAACTATACCTTGTTTCACCATAAAGTGACATTTCTCCCAATTCAAGACAAGGTTAGTTTCAACACATCGTTTCAAAATTAAGGTCAGATTATCCAAGCAATTATCAAATGAACTCCCAAATACACTGAAATCATCCATGAAAACCTCAATGATCTTTTCAACAAAATCGGAAAATATACTTACCATACACCTTTGGAAAGTGGCCGGTGCGTTGCATAAGCCAAATGGCATGCGACGATAAGCAAATGTTCCAAAGGGACATGTGAATGTGGTCTTCTCTTGATCATCCGGGGCTATCACAATTTGGTTATATCCAGAGTATCCATCAAGAAAACAGTAAAAAGCATGACCGGCTAACCTTTCGAGCATCTGGTCGATGAATGGCAAAGGAAAGTGATCTTTCCTAGTCATGGCATTTAGCTTCCGGTAATCGATACATACGCGCCATCCAGTCTGAATGCGTGTAGGCACGAGCTCATTCTCATCATTCTTGATAACAGTTACTCCGGACTTCTTGGGAACGACTTGAACTGGAGAGACCCAACGGCTATCGGAGATAGGGTAGATCACTCCGCAATCCAAAAGCTTGATTATTTCCTTCTTCACCACTTCCATCATCGGAGGGTTGAGACGGCGTTGAGCCTCTCGAGTTGGTTTAGCCCCCTCCTCAAGAAGTATACGGTGCATGCATGTGGTAGGGCTTATTCCTTTAATGTCGGCCAAAGTCCACCCTATGGCCGTTTTGTGTTCTCGCAGCACCCTCACAAGCTTCTCCTCCTCCATTGCCGTGAGACTTGATGAAATGATGACGGGCAATGTTTCGCCTTTTCCCAAAAACACATACTTCAAATGGTCTGGCAACGGCTTAAGTTCAAGCGATGGTGCCTGAACAACAGAAGGTAGCATCTTAGTGGAAACTGAATTTGAAAGTGAGAGTGGAACCTTACCATATTGTTGTGGCAATGACTCAAGGGCTGCCACAACCTCAATTATTTCTTCACTAGAACCCATTGCAAAGAATTCCTCCTCCTTGTCGTGGCCTTGCATTGGCCCAAATCCTTCATTTTTGCGCTCTATGGCCTTAGTGATGGTTGTTTCCAGGGCGTCCTCGTTCAATTCTTCAAGGTATACCTGCGCCAAAGAATCGATAACATCAATGGAAAAACAAGAATGGTCATCAACGGGATATCTCATAGTTTCAGAAATATTAAAATCAATCACTTCCCCATCGAATTCCATTGTCAAGGTGCCTTTGTATACATCAATCTTCGTTCGGGCCGTCTTCATGAATGGCCTACCAAGGAGAATCGGCAAAGATGTAGAATGGGCTGAATCCTCCATGTCTAGGACGTAGAAATCAGCCGGAAAAATTAAATGGTTCACCTGCACAAGCACATCTTCCAAAACTCCTTTTGGATACGCGTTAGAACGATCGGCCAATTGTATAATTACACCATCTTGTTTTAATTCACCCAAATTCATAGATGCATAAATAGAATAAGGCATGACATTTATGGATGCACCTAAATCAAGCATGGCATGTTCAAAACGATTATGTCCAATCACACAAGGAATCGTGAAACTACCGGGGTCTTTGCACTTGGTAGGCAGTTTACGTTGCAAAACAGCGGACACATTCTCGCTTACCTTCACTACCTCTTTGTTTGCCCTTCTTCTCCTTGTATTGCATAGGTCCTTGAGGAATTTAGCATACTTTGGAACCTGTTTGATTGCATCGAGAAGCGGTATGTTCACTTGCACCTTCCGGAACGTTTCAAGAATGTCCTTCTCGCTTTCTTCCTTTTTTTCTTGCATGAACCTGCGAGGAAAAGGTACATTGGGCAGATTAGGACGTGAAGTACATGAATTTGAACTTAAATTACCTGATTTGGCCGAGTTAGGGTGATCTGCCTCAGGTTGTGTCGTCTCTTCATCTACCTTTTGGGCAGATTTGGGATTGTTTGGCTCGGTCCCAACTTCTTTTCCACCCCTTAGGGTGATGGCCTTGGCGGATTCGAATCCTCCCTTTGGATTGACTGTGGTTGAGCTAGGAAGCTTTCCTTTCTCTCTAATCTGTCCAAGGAACTCAGAAATCTGCCCTATTTGTTTCTTCATATCCATCATCTCCTTCTCGTTATTTTCTATTCGGTTGTTTTGATTTTGCAACCCCTGCGAAATAGAGGTTAGTAATTGCATAGCTTGATTACTTTCCAAAGACGTACCTGAATGAGATGATGCCGAAGGTTGTTGGGATTGTTGGGGTGCATACGGCTTGGAATAAAAACCAGGGGGGTTTGGCCTAAATCCTCTTTGTTGGGCAGCTTGTTGTGGCTCCCTCCATTTGAAGTTTGGATGGTCCCTCCATCCGGCATTGTAAGTGTTCGAGTATGGGTTGTTTTGATTTTGTCCTTGGAAACCAATTGCATTGGCAGATTCCCACCCACCATTCTCGATTAGTTGAGGGCACTTGTCGGATGGATGCCCTTGAATTGAGCACACGCCACAAACTTGGTGTTCTTGTGCTTTTGGACCAATCACAACCTGAGAAACAAGAGAAGTAAGATTAGCAAGTTGTGATTGAATTTCAGAAATAGCACTCACCTCATTTACACTTTGTTGCCGTGGGGCTTCCCTTTGGCCCACTCCTTCATATTGTTGAGCGTTGAGCGCTCGGTTGGCTATGAGAATCTTGGCATCCCTTGGTGTTTTGTCCACCAATGCTCCTCCCGCTGATGCATCAAGCATTTGACGTTCGATAGGAAGGAGGCCCTCATAGAAATATTGAAGGAGAAGTTCCTCCTTCATTTGATGTTGAGGACATGAAGCTACAAGGCCCTTGAAGCGCTCATAATAAGCCGGGAATGTCTCACCATGATTCTGTTGAATACCACTAATTTTCTTCCGTAGGAGAATCACTCTCGAAGTAGGGAAGAATTTCTCCAAGAAAGCACGCTTCATACTCTCCCACGAAGTCACAGTTCCCGGGGCTAGTTCGTAGAGCCAATCTTTGGCCTTGTCCATAAGTGAAAATGGAAAGGCCTTCATCTTCAATATACTCCCATCCACATTGACGGGGGTCATGCTCGAACAAACCACCTCGAACTCCTTCAAGTGTTTGTTGGGGTCTTCCATAGACAAGCCATGGAACTTCGGAATATGGTGTAACAAACTGGATTTGAGTTCAAATTCCTCAGTCTTCCCCTCTGCAGCCGTGGGGTATTGGATACAAAGAGGCAATGCATTATCCAAACCTGAGGCCGAAAGCTCCTTGATGGTTCTATTATCTGCTGCCATGGCTTGTTCTTCTTCAAAAATCTGATCCGTGGGCTTTTCTTCTACACCTACTTCTTCTTCTTCAAGCCCAGGTTGTGGTGGAGGTTGTGGTGGCTCTTGTTGACTCCTCGTTCTCCTCAAAGTGCGTTCAAAATCACCGTCAAAGTCGGAGATGTTCTCTATAATAGGCCGAGAGCGACGAGTCATACACAGTACCTAAAAAACAAGGAAACAAACAAACTAAGAATCTAAAATAAGAATGCACGAAAAACAAAAAAAAAAAAAAATATAAAAATAAAGACAAAGGATTAGCAAAGTTGCTAATCCCCGGCAACGGCGCCAAAATTTGATGCGAGAATTACTTGACACTCAAATTAAACCCTCGTTTGACAATTGTAGTAGAATGGATAAGTGAGGGATCGTTCTAGACCGGGGATTAGGAGGGCTTGCTAAAACCTTCTAAATTGACTTAAAAACATAAAAACTAAATTAAAATACTCTTAACAAGACTACTATGACTCAGAAAGGCTTTGAAAAACTCAAATTGTCTAAAACAATCAAATTGACTCAAAAAGAAGCTAGAACTTGATTTAGACGAATTTGCAATTGTTTATGACTCCACAAGCTTAAAGATACAAAAATAAAACAAATACGAATGATTAAGACTTAACAAAATAGGGGGGGGGGAATTGTGGTTGGACGATATTAAATTAAAAAGACAGAATATAATTAAAGGCAAAATGTAAATATGAATGTGATAAAAAATATGGATGATGGAATAGCCAAGGGGTTCTTCTCCACACATGTTACACTTGCAAACAAAATTGATTCTCAGTTGGTCTTTCGATAAGTTGTGAAACTCAATGCTCCAAGTTAATTAGATCCGCTTAGATTAACTTTCAGATTTCCCTAAATTCGTTGGATTGAATGGAATACGCATTACAACCAAATTATTCTTAATCAAAGTCCCTAACTATGGAATACGCATGATAGAGACATTTAACCAAGATCATTAAGTTCAACGGAAATCATAAACATCGACGAGGCATTCGTTACTATGGAATACGCATGAAACTTATGCCAAGAATTCGTTTAACGCGATTGTTTATAAGCAACCTCTACTACTTGTGAATATAAGTTCATAACGATTAGGTGAAATTCACTTATATTCTAGCGTCATATTTATGCATGAAAATTAAGCTTGCAATCTCAATGAACATACATAAATAAGTTATCAATCAAACAGTTAAACGAATTGAATCCACAACTTATGAAATTCCAACCAAACGTAATCAATTCAAAATGCAAATATAAACATAGTTTCGAATCACCCCCTAGCTAAAGGGGGTTTAGTTCCTCATAACTTTGAAATCAAAGAAACACCTAAACATTCCAACAACTCAAACGTGAATTGTATGAACGTTTAGGCACTCTTCTCTTCCCTTCTCATACGTACAAAACAAAGAGAATTAAATTTAAACTTTGAAATCAAAGAAACACCTAAACATTCCAACAACTCAAACTTGAATTGTATGAACGTTTAAGCACTCTTTTCTTCCTCGTTGTTGTAGCACAAGGTCTAAGGTGAGCTTTGGGGATTATGTGAAGTGTTTTGGAGGGATGGGAAGTGGTTGGATAGTGGCTGCAATGAAGGAGAAAAACTGCACAGAAAATGGAAGTGTTTGTAACTGAAAATGTGTATGGAAGAGTGAATGAATTTTGAGGAGTGTTGGATGCTTATTTATAGGTGAAATGGGGGAACAAAAGAGGGAATATTGCAGCTAGGAGGGGATGAATGATTATGGGTGCATGTGTTTGGAATAATGAAGGGGGAATGTATGTAATAAAACAACTAGGAAAAGTTATGGAAAGTTGGAAATGGGAGTGGGAACTCACGGCATTGTTGGGTTGTTTATGGGAGAATAAATGTATGATAATGGCTAAATAATTAAAGGGAATGAATGGGAGTGACACTAGGTTGGTTATGCATGTGAATGCAAGGAGGAAAGCTGAAAATGCAAGGGAAGCTCACGGCACAATGTTGTTTTGCTTCTTGAAATGCATGTGAATGCATTTGAGTGTAATATGAAAAGAATGACTAATTAATGTATGTAGGGTTGATATGCATGTGAATTAGGTTGGAAAGAGGTGGAAGTGGAATGTTATGCAATGATAATGTCTTGTAAAGATGCTAATAAATAATGCATGTAGGGTTAGCTAGGTTGGCTTTGTTTGGGTGCATGTATGTTAATGGTGGTTTTGCATGTGAATTGATGGATTGTTTTTGATGGAATGGATGGTTCTTTGCATGGCTATAAGGGATAGAATAAGAGAGAATGGGCTAGGCCCTTTGTTTTATGTCCAAAGTGAAAATAAGGCCTTCAAATTCGTCCAAACTTTGGCTCCATGGATAAGCTATCCAATCCATGCCCAAAAATGCTCCAAATGGCCTCAAAATGCACTTTCTTGCTCCCTAAGCCCTTAGAACCTGAAAACACACAAAAGAAGCATAAAGGACTAAAATAACGAGAGAAACATAACGTAAATGCACGAGAACAAGCCATTTAAGTCGCATGAATATGCTCCTATCATCTTCCCCGAAGGTCTGAGCTTACCCCTTTGGTCTGTTTCTTTGTTCAATCCTTCCAATTCGTATTGAAAAGGGTTGGAGGAAAACTCAGCCTATGTTTGTCTCCACATGCTTCAATGTATCATTTTCACTTGCCTTACTCGCTCCCCTTTGCAGAAGTGGTCCCTTCTCCAGAAGTGTATCAACCGTTGAAGATGACTACTCGAGAGCAACGCTAGGTAAGCAATCAGGAATAGATTCCAGGCAGTTGGCTCCAAATCGGAAGACTGACTCCAAGTGTCGGCCGATTGCTTCTTTTACTTTGCCATGCGAGTAAGAACAAGGACAAAGAAAAAGACAGGGAAAGAGCATGATATGAGATACTTTTGCTTTTGACCTTGATGATATGAGATACCTTTGCTTTTGAAGAAGCGGTGAATGAATCAGCACATGTATTTGTTGTGCTGTTTCCTCCTGGGTCATATGTACTCCAGGCATTTGGTATCATCTTTGGGGAAGAAGAAAGAATTGAGTATTTCGAAAGGCTTTGCTGGGAGTGCGCCCTCAGAGGTGAGGGAGAGTTGGGCATTTTCTTCAGGTTTGCCCTGCCATAAAAGACGAAGGTCGACATATATAGAGATAATATCAAGTGGTGGTACTTTTTACCTTTGTCGACAAACGTTTTGATCCCGCAAATCCGGCTTTTTGAAATAATGGCGCCTCTTCGATCTCTGAACACGCCTCTTCGATTTCTGAACGACACGTGGTAGTGCAGATGCGGCTCCTTTTGACAAAGCTGCACGCGTCTTCTGAAAAGCCGAGAAAGCGTCGCCGAACTTTGCGCTTGTCGGCTAAAGAGGTGTAGTTGCGATGATGGCCTCCACGTGTTTTCAGCTTTGTCAGATATCTTTTGACAAAGTTGAACGCGTCTTCTGAAAAGCCGAGAAAGCGTCGCCTAAATTACGCCGGAAATTCCGGCTTTTTGAATCGGTGGACGCGTCGCCATGGCTTTTTTATTGAGCTATCGATCACCACAACAAACACACTCTGAAGAAAATCGACTCCGGCCCTTTGAAATTTAACTCCATCCCTTCTCTTTGAACACTTTTGAAAAATGGCAAACTCATCGAACCTTAGCTTGGAATTGAGCCTTAGCAGTGATACGGGCGCGCCGCGTCAAGGTAACGTATGGCGCCCTTCTTTCTTTTCTTCTAACGGTCCTCTTTCAGGTGAAGACTCTGTGATGCAGGACGCCACAACAGCTACAATAGTAGCTAGGAACCTCCTCACACCAAAAGATAGTAGGCTGCTGTCAGGACGGTCCGATGAGTTGGCCGTTCAAGAGTCCCTCGCACTTAGTGTTCAGTGTGCGAGTTCTGTGTCCAACATGGGCCAACGCCTGCTTGCCCGCTCCCGTCAGGTGGAATCATTGATGGCAGAGGTGGAAAGTCTCAAGCAGGAGATCCAGCAGCTGAAGTATGAGAATAGAAGTTTGCACGTGCTTGCAAACAACTATTCGACGGGCATGAAGAGGAAGCTTGATGAGCTGCAAGAGTCTGAAGGTCGGATTCACAGTGACCGTCAAAGGTTTTCGTCTTTCCTCCAGAGGCACTTTTTTCCTGGCTCATCCAGCGCTTAGCCAAGTATTGAGGCCTGGAATGCTCTATCTTCGATGCCTCCCGCTCCGATGCCTTCTGTTCCTACGCCTTCCGCTCCAAGAGTAAAGCCACGTAGTGGGGCCTCAAGCAAACAACCTTTATGAAGCACCATCTTTCTTTGTTTAGCAGTGCCTATCAATAAATCAAACATTTTCTCAATGTTACAATCATAGACTCACACAATTAATAAACAAACAAACAATAACAACTAAACAACCTAACAAGGCAGAAACGAAATAGCAACAAAGAAAAGAATTTTTTTTTTTTATTTTTTTTTTTATTTTTTTTTTAAATTTTTATCAAATTTTCGGAGTTTTATACCAAGACACTATAAAACACACTAAAACACTCTAAAAACACTTAAAACAGCAAGAAACAACATTCTAAGTGATAGGTGAATAAATCCCACGAAATTCATGCAAATACAAATTATTTACCCCCCCACACTTAAATCAAACTTTGTCCTCAATGTTTTAAGCAGAAAGTCACAACAGAGCAAGCAAATAAACAAATACGAGAAAGAAAGCAAAGTAAAGGCAGTAAAGAAAAAGAAAGGAATAAAAATAAGTCTCTTAAAGGGGTTTCCAAGTTCTTCTCTATTCGGATGCATGGGTTGCCTCCCACGAAGCGCTTTCTTTTACGTCTTTTAGCCGGACGAGTACCCTCTTTTAATCTTCATTTGAGCCCACGGAATGGAAAGGAATGTCTTCCACCACTTGCCCCACACCATGCTCGTAATATGGCTTCAACCGATGCCCGTTCACCTTGAATTCTACGCCATTCCTTAAGCTTTTTATGTGGACTGCACCATAAGGTAAAACGTTAGTAACAACAAACGGGCCAATCCATTTAGAACGCAACTTACCAGGAAACAAACGTAGGCGAGAGTTGAAAAGTAACACTTTCTGCCCAACTGTGAAGGTCTTGGTTCGAATCATTTTATCATGGAATGCTTTGGTCTTGGCTTTGTACATCCGGGCATTCTCATAGGCTTCATTCCGAATCTCCTCAAGTTCATTCAATTGGAGCTTCCTATGAACTCCCGCTGCATCTATGTCCATGTTGAAAGTCTTCACGGCCCAATGTGCCTTGTGCTCTAACTCTACGGGCAAATGACATGGCTTACCGTAGACGAGCCGAAAAGGTGACATCCCAATGGGTGTTTTGTACGCCGTACGATATGCCCACAGTGCATCATCTAAACGTAAGCTCCAATCCCTCCTTGTTGGTCCAACGGTCTTCTCCAAAATTTGTTTGATTTCTCGGTTAGACACCTCGGCTTGGCCATTTGTTTGAGGATGGTAAGGTGTGGAGACCTTATGGTTGACATGGTACTTTCTTAGCAACGCCTCAATGGTCCGATTGCAAAAGTGAGACCCTCCATCACTTATGATTACTCTCGGCATTCCAAACCTAGCAAAAATGTTAGTTTTCACGAAATCTGCAACCACCTTAGAATCGTTAGTACGGGTGGCTTTTGCTTCCACCCATTTAGAAACATAATCAACGGCTAGCAAGATATAAGTGAAACCATAAGATGGAGGGAAATGGCCCATGAAATCAATGCCCCAAACATCAAAAATTTCAACATTAAAGACAGGGGTTTGCGGCATTTGGTCCTTGGTACCTATGTTACCCATTCGTTGGCAACGATCACAAGACATACAAAAGGTTCTAGCATCCCTAAATATAGTCGGCCAATAAAAACCACACTCTAAAACCTTGAGGGCAGTGCGTTGTGTGCCAAAATGACCACCACATGCATATGTGTGACAAAAGCTTAGAATTGAGTGAAATTCAGAATCATGCACACATCTACGTACAATTTGATCTGAGCAATACTTCCACAAATAAGGGTCATCCCAAACATAGAAACGTGCATCATTTTTAAGCTTATCACGTTGGTGCTTGTTTAGTTCATTTGGAATTTGTTTAGCCACCAAGTAATTCACTAAATCTGCATACCATGGTTCACTTACCTCAATGGAAAGCAGCTGCTCATCGGGAAAAGTTTCAGGGATAGGTACGGCATGTTCATGCTCCTCGTGGATCATTCGGCTTAAATGGTCAGCCACTACATTCTCGCTTCCTTTCTTATCCCGGTTTCAATATCAAATTCTTGAAGAAGAAGAATCCAACGGATAAGCCTCGGCTTTGCTTCCTTTTTCGTGAGCAAGTACCTCAAAGCTGCATGATCAGAATAAACGATTACTTTAGTACCAATTAAATATGAACGGAATTTATCTAAAGCAAAAACCACAGCTAGAAGTTCTTTTTCCGTCGTGGAGTAGTTCAATTGGGCATCATTGAGAGTCCGAGAGGCATAGTATATGACATGCGGCCGCTTGTCTCTTCTTTGTCCTAGAACAGCTCCTAATGCATAGTCGGATGCATCGCACATGAGCTCGAACGGAAGGTTCCAATCTGGAGGTACAATAATGGGGGCCGAGACTAGCTTCTCCTTGAGTTGGTTAAATGCCGAATTACACTCTTCATCAAACTTGAATGGCACATCTTTTTGAAGCAATCGGCAAAGAGGGTTGGACATCTTGGAGAAGTCCTTGATAAAACGCCTATAGAACCCTGCATGGCCAAGAAACGAACGTACCTCTCTAACCGAAGTAGGAGAGGGTAAGTGACGTACAAGGTCTATTTTCGATTTATCTACTTCAATTCCTTTTTCTGAAACAATATGTCCTAAAACTATACCTTGTTTCACCATAAAGTGACATTCCTCCCAATTCAAGACAAGGTTAGTTTCAACACATCGTTTCAAAATTAAGGTCAGATTATCCAAGCAATTATCAAATGAACTCCCAAAGACACTGAAATCATCCATGAAAACCTCAATGATCTTTTCAACAAAATCGGAAAATATACTTACCATACACCTTTGGAAAGTGGCCGGTGCGTTGCATAAGCCAAATGGCATGCGACGATAAGCAAATGTTCCAAAGGGACATGTGAATGTGGTCTTCTCTTGATCATCCGGGGCTATCACAATTTGGTTATATCCTGAGTATCCATCAAGAAAACAGTAAAAAGCATGACCGGCTAACCTTTCGAGCATCTGGTCGATGAATGGCAAAGGAAAGTGATCTTTCCTGGTCATGGCATTTAGCTTCCGGTAATCGATACATACACGCCATCCAGTCTGAATGCGTGTAGGCACGAGCTCATTCTCATCATTCTTGATAACAGTTACTCCGGACTTCTTGGGAACGACTTGAACTGGAGAGACCCAACGGCTATCGGAGATAGGGTAGATCACTCCGCAATCCAAAAGCTTGATTATTTCCTTCTTCACCACTTCCATCATCGGAGGGTTGAGACGGCGTTGAGCCTCTCGGGATGGCTTAGTCCCCTCCTCAAGAAGTATACGGTGCATGCATGTGGTAGGGCTTATTCCTTTAATGTCGGCCAAAGTCCACCCTATGGCCGTTTTGTGTTCTCGCAGCACCCTCACAAGCTTCTCCTCCTCCATTGCCGTGAGACTTGATGAAATGATGACGGGCAATGTTTCGCCTTCTCCCAAAAACACATACTTCAAATGGTCCGGCAACGGCTTAAGTTCAAGCGATGGTGCCTGAACAACAGAAGGTAGCATCTTAGTGGAAACTGAATTTGAAAGTGAGAGTGGAACCTTACCATATTGTTGTGGCAATGACTCAAGGGCTGCCACAACCTCAATTATTTCTTCACTAGAACCCATGGCAAAGAATTCCTCCTCCTTGCCTTGGCCTTGCATTGGCCCAAATCCTTCATTTTTGCACTCTATGGCCTTAGTGATGGTTGTTTCCAGGGCGTCCTCGTTCAATTCTTCAAGGTATACCTGCGCCAAAGAATCGATAACATCAATGGAAAAACAAGAATGGTCATCAACGGGATATCTCATAGTTTCAGAAATATTAAAATCAATCACTTCCCCATCGAATTCCATTGTCAAGGTGCCTTTGTATACATCAATCTTCGTTCGGGCCGTCTTCATGAATGGCCTACCAAGGAGAATCGGCAAAGATGTAGAATGGGCTGAATCCTCCATGTCTAGGACGTAGAAATCAGCCGGAAAAATTAAATGGTTCACCTGCACAAGCACATCTTCCAAAACTCCTTTTGGATACGCGTTAGAACGATCGGCCAATTGTATAATTACACCATCTTGTTTTAATTCACCCAAATTCATAGATGCATAAATAGAATAAGGCATGACATTTATGGATGCACCTAAATCAAGCATGGCATGTTCAAAACGATTATGTCCAATCACACAAGGAATCGTGAAACTACCGGGGTCTTTGCACTTGGTAGGCAGTTTACGTTGCAAAACAGCGGACACATTCTCGCTTACCTTCACTACCTCTTTGTTTGCCCTTCTTCTCTTTGTATTGCATAGGTCCTTGAGGAATTTAGCATACTTTGGAACCTGTTTGATTGCATCGAGAAGCGGTATGTTCACTTGCACCTTCCGGAACGTTTCAAGAATGTCCTTCTCGCTTTCTTCCTTTTTTTCTTGCATGAACCTGCGAGGAAAAGGTACATTGGGTAGATTAGGACGTGAAGTACATGAATTTGAACTTAAATTACCTGATTTGGCCGAGTTAGGGTGATCTGCCTCAGGTTGTGTCGTCTCTTCATCTACTTTCTGGGCAGATTTGGGATTGTTTGGCTCGGTCCCAACTTCTTTTCCACCCCTTAGGGTGATGGCCTTGGCGGATTCGAATCCTCCCTTTGGATTGACTGTGGTTGAGCTAGGAAGTTTTCCTTGCTCTCTAATCTGTCCAAGGAACTCAGAAATCTGCCCTATTTGTTTCTTCATATCCGTCATCTCCTTCTCGTTATTTGCTATCCGGTTGTTTTGATTTTGCAACCCCTGCGAAATAGAGGTTAGTAATTGCATAGCTTGATCACTTTCCAAGGACGTACCTGAATGAGATGATGCCGAAGGTTGTTGGGGTTGTTGGGGTGCATACGGCTTGGAATAAAAACCAGGGGGGTTTGGCCTAAATCCTCCTTGTTGGGCAGCTTATTGTGGCTCCCTCCATTTGAAGTTTGGATGGTCCCTCCATCCGGCATTGTAAGTGTTCGAGTATGGGTTGTTTTGATTTTGTCCTTGGAAACCAATTGCATTGGCAGATTCCCACCCACCATTCTCGATTAGTTGAGGGTACTTGTCGGATGGATGCCCTTGAATTGAGCACACGCCACAAACTTGGTGTTCTTGTGCTTTTGGACCAATCACAACCTGAGAAACAAGAGAAGTAAGATTAGCAAGTTGTGATTGAATTTCAGAAATAGCACTCACCTCATTTACACTTTGTTGCCGTGGGGCTTCCCTTTGGCCCACTCCTTCATATTGTTGAGCGTTGAGCGTTGAGCGCTCGGTTGGCTATGAGAATCTTGGCATCCCTTGGTGTTTTGTCCACCAATGCTCCTCCCGCTGATGCATCAAGCATTTGACGTTCGATAGGAAGGAGGCCCTCATAGAAATATTGAAGGAGAAGTTCCTCCTTCATTTGATGTTGAGGACATGAAGCTACAAGGCCCTTGAAGCGCTCATAATAAGCCGGGAATGTCTCACCATGATTCTGTTGAATACCACTAATTTTCTTCCGTAGGAGAATCACTCTCGATGTAGGGAAGAATTTCTCCAAGAAAGCACGCTTCATACTCTCCCACGAAGTCACAGTTCCCGGGGCTAGTTCGTAGAGCCAATCTTTGGCCTTGTCCATAAGTGAAAATGGAAAGGCCTTCATCTTCAATATACTCCCATCCACATTGACGGGGGTCATGCTCGAACAAACCACCTCGAACTCCTTCAAGTGTTTGTTGGGGTCTTCCATAGACAAGCCATGGAACTTCGGAATATGGTGTAACAAACTGGATTTGAGTTCAAATTCCTCAGTCTTCCCCTCTGCAGCCGTGGGGTATTGGATACAAAGAGGCAATGCATTATCCAAACCCGAGGCCGAAAGCTCCTTGATGGTTCTATTATCTGCTGCCATGGCTTGTTCTTCTTCAAAAATCTGATCCGTGGGCTTTTCTTCTAAACCTACTTCGTCTTCTTCAAGCCCAGGTTGTGGTGGAGGTTGTGGTGGCTCTTGTTGACTCCTCGTTCTCCTCAGAGTGCGTTCAAAATCACCGGCAAAGTCGGAGATGTTCTCTATAATAGGCCGAGAGCTACGAGTCATACACAGTACCTAAAAAAAAAACAAGGAAACAAACAAACTAAGAATCTGAAATAAGAATGCACGAAAAACAAAATATAAAAATAAAGACAAAGGACTAGCAAAGTTGCTAATCCCCGGCAACGGCGCCAAAATTTGATGCGAAAATTACTTGACACTCAAATTAAACCCTCGTTTGACAATTGTAGTAGAATGGATAAGTGAGGGATCGTTCTAGACCGGGGATTAGGAGGGCTTGCTAAAACCTTCTAAATTGACTTAAAAACATAAAAACACAATATAAAACACTATTTAATGCTCGAAGAAAGCAAAACTAAAAATAAGAAAGATTAAGACTAAGATTTCAACGAAATAGGGGGGAATTGGATTTGGACGAATTTAAACTAAAATGAATACTTGGAAACAAAACAAATTGTAAATATGGATTTGACGGAAATGAATGGATGGGAAGCTAGCTAAGGGTTCTTTCTCTACACATGATATTTATGCATATGAATCAATTTCCAGTTATTCCTTCATTGAATTATGAACGACAATGCCCCAAATTAACCGTGACATCACTAGTTAACCCTCAGATTTTCCTTATATTATTGGATTGGATGGCATTGATGCGAGAATTACTTGACACTCAAATTAAACCCTCGTTTGACAATTGTAGTAGAATGGATAAGTGAGGGATCGTTCTAGACCGGGGATTAGGAGGGCTTGCTAAAACCTTCTAAATTGACTTAAAAACATAAAAACACAATATAAAACACTATTTAATGCTCGAAGAAAGCAAAACTAAAAATAAGAAAGATTAAGACTAAGACTTCAACGAAATAGGGGGGAATTGGATTTGGACGAATTTAAACTAAAATGAATACTTGGAAACAAAACAAATTGTAAATATGGATTTGACGGAAATGAATGGATGGGAAGCTAGCTAAGGGTTCTTTCTCTACACATGATATTTATGCATATGAATCAATTTCCAGTTATTCCTTCATTGAATTATGAACGACAATGCCCCAAATTAACCGTGACATCACTAGTTAACCCTCAGATTTTCCTTATATTATTGGATTGGATGGCATCATTCGACAACCCAAAACATTCTCAAAAGTTCCCTACATGTCATCATAATAGAGATACAATCGAAGATCATTAAGAATAATGAAAACCATAAGCATTGACAAAGCATTTGCAACTATGACATCATGTTACTCATGCTAAGAATTAAACTTAACGCGATCGTGACAAGCGACCTTCACTACTTTCAAGTATAAGTTAGTAACGATTATGTGAAACCTTCTTAAACTTTAGCCACATATTCATGCATGCTAATTAAGTGTCGACCCTCAATCAACAAACACAAATAAGTTAATCATCAAATAGTTAAGCCAATTGCATTCACAAATCAAGAGTTCATAACCGGAATTCATCAATTTATATCACATAAATAATCATGGTATTGAAATCACCCCTAGCCAAAAAAAGTTTAGTTCCTCATAACTTTGAAATCAAAGAAACACCTAAACATTCCAACAACTCAAACTTGAATTGTATGAACGTTTAGGCACTCTTCTCTTCCATTCCTCATATTACAAAACAAAGAGAATTGAATTTAAACATTGAAATCAAAGAAACGCGTAAACATTCCAACAACTCAAACGTGAATTGTATGAACGTTTAGGCCCTCTTCTCTTCGTCTTCGTTGTAGCACAAGGACTAAGGGATGTTGTTGGTGTGTTGAATGGATTGGGGGATTATGGAAATGGAAGAAATGGAGGAGAAAGGGAAGGGAATGGTGCAGAAAATGGAGAGACTCACGGCTAGGGAGAAGATGGAAGTGTTTGTGGTGTGTTGTGTATGAAAATGAGATGTGCATGAATGAATGAATGCAAGGGTATTTATAGGAGTAGTGGAGGGAACATATGGCTATGTCATTTGTAGGTGAAGTAAGTGTGTGAGGTTGGTGAAGTAAGTGGAGGTTGTAGGTGAAGTAGGTGGATGTTGTAGGTGAAGTGGATGTTGTAGGTGAAGTAGGTGGATGTTGTAGGTGAAGTAGGTGGATGATATGTTAAGTGATAAGTGATAAGTGATATGATATGTGGTTATGATATGATAAGTGGTTAAGTGGTGATGATAAGTGATAAGTGATTAAGTGATATGATATGTGGTGATGATAAGTGATAAGTGCATGTGGGTTAACTAATGAAGGAAATGCATGTGCAATGACAATGTGTTAGAATGGATGTGTGTTATGCATGGCATGATTGGGATTAGGAAAGGTTTAAATGTCCTAAAACTAAAGAGAACAAGGTTCCAACACTTTGGCTCCAATTAGGTCTTCAATTTCGTCCAACACTTTGGCTTCAAGCATAAGCTATCCGTCCTTTAGCCCAAAAGTGCTCCAAAAGTCTCCAAAATGCATCTTTTTGCTCCTTTAGCCCTTTGGACCTACAAACACACGAAAATAGCTTAAAGTACTAAAATAACTAAAGAAACATAACGTAAATGTACAAGAACAAGCCATTTAAGTCGCATAAATATGCTCCTATCAAATACCCCCACACTTAGCTTTTGCTAGTCCTCGAGCAAAACAAAAAAACAAAACAAAAAGAACAAAACACAACCTACACCTTCCAACAATCGTATCAGGGACTTCCAATGCACATGACAAGTTAAAAATCATTATTCTCACAGATTTGAGCCATCTTTACACTTAAGTACATTCTTAATCATAGTCACCACATACTAGTTCACAATTAAGCATTTAAAACCATGTTTTGAATGCAAGGGTATTTATAGGAGTAGTGGAGGGAACATATGGCTATGTCATTTGTAGGTGAAGTAGGTGGATGTTGTAGGTGAAGTAGGTGGATGATATGTTAAGTGATAAGTGATAAGTGATATGATATGTGGTTATGATATGATAAGTGGTTAAGTGGTGATGATAAGTGATAAGTGATTAAGTGATATGATATGTGGTGATGATAAGTGATAAGTGCATGTGGGTTAACTAATGAAGGAAATGCATGTGCAATGACAATGTGTTAGAATGGATGTGTGTTATGCATGGCATGATTGGGATTAGGAAAGGTTTAAATGTCCTAAAACTAAAGAGAACAAGGTTCCAACACTTTGGCTCCAATTAGGTCTTCAATTTCGTCCAACACTTTGGCTTCAAGCATAAGCTATCCGTCCTTTAGCCCAAAAGTGCTCCAAAAGTCTCCAAAATGCATCTTTTTGCTCCTTTAGCCCTTTGGACCTACAAACACACGAAAATAGCTTAAAGTACTAAAATAACTAAAGAAACATAACGTAAATGTACGAGAACAAGCCATTTAAGTCGCATAAATATGCTCCTATCAAATACCCCCACACTTAGCTTTTGCTAGTCCTCGAGCAAAACAAAAAAACAAAACAAAAAGAACAAAACACAACCTACACCTTCCAACAATCGTATCAGGGACTTCCAATGCACATGACAAGTTAAAAATCATTATTCTCACAGATTTGAGCCATCTTTACACTTAAGTACATTCTTAATCATAGTCACCACATACTAGTTCACAATTAAGCATTTAAAACCATGTTTTGAAT
This sequence comes from Pyrus communis, assembly GCF_041283825.1. Lineage (NCBI taxonomy): Eukaryota > Viridiplantae > Streptophyta > Magnoliopsida > Rosales > Rosaceae > Pyrus > Pyrus communis. The sequence goes on from NC_142566.1 coordinate 12,609,024, forward strand.
GCAAGGGTATTTATAGGAGTAGTGGAGGGAACATATGGCTATGTCATTTGTAGGTGAAGTAGGTGGATGTTGTAGGTGAAGTAGGTGGATGATATGTTAAGTGATAAGTGATAAGTGATATGATATGTGGTTATGATATGATAAGTGGTTAAGTGGTGATGATAAGTGATAAGTGATTAAGTGATATGATATGTGGTGATGATAAGTGATAAGTGCATGTGGGTTAACTAATGAAGGAAATGCATGTGCAATGACAATGTGTTAGAATGGATGTGTGTTATGCATGGCATGATTGGGATTAGGAAAGGTTTAAATGTCCTAAAACTAAAGAGAACAAGGTTCCAACACTTTGGCTCCAATTAGGTCTTCAATTTCGTCCAACACTTTGGCTTCAAGCATAAGCTATCCGTCCTTTAGCCCAAAAGTGCTCCAAAAGTCTCCAAAATGCATCTTTTTGCTCCTTTAGCCCTTTGGACCTACAAACACACGAAAATAGCTTAAAGTACTAAAATAACTAAAGAAACATAACGTAAATGTACGAGAACAAGCCATTTAAGTCGCATAAATATGCTCCTATCAAATACCCCCACACTTAGCTTTTGCTAGTCCTCGAGCAAAACAAAAAAACAAAACAAAAAGAACAAAACACAACCTACACCTTCCAACAATCGTATCAGGGACTTCCAATGCACATGACAAGTTAAAAATCATTATTCTCACAGATTTGAGCCATCTTTACACTTAAGTACATTCTTAATCATAGTCACCACATACTAGTTCACAATTAAGCATTTAAAACCATGTTTTGAATGCAAGGGTATTTATAGGAGTAGTGGAGGGAACATATGGCTATGTCATTTGTAGGTGAAGTAGGTGGATGTTGTAGGTGAAGTAGGTGGATGATATGTTAAGTGATAAGTGATAAGTGATATGATATGTGGTTATGATATGATAAGTGGTTAAGTGGTGATGATAAGTGATAAGTGATTAAGTGATATGATATGTGGTGATGATAAGTGATAAGTGCATGTGGGTTAACTAATGAAGGAAATGCATGTGCAATGACAATGTGTTAGAATGGATGTGTGTTATGCATGGCATGATTGGGATTAGGAAAGGTTTAAATGTCCTAAAACTAAAGAGAACAAGGTTCCAACACTTTGGCTCCAATTAGGTCTTCAATTTCGTCCAACACTTTGGCTTCAAGCATAAGCTATCCGTCCTTTAGCCCAAAAGTGCTCCAAAAGTCTCCAAAATGCATCTTTTTGCTCCTTTAGCCCTTTGGACCTACAAACACACGAAAATAGCTTAAAGTACTAAAATAACTAAAGAAACATAACGTAAATGTACGAGAACAAGCCATTTAAGTCGCATAAATATGCTCCTATCAAATACCCCCACACTTAGCTTTTGCTAGTCCTCGAGCAAAACAAAAAAACAAAACAAAAAGAACAAAACACAACCTACACCTTCCAACAATCGTATCAGGGACTTCCAATGCACATGACAAGTTAAAAATCATTATTCTCACAGATTTGAGCCATCTTTACACTTAAGTACATTCTTAATCATAGTCACCACATACTAGTTCACAATTAAGCATTTAAAACCATGTTTTGAATGCAAGGGTATTTATAGGAGTAGTGGAGGGAACATATGGCTATGTCATTTGTAGGTGAAGTAGGTGGATGTTGTAGGTGAAGTAGGTGGATGATATGTTAAGTGATAAGTGATAAGTGATATGATATGTGGTTATGATATGATAAGTGGTTAAGTGGTGATGATAAGTGATAAGTGATTAAGTGATATGATATGTGGTGATGATAAGTGATAAGTGCATGTGGGTTAACTAATGAAGGAAATGCATGTGCAATGACAATGTGTTAGAATGGATGTGTGTTATGCATGGCATGATTGGGATTAGGAAAGGTTTAAATGTCCTAAAACTAAAGAGAACAAGGTTCCAACACTTTGGCTCCAATTAGGTCTTCAATTTCGTCCAACACTTTGGCTTCAAGCATAAGCTATCCGTCCTTTAGCCCAAAAGTGCTCCAAAAGTCTCCAAAATGCATCTTTTTGCTCCTTTAGCCCTTTGGACCTACAAACACACGAAAATAGCTTAAAGTACTAAAATAACTAAAGAAACATAACGTAAATGTACGAGAACAAGCCATTTAAGTCGCATAAATATGCTCCTATCAAATACCCCCACACTTAGCTTTTGCTAGTCCTCGAGCAAAACAAAAAAACAAAACAAAAAGAACAAAACACAACCTACACCTTCCAACAATCGTATCAGGGACTTCCAATGCACATGACAAGTTAAAAATCATTATTCTCACAGATTTGAGCCATCTTTACACTTAAGTACATTCTTAATCATAGTCACCACATACTAGTTCACAATTAAGCATTTAAAACCATGTTTTGAATGTAGTAACATGCCTTAGAGAATTCCCTCAATTTCTTACTAGATGTACTCTCGTTTTTCACACAGATTTTCTGACTACACACCCTACACTAGGTATATGTGAGAAGATTGATGTAAACATGTAGACGAACACTCACATATGTTATAATAAGGAAAGCATTTTCTGGAGTTAATAAGCATGTTTAGATATGACCTCATGAATGGAATGCTACTACTTAGACGCGAGAACCAGTGACACCATAAGCTCATACCAAGTTCAAACTCCACAATTGAAATACATAACACTCAATATAGAAGTCAAGGGTTGTAACGGGGCTTGGGGTAATTGGCTAAAAATGAAAGGTAAGGATAACAAACGTTCTTCAAGCAATAGTGAGCAAAGTATTGAATTAGGCACTTAGAATTCACTTTTGAATGAAAACTCAATTTTTGAACAAAAAGGGAGAGTTTAGACAATTTACACCCAGAATTGGTGTTTTGGAACCTTTCTTCAATCACTTATTCTTTCATTTTTTTCTTTTTTTCTTTTTTTTTTTTTTTTTTTTTTTTTTTTTTTCTTTTCTTTTCTTTTGAATCTCAAAACATCAACACTTAAACATTCTCTCCCCCACACTTATTTTCTTTCATAATGTAACTCAAAAGGAATTCAATTAAGTCATGCTCACTATCTTTTAAGAACAAGGGTGGGGATTGTCCTAAACTAGGCTAGGTGAGGAAAATGTGGGTAAACAAAGAATAAAGGCTAAACAAGGCTCAATGGGGTTAAAACTTACAACATATACGAAGTATGGGAAGTAAGGCTATTTGGCTATGGTGGTGGTCACTACACAACTTCTTCTTGAATATGTGTTATGCAAATCAATAACATGCTTTGAATGAAATGGGCATGAGTTCTAGCATTTGGAACTATATGATGAAACGCCTTCTAAGTAGTAACCAAGCAAAGAATAATGAGATCATGCAACGACTTTAGAAAACAAGAAATCACAGATTAAACTCTCCAAAGAACGTTATAGGCTCAAGTCTCTCAGGGTTGTAGTGTTTGTTTGAGTTCCTTCCTTCAAGCATGTTACAAAAACGAATTTTTTTTCTTTTATGATTGCATGTGAAGTCATACATTTTAGCCATCTTTACACTTAAGTACATTCTTAATCATAGTCACCACATACTAGTTCACAATTAAGCATTTAAAACCATGATTTGAATGTAGTAACATGCCTTAGAGAATTTCCTCAATTCCTTATTAGAATGCACTCTATTTTCACACAGATTTTCTGACTACACACCCTACACTAGTTATATGTGAGAGATTGATGTAAACATGTAGATGAACACTCACATATGTTATAACAAGGAAAGCATTTTCTGGAGTTAATAAGCATGTTTAGATATGATCTCATGAATGGAATGCTACTACTTAGACGCGAGAACCAGCGACACCATATGCTCATACCAAGTTCAAACTCCACAAATTGAAATACACAACACTCAAGATAGAAGTCAAGGGTTGTAACGGGGCTTGGGGTATGTGGATAACAAAGAAGGGATATGGAAAACAAAGGTTCTTAAAGAAATAGTGAGCAAAGCATTTGAATCAACTTAGAATTCACTTTTGAATGAAAACTCAACTTTTGAACAAAAAGGGAGAATTTAGACAATTTACGCCCAGAATTGGTGTTTTGGAACCTTTCTTCAATCACTTATTCTTTCATTTTTTTTTTTCAAGCTCTTTTTTCTTTCTTTCTTTCTTTTCTCTTTTTTTTTCTTTTCTTTTGAATCTCAAAACATAAACACTTAAACATTCTCTCCCCCACACTTATTTTCTTTCATAATGTAACTCAAAAGGAATTCAATTAAGTCATGCTCACTATCTTTTAAGAACAAGGGTGGGGATTGTCCTAAACTAGGCTAGGTGAGGAAAATGTGGGTAAACAAAGAATAAAGGCTAAACAAGGCTCAACGGGGTTAAAACTTACAACATATACGAAGTATGGGAAGTAAGACTATTTGGCTATGGTGGTGGTCACTACACAACTTCTTCTTGAATATGTGTTATGCAAATCAATAACATGCTTTGAATGAAATGGGCATGAGTTCTAGCATTTGGAACTATATGATGAAACGCCTTCTAAGTAGTAACCAAGCAAAGAATAATGAGATCATGCAACGACTTTAGAAAACAAGAAATCACAGATTATACTCTCCAAAGAACGTTATAGGCTCAAGTCTCTCAGGGTTGTAGCGTTTGTTTGAGTTCCTTCCTTCAAGCATGTTACAAAAACGAATTTTTTTTTTCTTTTATGATTGCATGTGAAGTCATACATTATAACCATAACCAAGCATATACCAAGAGTAAATCAAACTTTTCTCTATGTTAATAACTCTTTTTAACAGTCATGCAATTACAAACCAAATCCTCATTATTGTGTTGGAAGGTACCCTAAGACACAAACACACAAAAACGACTCAAAACACTCTTTTTAGGTTTTTCAAAACATTTTTTTCAAATTTTTATGTGATTTTCGGAGTTATAAAAACAAAACATACTAAAACACTCTAAAACAATTTAAAAACACCTTAAAACAGCAAGGAACAACATTTGAAGTTATGGGTGATAAAATCCCACGAATTTGCATTAGCAACATTAGTTACCCCCCGCCCACACTTAAATCAAACATTGTCCTCAATGTTTTAAGCATAGATTCACACAAAACATAAGTAAACACACAAAAAGCACTTAAACATACTAAACATGGCAAAATGTAATTAACAAAGAGAAGAGTTTAGGGACGCAAATCTGGTTATGGAATGTAAATTCCATCTTCTCCTTGTTGATTCCACAGGGGTTCCTCCCATCGTTGATTTTCCTTTGTGCTACTCTTGATCTGGGCAGCAGGATTCTTTTGGTCTCCCCCGAAGGTCTGAGCTTACTCCTTTGGTCTGTTTCTTTGTTCAATCTTTCCAATTCGTATTGAAAAGGGTTAGAGGATAACTCAGCCTATGTTTGTCTCCACATGCTTCAATGTATCATTTTCCCTTGCCTTACTCGCTCCCCTTTGCAGAAGTGGTCCCTTCTCTGGAAGTGTGTCAACCGTTGAAGATGACTACTCGAGAGCAACGCTAGGTAAGCAATCAGGAATGGATTCCAGGCAGTCGGTTCCAGAACAGAAGACTGACTCCAAGTGCCTCTGATTGCTTTCGTTTTACTTTGCCATGCGAGTAATAACAAGGACAAAGGAAAGGACAGGGAAAGAGCATGATATGAGATACTTTTGCTTTAGACCTTGATGATATGAGATACCTTTGCTTTTGAAGAAACGGCGAATGAAGCAGCACATGTATTTGTTGTGGTTGTCTCCACATGCTTCGATCGACCGTTTCCTTCTGCCTTATTTGTACTCCAGGTTTCTGGTATCTTCTTTGGGGGAGAAAAAATTGAGTATTTCAAAAGGCGTTGCTGGGAGAGCGCCCTCAGAGGTGCGGAAGAGTTGGGCATTTTCTTCAGGTTTGCCTTGCCATAAAAGACGAAGGTCGACATATATAGAAATAATATCAAGTGGTGGTACTGTTCTTTTACCCTTGTCGACAAATGTCTCTTCGATATCTGAACGACGCCTCTTCGATTTCTGAGCAGGCGCCCTTTCGATTTCTGAACGACGCCCCTTTGCTTTCTGAACGACACATAGTAGTGCGGATACGGCTCCTTTTGACAAAGCTGCACGCGTTTTCTGAAAAGCAGAGAAAGCGTCGCCGAACTTTACGCTTGTCGGCTAAAGATGTGTAGTTGCGATGATGGCCTCCACGTGTTGTCTGAAAAGAAGAAATCTTTTGACAAGGTTGAACGCGTCTTCTGAAAAGCCGAGAAAGCGTCGCCAAAATTACGCCGGAAATTCCGGCTTTTTGAATCGGTGGACGCGTCGCCTTGGCTTTTTTATTGAGCTATCGATCACCACAACAAACACACTCTGAAGATTTCCCATTCTTGAAAATCGACTGCGGCCCTTTGAAATTTAACTCCATCCCTTCTCTTTGAACACTTTTGAAAAATGGCAAACTCATCGAACCTTAGCTTAGAATTGAGCCTTAGCAGTGATACGGGCGCGCCGCGTCAAGGTAACGTATGGCGCCCTTCTTTCTTTTCTTCTAACGGTCCTCTCACAGGTGAAGACTCCGTGATGCAGGACGCCACAACAGCTACAATAGTAGCTAGGAACCTCCTCACTCCAAAAGATAGTAGGCTGCTGTCAGGACGGTCCGATGAGTTGGCCGTTCAAGAGTCCCTCGCACTTAGTGTTCAGTGTGCGAGTTCTGTGTCCAACATGGGCCAACGCCTGCTTGCCCGCTCCCGTCAGGTGGAATCATTGATGGCAGAGGTGGAGAGTCTTAAGCAAGAGATCCAGCAGCTTAAGTACGAGAATAGAAGTTTGCATGTGCTTGCAAATAACTATTCGTCGGGCATGAAGAGGAAGCTTGATGAGCTGCAAGAATCTGAGGGTCGAATTCACAGTGACCGTCAAAGGCTTGCGGCTTGTCTCCAGAGGCACCTTTTTCCTGGGTCATCCAGCGTTTGGCCAAGTATTGAGGCCTGGAATGCTCTAGCTCCGATGCCTCCCGCTCCGATGCCTTCCGCTTCGATGCCTTCCGCTTCGATGCCTCCCGCTTCTATGCCTTCCGCTTCTGCGCCTCGTAGTGGGGCTTCACGTAAACAACCTTTGTGAAGCTCCACCTTTCTCCATGTTTAGTATCTTTTTTTTTTTTTTTTTTTTTTTTTTATGAACAAGCTTTGTTTTATTCAGTGCATTGGGTTGCCTCCCAAGAAGCGCTTTCTTTTACGTCTTGCAGCCGGACGAAGAACCCAGTCACTCCAGGATATGTTCAGGAATCGGATGAGAACTCCGAGTCATAAACAAGTACCTAAAACAAGAAACAAAACAAGATTAAGAATCTAGAATAAAATAAAAACAGACGAAAATAAAACAATCCAAGGGATTAGCAAATTTTCTAATCCCCGGCAACGGCGCCAAAATTTGATGCGAGAATTATACGCACACAAATTAAACCCTCTTTTTGTCGATTTGTAGTATAAGTATAAGTAGGGATCGTTCTGGACCGGGGATTAGGAGGGATTACAAATCTCTTGGAAACTCAAATAAATGTAAAATAAAGTTTAAAACACTAAACTAGACTCAAAGAATGCAAAATTAAACTTTAAAACACTAAAACAAACCAAAAGACTCAAACAGTACCCAAAGCACTTGAAACTAAAAAAAACACTTTCTGGGCAGTTTTGAGCACCTTGAGTACTTTGGACGAATTTGGGAAACAAAATGAATCAAAATACTTATAAGCACAAGCTAAATGTATTTCTAACTAATCTAACACTTTAAAATAAATGGGGGATTGGTTTTGGATGAATTTAAACTAAATGCACAGATTCTAATTAAAACAGATTATAAAAACGAAATTGATAAAATAGAATGATGAAAAACTAGTTAGAGGGTTCCTTATCCACACATGAACATAAGCATATAATTTGACTCCCAGTTATGACTTCAACAAACGATGAATGACAATGCTCCAAGTTAATTAGGTCCGCTTAAATTAACCTTCAGATTTCCCTAGATTCATTGGATTGAATGGGATACGCATTACAACCAAATTATTCCTAATCAAAGTCTCTCACATGGAATACGCATGATAGAGACATTCAACAAAGATCATTAAGTTCAACGGAAATCATAAACATCGACTAGGCATTCATAACTATGGGATACGCATGTTAATCCAGCCTAGGGTTTACTAAACACAATCGTGACTAGCGATTTTTACTACTCATGAATATAAGTTCATAACGATTAGGTGAAATTCCCTTATATCCTAGCATCAAGTTTTAGGCATGCAAATTAAGTGTTGACCCTCAACCCACATACATAAACAAGTTCTTAATCAAAACAGGAAAGTAACCCACATCTAAAGTTCATGAATTCATAACTGGAGTAAATCAAATCATAACCAACATATGTCCATGGCTTCAAATTCGCTTCTAACTAAAAAGAAATTAGTTTCACATGTTTAACATAATTGAATAACAAGTTAAATTAAACATGAAAACAGAAACAAGAAAAGAAAGAACAAATGGATGGAATTGAATGGATGGAAAGTTAGCTACGGGGTTCATCTCCACATATGTTATACTTGCATAATAAAACGATTTCCAATTGCATTTCAACAAATCATTAATTCTCAATGCCCCGGGTCAATTAGGTCCGCTTAAATTAACCGTCAAGTTTTTCTTAAGTTAATGAATTGGATGGGTTAGCGCAACGCAATTCACAACATTCTCCAAAAGTCCTTTACGTGAAAAGCACAATAAAGATACAATCAAAAATCATTAAGCATCATGAAAACTTTAAGTGTTGACGAGGCATTCGTTACTATGGAATACGCATGAAACTTATGCCAAGAATTCATTTAACGCGATTGTTTATAAGCAACCTCCACTACTTGTGAATATAAGTTCGTAACTATTAGGTGAAACTCACTTATATTCTAGCGTCATATTCATGCATGAAAATTAAGTGTACACTCTCAATAAACATACATAAATAAGTTATCAATCAAACGGTTAAACAAATTGAACCACAACTTTATGAAACGCAATTAGAAGTAATCAAATCAAAATGCAAGCATAAACATATATTTCGAATCACCCCCTAGCTAAAGGGAGTTTAGTTTATTATAACTTTGAAATCAAAGAAACACCTAAACATTCCAACAACTCAAACTTGAATTGTATGAACGTTTAGGCACTCTTCTCTTCCATTCCTCATACGTACAAACAAAGAGAATTGAATTTAAACATTGAAATCAAAGAAACACCTAAACATTCCAACAACTCAAACTTGAATTGTATGAACGTTTAGGCCCTCTTCTCTTCCTCTTTATTGTAGCATAAGGTCTAAGGATAGTTGGTTTGGGGGAATGGAAGTGTGGAATGGAGTGAGGAGTGATGGAAATGGAAAGATGGTTTTGGATTCTAAGGGGACTCACGGCAAAGAGAAGGAATGGAAGTGTTTGTGGTGTGTTGTGTATGAAATGAGATGATGCTTGAATGAATGAATGCAAGGGTATTTATAGGGGGAATGGGAGAATATGTGGGTGATTGTTTAAGAGTGAATGTGGTTGTTATGATTGAGAGTGCATGTGGATGAAATAATGATGGAAAAAGAGCTAGGTTGTTGGTGTGTGAATGCATGTGTTGAATTGGTGGTGCAATGATGAAAGAGTAAGTGCATGTGTGTGTGAATGGTGGTGCAATGATGAAAGAGTAAGTGCATGTGTGTGTGAAAGAGTAAGTGCATGTGTGTGTGAATGGTGGTGTAATGATGAAAGAATAAGTGCATGTGTGTGTGAATGGTGGTGCAATGATGAAAGAGTAAGTGCATGTGTGTGTGAATGGTGTTTCTTGATGGTTTTGGGGTTGTGATGCATGTGAATGCATGTGGCTAAGGGTTGTTGATTGGGCTAGAGGTTTTGCATGGCTCAAAGGATTGTTTGATTGGGCTAGGCCCTTTGTTTTATGTCCAAAGTGCATACAAGGCTTTCAAATTCGTCCAACACTTTGGCTCCAAGCAAATGCTATCCATTCCAAGCCCAATTTTGCTCCAAAATGCTCCAAAATGCATCTTTTTGCTTCCTTAGCCATATGAACCTAAAAACACATGAAAATGGCTTAAACTACTAAAACAACTATGAATTAACAACGTAGATGCACGAAAACAAGCTAAGTAAGTCGCCTAAATATGCTCCTATCAGGGTCTTCCATAGACAAGCCATGGAACTTCGGAATATGGTGTAACAAACTGGATTTGAGTTCAAATTCCTCAGTCTTCCCCTCTGCAGCCGTGGGGTATTGGATACAAAGAGGCAATGCATTATCCAAACCCGAGGCCGAAAGCTCCTTGATGGTTCTATTATCTGCTGCCATGGCTTGTTCTTCTTCAAAAATCTGATCCGTGGGCTTTTCTTCTAAACCTACTTCGTCTTCTTCAAGCCCAGGTTGTGGTGGAGGTTGTGGTGGCTCTTGTTGACTCCTCGTTCTCCTCAGAGTGCGTTCAAAATCACCGGCAAAGTCGGAGATGTTCTCTATAATAGGCCGAGAGCTACGAGTCATACACAGTACCTAAAAAAAAAACAAGGAAACAAACAAACTAAGAATCTGAAATAAGAATGCACGAAAAACAAAATATAAAAATAAAGACAAAGGACTAGCAAAGTTGCTAATCCCCGGCAACGGCGCCAAAATTTGATGCGAAAATTACTTGACACTCAAATTAAACCCTCGTTTGACAATTGTAGTAGAATGGATAAGTGAGGGATCGTTCTAGACCGGGGATTAGGAGGGCTTGCTAAAACCTTCTAAATTGACTTAAAAACATAAAAACACAATATAAAACACTATTTAATGCTCGAAGAAAGCAAAACTAAAAATAAGAAAGATTAAGACTAAGATTTCAACGAAATAGGGGGGAATTGGATTTGGACGAATTTAAACTAAAATGAATACTTGGAAACAAAACAAATTGTAAATATGGATTTGACGGAAATGAATGGATGGGAAGCTAGCTAAGGGTTCTTTCTCTACACATGATATTTATGCATATGAATCAATTTCCAGTTATTCCTTCATTGAATTATGAACGACAATGCCCCAAATTAACCGTGACATCACTAGTTAACCCTCAGATTTTCCTTATATTATTGGATTGGATGGCATTGATGCGAGAATTACTTGACACTCAAATTAAACCCTCGTTTGACAATTGTAGTAGAATGGATAAGTGAGGGATCGTTCTAGACCGGGGATTAGGAGGGCTTGCTAAAACCTTCTAAATTGACTTAAAAACATAAAAACACAATATAAAACACTATTTAATGCTCGAAGAAAGCAAAACTAAAAATAAGAAAGATTAAGACTAAGACTTCAACGAAATAGGGGGGAATTGGATTTGGACGAATTTAAACTAAAATGAATACTTGGAAACAAAACAAATTGTAAATATGGATTTGACGGAAATGAATGGATGGGAAGCTAGCTAAGGGTTCTTTCTCTACACATGATATTTATGCATATGAATCAATTTCCAGTTATTCCTTCATTGAATTATGAACGACAATGCCCCAAATTAACCGTGACATCACTAGTTAACCCTCAGATTTTCCTTATATTATTGGATTGGATGGCATCATTCGACAACCCAAAACATTCTCAAAAGTTCCCTACATGTCATCATAATAGAGATACAATCGAAGATCATTAAGAATAATGAAAACCATAAGCATTGACAAAGCATTTGCAACTATGACATCATGTTACTCATGCTAAGAATTAAACTTAACGCGATCGTGACAAGCGACCTTCACTACTTTCAAGTATAAGTTAGTAACGATTATGTGAAACCTTCTTAAACTTTAGCCACATATTCATGCATGCTAATTAAGTGTCGACCCTCAATCAACAAACACAAATAAGTTAATCATCAAATAGTTAAGCCAATTGCATTCACAAATCAAGAGTTCATAACCGGAATTCATCAATTCATATCACATAAATAATCATGGTATTGAAATCACCCCTAGCCAAAAAAAGTTTAGTTCCTCATAACTTTGAAATCAAAGAAACACCTAAACATTCCAACAACTCAAACTTGAATTGTATGAACGTTTAGGCACTCTTCTCTTCCATTCCTCATATTACAAAACAAAGAGAATTGAATTTAAACATTGAAATCAAAGAAACGCGTAAACATTCCAACAACTCAAACGTGAATTGTATGAACGTTTAGGCCCTCTTCTCTTCGTCTTCGTTGTAGCACAAGGACTAAGGGATGTTGTTGGTGTGTTGAATGGATTGGGGGATTATGGAAATGGAAGAAATGGAGGAGAAAGGGAAGGGAATGGTGCAGAAAATGGAGAGACTCACGGCTAGGGAGAAGATGGAAGTGTTTGTGGTGTGTTGTGTATGAAAATGAGATGTGCATGAATGAATGAATGCAAGGGTATTTATAGGAGTAGTGGAGGGAACATATGGCTATGTCATTTGTAGGTGAAGTAAGTGTGTGAGGTTGGTGAAGTAAGTGGAGGTTGTAGGTGAAGTAGGTGGATGTTGTAGGTGAAGTGGATGTTGTAGGTGAAGTAGGTGGATGTTGTAGGTGAAGTAGGTGGATGTTGTAGGTGAAGTAGGTGGATGATATGTTAAGTGATAAGTGATAAGTGATATGATATGTGGTTATGATATGATAAGTGGTTAAGTGGTGATGATAAGTGATAAGTGATTAAGTGATATGATATGTGGTGATGATAAGTGATAAGTGCATGTGGGTTAACTAATGAAGGAAATGCATGTGCAATGACAATGTGTTAGAATGGATGTGTGTTATGCATGGCATGATTGGGATTAGGAAAGGTTTAAATGTCCTAAAACTAAAGAGAACAAGGTTCCAACACTTTGGCTCCAATTAGGTCTTCAATTTCGTCCAACACTTTGGCTTCAAGCATAAGCTATCCGTCCTTTAGCCCAAAAGTGCTCCAAAAGTCTCCAAAATGCATCTTTTTGCTCCTTTAGCCCTTTGGACCTACAAACACACGAAAATAGCTTAAAGTACTAAAATAACTAAAGAAACATAACGTAAATGTACAAGAACAAGCCATTTAAGTCGCATAAATATGCTCCTATCAAATACCCCCACACTTAGCTTTTGCTAGTCCTCGAGCAAAACAAAAAAACAAAACAAAAAGAACAAAACACAACCTACACCTTCCAACAATCGTATCAGGGACTTCCAATGCACATGACAAGTTAAAAATCATTATTCTCACAGATTTGAGCCATCTTTACACTTAAGTACATTCTTAATCATAGTCACCACATACTAGTTCACAATTAAGCATTTAAAACCATGTTTTGAATGCAAGGGTATTTATAGGAGTAGTGGAGGGAACATATGGCTATGTCATTTGTAGGTGAAGTAGGTGGATGTTGTAGGTGAAGTAGGTGGATGATATGTTAAGTGATAAGTGATAAGTGATATGATATGTGGTTATGATATGATAAGTGGTTAAGTGGTGATGATAAGTGATAAGTGATTAAGTGATATGATATGTGGTGATGATAAGTGATAAGTGCATGTGGGTTAACTAATGAAGGAAATGCATGTGCAATGACAATGTGTTAGAATGGATGTGTGTTATGCATGGCATGATTGGGATTAGGAAAGGTTTAAATGTCCTAAAACTAAAGAGAACAAGGTTCCAACACTTTGGCTCCAATTAGGTCTTCAATTTCGTCCAACACTTTGGCTTCAAGCATAAGCTATCCGTCCTTTAGCCCAAAAGTGCTCCAAAAGTCTCCAAAATGCATCTTTTTGCTCCTTTAGCCCTTTGGACCTACAAACACACGAAAATAGCTTAAAGTACTAAAATAACTAAAGAAACATAATGTAAATGTACGAGAACAAGCCATTTAAGTCGCATAAATATGCTCCTATCAAATACCCCCACACTTAGCTTTTGCTAGTCCTCGAGCAAAACAAAAAAACAAAACAAAAAGAACAAAACACAACCTACACCTTCCAACAATCGTATCAGGGACTTCCAATGCACATGACAAGTTAAAAATCATTATTCTCACAGATTTGAGCCATCTTTACACTTAAGTACATTCTTAATCATAGTCACCACATACTAGTTCACAATTAAGCATTTAAAACCATGTTTTGAATGTAGTAACATGCCTTAGAGAATTCCCTCAATTTCTTACTAGATGTACTCTCGTTTTTCACACAGATTTTCTGACTACACACCCTACACTAGGTATATGTGAGAAGATTGATGTAAACATGTAGACGAACACTCACATATGTTATAATAAGGAAAGCATTTTCTGGAGTTAATAAGCATGTTTAGATATGACCTCATGAATGGAATGCTACTACTTAGACGCGAGAACCAGTGACACCATAAGCTCATACCAAGTTCAAACTCCACAATTGAAATACATAACACTCAATATAGAAGTCAAGGGTTGTAACGGGGCTTGGGGTAATTGGCTAAAAATGAAAGGTAAGGATAACAAACGTTCTTCAAGCAATAGTGAGCAAAGTATTGAATTAGGCACTTAGAATTCACTTTTGAATGAAAACTCAATTTTTGAACAAAAAGGGAGAGTTTAGACAATTTACACCCAGAATTGGTGTTTTGGAACCTTTCTTCAATCACTTATTCTTTCATTTTTTTCTTTTTTTTTTTTTTTTTTTCTTTTCTTTTCTTTTCTTTTGAATCTCAAAACATCAACACTTAAACATTCTCTCCCCCACACTTATTTTCTTTCATAATGTAACTCAAAAGGAATTCAATTAAGTCATGCTCACTATCTTTTAAGAACAAGGGTGGGGATTGTCCTAAACTAGGCTAGGTGAGGAAAATGTGGGTAAACAAAGAATAAAGGCTAAACAAGGCTCAACGGGGTTAAAACTTACAACATATACGAAGTATGGGAAGTAAGGCTATTTGGCTATGGTGGTGGTCACTACACAACTTCTTCTTGAATATGTGTTATGCAAATCAATAACATGCTTTGAATGAAATGGGCATGAGTTCTAGCATTTGGAACTATATGATGAAACGCCTTCTAAGTAGTAACCAAGCAAAGAATAATGAGATCATGCAACGACTTTAGAAAACAAGAAATCACAGATTAAACTCTCCAAAGAACGTTATAGGCTCAAGTCTCTCAGGGTTGTAGTGTTTGTTTGAGTTCCTTCCTTCAAGCATGTTACAAAAACGAATTTTTTTTCTTTTATGATTGCATGTGAAGTCATACATTATAACCATAACCAAGCATATACCAAGAGTAAATCATACTTTTCTCTATGTTAATAACTCTTTCTAACCGTCATGCAATTATAAACCAAATCCTTATCATTGTGTTGGAAGGTACCCTAAGACACAAACACACAAAAACGACTTTTAAAACAACTCTTTTTGGGTTTTTCAAAACAATTTTTCAAATTTTTATGGGATTTTCGAATTATAAAACAAAACACACTAAAACACTCTAAAACAACTTAAAAACACCTTAAAACAGCAAGGAACAACATTAGAAGTTATGGTGGATAAAACCCTACGAATTTGCATCAAAACACTTTAGTTACCCCCCCACACTTAAATCAAACATTGTCCTCAATGTTTTAAGCATAGATTCACACAAAACATAAGTAAACACACAAAAAGCAACTAAACATATTAAACATGGCATAATGTAATTAACAAAGAGAAGAGTTTAGGGACGCAAATCTGGTTATGGAGTGTAAATTCCCTCTTCTCCTTGGTGATTGCATTGAGGCTTTGATCTTTGTGATTCCACAGGCTTACTCTTGAACTGGTTTCTGCCCATCGTTGATTTTCCTTTGTGCTACTTCTTGAACTGGGCAGCAGGATGGTTCTTTTGGTTTCCCCCGAAGGTCTGAGCTTCCTCCTGTTATCTGTTTCTTTGTTCAATCTTTGCAGGAGTGGTCCCTTCTCTGGAAGTGTATCAACCGTTGAAGATGACTACTCGAGAGCAACGCTAGGTAAGCAATCAGGAATAGATTCCAGGCAGTTGGCTCCAGATCGGAAGACTGACTCCAAGTGCCGGCTGATTGCTTCTTTTACTTTGCCATGCAAGTAAGAACAAGGACAAAGAAAAAGACAGGGAAAGAGCATGATATGAGATACTTTTGCTTTTGACCTTGATGATATGAGATACCTTTGCTTTGAAGAAGCGGTGAATGAATCAGCACATGCTTCAATCCGCCGTTTCCTCCTGGGTCATATGTACTCCAGGCATCTGGTATCATCTTTGGGGAAGAAGAAAGAATTGAGTATTTTGAAAGGCTTTGCTGGGAGTGCGCCCTCAGAGGTGAGGGAGAGTTGGGCATTTTCTTCAGGTTTGCCCTGCCATAAAAGACGAAGGTCGACATATATAGAGATAATATCAAGTGGTGGTACTTTTTACCCTTGTCGACAAACGTTTTGATCCCGCAAATCCGGCTCTTTGAAATAGTGGCGCCTCTTCGATCTTTGAATACGCCTCTTCGATTTCTGAGCAGGCGCCCCTTCGATTTCTGAACGACGCCCCTTCGCTTTCTGAACGACACGTGGTAGTGCAGATGCGGCTCCTTTTGACAAAGCTGCACGCGTCTTCTGAAAAGCAGAGAAAGCGTCGCCGAACTTTGCGCTTGTCGGCTAAAGATGTGTAGATGCGATGATGGCCTCCACGTGTTTTCAGCTTTGTCAGAAATCTTTTGACAAAGTTGAACACGTTTTCTTGAAAAGCCGAGGGGGCGTCGCCTAAATTACGCCGGAAAATCCGGCTCTTTGAATCGGTGGACGCGTCGTCTTGGCTTTTTATAGAGCTATCAATCACCCCAACACACACACTCTGAAGATTTCCCATTCCTGAAACTCGACTCCGGCCCTTTGTGAAATTTTAACTCCATCCACCCCTTCTCTTTGAACACTTTTGGAAAAAAAAAAAAAAAAAAAAATGGCAAACTCATCGAACCTTAGCTTAGATTTGAGCCTTAGCAGTGATACGGGCGCGCCGCGTCAAGGTAACGTATGGCGCCCTTCTTTCTTTTCTTCTAACGGTCCTCTCACAGGTGAAGACTCCGTGATGCAGGACGCCACAACAGCTACAATAGTAGCTAGGAACCTCCTCACTCCAAAAGATAGTAGGCTGCTGTCAGGACGGTCCGATGAGTTGGCCGTTCAAGAGTCCCTCGCACTTAGTGTTCAGTGTGCGAGTTCTGTGTCCAACATGGGCCAACGCCTGCTTGCCCGCTCCCGTCAGGTGGAATCATTGATGGCAGAGGTGGAAAGTCTCAAGCAGGAGATCCAGCAGCTTAAGTATTAGAATAGAAGTTTGCATGTGTTTGCAAATAACTATTCGTCGGGCATGAAGAGGAAGCTTGATGAGCTGCAAGAATCTGAGGGTCGAATTCACAATGACCGTCAAAGGCTTGCGTCTTATCTCCAGAGGCACCTTTTTCCTGGGTCATCCAGCGCTTGGCCAAGTATTGAGGCCTGGAATGCTCTAGCTCCGATGGCTTCCGCTCCGATGCCTCCCGCTTCTATGCCTCCCGCTTCTGCGCCTCGTAGTGGGGCTTCACGTAAACAACCTTTGTGAAGCTCCACCTTTCTCCATGTTTAGTATCTTTTTTTTTTTTTTTTTTTTTTTTTTTTTTTACATAAATAAAATCAAACGGCATGGAATTTATCTTTGAATGGGCGGTGATACTTGAAATGATCCGGTAATAGTTTAAATTCCAGATTGGGTGCCTGAATCATTAACCACATGTTAGTATAAAAGAAAATTGAAATTCGGGGAGGCGGCTTACCTGTGTGCTCCAAAATGAACTCCAGAATAAACACCCCTTCGAAAGTTATGACTTGTCCCGTGTCATAAAATCCAACTTCCTTGGGAATTGTGGTTTCAAATATGTCCTCTTTGATGCCTTCTACATCTTCTCCAGCCTCTACCTTCTCTTGAATCATTCTTCTTGGTGTACAAAGTCCTTTGAAGAATTCAACACCATCTAAAACTTGCTGTGTTGCACCAAGAATTTGAATAGCATTTTGCTCCTTTGGGAAGGCTTCCACGATGTCCTTTTTACTCTCTTCTTGGTTGGGAATCAAAAACCTGCTAGGAAAAGGGACATTGGGTGGAATAACATCAGAATAACATGGAATTGGGACGTCCTTACTGGTGGTGGGTGGTTTAGAGGGCTTAGGGGGCTGCGGCAAGGGTTATTCTACCCTTGCCGTGTGCATGTCTTCTTCCTCCTCCTCAATTAGCAGCTCTTCATCCACTTCTAGGCTATGTTTGGACATTTTTAGGTCAGCTCCAACCTCCATAGCACTTCCCAAAGTAATAGCATTATGGATTTCAAAATCTTCCTTCGAGTTTTCAATAGTTGAGTTGGAAAGTTCACTTTGCTCTTGAATTTGTTTCATGAACTCCATAATCTGCCCAAATTGCTCGTCCAATTTACCCAACTTCTTGTCTTGATTTTGTTCGTCCTGCGTCAAAGAGGTTAGTAATTGAAAATTTTTATCATTATCCATGGACATACTTGAACTTGATTGGAATTGTTGTGGGGGAGGTTGTGGTGGCTGCATAGGTGTTGTATTGAACTCCTCATATGGTTGCCAATATGCTTCTTGTTGAGCCTCCTTAGCTTGATTTTGTGACCCCTGCGCCAAAGAATTTATTTCATTAAGAATTTGAATATAATCTATTGGCGAACTTGAATTTAATTGAGCATATTGCATATGAAGTTGTGGTGGCTGCATAGGTCTTGAATAGAACTCCTCATATGGTTGCCAATATGCTTCACGTTCAACTTGTTGATCTTCCCACTGATAGGAGCATATTCATGCGACTTAAATGGCTTGTTCTCGTGCATTTACGTTATGTTTCTCTAGTTATTTTAGTCCTTTATGCTTCTTTTGTGTGTTTTCAGGTTCTAAGGGCAAGGTATGCAAAAGAATGCCTTTTGGAGCCTTTTGGAGCAAATTAGAGATTGGAATGGATATCATATGCTTGGAGCCAAGAGGATGGACGAAATTAAAGACTTGAAGTAGGAAAGTTAAATCCTAAAAGACCTCATGTTTAAGCATCATTGAAGACTCCTACGCATTTTAGAACACAAAAACAACATTCCTTGCAACCTTAGGACATTGTCGTGTGTTTCCTTGTGTCCCCCTTCCTTGCCATGCAAGGAAGGGCTTTGTTCCCTATTTTAAACACTTAAAGCATTCACTTATCATATCATTCACTTATCACTCACCACATATCATTCATTTATCACTTAACATATCATTCATTTATCACTTATCACTTCCACTCACTTATCACTTATCAAACCATTCACTTATCACTTCCATTCACTTATCACTTATCACTTCCATTCACTTATCACTCACCACATATCATTCATTTATCACTTAACATATCATTCACTTATCACTTATCATACTCATAATCATCTACACATTTCAACCATTTAAACACATGCATTCACACACATGCACATCATTCATTCTTCTTCCTAGCCGTGCATCCCCTTAGCCATTTCCAACCACATTCTTCCACTTCCCACTTCATCATTACACCACCTAACACACATGCACTCCCATCCATTTCATCATTGCATTCATCACCAAAGAACCAACAACAAAACCGTGCATTACTCATCAATTCCAGCCACATTCCACATGTTTTCACAACCTAATTCACATGCACATTCAGCCACCTTTCTCCCAAAAACAGTGCACATGCATTCATTATTCATTCACTTTGCATTCCCTTTGCAATTACACCCCACATGTCCATTTAATCATTCAACCACATTCCCATTAACCACAAAACAAATCACACAACACACCAACACACATGCATCCTGAAATTCTTTGCCTTGCAATCACATGCATTTCCCTTGACATTTTCAGCCATCACACTTCATCATTACACCACCATTCACTCTTTAACCCACACACACTTCACACAAACAACATTCACATGCATTCACATGCATTTCCAACACAAAACACACTCAAAACCGTGGCCACCTTTGCATTTCAGCATTCCCATTTGCATTTTCAGATTTCCAGCTTTCCCTTTTATTTTCCAGCTTTCATTCTTCATCATTGCAGCCATTCCACATGCAATTCTCCATCATTCCTCCACACAAACACCTTAAACAAATAGCCATATACATCTCCACTCCTCCTATAAATACCCTTGCATTCCCATCATTCAAATCATCTCATTTCATACACAACACACCACAAACACTTCCATTCCTTCTCTTTGCCGTGAGTCCCCTTAGAATCCAAAAACCATTTTTCCATTCCCCTTCCACTTCTCCACCACTCCTCTTCCATTCCACACTTCCATCCCCCAAACCAATTATCCCTAGACCTTATGCTACAATAAAGAGGAAGAGAAGAGGGCCTAAACGTTCATACAATTCAAGTTTGAGTTGTTGGAATGTTTAGGCGTTTCTTTGATTTCAATGTTTAATTTCAATTCTCTTTGTTTTGTATGAGGAACTAAACCCCCCTTTAGCTAGGGGGGGATTCGAAATATATGTTTATGCTTGCATTTTGATTTGATTACTTCTAATTGCGTTTCATAAGTTGTGGATTCAAGTTGTTTAACCGTTTGATTGATAACTTATTTATGTATGTTTATTAAGAATGCGCGCTTAATTTTCATGCATGAATATGACGCTAGAATATAAGTGAGTTTCACCTAATCGTTATGAACTTATATTCACAAGTAGTGGAGGTTGCTTATAAACAATCGCGTTAAACGAATTCTTGGCATAAGTTTCATGCAATCATAGTAACGAATGCCTCGTCAACACTTATAGTTTTCATGATGCTTAATGATTCTTGCTTGTTTCTCTATTATGCAATTCATGTAGGGAACTTGTGAGGAATGCTTTGGGTTGTCGTATGCAATCATCCAATTCATTAACTTAAGGAAAACTTGACGGTTAATTTAAGCGGACCTAATTAACCCGGGGTGTTGAGAATTCATGGTTTATTGAAATGCAATTGGAAATCATTTTATTATGCAAGTGTAACATGTATGGAGATGAACCCCTTAGCTAGCCATACCATCCATTCATTTCCGTCAATTTCATATTTACAATTTGTTTTCTTTACAATCTATCCATTTTAGTTTAAATTCGTCCAAAATCAATCCCCCCATATTTCGTTTATGTCTTAGTCTTAATCTTTCTTATTTTTAGTATTGAATTCTTCAAGTTTAGTATAGCATTTTAGTTTGTGTTTTTAAAAGCATTTTGAGTCTTTTGATTTGTTTTAGTGTTTTAAAGTTTAGTTTTACATTCTTTGAGTCTAGTTTAGTGTTTTATATTATGTTTTTACGTTTTTAAGTCAAATCCAAGTGATTAACAATCCCTCCTAATCCCCGGTCCAGAACGATCCCTACTTGCACCTATACTACAACTGATAAAAAGAGGGTTTAATTTGTGTGCGTATAAACCACCCATCACCCACCATATAGAGTTTGAATGATCCCTCCAATCTCTTTGTGGACATTGATTGGCTTGAAATCCTTGCCTATATGAAGCACCAAATGTAGGGACACTCTGCATTGTGGTCCTTTCGGCATACGGCGACAATTTAGAAGTAAGATTTGCCAATTGAGCTTGAATGCTAGCAAAATCCATATCTTACTTCTCTAGTACCTAAAATCAAAGAAAGAGAACTAAATCAAATATCAAAAGTAACAACAAACAAAGAAAACAACACTAAGTTAGAAACTAAAACGAAAACAACTAAACCAAAAATAAGAAAAGAACCAAGGGATTAGCAAAGTTGCTAATCCCCGGCAACGGCGCCAAAATTTGATGCGAGAATTACTTGACACTCAAATTAAACCCTCGTTTGACAATTGTAGTAGAATGGATAAGTGAGGGATCGTTCTAGACCGGGGATTAGGAGGGCTTGCTAAAACCTTCTAAATTGACTTAAAAACATAAAAACACAATATAAAACACTATTTAATGCTCGAAGAAAGCAAAACTAAAAATAAGAAAGATTAAGACTAAGACTTCAACGAAATAGGGGGGAATTGGATTTGGACGAATTTAAACTAAAATGAATACTTGGAAACAAAACAAATTGTAAATATGGATTTGACGGAAATGAATGGATGGGAAGCTAGCTAAGGGTTCTTTCTCTACACATGATATTTATGCATATGAATCAATTTCCAGTTATTCCTTCATTGAATTATGAACGACAATGCCCCAAATTAACCGTGACATCACTAGTTAACCCTCAGATTTTCCTTATATTATTGGATTGGATGGCATCATTCGACAACCCAAAACATTCTCAAAAGTTCCCTACATGTCATCATAATAGAGATACAATCGAAGATCATTAAGAATAATGAAAACCATAAGCATTGACAAAGCATTTGCAACTATGACATCATGTTACTCATGCTAAGAATTAAACTTAACGCGATCGTGACAAGCGACCTTCACTACTTTCAAGTATAAGTTAGTAACGATTATGTGAAACCTTCTTAAACTTTAGCCACATATTCATGCATGCTAATTAAGTGTCGACCCTCAATCAACAAACACAAATAAGTTAATCATCAAATAGTTAAGCCAATTGCATTCACAAATCAAGAGTTCATAACCGGAATTCATCAATTCATATCACATAAATAATCATGGTATTGAAATCACCCCTAGCCAAAAAAAGTTTAGTTCCTCATAACTTTGAAATCAAAGAAACACCTAAACATTCCAACAACTCAAACTTGAATTGTATGAACGTTTAGGCACTCTTCTCTTCCATTCCTCATATTACAAAACAAAGAGAATTGAATTTAAACATTGAAATCAAAGAAACGCGTAAACATTCCAACAACTCAAACGTGAATTGTATGAACGTTTAGGCCCTCTTCTCTTCGTCTTCGTTGTAGCACAAGGACTAAGGGATGTTGTTGGTGTGTTGAATGGATTGGGGGATTATGGAAATGGAAGAAATGGAGGAGAAAGGGAAGGGAATGGTGCAGAAAATGGAGAGACTCACGGCTAGGGAGAAGATGGAAGTGTTTGTGGTGTGTTGTGTATGAAAATGAGATGTGCATGAATGAATGAATGCAAGGGTATTTATAGGAGTAGTGGAGGGAACATATGGCTATGTCATTTGTAGGTGAAGTAAGTGTGTGAGGTTGGTGAAGTAAGTGGAGGTTGTAGGTGAAGTAGGTGGATGTTGTAGGTGAAGTAGGTGGATGTTGTAGGTGAAGTGGATGTTGTAGGTGAAGTAGGTGGATGTTGTAGGTGTAGGTGAAGTAGGTGGATGTTGTAGGTGAAGTAGGTGGATGATATGTTAAGTGATAAGTGATAAGTGATATGATATGTGGTTATGATATGATAAGTGGTTAAGTGGTGATGATAAGTGATAAGTGATTAAGTGATATGATATGTGGTGATGATAAGTGATAAGTGCATGTGGGTTAACTAATGAAGGAAATGCATGTGCAATGACAATGTGTTAGAATGGATGTGTGTTATGCATGGCATGATTGGGATTAGGAAAGGTTTAAATGTCCTAAAACTAAAGAGAACAAGGTTCCAACACTTTGGCTCCAATTAGGTCTTCAATTTCGTCCAACACTTTGGCTTCAAGCATAAGCTATCCGTCCTTTAGCCCAAAAGTGCTCCAAAAGTCTCCAAAATGCATCTTTTTGCTCCTTTAGCCCTTTGGACCTACAAACACACGAAAATAGCTTAAAGTACTAAAATAACTAAAGAAACATAACGTAAATGTACGAGAACAAGCCATTTAAGTCGCATAAATATGCTCCTATCAGGCATCATTCGACAACCCAAAACATTCTCAAAAGTTCCCTACATGTCATCATAATAGAGATACAATCGAAGATCATTAAGAATAATGAAAACCATAAGCATTGACAAAGCATTTGCAACTATGACATCATGTTACTCATGCTAGGAATTAAACTTAACGCGATCGTGACAAGCGACCTTCACTACTTTCAAGTATAAGTTAGTAACGATTATGTGAAACCTTCTTAAACTTTAGCCACATATTCATGCATGCTAATTAAGTATCGACCCTCAATTAACAAACACAAATAAGTTAATCATCAAATAGTTAAGCCAATTGCATTCACGAATCAAGAGTTCATAACCGGAATTCATCAATTCATATCACATAAATAATCATGGTATTGAAATCACCCCTAGCCAAAAAGGGTTTAGTTCCTCATAACTTTGAAATCAAAGAAACGCGTAAACATTCCAACAACTCAAACGTGAATTGTATGAACGTTTAGGCCTTCTTCTCTTCGTCTTCGTTGTAGCACAAGGACTAAGGGATGTTGTTGGTGTGTTGAATGGATTGGGGGATTATGGAAATGGAAGAAATGGAGGAGAAAGGGAAGGGAATGGTGCAGAAAATGGAGAGACTCACGGCTAGGGAGAAGATGGAAGTGTTTGTGGTGTGTTGTGTATGAAAAATGAGATGAGTTTTGAATGAATGAATGCAAGGGTATTTGTAGGAGTAATGGAGGTGTAAATGGCTGTTTGTTTAATGTGTTTGTGTGGAGGAAATGATGGAAAAACATGGTGGAAAGCTGGAATGTGGAATGGTGCCCACGGCAAAGTGTTTTGGGGATGGTTCTTTGTGGTTGTGATGCATGTGATTGCATGTGTTGATTGCTAAGGTGTGTGATGATGAGTGTAAGTGGAATAAAGAATGAATGAAGGCATGTGAATTAGAGAATGAGTGGTGTGTAATGATGAAGTGAATACATGTGAGGATGCTGGAAATGCAATGGAACTCACGGCACAAGGGTTCTTTGGTGATGAATGTGGTTGATTTAATGGAGGAACAAGTGCATGTGTTGAATTGGTGGTGCATGTGATTAAAGATGGAGAAGGTGGTGTAATGATGAAGTAGGAAGGTGGAAATGCATGTGAGATGTTTGTGGAATAAAGAATGAATGGTGGAAATGTGAGTGAATGATGTGCATGTGTGAGAATGCATGTGGAATTAAGAGGAGTATGGAAGTGAAATAAATGAATGATATGTTAAGTGATAAGTGAATGATATGTGGTGAGAGATAAGTGAATGGTTTGATAAGTGATAAATGAACTAGTTTAAAGGGCTAGGGTTTAAGTACATAGAATGGGCCTAAAATAGGTTGGTTTGTATGGCATAAAGTGTTTGATTGGGCTAGGCCCTTTGTTTGATGTCCCCAAAGAGCATACAAGGCCTTCAAATTCGTCCATCCTCTTGGCTCCATGGATAAGCTATCCAATCCATGCCCAAAAATGCTCCAAATGGCCTCAAAATGCACTTTCTTGCTCCCTAAGCCCTTAGAACCTGAAAACACACAAAAGAAGCATAAAGAACTAAAATAACTAAAGAAACATAACGTAAATGTACGAGAACAAGCCATTTAAGTCGCATGAATATGCTCCTATCAGTGGTGAGGTAGGCAACGAGGATAGCCAACATCGTATCATCGTGAGGTTATTCTTGAACCCCTACACGAACTAAGCATGGTGGGAATAACTTAACTAAGTGCAATGGTGCCAACATCGTATCATCGTGAGGCAACATTCTCTAGAGGCCAAGCAAGATGGGTAATTACAAACGTTGTAAATGAGTAAAGCGTTATTCTCTCATCATTATTTTTGCTAACCAACATCGTATCATCGTGAGGTGGGCTTGGTAATGGTGAGTCTCTCATACCCCGCTAAGAGTTCAATATAACTCTCGGATTCTATTGAGGGATATGAAATTTGCCAAAAATAGTGGGTGGTACTATTTGATTCAAGACCCAATCAAGTAGTTTATCAACAATCTAATACGATTTTTGTTATGTTATGTAGTGAACGACATGCCTAAAATTATACCCACCATTATACTTGACAAAAGGGGCCTTAGGGGCCAACGTTTCCTTGCTTGGTATCGCCACATTGAGAATGTCTCAAAGGTGAAAGACATATTGTATGTGCTTAAGCAATCCCCTCCTCATGTACCTCCTAAGAAACTAGCTTTAAAGGAAGAGTGTCATGATTATGCAAGACGCTATGAGGATGACTTACAAGCCAAATGCTTAATCCTCACTTCACTTAGTGAGGAGCTTATGAAGCTACATAAGCACATGGACACTTCATGTGCCATGGTTGAAAGTTTGCATAAGATGCATGACATTGAGACTAGTAAAGTACGATTCTCAAATGTTTGTAGTCTATTAAATGCCAAAATGGCAAAAGGGGCATCGGTCCATAAACATGGACAAAAGATGGAAAGGATCTTTCAAGATCTTGAAAGTTTAGGAACTTCCATCGATGGGAAAATGGCCCAAGATTTTTTCCTTGCATCTCTCTCGGATGATTTCACTAAGTTTATTGTAAACTATAAAGTGAATAGATTCGATCATACTTTTAACGAGATGATTGACATGTGCTGTAAATTTGAAAAAGGTTTCAAAAGGGACAGTGGGAGTGAGAATGAAAACACAAGGAAAAGGTTAAATAAGAAGAAGGCAAGAAAATCCAAAGGAACATGCTTTCATTGTGGAAAGGATGGATGTTGGAAGAAAAAAATACAGGGTGCGCATTGCGAGCCTTATGACACGAACTTTTGAAGAGACTATTTCTGTCATAGAGAGTGCTTTTACAGTGAGCTCTAATTCCTGGATATTTGATTCAGGTGCTAGTCAACATATCTGTAATACGATACAGGGACTAGCAGGGAGCAAGACACTGCGCAATGGGGAGATGGTTGTGCGAGTTGGGAACGGCGCTAAAATCTCTGCAAAAGCAATAGGCACCTACATGCTTAACCTACCCTCTGGGGAAGTCCTGGAACTTAAAAATTGTTTATATTTTCCTTCATGTATAAAGAATTTGATTTCTATCTCTAAGCTTTTACGAGATGGGCACTCAGTATTGTTTGACAAAATGAGTTGCACTTTATACTTGAACGGTCATATTATCTCTCATGGTAATATGATAGAGGGACTTTTTCACCTAGAGACGAATAGTGGGATGCACTGTATTGAAAGCGGGAATACCTCAAAACCCAAAAGGGCTAGAGAAGAAGTTAACCAAGAAAGGATGTGGCATCTTAAACTTGGACATGTGAACCTTGAAAAGATTCGCAAGATGTCGAAAGACGGATATGTCCGCCCATTAGGTAATGACCAGATGGGTACTTGTGAATGCTGTTTGAAAGGGAAGATGACCAAATCTCCATTCACTGGGAAAGGAGAGCGTGCCACTGAAATTCTAGGGTTAATCCACACTGACGTATGTGGACCTATGTCTACTACGTCGAGAGGAGGTTTCTCCTACTATATCACATTCACCGACGATCACTCTCGGTTTGGCTATGTGTATCTTATGAAGTACAAGTCAGAATCCTTTGAAAGGTTCAAAGAATTCAAGAATGAAGTTGAGAAGCAAACTGGGAAACAGATAAAAATCCTAAGATCAGATCGAGGGGGTGAATATCTGAGTAATGAATTCCTAGATTATCTCAAAGAGTGTGGAATAATATCACAGTGGACTCCACCAGGAACTCCACAACTTAATGGAGTTTCTGAAAGGAGAAATCGAACCTTGATGAACATGGTTTGTTCTATGATGAGTTCCGCTGATCTGCCAGTAACATTCTGGGGATACGCTCTATATACAGCAGCTTACTTGCTTAATAGAGTACCTTCCAAATCAGTTTCACAAACGCCCTATAAGATATGGCATGGAAGAAAGCCAAGTCTTAATCACATTAAGATTTGGGGTTGTGAAGCATATGTCAAGAAGCTTGAAGCTACTAAGCTTGAAGCGAGATCAGTAAGGTGTTATTTTGTGGGATATCCTAGAGAAACTATAGGATATGAGTTCTACCATCCTGAGACCAGAAAGTCTTTGTCGCCAGAACTGCTAAGTTTCTAGAGGACGAATTTGTTCTCAAAGGAACTATAAGTAAAACGATGGAAATTAATGAGATTAAAGATGAACCACAAACAAGCACAAGACATATTGACAACCCTGTTCCTGGACCCCAAGCTCCACGTAGATCTGAAAGGGTTAGTAAGCCACCTAAGAGGTATGGCTTAGACAATGACTTTGCGGAATTGTACCTTCTGGGTGACAATGACACAAAGGAGGACCCTAGGGACTACAAAGAAGCAATGTCCGACATTGATTCAAAGAGATGGCAAGAGGCCATGAAATCCGAGATGGATTCCATGTATCAAAATCAGGTCTGAACTCTTGTAAACCCTCTAGAAGGTATAGTACCTGTTGGAAACAAATGGGTCTTCAAGAGGAAGATAGGCGTTGATGGGAACGTGGAGACTTATAAGGCTAGACTTGTAGCCAAGGGTTACAGGCAACGAGAAGGGATTGACTATGAAGAAACTTTCTCTCCTGTAGCCATGATTAAGTCGATTCGGATTTTGCTTGTTGTAGCTGCGTACCATGATTATGAAATCTGGCAAATGGACGTGAAGATGGCCTTTCTGAACGGCTACCTAGAGGAAGAGCTTTATATGGCTCAACCCGAAGGTTTCGTGTCCAAGTCTGCAAAGACTAAGGTATGCAAGCTTCTGAGGTCCACTTATGGACTTAAGCAAGCCTCAAGGAGCTGGAACATTCGTTTTGATACTGAAATCAAATCGTTTGATTTTACTCAAAACGAAGGCGACAATTGTGAAGGAAGATTTGTGAAAAACAAGTTCATTTGAGTAACATCAACAACATGCAATTAACAATTAAAAGGCGGAATCATGTTTATATGCACTCAAAAACAAAACTTAACCCATGAACTTCAAAGCCTAGTAGATAGGTGAACCAAGACTCAACTCAAAACAAAGTGAGTTGAGAAATCAACACCTTTGTATATTCCTTTTTGCATAAGCAAAGGCTAATCACCCAAAGAGAGGGCCTTCATTCCTTGCATCTTAGATCCATGGATTTGGATGGATGAAAAGGTTTCTCCAAGTTCCCAAAATTGAGAACCTCTAAGTCTCCACACCAAGGCATATTGTAGAAGAAATGAGTGACCTAGAGGAAGTAAGATTGCCAGATATTTTCCTCTAGGGTGGCCGGCCTCTTTGAGAGCAAAGGGAGCTTTTGTTCTCATCTTTACTCCTAAGAAAACCCTAAGGATGAAATGGCTATAAAGATGTCTTTATACCACCTCACAATGGAGTGGCAAACTTGCAATTAAGCCAAGTTCACTACCCTCCTCTAAATGGCCGGCCTAAGGGGATTTATTGGGCTATTTGGGCCTTTGTGAATCATTATTCATTAAGTTGTCATACCACTTAAGTCAATGGACTTGACATTCGAAGCCCATTGGGCCTTAAGGTCCAAAACTATCCCGAGGTCTTTAACGAACTTATTCGTTTGATTAATTAACATATTAATTAATCCTTGCCATAAATAATTAAACCATTTAATTATTCTTACTCATCTCTGTTGCATCTTCAATCTCTACCTTACACGGTGTACGATCCATTAGGTTCCTTTTAGCGAGGCAGTGGGCGATTCAAACTCTTTCAAATCGATTGTGAATTGAAACTTACTTTCAATTCTCCCGTTAGTGATAATAAACTTTTAGGGCTTCCACAAACCATGGTTGACGCCTAGCAGCATGTCATGGTTACCCAAGCTAATCAGAAGAAGTGGAGAACCTATTCAGTTTTAGGATTACAAATGCAATACGGTCTTTCTCTAATACAATACTCTTGACCACATTGTTCGGTTTGATAGTTTATTCATGTCTACTATCCAATGTGAGTCTTGTGCTTATATGATTACCTTGAATGTGATTTGGAACACATTCCTAAATCTCATTCATACTTTGGCCAAAGATTCTTAATCATATCATAGAGTATTCTCCCTCAAACAGTTTAAAGGTTAGAGATCCCTTGTTGCGCATTCACTTGCCTCCATGGCTAAGTGGCTTAACCCCAACGATGCCGTGGACACCCTCCTGATGGAGTGACTTTGACATAATCAAAGATTAAGGACCTAACCACAAGACAACTGTGATGCCTCAGGTCAAAAGACTAATTTGCATTATCCCAACCATGAGTTCTCATGTGACATGAATATGAGAACTCTTCGTTGATCGTGTTCAGTGAACTCATTCTCTATTGAGCACCTACGTACTTGTCTTGATGTCACACACACCAATGACTCGAGACTAGTCACTCTCCCTGAGAAAAGACATAGCACGTACTGATCTTAACGGACTGTCAATGCCCAATTGACAATCCTATGATCAGGAACGTTTAGGATGTGTCAACGAAAGAATGGTCTCATGAATCTAACTTCTTTAGATCGCATTCTTCCAATCACATATTCCTTGGACTTATCGTTTAAGCATATAACATTTATATGAGACAGCTCAAACAATAATCTTTGCCCTTTACATTTAAACTACATTAGTTTAACTTTGTGAAATGTCCGTAAAGTATCATCATATGATTGGTTTTAGGGCACATTTCCAACAATCTCCCACTTGCACTAGAGCCAATCAGCTTGGTTATCAGTGATGATACCTCTTCTGTAATTCATTTCAGAAACGGCTGAGTAGTAGGCCTAAACAAGATGAATATCTATATGTTATCCATAGAAGCAACCTTGAGAATAACGACGTCACCATTATTCATGATTCCTAATCATGTGGTTCAGTCTCTCATTTGAGTTCGGACCTTGATGAGACCTTGATTCCCTGGCTTGAGCTATCGCCCCATTAGTGTCATACACTTTCTGGTTGGAACCGAATAGAGAGTTCATAAATGAACTTTCCCATCCAAACAACATTGTTGTAAACTTCTATATGGCAATATATTTTGCAATCATAATGGAACACACTAAAGTCATTACTTTAATGTTTCCATCCAAATATCTTTTTAGTCATAATAAAGAGATATTTGTTTATCTCTTCATTCATAATGAAGAAATATCCAATGATGGATTAGATTCATAATCTAATACATTTACGCTTCCTTTACGTTACTCTAATTCTTTCTCAATTATTGAGTAATATATCCTTTAGTATTTCTCAAATATTTAAGGACTCACTTGACAGTTGCCATGGTTTTGATCCTGGGCTTGCACTGATATTGTCTTGTACCTTTCAAGGTACATCTTATATCAATGTTTTTCATACAATATGAAATACATAAATCACCTTTCTGCTTATGCATAAAGGATTCTATTTACGCATTATTTCTTTGGGAGTCAAAGGGTACATTCCCTTTGAGAAGAACAACTTCCTAGTCTCACTAGAATTGTCATTCTAATTGAAGTTTATCATCAAATGAGAAACTTCCTAGCATCTCTTGTCTATTTTAGGGATTGATATAATCCAATTATATCTTGAAATATATCATTATAGATTTCCATTCCATTATATAGACTATATCTCCCATATACATTCTATCGTTATAGAATAACTTTAACGAAGAAGTACTCTTTTCATTTCCAAAAATTAATATATCATATATATATATATTTAAATTTAGAAATACGATTAACTCCCACTAATCTTTTGTAAACCTAGTAAACAAAAGATTCATTTACATCTTTATGAGAAATCAAACAATTGATCTTTTCTCATAAGACGCTTATAGCTCCCACTAGCTTGCTAAGATCCATGATGGATGGATCTCTACAACTAACCTGTCTTGTGATTTATAGTTTTAGACATATATTATCAAGACTATCTTAATAATGGTTTCGGAAACCCATATTATGTCCAAACATTAAATCACCATTTAGTTGTAGCTAGCAATCTTCGAATTAATTGAAACCAAGACTACGTCAAAGATGGTTTCTTCAAAGTCAACCATTCTCTTTAAGTGTAGTCACCTTAAGCTACCAATTAGCTGTGAAGGTTTCATTATTTCGGGTCAAATGGTACTTTACCATTTCCTTGAGTATATATCGTATATACACTCAATGTAGTCATAAGGATTTTCATTCTTATTTCTTTCGAATTAAGAGGTGCAACTCTATGACATAGTCATAAAGTTCAAACCATTCAACTGAGACGGTTTATAAATCCTTCTGGACTACCTTGGAGCTTGTGGTATAGGAACTAGGTTGTCTTAGAAGTATATATCATATATATATGGGTAATTGATAATGTCCAACGAACTAAATCTTATTCATGTTCATTCTTCTCCTAATGGAGAAATTCATTATCTTACGATGCTACTTTCCTTGATATTTTTCAAGGAAATTAATCTAAAGTGTTACTTTTTCCTTGGATTAAATCTAAGGAGGTAAATACTTTAGACGTCTTACTCATCTACTTACATTTATTGAATTCTTTGAAACCTTTTGCAAAGTATTCGGACTTGTGTTTATTCAAAATAAACTATAGTCCAACCGAGAGTGATCTTCGGTGAATGTCATACAACATGAGCAGTATTATGTTGTGGACAAGTTCCACTAACATCTAAGTGAATTAACCTCAACAACTTTGTGATTCTTTCTTCTTTCCAAAAGAATAAAGATTCGAACATCTCGCCTCTATACAATTTTAACAAGAAGGTATTGGATCCGGATCTAACGATCCAAAGAAGGTATTGGATCCGGATCTAACAATTTTAACAAGAAGGTATTGGATCCGGATCTACCTTACACGGTGTACGATCCATTAGGTTCCTTTTAGCGAGGCAGTGGGCGATTCAAACTCTTTCAAATCGATTGTGAATTGAAACTTACTTTCAATTCTCCCGTTAGTGATAATAAACTTTTAGGGCTTCCACAAACCATGGTTGACGCCTAGCAGCATGTCATGGTTACCCAAGCTAATCAGAAGAGGTGGAGAACCTATTCAGTTTTAGGATTACAAATGCAATACGGTCTTTCTCTAATACAATACTCTTGACCACATTGTTTGGTTTGATAGTTTATTCATGTCTACTATCCAATGTGAGTCTTGTGCTTATATGATTACCTTGAATGTGATTTGGAACACATTCCTAAATCTCATTCATACTTTGGCCAAAGATTCTTAATCATATCATAGAGTATTCTCCCTCAAACAGTTTGAAGGTTAGAGATCCCTTGTTGCGCATTCACTTGCCTCCATGGCTAAGTGGCTTAACCCCAACGATGCCGTGGACACCCTCCTGATGGAGTGACTTTGACATAATCAAAGATTAAGGACCTAACCACAAGACAACTGTGATGCCTCAGGTCAAAAGACTAATTTGCATTATCCCAACCATGAGTTCTCATGTGACATGAATATGAGAACTCTTCGTTGATCGTGTTCAGTGAACTCATTCTCTATTGAGCACCTACGTACTTGTCTTGATGTCACACACACCAATGACTCGAGACTAGCTGATAGGAGCATATTCATGCGACTTAAATGGCTTTTTCTCGTGCATTTACGTTATGTTTCTTTAGTTATTTTAGTACTTTAAGCTATTTTCGTGTGTTTGTAGGTCCAAAGGGCTAAAGGAGCAAAAAGATGCATTTTGGAGACTTTTGGAGCACTTTTGGGCTAAGGATGGATAGCTTATGCTTGGAGCCAAAGTGTTGGATGAAATTGAAGACCAAAGTGTTGGAACCTTGTTCCCTTTAGTTTTAGGACAGTTAAACCTTTCCTAATCCCAATCATGCCATGCATTCACACCATTCTCTCCCAAAACCGTGCATCTCCACAATCCCATTCATCAACACATGCGTCCACATGCATTCACCCTTTAAACCATTAAATCCACATGTTTTCCTATTCAATTAAATCAGCCACATGCATTCATCATCATAACCTAGTTGTCATTCCACTTCATTGCACATGCATCTTCAAATAAATCAGCCATTCCACATGCATATTCAACCTAGCTGTCATTGCACATGCATTCACTCTTTAATTCACATGCATTCACTCTTTAATTCACATGCATTTACTCTTTAATTCACATGCAAAACACCTCCATTCCATCTCCCATTTCAGATTGCATTCCATAATCATTCACTCACCTTTAATCCACATGCATCTTCCATAAATCAAATCAGCCACATTCACCACCACATTCACTCATTGCCGTGCACATTCACTCACCACAAACATTCCACATGCATTCATCAACATATCTAGTTGTCACTCACATGCATTTCCTTCATCAATTCCAACCCACATGCATCCTTTAATCATTCAAACATGCAGCCACATTCCCTCCTAGCTGTCATGTTCCCCCCATTTCACCTATAAATAAGCATCCATTGCATTCATTCTCATTCATCCTTCCACATTTCAGAATGTAGACATCAAAACTCCCTTGTGCCGTGCCCTCCCTTACAATCCAAACACCATCCTTCCATTTTCACCACTCCCCAAACCATTCACACCATCAAACTATCCTTAGACCTTGTGCTACAACGAAGAGAAAGATAAGAGGGCCTAAACGTTCATACAATTCAAGTTTGAGTTGTTGGAATGTTTAGGTGTTTCTTTGATTTCAATGTTTAAATTCAATTCTCTTTGTTTTGTACGTATGAGGAATGGAAGAGAAGAATGCCTAAACGTTCATACAATTCAAGTTTGAGTTGTTGGAATGTTTAGGTGTTTCTTTGATTTCAAAGTTATGAGGAAATTCGAAATATATGTTTAAGCTTGCATTTTGATTTGATTACTTCTAATTGCATTTCATAAGTTGTCGATTCAATTTGTTTAACCGTTTGATTGATAACTTATTTATGTATGTTTATTGAGAATGCGCGCTTAATTTTCATGCATGAATATGACGCTAGAATATAAGTGAGTTTCACCTAATAGTTACGAACTTATATTCACAAGTAGTGGAGGTTGCTTATAAACAATCGCGTTAAACGAATTCTTGGCATAAGTTTCATGCGTATTTCATAGTAACGAATGCCTCGTCAACACTTATAATCTTCATAGAGCGTAATGATTCTTGCTTGTATCTCTATTATGCAATCATGTAGGGGACTTATGGGGAATGTTTTGGGTTGTCGTATGCAATCATCCAATTCAATAACGTTAGGAAGATTTGAAAGTTAATTTAAGCGGACCTAATTAACTTGGAGCGTTGAGAATTAATGATTTGTTGAAATGCAATTGGAAATCGTTTTATTATGCAAGTATAACATATGTGGAGATGAACCCCGTAGCTAACTTTCCATCCATTCAATTCCATCAATTTCATCTTTAACTTTTGGAGTTCTTTCTTCTTTTGTTTCTGTTTTCATGTTTAATTTAACTTGTTGTTCAATTTTATTAAACATGTGGAACTAATTTCTTTTTAGTTAGAGGCGAATTTGAAGCCATGTACATATGTTGGTTATGATTTGATTTACTCCAGTTATGCATTCATGAACTTTAGATGTGGTTTACTTTTCTGTTTTGATTAAGAAGTTGTTTATGTATGTGGGTTGAGGGTCGACACTTAATTTGCATGCCTAAACTTGATGCTAGGATATAAGGGAATTTCACCTAATCGTTATGAACTTATATTCATGAGTAGTAAAGATCGCTAGTCACGATTGTGTTTAGTAAACCCTAGGCTGGATTAACATGCGTATTCCATAGTTATGAATGCCTAGTCGATGTTTATGATTTCCGTTGAACTTAATGATTTTTCCTGAATGTCTCTATCATGCGTATTCCATGGTTAGGGACTTTGATTAGGAATAATTTGGTTGTAATGCGTATTCCATTCAATCCAATGAATCTAGGGAAATCTGAAAGTTAGTTTAAGCGAACCTAATTAACTTGGAGCATTGTCATTCATCGTTCGTTGAAGTCATAACTGGGAATCAAATTATATGCTTATGTTCATGTGTGGATAAGGAACCCTCTACTAGTTTTTCATCATTCTATTTCATCACATTCATATTTACATTTTGCTTTAAATTACAATTTGTTCATTTAGTTTAATTTCGTCCAAATTTCAATCCCCCTTTACTTTATTGTCCAAATTAGTTAGAAAGTGTCTTAGTTTGTGTTTATAAGTGTTTTGATTCAATTTGTTGCACAAATTCGTCCAAATTCACCAAAGTGCTCAAAACTACCCAGAAAGTGTTTTTAAGGCAGTTTTGAGTGTTTTGGGTGATGTTTGAGTCTTTTGGTTTGTTTTAGTGTTTTAAAGTTTAGTTTTACATTCTTTGAGTCTAGTTTAGTGTTTTATATTGTGTTTTTACGTTTTTGAGTCAAATCCAAGTGATTAACAATCCCTCCTAATCCCCGGTCCAGAACGATCCCTACTTATACTTATACTACAATTTGACGAAAAGAGGGTTTAATTTGTGAGCGTATAAATTTCGCATCAAATTTTGGCGCCGTTGCTAATCCCTTGGTTTGTTTTATTTTCGTTTGTTTTTATTTTATTCCAAATTCTTAATCTTGTTTTGTTTCTTGTTTTAGGTACTAGTTTATGACTCGGAGTTCCCATCCGATTCGTGAACATATCCTGGAGTGATTGGGTTCTTCGTCCGGCTGCAAGACGTAAAAGAAAGCGCTACTTGGGAGGCAACCCAATGCACTGAATAAAACAAAGCATGTTCATAAAAAAAACAAAAAAAAAAAAAAAAAAAAAAAAAAAAAAAAAAAAAACTAAACATGGAGAAAGATGGAGCCTTCACAGAGGTTGTTTACGTGAAGCCCCACTACGAGGCGTCGATGCGGAAGGCATAGAAGCGTAGAAGCGGAAGGCATA
This sequence comes from Pyrus communis, assembly GCF_041283825.1. Lineage (NCBI taxonomy): Eukaryota > Viridiplantae > Streptophyta > Magnoliopsida > Rosales > Rosaceae > Pyrus > Pyrus communis. The sequence goes on from NC_142566.1 coordinate 12,645,806, forward strand.
GAAGCGGGAGGCATCGGAGCGGAAGGCATCGGAGCTAGAGCATTCCAGGCCTCAATACTTGGCCAAACGCTGGATGACCCAGGAAAAAGGTGCCTCTGGAGATAAGCCGCAAACCTTTGACGGTCACTTTGAATTCGACCCTCAGATTCTTGCAGCTCATCAAGCTTCCTCTTCATGCCCGACGAATAGTTATTTGCAAGCACATGCAAACTTCTATTCTCGTACTTAAGCTGCTGGATCTCTTGCTTAAGACTTTCCACCTCTGCCATCAATGATTCCACCTGACGGGAGCGGGCAAGCAGGTGTTGGCCCATGTTGGACACAGAGCTCGCACACTGAACACTAAGTGCGAGGGACTCTTGAACGGCCAACTCATCGGACCGTCCTGACAGCAGCCTGCTATCTTTTGGAGTGAGGAGGTTCCTAGCTACTATTGTAGCTGTTGTGGCATCCTGCATCACGGAGTCTTCACCTGTAAGAGGACCGTTAGAAGATAAGAAAGAAGGGCGCCATACGTTACCTTGACGCGGCGCGCCCGTATCACTGCTGAGACTCAATTCTAAGCTAAGGTTCGATGGGTTTGCCATTGTTCAAAAGTGTTCAAAGAGAAGGGGTGGATGGAGTTAAAATTTCAAAGGGCCGGAGACGATGTTCAAGAATGGGAAATCTTCAGAGTGTGTATGTTGGCGGTGATCGATACCTCTATAAGAAGCCAAGGCGACGCGTCCACCGATTCAAAAAGCCGGAATTTCTGGCGTAAGTTAGGCGAAGCTTTCTCGGCTTTTCAGAAGACGTGTTCAACTTTGTCAAAAGATTTCTTCTTTTCAGAAAACACGTGGAGGCCATCATCGCAACTACACATCTTTAGCCGACAAACGCAAAGTTCGGCGACGCTTTCTCTGCTTTTCAGAAAACGCGTGTAGCTTTGTCAAAAGAACCGCATCCGCACTACTACGTGTCGTTCAAAAAGCAAAGGGGCGCCTGCTCAGAAATCGAAGGGGCGTCGTTCAGAAATTGAAGAGGCGCCACTATTTCAAAAAGCCGGATTTGCGGGATCAAAACGTTTGTCGACAAGGGTAAAAGAACAGTACCACCATTTGATATTATCTCTATATATGTCGACCTTCGTCTTTTATGGCAAGGCAAACCTGAAGAACCATGCCCAACTCTTCTGATGCGAGAATTATACGCACACAAATTAAACCCTCTTTTTATCAGTTGTAGTATAGGTGCAAGTAGGGATCGTTCTGGACCGGGGATTAGGAGGGATTGTTAATCACTTGGATTTGACTTAAAAACGTAAAAACATAATATAAAACACTAAACTAGACTCAAAGAATGTAAAACTAAACTTTAAAACACTAAAACAAATCAAAAGACTCAAAATGCTTTTAAAAACACAAACTAAAATGCTATACTAAACTTGAAGAATTCAAAACTAAAAATAAGAAAGATTAAGACTAAGACTTAAACGAAATATGGGGGGATTGATTTTGGACGAATTTAAACTAAAATGGATAGATTGTAAAGAAAACAAATTGTAAATATGAAATTGACGGAAATGAATGGATGGTATGGCTAGCTAAGGGGTTCATCTCCATACATGTTACACTTGCATAATAAAATGATTTCCAATTGCATTTCAATAAACCATGAATTCTCAACACCCCGGGTTAATTAGGTCCGCTTAAATTAACCGTCAAGTTTTCCTTAAGTTAATGAATTGGATGATTGCATACGACAACCCAAAGCATTCCTCACAAGTTCCCTACATGAATTGCATAATAGAGAAACAAGCAAGAATCATTAAGCATCATGAAAACTATAAGTGTTGACGAGGCATTCGTTACTATGATTGCATGAAACTTATGCCAAGAATTCGTTTAACGCGATTGTTTATAAGCAACCTCCACTACTTGTGAATATAAGTTCATAACGATTAGGTGAAACTCACTTATATTCTAGCGTCATATTCATGCATGAAAATTAAGCGCGCATTCTTAATAAACATACATAAATAAGTTATCAATCAAACGGTTAAACAAATTGAATCCACAACTTATGAAACGCAATTAGAAGTAATCAAATCAAAATGCAAGCATAAACATATATTTCGAATCCCCCCCTAGCTAAAGGGGGGTTTAGTTCCTCATACAAAACAAAGAGAATTGAAATTAAACATTGAAATCAAAGAAACGCCTAAACATTCCAACAACTCAAACTTGAATTGTATGAACGTTTAGGCCCTCTTCTCTTCCTCTTTATTGTAGCATAAGGTCTAGGGATAATTGGTTTGGGGGATGGAAGTGTGGAATGGAAGAGGAGTGGTGGAGAAGTGGAAGGGGAATGGAAAAATGGTTTTTGGATTATAAGGGGAGAGATGGGAAGCTCACGGCTAAGAGAGAAAGGGATGTGTTTGTGGTGTGTTGTGTATGAAAATGAGATGATGCTTGAATGAATGAATGCAAGGGTATTTATAGGGGGAATGGGAGAATATGTGGGTGATTGTTTAAGAGTGAATGTGGTTGTTATGATTGAGAGTGCATGTGGATGAAATAATGATGGAAAAAGAGCTAGGTTGTTGGTGTGTGAATGCATGTGTTGAATTGGTGGTGCAATGATGAAAGAGTAAGTGCATGTGTGTGTGAATGGTGGTGCAATGATGAAAGAGTAAGTGCATGTGTGTGTGAAAAAGTAAGTGCATGTGTGTGTGAATGGTGGTGTAATGATGAAAGAATAAGTGCATGTGTGTGTGAATGGTGGTGCAATGATGAAATAGGAAGGTGGAAATGCATGTGAGATGTTTGGAAAGGAATAAAGAATGAATGGTGGAAATGTGAGTGAATGATGTGCATGTGTGAGAATGCATGTGGAATTAAGAGGAGTATGGAAGTGAAATAAATGAATGATATGTTAAGTGATAAGTGAATGATATGTGGTGAGTGATAAGTGAATGGTTTGATAAGTGATAAATGAATTAGTTTAAAGGGCTAGGGTTTAATTACATAGAATGGGCCTAAAATAGGTTGGTTTGTATGGCATAATGTGTTTGATTGGGCTAGAGCCATTGTTTTGTGTCTTCAAGTGCATACAAGGCCTTTAAATTCGTCCATCCTCTTGGCTCCATGGATAAGCTATCCAATCCATGCCCAAAAATGCTCCAAATGGCCTCAAAATGCACTTTCTTGCTCCCTAGGCCCTTAGAACCTGAAAACACACAAAAGAAGCATAAAGGACTAAAATAACGAGAGAAACATAACGTAAATGCACGAGAACAAGCCATTTAAGTCGCATGAATATGCTCCTATCAAATACCCCCACACTTAGCTTTTGCTAGTCCTCGAGCAAAACAGAATAAAAACAAATAAACAAAACGACACTAAACACGTAAAACACAACCTAAACCTTCCAACAACCGTCTTAGGGATTTCCAATGCACATGACAAGTTAAAAATCATCATTCTCACAGATTTTAGTCATCTTCACATTTAAGTACATTCTTAATCATAGTCACCATATACTAGTTCACAATTAAGCATTTAAAACCATGTTTTGAATGTAGTAACATGCCTTAGAGAATTTGCTCAATTCCTTTCAAGATATGCACTCAATTTTTACTCAGATTTTCTAACTACACACCCTAATCTAGTCATATGTGAGAAGATTGATGTAAACATGAAAACGACACTCACATATATGTATCACAAAGAACGCAAATTCTGGAGTTAATAATCAATTTTAGATATGATCTCATGAATGGAATGCTACTACTTAGACGCGAGAACCAGTGACACCATAAGCTCATACCAAGTTCAAACTCCACAAATTGAAATACACAACACTCAAGATAGAAGTCAAGGGTTGTAACGGGGCTTGGGGTATGTGGATAAAGAAGGGATATGGAAAACAAAGGTTCTTAAAGAAATAGTGAGTAAAGCATTTTAATCAACTTAGAATTCACTTTTGAATGAAAACTCAACTTTTGAACAAAAAGGGAGAATTTAGACAATTTACGCCCAGAATTGGTGTTTTGGAACCTTTCTTCAATCACTTATTCTTTTTTTTTTTTTTTTTTTTTTTTTTTTTTCTTTTGAATCTCAAAACAAAAACACTTAAACATTCTCTCCCCCACACTTATTTTCTTTCATAATGTAACTCAAAAGGAATTCAATTAAGTCATGCTCACTATCTTTTAAGAACAAGGGTAAGGACGGTCATATTCTAGGTTAGGTGAAGATAAAGTGGGTAAACAAAGAACATGGGTTAACATGGCTCAACGGGGGTAAAACTTACAACATATACGAAATATGGGAAGCGAGGCTATTTGGCTATGGTGGCAACTACACAACTTCATCTTGATATATGTTATGCAAATCAATAACATGCTTTGAATGAAATGGGCATGAGTTCTAGCATTTGGAAATATATGATGAAACGCCTTCTAAGTAGTAACCAAGCAAAGAATAATGAGATCATGCAACGATTTTAGAAAACAAGAAATCACAGATTATACTCTCCAAAGAACGTTATAGGCTCAAGTCTCTCAGGGTTGTAGCATTTGTTTGAGTTCCTTCCTTCAGGCATGTTACAAAAACTAAATTTTCTTTTATGATTGCATGTGAAGTTATACATTATAACCATAACCAAGCATAAACCAAGAGTAAATCAAACTTTTCTCTATGTTTATAACTCTTTTTAACAGTCATGCAATTACAAACCAAATCCTTATCATTGTGTTGGAAGGTATCCTAAGACACAAACACACACACAAAAACAACTCTTTTTGGGTTTTTCAAAACAATTTTTCAAATTTTTATGGGATTTTCGAATTTTTAAGACAAAACACACTAAAACAGTTTGAAAACAGTGAGAAACAACATGTGAAGTGATAGGTGATAAAATCCAACGAATTTGCATCAAATATACTTAGTTACCCCCCCACACTTAAATCAAACATTGTCCTCAATGTTTTAAGCATAGATTCACACAAAGCATAAGTAAATACACAAAAAGCACTTAAACATACTAAACATGGCATAATGTAATTAACAAAGAGAAGAGTTTAGAGACGCAAATCTGGTTATAGAGTGTAAATTCCATCTTCTCTTTGTTGATTGCATTGAGGCTTGATCTTGATGATTCCACAGGCTTACTCTTGAACTGGTTTCTGCCCATCGTTGATTTTCCTTTGTGCTACTTCTTGAACTGGGCAGCAGGATGGTTCTTTTGGTTTCCCCCGAAGGTCTGAGCTTCCTCCTGTTATCTGTTTCTTTGTTCAATCTTTGCAGGAGTGGTCCCTTCTCTGGAAGTGTATCAACCGTTGAAGATGACTACTCGAGAGCAACGCAAGGTAAGCAATCAGGAATAGATTCCAGGCAGTTGGCTCCAGATCGGAAGACTGACTCCAAGTGCCGGCTGATTGCTTCTTTTACTTTGCCATGCAAGTAAGAACAAGGACAAAGAAAAAGACAGGGAAAGAGCATGATATGAGATACTTTTGCTTTTGACCTTGATGATATGAGATACCTTTGCTTTGAAGAAGCGGTGAATGAATCAGCACATGCTTCAATCCGCCGTTTCCTCCTGGGTCATATGTACTCCAGGCATCTGGTATCATCTTTGGGGAAGAAGAAAGAATTGAGTATTTTGAAAGGCTTTGCTGGGAGTGCGCCCTCAGAGGTGAGGGAGAGTTGGGCATTTTCTTCAGGTTTGCCCTGCCATAAAAGACGAAGGTCGACATATATAGAGATAATATCAAGTGGTGGTACTTTTTACCCTTGTCGACAAACGTTTTGATCCCGCAAATCCGGCTCTTTGAAATAGTGGCGCCTCTTCGATCTTTGAATACGCCTCTTCGATTTCTGAGCAGGCGCCCCTTCGATTTCTGAACGACGCCCTTTCGCTTTCTGAACGACACGTGGTAGTGCAGATGCGGCTCCTTTTGACAAAGCTGCACGCGTTTTCTGAAAAGCAGAGAAAGCGTCGCCGGACTTTGCGTTTGTCGGCTAAAGATGTGTAGTTGCGATGATGGCCTCCACGTGCTTTCAGCTTTGTCAGAAATCTTTTGACAAAGCTGAACGCGTCTTCTGAAAAGTCGAGAACGCGTCGCCTAAATTACGCCGGAAATTCCGGCTTTTTGAATCGGTGGACGCGTCGCCTTGGCTTTTTTATTGAGCTATCGATCACCACAACAAACACACTCTGAAGATTTCCCATTCCTGAAACTCGACTCCGGCCTTTTGTGAAATTTTTAACTCCATCCACCCCTTCTCTTTGAACACTTTTGAAAAAAATGGCAAACTCATCGAACCTTAGCTTAGATTTGAGTCTCAGCAGCGATCCGGTTGCGCCCCGTCAAGGTAATGTATGGCGCCCTTCTTTTTTATCTTCTAACGGCCCTCTTTCAGGTGAAGACTCTGTGATGCAGGACGCCGCAACAGCTACAATAGTAGCTAAAAACCTCCTCACTCCAAAAGATAGTAGGCTGCTGTCAGGACGGTCCGATGAGTTGGCCGTTCAAGAGTCCCTCGCACTTAGTGTTCAGTGTGCGAGCTCTGTGTCCAACATGGGCCTACGCCTGCTTGCCCGCTCCCGTCAGGTGGAATCGTTGATGGCAGAGGTGGAAAGACTTAAGCAAGAGATCCAGCAGCTTAAGTACGAGAATAGAAGTTTGCATGTGCTTGCAAATAACTATTCGTCGGGGATGAAGAGGAAGCTTGATGAGCTGCAAGAATCTGAGGGTCGAATTCACAGTGACCGTCAAAGGCTTGCGTCTTATCTCCAGAGGCACCTTTTTCCTGGGTCATCCAGCGCTTGGCCAAGTATTGAGGCCTGGAATGCTCTAGCTCCGATGCCTCCCGCTCCGATGGCTTCCGCTCCGATGCCTCCCGCTTCTGCGCCTTCCACTTCTGCGTCTCGTAGTGGGGCTTCACGTAAACAACCTTTGTGAAGCTCCACCTTTCTCCATGTTTAGTATCTTTTTTCTTTTTTCTCTTTTTTTTTTTTTTTTTTTTTTTTTTTTTTTTACATAAAAATCAAACGGCATGGAATTTATCTTTGAATGGGCGGTGATACTTGAAATGATCCGGTAATAGTTTAAATTCTAGATTGGGTGCCTGAATCATTAACCACATGTTAGTATAAAAGAAAATTGAAATTCGGGGAGGCGGCTTACCTGTGTGCTCCAAAATGAACTCCAGAATAAACACCCCTTCGAAAGTTATGACATGTCCCGTGTCATAAAATCCAACTTCCTTGGGAATTGTGGTTTCAAAAACATCCTCTTTGATGAATTCATGACATTCCCTACTTGTCACCTTTGGAAGGGCTTCTAAGATGTCTTTTTCACCTTCTTCGTCCTTGGAAGTCATGAATCTGCAAGGAATAGGGATACTTGTTGGAACGGGGTTAAAAATAATGAAATTTGGAACAACCATACCTGTATTAGATGGCATAGGAGCAATAGGTGCCTCCGGTAAAGGTGTTTCCACCCTTTCCGTGGGTTGGGTGTATTCCTCTTCCTTGTGATTTGATTTTGATGGTTGAGGGTCCGTTCCAACCTCCTTGTCACTTCTCAACATGAAAGCATTGGTGGTTTCAAATTCTCCCTTCTGATTTGCAATGTTTGAACTAGGGAGTTCGCCTTGGTCGCAAAATTGTCCTTCGAACTCCGCTATCTGCCCAAATTGCTTTTCCAGAGTAGTAAGTAATTGAAAAATCGTATCATTATCATTTGAATTACCTACATTACTTTGGGCAGGTTGTGGTGGCTGCATAGGCGTTGAATAGAACTCCTCATACGGCTGCCAATATCCTTCTTGTTGAGCCTCATTGTCTTGATTTTGTAAGCCCTGCACCAAACAAATTAATTCATCAAGCTTTTGGTTATAATTTATTGACGAACTTAAATTTGGTTGGGCATATTGAATATGAGGTTGTGGTGGGTGCATCGGTCTTGAATAGAACTCATCGTATGGCTGCCAATATCCTTCTTCTTGAACATGTTGAGGTTCCCACCACATAGAGTTTGAATGATCACTCCAATCCGAATTGTAAGTATTGGAAAACACGTTATTCCTTGATTGAAGATCAAATATATCGATGCTTTGCATTTGAGACCTTTCCATGAGCTGTGACAAAAGAGAAGCATTATCCAGTGCCATGTTGTTCTTCTCTAGTATTTGAATTCAACAAACAAAACACAAATCATAAAAACTAAAACTAAAATACATAACAAAAACAAACAATCCAAGAGATTAGCAAATTTGCTAATTCCCCGGCAACGGCGCCAAAATTTGATGCGAGAATTATACGCACACAAATTAAACCCTCTTTTTATCAGTTGTAGTATAGGTGCAAGTAGGGATCGTTCTGGACCGGGGATTAGGAGGGATTGTTAATCACTTGGATTTGACTTAAAAACGTAAAAACATAATATAAAACACTAAACTAGACTCAAAGAATGTAAAACTAAACTTTAAAACACTAAAACAAATCAAAAGACTCAAAATGCTTTTAAAAACACAAACTAAAATACTATACTAAACTTGAAGAATTCAAAACTAAAAATAAGAAAGATTAAGACTAAGACTTAAACGAAATATGGGGGGATTGATTTTGGACGAATTTAAACTAAAATGGATAGATTGTAAAGAAAACAAATTGTAAATATGAAATTGACGGAAATGAATGGATGGTATGGCTAGCTAAGGGGTTCATCTCCATACATGTTACACTTGCATAATAAAATGATTTCCAATTGCATTTCAATAAACCATGAATTCTCAACACCCCGGGTTAATTAGGTCCGCTTAAATTAACCGTCAAGTTTTCCTTAAGTTAATGAATTGGATGATTGCATACGACAACCCAAAGCATTCCTCACAAGTTCCCTACATGAATTGCATAATAGAGAAACAAGCAAGAATCATTAAGCATCATGAAAACTATAAGTGTTGACGAGGCATTCGTTACTATGATTGCATGAAACTTATGCCAAGAATTCGTTTAACGCGATTGTTTATAAGCAACCTCCACTACTTGTGAATATAAGTTCACTCAAAATGCTTTTAAAAACACAAACTAAAATACTATACTAAACTTGAAGAATTCAAAACTAAAAATAAGAAAGATTAAGACTAAGACTTAAACGAAATATGGGGGGATTGATTTTGGACGAATTTAAACTAAAATGGATAGATTGTAAAGAAAACAAATTGTAAATATGAAATTGACGGAAATGAATGGATGGTATGGCTAGCTAAGGGGTTCATCTCCATACATGTTACACTTGCATAATAAAATGATTTCCAATTGCATTTCAATAAACCATGAATTCTCAACACCCCGGGTTAATTAGGTCCGCTTAAATTAACCGTCAAGTTTTCCTTAAGTTAATGAATTGGATGATTGCATACGACAACCCAAAGCATTCCTCACAAGTTCCCTACATGAATTGCATAATAGAGAAACAAGCAAGAATCATTAAGCATCATGAAAACTATAAGTGTTGACGAGGCATTCGTTACTATGATTGCATGAAACTTATGCCAAGAATTCGTTTAACGCGATTGTTTATAAGCAACCTCCACTACTTGTGAATATAAGTTCATAACGATTAGGTGAAACTCACTTATATTCTAGCGTCATGATAGGAGCATATTCATGCGACTTAAATGGCTTGTTCTCGTGCATTTACGTTATGTTTCTCTCGTTATTTTAGTCTTTTATGCTTCTTTTGTGTGTTTTCAGGTTCTAAGGGCCTAGGGAGCAAGAAAGTGCATTTTGAGGCCATTTGGAGCATTTTTGGGCATGGATTGGATAGCTTATCCATGGAGCCAAGAGGATGGACGAATTTGAAGGCCTTGTATGCACTTGAAGACACAAAACAATGGCTCTAGCCCAATCAAACACATTATGCCATACAAACCAACCTATTTTAGGCCCATTCTATGTACTTAAACCCTAGCCCTTTAAACTAATTCATTTATCACTTATCAAACCATTCACTTATCACTCACCACATATCATTCACTTATCACTTAACATATCATTCATTTATTTCACTTCCATACTCCTCTTAATTCCACATGCATTCTCACACATGCACATCATTCACTCACATTTCCACCATTCATTCTTTATTCCTTTCCAAACATCTCACATGCATTTCCACCTTCCTACTTCATCATTTCACCACATTCTCCCTCTTTAACTCACATGCATTCATCATAATTCACAACACAAAACAACTTCATTGCCATGGGTTCCCATTTCCTTTCCAAACATCTCACATGCATTTCTTCATTATTTCCTAACCCTACATGCATTATTTATTGCATCTTCACATGCATTCACACACACTTTACACATTCAAACCGTGAGCTCCCATTCCTATATGCCATTTTCAGATTTCCACCCACTAACCTAGTCATCAACACATGCACTTCCACCTTTCATCCACAATGATTCATGATTCATTCACTTTGCATCCTTTAAATCACATACTTTTCCATCATTAATTAGCCACTTGCATCTTAAACAAACAACCATATGTTCCCTCCACTACTCCTATAAATACCCTTGCATTCATTCATTCAATTCATATCTCATATTTCCATTCACAACACTTCACACAACACAAATACACATCCATTGCCGCAATTCCCCTTCCATTTTCTGTGCAGTTTTTCTCCTTCATTGCAGCCACTATCCAACCACTTCCCATCCCTCCAAAACACTTCACATAATCCCCAAAGCTCACCTTAGACCTTGTGCTACAACAACGAGGAAGAAAAGAGTGCTTAAACGTTCATACAATTCAAGTTTGAGTTGTTGGAATGTTTAGGTGTTTCTTTGATTTCAAAGTTTAAATTTAATTCTCTTTGTTTTGTACGTATGAGAAGGGAAGAGAAGAGTGCCTAAACGTTCATACAATTCACGTTTGAGTTGTTGGAATGTTTAGGTGTTTCTTTAATTTCAAAGTTATGAGGAACTAAACCCCCTTTAGCTAGGGGGTGATTCGAACTATGTTTATATTTGCATTTTGAATTGATTACGTTTGGTTGGAATTTCATAAGTTGTGGATTCAATTCGTTTAACTGTTTGATTGATAACTTATTTATGTATGTTCATTGAGATTGCAAGCTTAATTTTCATGCATAAATATGACGCTAGAATATAAGTGAATTTCACCTAATCGTTATGAACTTATATTCACAAGTAGTAGAGGTTGCTTATAAACAATCGCGTTAAACGAATTCTTGGCATAAGTTTCATGCGTATTCCATAGTAACGAATGCCTCGTCAATGTTTATGATTTCCGTTGAACTTAATGATCTTGGTTAAATGTCTCTATCATGCGTATTCCATAGTTAGGGACTTTGATTAAGAATAATTTGGTTGTAATGCGTATTCCATTCAATCCAACGAATTTAGGGAAATCTGAAAGTTAATCTAAGCGGATCTAATTAACTTGGATCATTGAGTTTCACAACTTATCGAAAGACCAACTGAGAATCAATTTTGTTTGCAAGTGTAACATGTGTGGAGAAGAACCCCTTGGCTATTCCATCATCCATATTTTTATCACATTCATATTTACATTTTGCCTTTAATTATATTCTGTCTTTTTAATTTAATATCGTCCAACCACAATTCCCCCCCCCCCTATTTTGTTAAGTCTTAATCATTCGTATTTGTTTTATTTTTGTATCTTTAAGCTTTTGGAGTCATAAACAATTGCAAATTCGTCTAAATCAAGTTCTAGCTTCTATTTGAGTCAATTTGATTGTTTTAGACAATTTGAGTTTTTCAAAGCCTTTCTGAGTCATAGTAGTCTTGTTAAGAGTATTTTAATTTAGTTTTTATGTTTTTAAGTCAATTTAGAAGGTTTTAGCAAGCCCTCCTAATCCCCGGTCTAGAACGATCCCTCACTTATCCATTCTACTACAATTGTCAAACGAGGGTTTAATTTGAGTGTCAAGTAATTCTCGCATCAAATTTTGGCGCCGTTGCCGGGGATTAGCAACTTTGCTAATCCTTTGTCTTTATTTTTATATTTTGTTTTTCGTGCATTCTTATTTCAGATTCTTAGTTTGTTTGTTTCCTTGTTTTTTAGGTACTGTGTATGACTCGTAGCTCTCGGCCTATTATAGAGAACATCTCCGACTTTGACGGTGATTTTGAACGCACTTTGAGGAGAACGAGGAGTCAACAAGAGCCACCACAACCTCCACCACAACCTGGGCTTGAAGAAGACGAAGTAGGTGTAGAAGAAAAGCCCACTGATCAGATTTTTGAAGAAGAACAAGCCATGGCAGCAGATAATAGAACCATCAAGGAGCTTTCGGCCTCGGGTTTGGATAATGCATTGCCTCTTTGTATCCAATACCCCACGGCTGCAGAGGGGAAGACTGAGGAATTTGAACTCAAATCCAGTTTGTTACACCATATTCCGAAGTTCCATGGCTTGTCTATGGAAGACCCCAACAAACACTTGAAGGAGTTCGAGGTGGTTTGTTCGAGCATGACCCCCGTCAATGTGGATGGGAGTATATTGAAGATGAAGGCCTTTCCATTTTCACTTATGGACAAGGCCAAAGATTGGCTCTACGAACTAGCCCCGGGAACTGTGACTTCGTGGGAGAGTATGAAGCGTGCTTTCTTGGAGAAATTCTTCCCTACTTCGAGAGTGATTCTCCTACGGAAGAAAATTAGTGGTATTCAACAGAATCATGGTGAGACGTTCCCGGCTTATTATGAGCGCTTCAAGGGCCTTGTAGCTTCATGTCCCCAACATCAAATGAAGGAGGAACTTCTCCTTCAATATTTCTATGAGGGCCTCCTTCCTATCGAACGTCAAATGGTTGATGCATCAGCGGGAGGAGCATTGGTGGACAAAACACCAAGGGATGCCAAGATTCTCATAGCCAACCGAGCGCTCAACGCTCAACAATATGAAGGAGTGGGCCAAAGGGAAGCCCCACGGCAACAAAGTGTAAATGAGGTGAGTGCTATTTCTGAAATTCAATCACAACTTGCTAATCTTACTTCTCTTGTTTCTCAGGTTGTGATTGGTCCAAAAGCACAAGAACACCAAGTTTGTGGCGTGTGCTCAATTCAAGGGCATCCATCCGACAAGTGCCCTCAACTAATCGAGAATGGTGGGTGGGAATCTGCCAATGCAATTGGTTTCCAAGGACAAAATCAAAACAACCCATACTCGAACACTTACAATGCCGGATGGAGGGACCATCCAAACTTCAAATGGAGGGAGCCACAACAAGCTGCCCAACAAGGAGGATTTAGGCCAAACCCCCCTGGTTTTTATTCCAAGCCGTATGCACCCCAACAATCCCAACAACCTTCGGCATCATCTCATTCAGGTACGTCTTTGGAAAGTAATCAAGCTATGCAATTACTAACCTCTATTTCGCAGGGGTTGCAAAATCAAAACAACCGAATAGAAAATAACGAGAAGGAGATGATGGATATGAAGAAACAAATAGGGCAGATTTCTGAGTTCCTTGGACAGATTAGAGAGCAAGGAAAGCTTCCTAGCTCAACCACAGTCAATCCAAAGGGAGGATTCGAATCCGCCAAGGCCATCACCCTAAGGGGTGGAAAAGAAGTTGGGACCGAGCCAAACAATCCCAAATCTGCCCAGAAAGTAGATGAAGAGACGGCACAACCTGAGGCAGATCACCCTAACTCGGCCAAATCAGGTAATTTAAGTTCAAATTCATGTACTTCACGTCCTAATCTGCCCAATGTACCTTTTCCTCGCAGGTTCATGCAAGAAAAAAAGGAAGAAAGCGAGAAGGACATTCTTGAAACGTTCCGGAAGGTGCAAGTGAACATACCGCTTCTCGATGCAATCAAACAGGTTCCAAAGTATGCTAAATTCCTCAAGGACCTATGCAATACAAAGAGAAGAAGGGCAAACAAAGAGGTAGTGAAGGTAAGCGAGAATGTGTCCGCTGTTTTGCAACGTAAACTGCCTACCAAGTGCAAAGACCCCGGTAGTTTCACGATTCCTTGTGTGATTGGACATAATCGTTTTGAACATGCCATGCTTGATTTAGGTGCATCCATAAATGTCATGCCTTATTCTATTTATGCATCTATGAATTTGGGTGAATTAAAACAAGATGGTGTAATTATACAATTGGCCGATCGTTCTAACGCGTATCCAAAAGGAGTTTTGGAGGATGTGCTTGTGCAGGTGAACCATTTAATTTTTCCGGCTGATTTCTACGTCCTAGACATGGAGGATTCAGCCCATTCTACATCTTTGCCGATTCTCCTTGGTAGGCCATTCATGAAGACGGCCCGAACGAAGATTGATGTATACAAAGGCACCTTGACAATGGAATTCGATGGGGAAGTGATTGATTTTAATATTTCTGAAACTATGAGATATCCCGTTGATGACCATTCTTGTTTTTCCATTGATGTTATCGATTCTTTGGCGCAGGTATACCTTGAAGAATTGAACGAGGACGCCCTGGAAACAACCATCACTAAGGCCATAGAGCGCAAAAATGAAGGATTTGGGCCAATGCAAGGCCACGACAAGGAGGAGGAATTCTTTGCAATGGGTTCTAGTGAAGAAATAATTGAGGTTGTGGCAGCCCTTGAGTCATTGCCACAACAATATGGTAAGGTTCCACTCTCACTTTCAAATTCAGTTTCCACTAAGATGCTACCTTCTGTTGTTCAGGCACCATCGCTTGAACTTAAGCCGTTGCCAGACCATTTGAAGTATGTGTTTTTGGGAAAAGGCGAAACATTGCCCGTCATCATTTCATCAAGTCTCACGGCAATGGAGGAGGAGAAGCTTGTGAGGGTGCTGCGAGAACACAAAACGGCCATAGGGTGGACTTTGGCCGACATTAAAGGAATAAGCCCTACCACATGCATGCACCGTATACTTCTTGAGGAGGGGGCTAAACCAACTCGAGAGGCTCAACGCCGTCTCAACCCTCCGATGATGGAAGTGGTGAAGAAGGAAATAATCAAACTTTTGGATTGCGGAGTGATCTACCCTATCTCCGATAGCCGTTGGGTCTCTCCAGTTCAAGTCGTTCCCAAGAAGTCCGGAGTAACTGTTATCAAGAATGATGAGAATGAGCTCGTGCCTACACGCATTCAGACTGGATGGCGAGTATGTATCGATTACCGGAAGCTAAATGCCATGACTAGGAAAGATCACTTTCCTTTGCCATTCATCGACCAAATGCTCGAAAGGTTAGCCGGTCATGCTTTTTACTGTTTTCTTGATGGATACTCTGGATATAACCAAATTGTGATAGCCCCGGATGATCAAGAGAAGACCACATTCACATGTCCCTTTGGAACATTTGCTTATCGTCGCATGCCATTTGGCTTATGCAACGCACCGGCCACTTTCCAAAGGTGTATGGTAAGTATATTTTCCGATTTTGTTGAAAAGATCATTGAGGTTTTCATGGATGATTTCAGTGTATTTGGGAGTTCATTTGATAATTGCTTGGATAATCTGACCTTAATTTTGAAACGATGTGTTGAAACTAACCTTGTCTTGAATTGGGAGAAATGTCACTTTATGGTGAAACAAGGTATAGTTTTAGGACATATTGTTTCAGAAAAAGGAATTGAAGTAGATAAATCAAAAATAGACCTTGTACGTCACTTACCCTCTCCTACTTCGGTTAGAGAGGTACGTTCGTTTCTTGGCCATGCAGGGTTCTATAGGCGTTTTATCAAGGACTTCTCCAAGATGTCCAACCCTCTTTGCCGATTGCTTCAAAAAGATGTGCCATTCAAGTTTGATGAAGAGTGTAATTCGGCATTTAACCAACTCAAGGAGAAGCTAGTCTCAGCCCCCATTATTGTACCTCCAGATTGGAGCCTTCCGTTCGAGCTCATGTGCGATGCATCCGACTATGCATTAGGAGCTGTTCTAGGACAAAGAAGAGACAAGCGGCCGCATGTCATATACTATGCCTCTCGGACTCTCAATGATGCCCAATTGAACTACTCCACGACGGAAAAAGAACTTCTAGCTGTGGTTTTTGCTTTAGATAAATTCCGTTCATATTTAATTGGTACTAAAGTAATCGTTTATTCTGATCATGCAGCTTTGAGGTACTTGCTCACAAAAAAGGAAGCAAAGCCGAGGCTTATCCGTTGGATTCTTCTTCTTCAAGAATTTGATATTGAAATCGGGGATAAGAAAGGAAGCGAGAATGTAGTGGCTGACCATTTAAGCCGAATGATCCACGAGGAGCATGAACATGACGTACCTATCCCTGAAACTTTTCCCGATGAGCAGCTGCTTTCCATTGAGGTAAGTGAACCATGGTATGCAGATTTAGTGAATTACTTGGTGGCTAAACAAATTCCAAATGAACTAAACAAGCACCAACGTGATAAGCTTAAAAATGATGCACGTTTCTATGTTTGGGATGACCCTTATTTGTGGAAGTATTGCTCAGATCAAATTATACGTAGATGTGTGCATGATTCTGAATTTCACTCAATTCTAAGCTTTTGTCACACATATGCATGTGGTGGTCATTTTGGCACACAACGCACTGCCCTCAAGGTTTTAGAGTGTGGTTTTTATTGGCCGACTATATTTAGGGATGCTAGAACCTTTTGTATGTCTTGTGATCGTTGCCAACGAATGGGTAACATAGGTACCAAGGACCAAATGCCGCAAACCCCTGTCTTTAATGTTGAAATTTTTGATGTTTGGGGCATTGATTTCATGGGCCCTTTCCCTCCATCTTATGGTTTCACTTATATCTTGCTTGCCGTTGATTATGTTTCTAAATGGGTGGAAGCAAAAGCCACCCGTACTAACGATTCTAAGGTGGTTGCAGATTTCGTGAAAACTAACATTTTTGCTAGGTTTGGAATGCCGAGAGTAATCATAAGTGATGGAGGGTCTCACTTTTGCAATCGGACCATTGAGGCGTTGCTAAGAAAGTACCATGTCAACCATAAGGTCTCCACACCTTACCATCCTCAAACAAATGGCCAAGCCGAGGTGTCTAACCGAGAAATCAAACAAATTTTGGAGAAGACCGTTGGACCAACAAGGAGGGATTGGAGCTTACGTTTAGATGATGCACTGTGGGCATATCGTACGGCATACAAAACACCCATTGGGATGTCACCTTTTCGGCTCGTCTATGGTAAGCCATGTCATTTGCCCGTAGAGTTAGAGCACAAGGCACATTGGGCCGTGAAGATTTTCAACATGGACATAGATGCAGCGGGAGTTCATAGGAAGCTCCAATTGAATGAACTTGAGGAGATTCGGAATGAAGCCTATGAGAATGCCCGGATGTACAAAGCCAAGACCAAAGCATTCCATGATAAAATGATTCGAACCAAGACCTTCACAGTTGGGCAGAAAGTGTTACTTTTTAACTCTCGCCTACGTTTGTTTCCTGGTAAGTTGCGTTCTAAATGGATTGGCCCGTTTGTTGTTACTAATGTTTTCCCTCATGGTGCAGTGCAAATCAAAAGTTCAAGGACGCAGCAAGAATTCAAAGTGAATGGGCATCGATTGAAGCCCTATTACGAGATGTTTGAGGAGCATGTCGTGGAGGAGGTACCCCTCCATGCCGTGGAACCTAGTCAAGCTTAAACGGAGGTACCGTCCGGCTGCAAGACGTAAAAGAAAGCGCTTCGTGGGAGGCAACCCATGCATCCGAATAGAGAAGAACTTGGAAACCCCTTTAAGAGACTTATTTTTATTCCTTTCTTTTTTCTTTACTGCCTTTACTTTGCTTTCTTTCTCGTATTTGTTTATTTGCTTGCTCTGTTGTGACTTTCTGCTTAAAACATTGAGGACAAAGTTTGATTTAAGTGTGGGGGGGTAAACAATTTGTATTTGCATGAATTTCGTGGGATTTATTCACCTTTCACTTAGAATGTTGTTTCTTGCTGTTTTAAGCGTTTTTTAGAGTGTTTTATAGTGTCTTGATATAAAACTTCGAAAATTTGATAAAAATAAAAATAAAAAAAATAAAAAAAAAATAAAAAAAAAAAAACTCTCTTCTCTTTGTTGCTATTTCGTTTCTGCCTTGTTAGGTTGTTTAGTTGTTATTGTTTGTTTGTTTATTAATTGTGTGAGTCTATGATTGTAACATTGAGAAAATGTTTGATTTATTGATAGGCACTGCTAAACAAAGAAAGATGGTGCTTCACAAAGGTTGTTTGCTTGAGGCCCCACTACGGGGCTTTACTCTTGAAGCGGAAGGCGTAGGAACAGAAGGCATCGGAGCGGAAGGCATAGGAGCAGAAGGCATCGGAGCGGGAGGCATCGAAGATAGAGCATTCCAGGCCTCAATACTTGGCCAAGCGCTGGATGAGCCAGGAAAAAGGTGCCTCTGGAGGAAAGACGAAAACCTTTGACGGTCACTGTGAATCCGACCTTCAGACTCTTGCAGCTCATCAAGCTTCCTCTTCATGCCCGACGAATAGTTATTTGCAAGCACATGCAAACTTCTATTCTCATACTTCAGCTGCTGGATCTCCTGCTTGAGACTTTCCACCTCTGCCATCAATGATTCCACCTGACGGGAGCGGGCAAGCAGGCGTTGGCCCATGTTGGACACAGAACTCGCACACTGAACACTAAGTGCGAGGGACTCTTGAACGGCCAACTCATCGGACCGTCCTGACAGCAGCCTACTATCTTTTGGTGTGAGGAGGTTCCTAGCTACTATTGTAGCTGTTGTGGCGTCCTGCATCACAGAGTCTTCACCTGAAAGAGGACCGTTAGAAGAAAAGAAAGAAGGACGCCATACGTTACCTTGACGCGGCGCGCCCGTATCACTGCTAAGGCTCAATTCCAAGCTAAGGTTCGATGAGTTTGCCATTTTTTCAAAAGTGTTCAAAGAGAAGGGATGGAGTTAAATTTCAAAGGGCCGGAGTCAATTTTCAAGAATGGGAAATCTTCAGAGTGTGTTTGTGGCGGTGATCGATACCTCAATAAGAAGCCAAGGCGACGCGTCCACCGATTCAAAAAGCCGGAATTTCCGACGTAAGTTAGGCGACGCTCCCTCGGCTTTTCAGAAAACGCGTTCAACTTTGTCAAAAGATTTCTGACAAAGCTGAAAACACGTGGAGGCCATCATCGCAACTACACGTCTTTAACCGACAAGCGCAAAGTTCGGCGACGCTTTCTCTGCTTTTCAGAAAACGCGTGCAGCTTTGTCAAAAGGAGCCGCATCTGCATTACCACGTGTCGTTCAGAAAGCAAAGGGGCGTCGTTCAGAAATCGAAGAGGCGCCTGCTCAGAAATCGAAGAGCCGAATTCAAAGATCGAAGAGGCGCCACTATTTCAAAAAGCCGGAGTTGCGGGATCAAAACGTTTGTCGACAAAGGTAAAAAATACCACCACTTGATATTATCTCTATATATGTCGACCTTCGTCTTTTATGGCAGGGAAAACCTGAAGAAAATGCCCAACTCTCCCTCACCTCTGAGGGCGCACTCCCAGCAAAGCCTTTCGAAAGACTCAATTCTTTCTTCTTCCCCAAAGATGATACCAGATGCCTGGAGTACATATGACCCAGGAGGAAACAGCACAACAAATACATGTGCTGATTCATTCACCGCTTCTTCAAAAGCAAAGGTATCTCATATCATCAAGGTCAAAAGCAAAAGTATCTCATATCATGCTCTTTCCCTGTCTTTTTCTTTGTCCTTGTTCTTACTCGCATGGCAAAGTAAAACAAGCAATCAGCCGGCACTTGGAGTCAGTCTTCCGTTCTGGAGCCAACTGTCTGGAATCTATTCCTGATTGCTTACCTAGCGCTGCTCTCGAGTAGTCATCTTCAACGGTTGATACACTTCCGGAGAAGGGACCACTTCTGCAAAGGGGAGCGAGTAAGGCAAGTGCAAATGATACATTGAAGCATGTGGAGACAAACATAGGCTGAGTTATCCTCCAACCCTTTTCAATACGAATTGGAAAGATTGAACAAAGAAACAGATAAAAGGGATAAGCTCAGACCTTCGGGGGAGACCAAAAGAACCATCCTGCTGCCCAGTTCAAGAAGTAGCACAAAGGAAAATCAACGATGGGCAGAAACCAGTTCAAGAGTAAGCCTGTGGAATCATCAAGATCAAGCCTCAATGCAATCAACAAAGAGAAGATGGAATTTACACTCTATAACCAGATTTGCGTCTCTAAACTCTTCTCTTTGTTAATTACATTATGCCATGTTTAGTATGTTTAAGTGCTTTTTGTGTATTTACTTATGCTTTGTGTGAATCTATGCTTAAAACATTGAGGACAATGTTTGATTTAAGTGTGGGGGGGTAACTAAGTATATTTGATGCAAATTCGTTGGATTTTATCACCTATCACTTCACATGTTGTTTCTCACTGTTTTAAAACTGTTTTAGTGTGTTTTGTCTTAAAAATTCGAAAATCCCATAAAAATTTGAAAAATTGTTTTGAAAAACCCAAAAAGAGTTGTTTTAAAGTTGTTTTTGTGTGTGTGTTTGTGTCTTAGGATACCTTCCAACACAATGATAAGGATTTGGTTTGTAATTGCATGACTGTTAAAAAGAGTTATTAACATAGAGAAAAGTTTGATTTACTCTTGGTATATGCTTGGTTATGGTTATAATGTATAACTTCACATGCAATCATAAAAGAAAATTTAGTTTTTGTAACATGCCTGAAGGAAGGAACTCAAACAAATGCTACAACCCTGAGAGACTTGAGCCTATAACGTTCTTTGGAGAGTATAATCTGTGATTTCTTGTTTTCTAAAATCGTTGCATGATCTCATTATTCTTTGCTTGGTTACTACTTAGAAGGCGTTTCATCATATAGTTCCAAATGCTAGAACTCATGCCCATTTCATTCAAAGCATGTTATTGATTTGCATAACATATATCAAGATGAAGTTGTGTAGTTGCCACCATAGCCAAATAGCCTCGCTTCCCATATTTCGTATATGTTGTAAGTTTTACCCCCGTTGAGCCATGTTAACCCATGTTCTTTGTTTACCCACTTTATCTTCACCTAACCTAGAATATGACCGTCCTTACCCTTGTTCTTAAAAGATAGTGAGCATGACTTAATTGAATTCCTTTTGAGTTACATTATGAAAGAAAATAAGTGTGGGGGAGAGAATGTTTAAGTGTTTTTGTTTTGAGATTCAAAAGAAAAAAAAAAAAAAAAAAAAAAAAAAAAAAAAAAAAAAAAAAAAAGAGAAAAGAATAAGTGATTGAAGAAAGGTTCCAAAACACCAATTCTGGGCGTAAATTGTCTAAATTCTCCCTTTTTGTTCAAAAGTTGAGTTTTCATTCAAAAGTGAATTCTAAGTTGATTAAAATGCTTTGCTCACTATTTCTTTAAGAACCTTTGTTTTCCATATCCCTTCTTTATCCACATACCCCAAGCCCCGTTACAACCCTTGACTTCTATCTTGAGTGTTGTGTATTTCAATTTGTGGAGTTTGAACTTGGTATGAGCTTATGGTGTCACTGGTTCTCGCGTCTAAGTAGTAGCATTCCATTCATGAGATCATATCTAAAATTGATTATTAACTCCAGAATTTGCGTTCTTTGTGATACATATATGTGAGTGTCGTTTTCATGTTTACATCAATCTTCTCACATATGACTAGATTAGGGTGTGTAGTTAGAAAATCTGAGTAAAAATTGAGTGCATATCTTGAAAGGAATTGAGCAAATTCTCTAAGGCATGTTACTACATTCAAAACATGGTTTTAAATGCTTAATTGTGAACTAGTATATGGTGACTATGATTAAGAATGTACTTAAATGTGAAGATGACTAAAATCTGTGAGAATGATGATTTTTAACTTGTCATGTGCATTGGAAATCCCTAAGACGGTTGTTGGAAGGTTTAGGTTGTGTTTTACTTGTTTAGTGTCGTTTTGTTTATTTGTTTTTATTCTGTTTTGCTCGAGGACTAGCAAAAGCTAAGTGTGGGGGTATTTGATAGGAGCATATTCATGCGACTTAAATGGCTTGTTCTCGTGCATTTACGTTATGTTTCTCTCGTTATTTTAGTCTTTTATGCTTCTTTTGTGTGTTTTCAGGTTCTAAGGGCCTAGGGAGCAAGAAAGTGCATTTTGAGGCCATTTGGAGCATTTTTGGGCATGGATTGGATAGCTTATCCATGGAGCCAAGAGGATGGACGAATTTGAAGGCCTTGTATGCACTTGAAGACACAAAACAATGGCTCTAGCCCAATCAAACACATTATGCCATACAAACCAACCTATTTTAGGCCCATTCTATGTACTTAAACCCTAGCCCTTTAAACTAATTCATTTATCACTGATCAAACCATTCACTTATCACTCACCACATATCATTCACTTATCACTTAACATATCATTCATTTATTTCACTTCCATACTCCTCTTAATTCCACATGCATTCTCACACATGCACATCATTCACTCACATTTCCACCATTCATTCTTTATTCCTTTCCAAACATCTCACATGCATTTCCACCTTCCTACTTCATCATTTCACCACATTCTCCCTCTTTAACTCACATGCATTCATCATAATTCACAACACAAAACAACTTCATTGCCATGGGTTCCCATTTCCTTTCCAAACATCTCACATGCATTTCTTCATTATTTCCTAACCCTACATGCATTATTTATTGCATCTTCACATGCATTCACACACACTTTACACATTCAAACCGTGAGCTCCCATTCCTATATGCCATTTTCAGATTTCCACCCACTAACCTAGTCATCAACACATGCACTTCCACCTTTCATCCACAATGATTCATGATTCATTCACTTTGCATCCTTTAAATCACATACTTTTCCATCATTAATTAGCCACTTGCATCTTAAACAAACAACCATATGTTCCCTCCACTACTCCTATAAATACCCTTGCATTCATTCATTCAATTCATATCTCATATTTCCATTCACAACACTTCACACAACACAAATACACATCCATTGCCGCAATTCCCCTTCCATTTTCTGTGCAGTTTTTCTCCTTCATTGCAGCCACTATCCAACCACTTCCCATCCCTCCAAAACACTTCACATAATCCCCAAAGCTCACCTTAGACCTTGTGCTACAACAACGAGGAAGAAAAGAGTGCTTAAACGTTCATACAATTCAAGTTTGAGTTGTTGGAATGTTTAGGTGTTTCTTTGATTTCAAAGTTATGAGGAACTAAACCCCCTTTAGCTAGGGGGTGATTCGAAACTATGTTTATATTTGCATTTTGAATTGATTACGTTTGGTTGGAATTTCATAAGTTGTGGATTCAATTCGTTTAACTGTTTGATTGATAACTTATTTATGTATGTTCATTGAGATTGCAAGCTTAATTTTCATGCATAAATATGACGCTAGAATATAAGTGAATTTCACCTAATCGTTATGAACTTATATTCACAAGTAGTAGAGGTTGCTTATAAACAATCGCGTTAAACGAATTCTTGGCATAAGTTTCATGCGTATTCCATAGTAACGAATGCCTCGTCAATGTTTATGATTTCCGTTGAACTTAATGATCTTGGTTAAATGTCTCTATCATGCGTATTCCATAGTTAGGGACTTTGATTAAGAATAATTTGGTTGTAATGCGTATTCCATTCAATCCAACGAATTTAGGGAAATCTGAAAGTTAATCTAAGCGGATCTAATTAACTTGGATCATTGAGTTTCACAACTTATCGAAAGACCAACTGAGAATCAATTTTGTTTGCAAGTGTAACATGTGTGGAGAAGAACCCCTTGGCTATTCCATCATCCATATTTTTATCACATTCATATTTACATTTTGCCTTTAATTATATTCTGTCTTTTTAATTTAATATCGTCCAACCACAATTCCCCCCCCCCTATTTTGTTAAGTCTTAATCATTCGTATTTGTTTTATTTTTGTATCTTTAAGCTTTTGGAGTCATAAACAATTGCAAATTCGTCTAAATCAAGTTCTAGCTTCTATTTGAGTCAATTTGATTGTTTTAGACAATTTGAGTTTTTCAAAGCCTTTCTGAGTCATAGTAGTCTTGTTAAGAGTATTTTAATTTAGTTTTTATGTTTTTAAGTCAATTTAGAAGGTTTTAGCAAGCCCTCCTAATCCCCGGTCTAGAACGATCCCTCACTTATCCATTCTACTACAATTGTCAAACGAGGGTTTAATTTGAGTGTCAAGTAATTCTCGCATCACGTCATATTCATGCATGAAAATTAAGCGCGCATTCTTAATAAACATACATAAATAAGTTATCAATCAAACGGTTAAACAAATTGAATCCACAACTTATGAAACGCAATTAGAAGTAATCAAATCAAAATGCAAGCATAAACATATATTTCGAATCCCCCCCTAGCTAAAGGGGGGTTTAGTTCCTCATACAAAACAAAGAGAATTGAAATTAAACATTGAAATCAAAGAAACGCCTAAACATTCCAACAACTCAAACTTGAATTGTATGAACGTTTAGGCCCTCTTCTCTTCCTCTTTATTGTAGCATAAGGTCTAGGGATAATTGGTTTGGGGGATGGAAGTGTGGAATGGAAGAGGAGTGGTGGAGAAGTGGAAGGGGAATGGAAAAATGGTTTTTGGATTATAAGGGGAGAGATGGGAAGCTCACGGCTAAGAGAGAAAGGGATGTGTTTGTGGTGTGTTGTGTATGAAAATGAGATGATGCTTGAATGAATGAATGCAAGGGTATTTATAGGGGGAATGGGAGAATATGTGGGTGATTGTTTAAGAGTGAATGTGGTTGTTATGATTGAGAGTGCATGTGGATGAAATAATGATGGAAAAAGAGCTAGGTTGTTGGTGTGTGAATGCATGTGTTGAATTGGTGGTGCAATGATGAAAGAGTAAGTGCATGTGTGTGTGAATGGTGGTGCAATGATGAAAGAGTAAGTGCATGTGTGTGTGAAAAAGTAAGTGCATGTGTGTGTGAATGGTGGTGTAATGATGAAAGAATAAGTGCATGTGTGTGTGAATGGTGGTGCAATGATGAAATAGGAAGGTGGAAATGCATGTGAGATGTTTGGAAAGGAATAAAGAATGAATGGTGGAAATGTGAGTGAATGATGTGCATGTGTGAGAATGCATGTGGAATTAAGAGGAGTATGGAAGTGAAATAAATGAATGATATGTTAAGTGATAAGTGAATGATATGTGGTGAGTGATAAGTGAATGGTTTGATAAGTGATAAATGAATTAGTTTAAAGGGCTAGGGTTTAATTACATAGAATGGGCCTAAAATAGGTTGGTTTGTATGGCATAATGTGTTTGATTGGGCTAGAGCCATTGTTTTGTGTCTTCAAGTGCATACAAGGCCTTCAAATTCGTCCATCCTCTTGGCTCCATGGATAAGCTATCCAATCCATGCCCAAAAATGCTCCAAATGGCCTCAAAATGCACTTTCTTGCTCCCTAGGCCCTTAGAACCTGAAAACACACAAAAGAAGCATAAAGGACTAAAATAACGAGAGAAACATAACGTAAATGCACGAGAACAAGCCATTTAAGTCGCATGAATATGCTCCTATCATCTTCCTCACCTCTGAGGCCGCAAAGCCTTTCGAAATACTCAAATTCTTCTTCTTCCCCAAAGATGATACCAGATGCCTGGAGTACAGATGACCCAGGAGGAAACGCTAGATTGAAGTGTGCTGATTCATTCACCGCTTCTTCAAAAGCAAAGGTATCTCATATCATCAAGGTCAAAAGCAAAAGTATCTCATATCATGCTCTTTCCCTGTCTTTTTCTTTGTCCTTGTTCTTACTCGCATGGCAAAGTAAAAGAAGCGATCAGCCGGCACTTGGAGTCAGTCTTCCGATTTGGAGCCAACTGCCTGGAATCTATTCCTGATTGCTTACCTAGCGTTGTTCTCAAGTAGTCATCTTCAACGGTTGATACACTTCCAGAGAAGGGACAACTTCTGCAAAAGGAAGCGAGTAAGGCAAGTGAAAATGATACATTGAAGCATGTAGAGACAAGCAACAACTGCATATGCTGAGCTATCCTCTAACCCTCTTCAATACGAATTGGAAAGATTGAACAAAGAAACAGATAAAAGGAGGAAGCTCAGACCTTCGGGGAAGACCAAAAGAATCCTGCTGCCCAGTTCAAGAGTAGCACAAAGGAAAATCAACGATGGGCGGAAACCAGTTCAAGAGTAAGCCTGTGGAATCACAAAGATCAAAGCCTCAATGCAATCACTAAGGAGAAGAGGGAATTTACACTCCATAACTAGATTTGCGTCCCTAAACTCTTCTCTTTGTTAATTACATTCTGCCATGTTTAGTATGTTTAGTTGTTTTTTGTGTGTTTACTTATGTTTTGTGTGAATCTATGCTTAAAACATTGAGGACAATGTTTGATTTAAGTGTGGGGGGGGGGGGGGGTAACTAAGTATATTTTGATGCAAATTCGTGGGATTTTATCACCCATAACTTCAAATGTTGTTCCTTGCTGTTTTAAGGTGTTTTTAAGTTGTTTTAGAGTGTTTTAGTATGTTTTGTTTTATAACTCCGAAAATCACATAAAAATTTGAAAAACATGTTTTGAAAAGCCTAAAAAGAGTGTTTTGAGTCGTTTTTGTGTGTTTGTGTCTTAGGGTACCTTCCAACACAATGATAAGGATTTGGTTTGTAATTGCATGACTGTTAAAGAGAGTTATAAACATGGATGAAAGTTTGATTTACTCTTGGTATATGCTTGGTTATGGTTATAATGTATGACTTCACATGCAATCATAAAAGAAAAATTCGTTTTTGTAACATGCTTGAAGGAAGAAACTGATGCGAGAATTATACGCGCATAAATTAAACCCTCTTTTTGACAATTGTAGTATAAGTATAAGTAGGGATCGTTCTGGACCGGGGATTAGGAGGGATTGTTAATCACTTGGATTTGACTAAAAAAACGTAAAATAAAGTTTAAAACACTATACTAGACTCAAAGAATGCAAAACTAAACTTTAAATCACTAAGACAAACCAAAGACTCAAAATGCTTTAAAACATAAACTAAATTGAACAATAAGGAAAAAGGGGGGAAGAGTTTTGATTTGACGAAAATTGAAATAACAAAACAAGTTAATAAACTAAGCAGAATGTAAATGTGAATATGGATGATGGAATAAATGGAATGAAGGCTAGCTAAGGGGTTCTTCTCCACACATGTTATACGTGCATACAAGATTGATTCTCAGTTGGTCTTTCGATAAATTATGAAACTCAATGCTCCAAGTTAATTAGGTCCGCTTAAATTAACTTTCAGATTTCCCTAAATTCATTGGATTGAATGGAATACGCATTACAACCAAATTATTCTTAATCAAAGTCCCTAACTATGGAATACGCATGATAGAGACATTCAACAAAGATCATTAAGTTCAATGAAAATTAGAAGTGTTGACGAGGCATTCGTTACTATGGAATACGCATGAAACTTATGCCAAGAATTCGTTTAACGCGATTGTTTATAAGCAACCTCCACTACTTGTGAATATAAGTTCATAACGATTAGGTGAAACTCACTTATATTCTAGCGTCATATTCATGCATGAAAATTAAGCTTGCAATCTCAATGAACATACATAAATAAGTTATCAATCAAACAGTTAAACGAATTGAATCCACAACTTATGAAATTCCAACCAAAAGTAATCAATTCATATTGCAAATATAAACATAGTTTCGAATCACCCCCTAGCTAAAGGGGGATTAGTTCCTCATTACTTTGAAATCAAAGAAACACCTAAACATTCCAACAACTCAAACTTGAATTGTATGAACGTTTAGGCACTCTTCTCTTCCATTCCTCATACGTACAAAACAAAGAGAATTGAATTTAAACTTTGAAATCAAAGAAACACCTAAACATTCCAACAACTCAAACTTGAATTGTATGAACGTTTAGGCCCTCTTATCTTCCTCGTTGTTGTAGCACAAGGTCTAAGGTGAGGTTTGGGGAATTATGGAAATGGATGAGGAATGGTGGAAATGGAAAGATGGTTTGGATTCTAAGGAAGTGTTTGAGGGGTGTTGTGTTGTGAAATGGAATGAGATGTGAATTGAATGAATGAATGCAAGGATATTTATAGGAGTAGTGGAGGGAACATATGGCTATGTCATTTGTAGGTGAAGTAGGTGGATGTTGTAGGTGAAGTAGGTGGATGTTGTAGGTGAAGTGGATGTTGTAGGTGAAGTAGGTGGATGTTGTAGGTGAAGTGGGTGGATGTTGTAGGTGAAGTGGGTGGATGTTGTAGGTGAAGTAGGTGGATGTTGTAGGTGAAGTGGATGTTGTAGGTGAAGTAGGTGGATGTTATGTTAAGTGATAAGTGATAAGTGATATGATATGTGGTTATGATATGATAAGTGGTTAAGTGGTGATGATAAGTGATAAGTGATTAAGTGATATGATATGTGGTGATGATAAGTGATAAGTGCATGTGGGTTAACTAATGAAGGAAATGCATGTGCAATGACAATGTGTTAGAATGGATGTGTGTTATGCATGGCATGATTGGGATTAGGAAAGGTTTAAATGTCCTAAAACTAAAGAGAACAAGGTTCCAACACTTTGGCTCCAATTAGGTCTTCAATTTCGTCCAACACTTTGGCTTCAAGCATAAGCTATCCGTCCTTAGCCCAAAAGTGCTCCAAAAGTCTCCAAAATGCATCTTTTTGCTCCTTTAGCCCTTTGGACCTACAAACACACGAAAATAGCTTAAAGTACTAAAATAACTAAAGAAACATAACGTAAATGTACGAGAACAAGCCATTTAAGTCGCATAAATATGCTCCTATTAGAAACTCATAATAACGCTACATCCCTGTGAGACTCGAGCCATTACTTTCTTTGGAGAGTTATTTTCTGTGATTCTTTGTTTTCTAAAGTTGTTGCATGATCTCATTATCCTTGCTTGGTTGCTACTTAGAATGCAATTGTATCATGATAGAACTAAATGCTAGAACTTATATCCGTTTCATTCAAAGCATGACATTGAATTGCATAATATATCAAGATGAAGTTGTGTAGTTGCCACCATAGCCAAATAAGCCTTATTTCCCATATTTCGTATATATTAGTTTTAACCCCATTGAACCTCGTTTAGCCTATTTTCTTTGCTAACCACATCACCCCTTACCTAGCCTAGAGTAGGACTTTCCTATACCCTTGTTCTTGAAGTATAGTGAGCATGACTTAAATGAATTCCTTTTGAGTTACATTATGCAAGAAAATGAGTGTGGGGGAGTAAAAGTTTGTTCTTACGTTTATATGTATGTTTTGAGATTCAAAAGAAAAAGAAAAAAAAAAAAAGAAAGAAAAGGAGTGAAAATAAGTAAGAATGAACTCACGAGTGTTGATGGTTGAAGAAAGGGTCCAAAAAGTTGAATATGGCCCTAAGTTTTGTGTGATTCCCCCTTGAGTGATCAAAGTTGACTTCTGCGTTCTAAAGGGAATTCTAAGTGCCTAATTCAATACTTTGCTCACTATTGCTTTAAGAACCTTTGTTTTCCATATTCCTTCTTTGTTATCCAAACACCTTTAGCCCCGTTACACCCCTTTGACTTCTATCTTGATCGTTATGTGTTCAATAATGTGGAGTTTGGAATTGATATGAGCTTATGGAATCACTGGTTCTCATTCTAAGTAGGAGCATTCTATTCATGAGATCATATTCATGTCATTATCGTAAATCCAGAAAATGCTTTCTTTGTTATAACATATGTGAGATACTAGTCTTTCATGTTTACATCAATCTCTCACATATAACTAGTGTAGGGTGTGTAGTCAGAAAATCTGTGTGAAAATAGAGTGCATTCTTGTAAGGATTTGAGGGAATTCTCTAAGGCATGTTACTACATTCAAATCATGGTTTTCAATGCTTAATTGTGAACTAGTATGTGGTGACTATGAGTAAGAATGTACTTAAGTGTAAAGATGGCTAAAATCTGTGGGAATAATGATTTTTAACTTGTCATGTGCATTGGAAATCCCTGAGACGTTTGTTGGAAGGTGTAGGTTGTGTTTTGTTCGTTTTGTCTAGTTTCGTGTTCTTTTGTTGTTTTGTTTTGCTCGAGGACTAGCAAAAGATAAGTGTGGGGGTATTTGATAGGAGCATATTCATGCGACTTAAATGGCTTGTTCTCGTGCATTTACGTTATGTTTCTTTAGTTATTTTAGTACTTTAAGCTATTTTCGTGTGTTTGTAGGTCCAAAGGGCTAAAGGAGCAAAAAGATGCATTTTGGAGACTTTTGGAGCACTTTTGGGCTAAGGATGGATAGCTTATGCTTGGAGCCAAAGTGTTGGACGAAATTGAAGACCAAAGTGTTGGAACCTTGTTCCCTTTAGTTTTAGGACATTTAAACCTTTCCTAATCCCAATCATGCCATGCATTCACACCATTCTCTCCCAAAACCGTGCATCTCCACAATCCCATTCATCAACACATGCATCCACATGCATTCACCCTTTAAACCATTAAATCCACATGCTTTCCTATTCAATTAAATCAGCCACATGCATTCATCATCATAACCTAGCTGTCATTCCACTTCATTGCACATGCATCTTCAAATAAATCAGCCATTCCACATGCATATTCAACCTAGCTGTCATTGCACATGCATTCACTCTTTAATTCACATGCATTCACTCTTTAATTCACATGCATTTACTCTTTAATTCACATGCAAAACACCTCCATTCCATCTCCCATTTCAAATTGCATTCCATAATCATTCACTCACCTTTAATCCACATGCATCTTCCATAAATCAAATCAGCCACATTCACCACCACATTCACTCATTGCCGTGCACATTCACTCACCACAAACATTCCACATGCATTCATCAACATATCTAGTTGTCACTCACATGCATTTCCTTCATCAATTCCAACCCATATGCATCCTTTAATCATTCAAACATGCACCCACATTCCCTCCTAGCTGTCATGTTCCCCCCATTTCACCTATAAATAAGCATCCATTGCATTCATTCTCATTCATCCTTCCACATTTCAGAATGTAGACATCAAAACTCCCTTGTGCCGTGCCCTCCCTTACAATCCAAACACCATCCTTCCATTTTCACCACTCCCCAAACCATTCACACCATCAAACTATCCTTAGACCTTGTGCTACAACGAAGAGAAAGATAAGAGGGCCTAAACGTTCATACAATTCAAGTTTGAGTTGTTGGAATGTTTAGGTGTTTCTTTGATTTCAATGTTTAAATTCAATTCTCTTTGTTTTGTACGTATGAGGAATGGAAGAGAAGAATGCCTAAACGTTCATACAATTCAAGTTTGAGTTGTTGGAATGTTTAGGTGTTTCTTTGATTTCAAAGTTATGAGGAAATTCGAAATATATGTTTATGCTTGCATTTTGATTTGATTACTTCTAATTGCGTTTCATAAGTTGTCGATTCAATTTGTTTAACCGTTTGATTGATAACTTATTTATGTATGTTTATTGAGAATGCGCGCTTAATTTTCATGCATGAATATGACGCTAGAATATAAGTGAGTTTCACCTAATAGTTACGAACTTATATTCACAAGTAGTGGAGGTTGCTTATAAACAATCGCGTTAAACGAATTCTTGGCATAAGTTTCATGCGTATTTCATAGTAACGAATGCCTCGTCAACACTTATAATCTTCATAGAGTGTAATGATTCTTGCTTGTATCTCTATTATGTAATCATGTAGGGGACTTGTGGGGAATGTTTTGGGTTGTCGTATGCAATCATCCAATTCAATAACGTTAGGAAGATTTGAAAGTTAATTTAAGCGGACCTAATTAACTTGGAGCGTTGAGAATTAATGATTTGTTGAAATGCAATTGGAAATCGTTTTATTATGCAAGTATAACATATGTGGAGATGAACCCCGTAGCTAACTTTCCATCCATTCAATTCCATCAATTTCATCTTTAACTTTTGGAGTTCTTTCTTCTTTTGTTTCTGTTTTCATGTTTAATTTAACTTGTTGTTCAATTTTATTAAACATGTGGAACTAATTTCTTTTTAGTTAGAGGCGAATTTGAAGCCATGTACATATGTTGGTTATGATTTGATTTACTCCAGTTATGCATTCATGAACTTTAGATGTGGTTTACTTTTCTGTTTTGATTAAGAACTTGTTTATGTATGTGGGTTGAGGGTCGACACTTAATTTGCATGCCTAAACTTGATGCTAGGATATAAGGGAATTTCACCTAATCGTTATGAACTTATATTCATGAGTAGTAAAGATCGCTAGTCACGATTGTGTTTAGTAAACCCTAGGCTGGATTAACATGCGTATTCCATAGTTATGAATGCCTAGTCGATGTTTATGATTTCCGTTGAACTTAATGATCTTTGCTAAATGTCTCTATCATGCGTATTCCATGGTTAGGGACTTTGATTAGGAATAATTTGGTTGTAATGCGTATTCCATTCAATCCAATGAATCTAGGGAAATCTGAAAGTTAGTTTAAGCGAACCTAATTAACTTGGAGCATTGTCATTTATCGTTCGTTGAAGTCATAACTGGGAATCAAATTATATGCTTATGTTCATGTGTGGATAAGGAACCCTCTACTAGTTTTTCATCATTCTATTTCATCACATTCATATTTACATTTTGCTTTAAATTACAATTTGTTCATTTAGTTTAATTTCGTCCAAATTTCAATCCCCCTTTACTTTATTGTCCAAATTAGTTAGAAAGTGTCTTAGTTTGTGTTTATAAGTGTTTTGATTCAATTTGTTGCACAAATTCGTCCAAATTCACCAAAGTGCTCAAAACTGCCCAGAAAGTGTTTTTAAGGCAGTTTTGAGTGTTTTGGGTGATGTTTGAGTCTTTTGGTTTGTTTTAGCGTTTTAAAGTTTAGTTTTACATTCTTTGAGTCTAGTTTAGTGTTTTATATTGTGTTTTTACGTTTTTGAGTCAAATCCAAGTGATTAACAATCCCTCCTAATCCCCGGTCCAAAACGATCCCCACTTATACTTATACTACAATTTGACGAAAAGAGGGTTTAATTTGTGTGCGTATAAATTTCGCATCACTAGTCACTCTCCCTGAGAGAAGACATAGCACGTACTGATCTTAACGGACTGTCAATGCCCAATTGACAATCCTATGATCAGGAACGTTTAGGATATGTCAACGAAAGAATGGTCTCATGAATCTAACTTCTTTAGATCGCATTCTTCCAATCACATATTCCTTGGACTTATCGTTTAAGCATATAACATTTATATGAGACGGCTCAAACAATAATCTTTGCCCTTTACATTTAAACTACATTAGTTTAACTTTGTGAAATGTCCGTAAAGTATCATCATATGATTGGTTTTAGGGCACATTTCCAACAAATTGTGTTTATCAAAAGGTCATAGGGGATGCAGTGGTATTTCTAGTGTTATATGTAGATGACATATTACTATTCGGGAATGACACTGCAGTACTTTGTTCTGTAAAAGTGTGGTTGTCCAAAACCTTCCACATGAAAGATCTAGGAGATGCATCTTATGTACTTGGGATAAAGCTCTATCGTGATAGAACCAGAAGACTAATTGCATTATCCCAATCTATGTACAATGATAAGGTGCTAAGTAGGTTCCAGATGGAACAATCTAAGAAAGGTTTTCTTCCTGTGAGACATGGAATTCACCTTTCTAAGTCCTTGGGACCTAAGACTCCTGAAGAGATACGGCAAATGAATACTATTCCTTATGCTTCCGCCATAGGAAGTCTCATGTATGCCATGATATGCACAAGGCCTGATATCGCATATGCTGTGAGCATTACTAGTCGATATCAATCTAACCCAGGATCAGAACACTGGGCAGCTATCAAGACGGTCCTTAAGTACTTAAGAAGAACTAAGGACATGTTCCTCGTTTATGGAGGAGCGACAGAGTTGCGAGTGGAAGGCTATACAGACGCAGATTTCCAATCTGACGTCGATGATAGAAGTTCCAACTCCGGATATGTATTCACTCTGAATGGTGGGGCTGTCAGCTGGAAAAGCAAGAAACAAAGTGTAATTGCTGATTCCACGACAGAGGCTGAATATGTCGCTGCAGCTGAAGCCGGCAAAGAAGCGTTCTGGATGAAGAAGTTCATCACTGAACTTGGAGTGGTTCCAACCATTACATCACCAGTAACTTTGTACTGTGATAATAGTGGGGCGATAGCTCAAGCCAAGGAACCCAGGGCACATCAAAAGAACAAGCACTTTGATAGGCGCTTTAATATCATTAGAAGATATGTTGCCGAGAGGAAAGTCAACATCCTCAAAGTTACTTCAGCCGATAACGTAGCAGATCCACTAACGAAGCCAATGTCTCAAATCCAACTTGACCGCCATATGGAAAAGATGGGTATTAGATACATGGGAGGATGGCTTTGAGTGCAAGTGGGAGATTGTTGGAAGTATGCCCACAAAGCCACTCATTTGATGTAATAGCTTTTTGGAATACTTAATGTATTAAACTTTTATATGTTTAATGGAGGGCAAAGCTTATTGTTAATCACTATTTATTGTATCTTGTGTTTAAGCAATAAGGGAATCCAAGGAATGTATTTGATCTAAGAGATAAGTGATCTAAGTAAGTTAGATTTTTGAGACCTTTCTCTTATGTTCATTCCTAAAACGTTCCTAGCCATAGGGTTGCCAATTGGGCATTGACAATCCGCTAAGGTTAGTATGTGTTATTTCGACTCAAGTATGGATATGACAAGTCTCAAGTCATTTAGTGTTGGACACTAAGACAAACACATAGGTGCTCGAAAGAGTAATCGAGTACACTGAACTATGATCAAAAGAGAGTTCAAACATACATGTCATGTAAGAACTCGATGGTTACAATATGCAAAGTAGTCCTTTGACCTGAGGCATCATAGATGTCTAATGGTTAGGTCCTTGATCTTTGATCGTGTCAAATGGCATTCCTTTGGAGTGTCCACAGCATGGTTGGGGTCAAGCTATCTAGTCATGTAGGCATATGAATGCACAACAAGGGATCTCTAACCTTCCATGGTGGAAGGAGAATACTCTAAGATATCATTCGAGAGTCTTTGGCCAAAGCATATGAATATGACTTAGGAAGTTTGTTCCAAATCTTATTCAAGCGAATCATATAGGGAAGTATCACATTGGATAGTAGACATGAAACAAACTATCACTTCAACAATGTGATTAAGAGTATTGTATTAGAGAAGGACCGTATTGCATTGTAGTTGTAACTGGATAGGTTCTGTTGGAAATGTGCCCTAAAACTAATCATATGATGATACTTTACGGACATTTCACAAAGTTAAACTAATGTAGTTTAAATGTAAAGGGCAAAGATTATTGTTTGAGCCGTCTCATATAAATGTTATATGCTTAAACGATAAGTCCAAGGAATATGTGATTGGAAGAATGCGATCTAAAGAAGTTAGATTCATGAGACCATTCTTTCGTTGACACATCCTAAACGTTCCTGATCATAGGATTGTCAATTGGGCATTGACAGTCCGTTAAGATCAGTACGTGCTATATCTTCTCTCAGGGAGAGTGACTAGTCTCGAGTCATTGGTGTGTGTGACATCAAGATAAGTACGTAGGTGCTCAATAGAGAATGAGTTCACTGAACACAATCAACGAAGAGTTCTCATATTCATGTCACATGAGAACTCATGGTTGGGATAATGCAAATTAGTCTTTTGACCTGAGGCATCACAGTTGTCTTGTGGTTAGGTCCTTAATCTTTGATTATGTCAAAGTCACTCCATCAGGAGGGTGTCCACGGCATCATTGGGGTTAAGCCACTTAGCCATGGAGGCAAGTGAATGCGCAACAAGGGATCTCTAACCTTCAAACTGTTTGAGGGAGAATACTCTATGATATGATTAAGAATCTTTGGCCAAAATATGAATGAGATTTAGGAATGTGTTCCAAATCACATTCAAGGTAATCATATAAGCACAAGACTCACATTAGATAGTAGACATGAATAAACTATCAAACCAAACAATGTGGTCAAGAGTATTGTATTAGAGAAAGACCGTATTGCATTTGTAATCCTAAAACTGAATAGGTTCTCCACCTCTTCTGATTAGGTTGGGTAACCATGACATGCTGCTAGGCGTCAACCATGGTTTGTGGAAGCCCTAAAAGTTTATTATCACTAACGGGAGAATTGAAAGTAAGTTTCAATTCACAATCGATTTGAAAGAGTTTGAATCGCCCACTGCCTCGCTAAAAGGAACCTAATGGATCGTACACTGTGTAAGGTAGAGATTGAAGATTCAACGGAGATGAGTAAGAATAATTAAATGGTTTAATTATTTATGGCAAGGATTAATTAATATGTTAATTAATCAAACGAATAAGTTCGTTAAAGACCTCGGGATAGTTTTGGACCTTAAGGCCCAATGGGCTTCGAACGTCAAGTCCATTGACTTAAGTTGTATGACAACTTAATGAATAATGATTCACAAAGGCCCAAATAGCCCAATAAATCCCCTTAGGCCGGCCATTTAGAGGAGGGTAGTGAACTTGGCTTAATTGCAAGTTTGCCACTCCATTGTGAGGTGGTATAAAGACATCTTTATAGCCATTTCATCCTTAGGGTTTTCTTAGGAATAAAGATGAGAACAAAACCTCCCTTTGCTCTCAAAGAGGCCGGCCACCCTAGAGGAAAATATCTAGCAATCTTACTTCCTCTAGGTCACTCATTTCTTCTACAATATGCCTTGGTGTGGAGACTTAGAGGTTCTCAATTTTGGGAACTTGGAGAAACCTTTTCATCCATCCAAATCCATGGATCTAAGATGCAAGGAATGAAGGCCCTCTCTTTGGGTGATTAGCCTTTGCTTATGCAAAGAGGAATCTACAAAGGTATTGATTTCTCAACTCACTTTGTTTTGAGTTGAGTCTTGGTTCACCTATCTACTAGGCTTTGAAGTTCATGGGTTAAGTTTTGTTTTTGAGTGCATATAAACATGATTCCGCCTTTTAATTGTTAATTGCATGTTGTTGATGTTGCTCAAATGAACTTGTTTTTCACAAATCTTCCTTCAAGTGGTATCAGAGCCTAAGTCTAGTAGTTGGTGAATCCTTTTAGGTTTTGTAGTTCATAGTTTGTGATTTGAATGTTGTAATTGTTACAAGCTTTATTCTTGCTTCTTTGAATGTAAATTTTGTTAGAAAATTTGTCATCTCAAATGTTGTAGATGTAGTTCATATGAGCATGAATTTTGGAGCTAAATTTTGGTGCCATGTTTTTGGGGAAATTCGGCCAAATCCAAAGGGTGGATTTTTGGGTTCTTGTTTGACTTGTTAAAAGTGTTTTAAAGTGACTTTTGGAACCCCTATATACCCTAGTATGGTTGTATGTTATTTCCCTTAAGTTTGAGTGGTTTTGGGATGTTTTTGGGTGAAGAATGTTCATGGAGCTCTTATGGGTTTTTCATGAATGTTCTTCATTGTTCTTGATATGTTCTTGCCAAGAATAAAAGGTTTGGTGTTTTGATTCAAAGTTTTGATTTATTTCATAAAGTTTTTGTTTTGAAATATTTCTTATGTTTAAATATATTAGATATTTATTTTGAAAAATTAAAGAAATTTTAGTGGGTAGGTGTGTAATGATTTATTCCATTTCACACACCCCACTTACAAAAACTTTGAAATTTTTTTTTTATTACTTTGCTTCAAAACCGGCCACCCTACTCAATTAGGGTCCTTGTGGGGCTTTTATGCAATTACATAAAGTTTTGATACTTTCGTGTATTTGTACTTTGACCCAAAAGTTTACGTTTTTACGTAAAGGTCCAAAATCACTAAAAGGACAAATTGTTTTGCTCCTTTAATGAAGTTTTAGCTTTTGTGGAAACTTTTGGGTTCTAGTTGTAATTACATGAAGTAGTGGACTTTTGTGTTTTTACAAAGTGACCCCAAAAGTTTAAGTTTTTGCAAAATAGCCCAAAAGTTGAGGTTAATTGCACTATGGCCCAAACAAGTTGAGGTCATAGCATTTTGGCCCAAATTAGGTAGAGAACAAAATTGTTTTGTCTCTTTAAATGAGAATTGGATTTTCATTTCATTTAGCTCCATTTAAATCAATTCTATGGATACAAAAACTAAATGAAAATGTTGCATTCAAGTTTAATTAGTTAAAGCGTTAATTAATTAAACAAAGGGTGATTATGAACCTAAGCCTACTATAATTGAGCTATGTGAAAGGCCGTTTCAAATTTGTTTGAACCATGGGAATGTGTAGATTAAATTTTGGTTGTAATTTGATATGATCAATTGTTGTAAAAGAGCATAAGCTCTTCTTTACTTTAAAGTAATTTGATTTGATCAATTGTTGTAAAAGAGCATAAGCTCTTATTTA
Organism: Pyrus communis; assembly: GCF_041283825.1. Taxonomy (NCBI): domain Eukaryota; kingdom Viridiplantae; phylum Streptophyta; class Magnoliopsida; order Rosales; family Rosaceae; genus Pyrus; species Pyrus communis. Next base: position 12,684,212 of record NC_142566.1, read on the forward strand.
CATTGAAGTACTCCTTTCTTGTTTTATTCGGTATGCATGAAATTGGAGTAGTTGGGTCCAACGCCCAATAAGCCAACACGCCTTAATGTGATTAAACGCGTAACTAAAATCAATCACCATCCCTAGACCGAGATTCAACACTAGGCTCGTGTTGAATCGAATCAAAGGTTCATAGTCATCCTAAGGCCCTAAGGCAACTATATAGTCCATCAATGAATGCAAATCTTATGTTAGTAGTACCATATAGTCTTGCTTTAAAAACCGTTTTAAAAGCATAGTGGGAGTATTATATACTACTAAATCAATCATATGGACCAATAGTTGTAATAGGACCAAAATGTTTTAATTGGATTAAAATGTAAATTTATGTGATGAGACCTAAAACCCTCAACAAACCATTATTAAGTTGATAAGCGAGAGATGCTTTGAAGATCTCTTCGTGGCCTTCCACCGTGGTGGGCTCCAATCGTTTGTGACTTGTACACCAGCTTCACCCTATCATGGGGGAGTACAAAGTGCATGCTTACACTCAGGAGGAGTCCATAAACATATGATGAGGTAAGTGTAGGCAACGAGGATGGCCGATATCATATCATTGTGAGGCTATTCTTGAACCCCTTCATGAACTAAGCATGGTGGGAATAACTTAACTAAGTGCAATGGTGCCGATATCGTATCATCGTGAGGCCACATTCTCTAGAGGCCAAACTAGATGGGTAATTACAAGAGTTGTAAATGAGTAAAGTGTTATTCTCTCATCATTATTTTTGCTAACCGATATCGTATCATCGTGAGGTGGGCTTGGTAATGGTGAGTCTCCCATACCTCGCTAAGAGTTCAACAAAACTCTCGAATTCCGATGAGGGATATGGAATTTGCCAAAAATAGTGGGTGGTGCTATTTGATTTAAAGACCCGAATCAAATGGCTTAAAATCAATCAATTTATATTCGTTATGTATTTGTTTACCAATATATTTGCAAACGCTATCCAAAACTTGACAAAGAAAAGCCGAATGCTTTAATTTCCGGACTTAGTTCTACAATCCCATAGATTGTCTTTAATGGCTTGTAGATGTAACTAAGTAGTCTCATCCTCACAATCTTCCTATTGATAATGTATCATTGGAAGAATATGTTAGATAAGTCTAACATGACAAGGACAACACTTTTAATGTCATAATTCTTCAAATACAAATTGTTGTATGAAGAAATAAGAGTTGCTTTGAACAACCCTTAATCAACACAAACTTTAGTGCTTGTTTCTTTGTTACATAAACAAGGAACTTTTGAAGTAAGCACAAGGGCATGGACGCTTTATGTGCCATGATTCTTCACTTACAAATTGTTGTATGAAGAAATGAGAGTTGCCTTGAACAACTCTTGAAAGTTTGTAATTATGTTTAGAACATAATGGTTGGTTGACAAAAATAGTCCATCAACATGGACTTATGATGATTTTGAATCATTGAGTGTTGAAGTGTTAAACCACTTAACGAGACGGAAATTAGGCAAGGACTTCACTTTTGTGTCCCTATCCTAATGGTTCACTAAGTTTATTGTAAACTATATAGTGAACAATAACCACACACTCTCCAAATTGTTTGATGTGTATAACACAATTGAAATAAGTTTCAAGAGAGATAGTGGGAGTTTAGGGACCATGACTATTGTAGTCAAAGGAGAAGTCAAATGAAGAAGGCAAAATAACTCCAAGGGAACAAACTTTCTTTATGAAAGGATGGACATTGGAAGGGGTATTTGCAAGAAATGTCTTGCAAGTGTCAAGAACACACCTTTCGAAGGTGTTGTAATATGTTCTTGAAATAGTTCAAAACAGTTGGTTCTTCTACTTGAATGCTTGATTCCGTATTAGTAACTATGTTTTACAATTGTTGTAAAAGTGTGCTAATAAAAAGTAGAAGATTAATGAGAGAAGAGAAAGTACTTCACATTCGGAAAGTGAATAAAATATAGATCTCTGCGAAAGCGGATTGTACTTACTTCCTCATATTAACTACCAAAGAAATTGGAAAATACTAAAGATTGTCTTTACATTCCAATTTTAAGGAACTTAAATCCGTCACTATAGTAGAGATGGATAAATGTTTTGTTTGACAAAAACATTGTTCTTTATTAATCAATAATTAGATTATTGTAATTTAATTGGTTGTCTCTATAGTAGAGATGATGTGGTAGTTTAACTGTTTAGAATACGATGATGCTTAAAACCCAAAAGGTTGCAAGGTAGTGACTAATCCCAACTGAGTTGTGATACCTCTAAAACATAAGTTATGAGTTGGTCATAGATGGATGCTTTGGATCGTTAGATCCGGATCCAATACCTTCTTGTTAAAATTGTATAGAGGCGAAATGTTCGAATCTTTATTCTTTTGGAAAGAAGAAAGAATCACAAAGTTGTTGAGGTTAATTCACTTAGATGTTAGTGGCACTTGTCCACAACATAATACTACTCATGTTGTATGACATTCACCAAAGATCACTCTCGGTTGGACTATAGTTTATTTTGAATAAACACAAGTCCGAATACTTTGCAAAAGGTTTCAAAGAATTCAAGAAATGTAAGTAGATGAGTAAGACGTCTAAAGTATTTACCTCCTTAGATTTGATCCAAGGAAAAAGTAACACTTTAGATTAATTTCCTTGAAAAATATCAAGGAAAGTAGCATCGTAAGATAATGAATTTCTCCATTAGGAGAAGAATGAACATGAATAAGATTTAGTTCGTTGGACATTATCAATTACCCATATATATATGATATATACTTCTAAGACAACCTAGTTCCTATACCACAAGCTCCAAGGTAGTCCAGAAGGATTTATAAACCGTCTCAGTTGAATGGTTTGAACTTTATGACTATGTCATAGAGTTGCACCTCTTAATTCGAAAGAAATAAGAATGAAAATCCTTATGACTACATTGAGTGTATATACGATATATACTCAAGGAAATGGTAAAGTACCATTTGACCCGAAATAATGAAACCTTCACAGCTAATTGGTAGCTTAAGGTGACTACACTCAAAGAGAATGGTTGACTTTGAAGAAACCATCTTTGACGTAGTCTTGGTTTCAATTAATTCGAAGATTGCTAGCTACAACTAAATGGTGATTTAATGTTTGGACATAATATGGGTTTCCGAAACCATTATTAAGATAGTCTTGATAATATATGTCTAAAACTATAAATCACAAGACAGGTTAGTTGTAGAGATCCATCCATCATGGATCTTAGCAAGCTAGTGGGAGCTATAAGCGTCTTATGAGAAAAGATCAAATTGTTTGATTTCTCATAAAGATGTAAATGAATCTTTTGTTTACTAGGTTTACAAAAGATTAGTGGGAGTTAATCGTATTCCTAAATTTAAATACATATATATGATATATTAATTTTTGGAAATGAAAAGAGTACTTCTTCGTTAAAGTTATTCTATAACGATAGAATGAATATGGGAGATATAGTCTATATAATGGAATGGAAATCTATAATGATATATTTCAAGATATAATTGGATTATATCAATCCCTAAAATAGACAAGAGATGCTAGGAAGTTTCTCATTTGATGATAAACTTCAATTAGAATGACAATTCTAGTGAGACTAGGAAGTTGTTCTTCTCAAAGGGAATGTACCCTTTGACTCCCAAAGAAATAATGCGTAAATAGAATCCTTTCTGCATAAGCAGAAAGGTGATTTATGCATTTCATATTGTATGAAAAACATTGATATAAGATGTACCTAGAAAGGTACAAGACAATATCAGTGCAAGCCCAGGATCAGAACCATGGCAAATGTCAAGTGAGTCCTTAAGTATTTGAGAAATACTAAAGGATATATTACTCAATAATTGAGATAGAATTAGAGTAACGTAATGGAAGCGTAAATGTATTAGATTATGAATCTAATCCATCATTGGAAATTTCTTCATTATGAATGAAGAGATAAACATATATCTCTTTATTATGACTAAAAAGATATTTGGATGGAAACATTAAAGTAATGACTTTAGTGTGTTCCATTATGATTGCAAAATATATTGCCATATAGAAGTTTACAACAATGTTGTTTGGATGGGAAAGTTCATTTATGAACTCTCTATTCGGTTCCAACCAGAAAGTGTATGACACTAATGGGGCGATAGCTCAAGCCAGGGAATCAAGGTCTCATCAAGGTCCGAACTCAAATGAGAGACTGAACCACATGATTAGGAATCATGAATAATGGTGACGTCGTTATTCTCAAGGTTGCTTCTATGGATAACATATAAATATCCATCTTGTTTAGGCCTACTACTCAGCCATTTATGAAATGAATTACAGAAGAGGCATCATCACTGATAACCAAGCTGATTGGCTCTAGTGCAAGTGGGAGATTGTTGGAAATGTGCCCTAAAACCAATCATATGATGATACTTTACGGACATTTCACAAAGTTAAACTAATGTAGTTTAAATGTAAAGGGCAAAGATTATTGTTTGAGCTGTCTCATATAAATGTTATATGCTTAAATGATAAGTCCAAGGAATATGTGATTGGAAGAATGCGATCTAAAGAAGTTAGATTCATGAGACCATTCTTTCGTTGACACATCCTAAACGTTCCTGATCATAGGATTGTCAATTGGGCATTGACAGTCCGTTAAGATCAGTATGTGCTATGTCTTCTCTCAGGGAGAGTGACTAGTCTCGAGTCATTGGTGTGTGTGACATCAAGACAAGTACGTAGATGCTCAATAGAGAATGAGTTCACTGAACACGATCAACGAAGAGTTCTCATATTCATGTCACATGAGAACTCATGGTTGGGATAATGCAAATTAGTCTTTTGACCTGAGGCATCACAGTTGTCTTGTGGTTAGGTCCTTAATCTTTGATTATGTCAAAGTCACTCCATCAGGAGGGTGTCCACGGCATCGTTGGGGTTAAGCCACTTAGCCATGGAGGCAAGTGAATGCACAACAAGGGATCTCTAACCTTCAAACTGTTTGAGGGATGATAAGTCACATTTTGCATGCATTTATATCTTCCTTATTTGGTGTCTTTGTGATTGTTTTGGATTAAACTAGTCGCGTTTTACATTGTTTTGTGTTAGTGTGCAGCCAAGGTGTAATAAGATCAATTGGAAGGCAAATGAAGGAATGTGGTGCAATTCGACCACATTGGGTGGTTCTAAACAAAGCAAAAACATGCAGATTTCTTGGTAGATATGTGAATGAATGAAGGGAGTGTTTAGCACACATCCTGCCGAGTTACTCCCTTTGGTTTTATGAAAGTTTCTTGTACATTACATAATCTTGATTATGAACCAAAGTTGCACATCACAATTAGGTTCATGATTAGAGACATTTGATCAAATCCACACATCATATGGTTGATCATATCCAAGTGAAACAAACTCAAGAAATAGGTAGATGAATGAGTATAAACTAACTTGACAAACATGGACTTAGTCGAGCAATGGTGAAACCGAATCCCTAGCTTCATTTCCATTGATATTATCCCATTACATTAGTTGTTGATTCATTTATTTGTGTTTATCTCATTTTCTCATGCTTTCAAGTTACAACAACAAATCTGTCTATTTAGATTAGTTTGATTCATTTCCAAATCTGCCTAGTTTGTTTAGTTTGATTCATTTCTTAGAGTTCTTGCAAAACAAGTAATTACATAGGTCCAATTAGTCCCTGTGGATTCGACACCCTTACTTATGCCATTATACTAAATATATTCTAGCATTAAGAAGGAAATATACATCAACAAAAATGGCGCCGTTGTCGGGGACTGATTTCAGTCCCTTGTAATTGCTTGTTTGCTTGTTTGCTTGTTTGCTATTTTGATTAGTGTCAAGGTTCATAACTTGTCAAATTGATAATTGGAAGTTGATTTAAGTTGCATACATTTCATATATGGAAAAGAATCCCTTAGCCATTCCATTATCCATTGGTTTACATCAACTTGCTTTACAATCTGCTTTTGTTATAATCTGTCCATTTAATTGCATTTCGTCCAAATACAATTTCTCCCCATAGTTTGTTAAGTCTTAAGCTTAGAATCTGTCTTATCTTGTGTTTTGAAGCATTTTGAGTCAAGCTCAAACTTAATTTTCGTCCAAAATTGAGTTTAGTGTCAAAACTGCCCAATTTGTGTTTTTAGGCAGTTTTGAGAGTTTTTAGCTTGTTTTGAGTCTTGTGAATCTGTTTTGAGTCCTTTGAGTCTTTGCTTTGTCCAAATTAGTTAGAAAGTGTTTTCATTTGTGTTTATAAGTGTTTTGATTCAAGTTTCCATCCAATTTCGTCCAAATTAGTGTAGGTGCTCAAAACTGCCCAGAAAGTGGTTTTTAGGCAATTTTGAGTCTTCTAGTTGCTGTTTTGGGTTTTAGGATTGTTTAAGTGTTCTAAGCGTTTAGTTCCACATCCCTTGAGTCTTTTCAAACGTTTTTAAGTTTATTTTTGTTCTTTTCATTGTTGTTTGCTTCTTGATTTTCATTCACACTTGTGTTACTTTGTTTCAGGTAGTATATGTCAAATAAACTTGTTGAGTTAGGCCAAAGAATTGAAAGATTAAAGGGCCACACTTTGGACAACTTTGTGCCATCAAGTTCATCCTTTAACCGTGAGGAAGAGGAAGGGAATTCACCTAGTTCAACAAGTAAAGAATCTGAGCAATTTGATTGGGAAAGAGAGGAAGAGATGGCGGGCAACCTAGATGAGCTTCGAGCTTTGGAGGACTTTGCTCAACCAATCATACCAAATTCACCTTCATGCATCTTGCTACCCACAGAAGCTAGAAACTATGATCTCAAATCTTCACATTTCCATATGTTTCCTTCATTTTATGGCTTACCTAATGAAGACCCTTTAGCTCATATTAAAGAGTTTTACAATGTTGTGAGTGGTTTACCTTTGCAGGGAGTAAGTGAAGCAAATTTGAGGATGAGAGTGTTTCCTTACACCTTGAAAGATAGGGCCAAGAGTTGGTTGATGACCCTAACACCAGGTTCCCTCACCACATGGGATGCCGTGGCTAAGAAGTTCTTGGAGAAGTTCTTTTCCACTCAAAAGACAGCCACATTAAGGGGACAAATCTTCAACTTCAAACAAGATGATGGTGAACCTTTCAATGAGTGTTGGGAGCGTTTTAAAGGCCTCTTGATACAATGTCCACACCATGGGTTACTTTTCACTTACAAATGCAAATTTTCTATGATGGACTAACCCAAAATTGTCAATCAACTGTGGATAATGCAGCAGGTGGAGCATTGAAGAAAAAGAATGCTCAAGAGTCATATAACATTTATGAGATGTTGGGATCTAATGCTCAACACAAAGATTTAAGGGGTAAGAAAGTTGGAGTTTATGAAACAAGTTCTAATCATGAGCTTTTGTTGCAGGTAGCTAACCTAGAAAGGAAGCTTGAATCCGTGCTCAACATGGTGCCAAAAGCTAATGAAGTGTGTGCCATTTGCAACATACCAAGCCATCCTACTCACCAATGTCCATCTAGGGAAGCTTACCCCGAGTATGTTCAAGAACAAGTGAACCTCATGAATTCTTACAACCAAAGACCAAGGAATGATATGTATTCTAACACATATAACCCGAGTTGGAGAGATCATCCCAACTTTTCATGGAAGAACAACAATCCAATCCAAAATTTCCAACCAAAACCTGCCACTACCCTTGAGGACACGGTTAAATTGTTAGCCCAAAACACCTTGCAATTCCAACATTCCACCAATAGCACACTCCAACAACATTCGGCAGCCCCAACCAAAATGGAGACACAATTGGGGCAGATTGCAGATGCCTTGAACCAAAGAGAGGTTGGGAAGTTTCCGAGCCAACCCGTGATACTCCAAAGGAACCAAGAGCAAGCCAAAGCAATCACTACACTTAGAAGTGGTAAGGTTATTGATAATAGAGTTGGCAATGAAGTTACTAATGAATATGATCATGTGAATGCAGGTGTCACTCAAGGAGACAATGAGAAACCAAATGAGGAACCAAGCCATGCTACTTCCTCATTTGAAGCACCAAATCTTCACAAGGCCGAGAAACCATACACTCCACCAATACCATTCCCTGGAAGACTTGCCAAGAGCAAGCAGGATAAGTCATTCAAAGAAATTTTTGATATACTAAGCAAAGTGAATGTTAACTTACCTTTGCTTGATGTCATTAGGAACATGCCGGCATATGGGAAGTTCTTCAAGGAGTTAAACAGCTACAAAAGGAAGTATGGACCACATGAGAAGGTAGTGGTGTCTGAGAATGTGAGTGCAGTTTTGCAAAGAAAACTTCCACCAAAGCTCAAGGATCCAGGAAGTTTCTCTATCAACATCACCATAGGGGACAAGAAAGTAGAGAAGGCAATGCTTGATTTGGGTGCTAGCATCAACTTAATGCCTTATTCAGTGTACCTTCAACTAGGTTTGGGAGATTTGAAAACCACCACCATTTCATTACAACTTGCAGACAGATCCATGAAATATCCAAGAGGTATAGTAGAAGATATTCTAGTTCAAGTTGATAAACTAATCTTGCCTGCAGATTTTGTAGTGTTGGACATGGAAGAAGCTCCTATACATGATCGTGAGTTGCCAATATTGCTTGGGAGACCTTTCATGGCCACGGCCAAGACCATCATTGATGTGCAAAATGGACTCCTCACTATGACAGTGTTAGGAGAGACAGTTCAATTCAAAGTGTTTGAATCTCTTTCTCATCCTTCGTCATCTCTTGATTGTTATGCCATTGATGTGCTTGATTCACTTGTATTCTCTAAGTTCTTGCAGGCACAATCGAATGAACCATTGCAAACTGTTTTGAGTCAATCTCAAGATGAGTTTGATGAGGAAGATGCACTCATGGAAGAAGTAGCTGCTTTGGAAGCATTAGCATTGTATCCTTTCAATGTTTCACCTCGTTTTGAGCCTTTAGAAACATCAATGTCACATCTAACTCCTTCCACTGTTAAGGCACCAAAACTTGAACTTAAGCCACTTCCACCACATCTAAAATATGCATATCTAGCTGAATTTGAAACTCTTCCAGTTATCATAGCTTCTGACCTCACCCCAGTTGAAGAAGATAAACTAATTAGGGTGTTAAAAGAGTTTAAATCAGCTTTTGGTTGGTCTATTGCAGATATCAAGGGAATAAGCCCTACCATGTGCATGCATAGGATCCTTTTGGAGGAAGGAGCAAAAACAAGCCGTGAGCCACAAAGAAGGCTCAATCCACACATGAAGGAAGTTGTTAGGAATGAGGTGTTGAAATTGTTAGATGTGGGGATCATATATCCCATTTCTGATAGCAAATGGGTGAGTGCTATTCAAGTGGTGCCTAAGAAGGTGGGAATCACTGTGATGAGGAATGAAAACAATGAGCTTGTGCCCACAAAGCCCACGACCAGTTGGCGTGTTTGCACCGATTACAGGAAGTTGAATTCTAGCACTAGAAAAGATTACTTTCCTATGCCTTTCATAGATCAAATGCTTGAGAGATTGGCAGGTTACTCACATTATTGTTTTCTGGATGGATACTCAGGTTACAATCAAATTGCAATCGCTCCGGAGGATCAAGAGAAAACAACCTTTACTTGCCCCTTTGGCACATTTGCATACAGGAGAATGCCTTTTGGACTTTGCAATGCTCCAGCAACATTCCAAAGATGTATGTTGGCCATCTTCTCTGACATGGTAGAAAGGTTCATTGAGGTATTTATGGATGACTTCTCAGTGTTTGGTTCCTCTTTTGATGAATGTCTTAACCATCTCTCTTTAGTACTTCAAAGATGTCAGGAAACAAATTTGGTTCTCAATTGGGAAAAGTGCCAATTCATGGTGAAGCAAGGAATTGTGTTGGGGCATGTAATCTCTAGCAAAGGAATGGAGGTAGACAAAGCTAAAATTGACGTCATCACCAATATGGTAGCCCCCACCACTGTGAAGGGAGTAAGAAGTTTTTTGGGCCATGCGGGTTTTTATCGTCGTTTCATTAAGAACTTTTCAATGATTACTCGTCCATTATGCAATCTGTTAGCTAAAGATGTTGCATTTCATTTTGATAAGGCTTGTATGGATGCATTCAATACCTTGAAATATGAACTAACCTCGGCTCCTATTATTATGGCACCAGATTGGTCATTACCTTTTGAATTAATGTGTGATGCCTCTGACTATGCTATTGGTGCAGTTTTAGGGCAAAGGGTGAACAAGCTTCCACATGTGATCTACTATGCAAGCAGGACTCTGCATGATGCCCAACTTAACTATTCCACAACTGAAAAGGAGTTGCTTGCTGTTGTTTTTGCCTTAGAAAAGTTTAGGTCATATCTTGTAGGATCTAAAGTTATTGTGTTTTCTGATCATGCAGCCCTTAGGTACTTGATGACAAAGAAGGATGCTAAACCACGCTTGATTAGATGGATACTCTTACTACAAGAGTTTGACTTGGAAATTCGAGATAAGAAGGGCAGTGATAATGTTGTGGCTGACCATTTGTCCAGGCTTAATGAAAACCATGGAGTTGGACAACCTTTGCCCCTAAATGAATCATTTCCAGATGAACAACTCCTTGTTGTTCAAGAAAAAGAACCATGGTATGCATATTTTGTTAATTATCTTGCTTGTGGTATAATGAGAAATGACCTTTCTTTTCAGGAAAGAAAGAAGTTCCTTGCCATGGTAAAGCACTACGTTTGGGACGAACCATATTTGTTTAAATATTGCCCTGATCAAATCATTAGGAGGTGTGTCCCAGAGAGTGAGCAACAAAGCATCCTAACATTTAGCCACACATTGGCATGTGGAGGCCATTTTGGTGCCAAAAAGACATCTCTAAAGGTTTTACAATCTGGTTTCTTTTGGCCTACTTTATTCAAAGATGCTTTTGATTTTTGCTCTAAGTGTGATAGGTGCCAGAAAATGGGGAACATTAGCCGAAGGAATGAGATGCCATTGAACAACATTTTGGTGGTGGAACTCTTTGATGTTTGGGGAATCGATTTCATGGGACCATTTCCATCCTCTTTTGGCTACTTATACATATTAGTGGCAGTGGATTACGTATCCAAATGGGTTGAAGCCATTGCTACAAGAACTAATGATCATAAGGTTGTGTTGAGTTTTATTAAAGATGTGATTTTTTGTAGGTTTGGAACCCCAAGAGCTATTATTAGTGATGGTGGCAGCCATTTCTGCAACAAACCTTTTGAATCCTTGATGAAGAAGTACAACATCAACCACAAAGTGGCAACTCCGTACCATCCTCAAACCTCAGGACAAGTGGAGATTAGCAATAGGGAGATCAAGAACATTTTGATGAAGACTATGAGCCCTACAAGGAAGGATTGGTCATTGAGGTTAAATGATGCACTATGGGCATATAAAACAGCATACAAGACCCCCATTGGCATGAGTCCTTATCGCCTTGTGTTTGGGAAAGCTTGTCATTTGCCAATGGAGCTTGAACACCGTGCATATTGGGCCATCAAGAAGTTCAACTTTGATTACAAGGATGCTGGAGTAGCAAGGAAGCTCCAACTTAATGAGTTGGAAGAGCTTAGAAATGAGGCATATGAGAATGCCAAAATCTACAAGGAACGGACTAAGCTCTATCATGACAAGGCCATCCTAAGGAAGGAGTTTCACCAAGGTATGAAAGTACTTTTGTTTGACTCACGTTTGAGACTTTTTCCAGGAAAATTGAAGTCTAGGTGGGTGGGACCATTCAAAGTGCTGCAAACATTTCCCCATGGAGCTGTGGAGATAGAGAACATGAAGAATGGCACCTCCTTTAAAGTCAACGGGCAGCGATTGAAGCCATACTTGGATAAAGTGGAGGAGGAGCAAGTGTATCAAGTCGTGGATGTTCTTGAATTTACAACACCATGAACAAGCTACCATGTCTTGCCTAGACATTAAATACAGCGCTTACTAGGAGGCAACCTAGTGTGGTTTGTGTTCTTTCTTTATGTTGTGTTTATTTTGATACCATTCCATATTCTTTGCCTACTTGCATTGCATACAATTTTAAACATCGAGGACAATGTTTAGATTAGGTTTGGGGGTGTGGGATGGAAAGTTTGTGTTTATATTTGTTTTTTTTGTGTTAGTTTGGTTAAGAGTGTTTTGCTTTCATTTTGTTCAATTTGTGTGGGTTTGTTTTAGTTAAGTGTGTTTTGCTTACTAATATGAATGTATATGAGGGTTATGTTTGAAAACAAACGATTGGGTTGCTATGGAAAAGAGTTGCATCTTGTTGTCATTTATAAAGCTATAACTCTTGAAATTATGATGATAGAGGTACCATACTCAAATTCTGGAAGAAGAATAGTGGAGACTACCCTAGTGAGTTATTTTGAGCCTATTTGCTTCTTTGAGAGGGTTTAAAGTGTTTCTACTCCTATCTCTTTCTTTCAATTTCACTTTAAATGATCTCATTACTTCTATTTTGATTGGATACTAAGAATTACTCTCTTTGCAGATACCATGTGTTTAGTATCATTCGTGAATGAACTCAATGAGATGATGTTAGGCTATGCATGTTTAACTACTAAAAGGCTTAAATCCTACCCATTTGTGTGCTCCATTCACCCTCGTTGCAGCCAAACATTTTAGCCCAATTCTTTCATCACCCACACCACATTCTAGCCCATTACAAGCCATACCTTATAGTTTGGGGAATACCAAGGTGATGAAGACTAAAGGTAAATTGAGCTTAGAACAAGATTGTGGCATGTACCGAGTTTTGTTGATGTATATTTCATTCTTAATGCTAGAATATATTTAGTATAATGGCATAAGTAAGGGTGTCGAATCCACAGGGACTAATTGGACCTATGTAATTACTTGTTTTGCAAGAACTCTAAGAAATGAATCAAACTAAACAAACTAGGCAGATTTGGAAATGAATCAAACTAATCTAAATAGACAGATTTGTTGTTGTAACTTGAAAGCATGAGAAAATGAGATAAACACAAATAAATGAATCAACAACTAATGTAATGGGATAGTATCAATGGAAATGAAGCTAGGGATTCGGTTTCACCATTGCTCGACTAAGTCCATGTTTGTCAAGTTAGTTTATACTCATTCATCTACCTATTTCTTGAGTTTGTTTCACTTGGATATGATCAACCATATGATGTGTGGATTTGATCAAATGTCTCTAATCATGAACCTAATTGTGATGTGCAACTTTGGTTCATAATCAAGATTATGTAATGTACAAGAAACTTTCATAAAACCAAAGGGAGTAACTCGGCAGGATGTGTGCTAAACACTCCCTTCATTCATTCACATATCTACCAAGATTATGCATGATGTGTGCTTTAATCTTGGCTACACAACTTAGTGATTAATTCAAATGATGATCAAACATTAAAATCAACATACTAAGTCACCATTAAAACAGAAAATGAAACAAGAAATAGATGGACAAACTGAGCATTCTAACTTAATTACATGGCAAACTTTGCAAGGTTACATCGAATCCCTAGAGAAAGATTAGTTACAATTCATGTTTACAGAATGTTTAACATAAAGGTACACAACATGAATGAACATAGAATGAAGTAGAAGGAACCCTTGAAGCAAAACTGATGTTGAATTCCTTGAAGAGTGCCTTCGGTGTTGGAGCTCCCAAATGTGTTTGTAAATGAGGGTGGAGGAACTTATGTCGAATGGTTTCTGTGAGTGGTGCATAAATGGAGAGAAAAAACAGTTTCTGTGAAAGGGAGAGAGTGTTGAATGAAATGGAATGGAGTTGTGAGTTATTTTGAGCCTATTTGCTTCTTTGAGAGGGTTTAAAGTGTTTCTACTCCTATCTCTTTCTTTCAATTTCACTTTAAACGATCTCATTACTTCTATTTTGATTGGATACTAAGAATTACTCTCTTTGCAGATACCATGTGTTTAGTATCATTCGTGAATGAACTCAATGAGATGATGTTAGGCTATGCATGTTTAACTACTAAAAGGCTTAAATCCTACCCATTTGTGTGCTCCATTCACCCTCGTTGCAGCCAAACACTTTAGCCTAATTCTTTCATCACCCACACCACATTCTAGCCCATTACAAGCCATACCTTATAGTTTGGGGAATACCAAGGTGATGAAGACTAAAGGTAAATTGAGCTTAGAACAAGATTGTGGCATGTACCGAGGGCACCTATGTTGAAGATGCTTCTAAAAAAAAAAAAAAAAAAAAAAAAAAAGGGGTTATAAAAAAAAAAAAAAAAAAAGAGAATTAAAATGGATACAAGTTCCAAATCTCCTCATTATAAGACATAGGGCCTGGATGCCAAAAACAAAGAAGAAAGAAAACAAATGCAAGTGAAGAGCATGATCCTCAAGAACACTTTGGTATGCCCCAAGCTCTAGTATTTCATATCACTTCTCTCGTAACCTATAACCTAAGCCTTACATTACAATCTTGAGAAAGACCTAGCTGATCATTGGGGATGTATTCATGGGTGATGGTAAGTGTGTGTGTTATCTATATTCTTAGCATTTGATTCATTTCATGAGATCTACTCAGAAACTGTGCTTCCATTTCAGATTTCATATGTGAGAATTTTGATTTCCTTTACATAATTTCACTCATATATGTTGTTGAGAGACAAAACCTTAGGGTCTGAGTGAAAAAGTTGAGTGAAATCTGTGAGGAGTAGAGTTGAGGCGAATTCTATCTGAAGCATTTGAGTATGGTGACCTTGAAGTTGTAAGACATGGAGAAATATCTTTATACGTTACAATTGATACGATTCTTTGAAGTGGAAATCTTTGAGTTGAATGAATGACAAAATCTTCATTGGTTCTTATTAGTTTGTTTAAAGCATGTTTTAACCAAGTTGTTTGCAGATTTTGTAAATGTTTGTGGGTGTCATCACTGTAAACCCTCAGGAGACACAACTCCTCCAACTAGGGACACCTAGGGGTTCAAAGGCTTGTTGCACATGCTCAGTGCAATCGTTTGGCCAGCGAAAGTGGTTTAGTTAGATGTTCGTGTTTTGTGTGTTTTAGTTTTAAGTTTGCTCGAGGACTAGCAAAAACCAGGTTTGGGGGTATTTGATAAGTCACATTTTGCATGCATTTATATCTTCCTTATTTGGTGTCTTTGTGATTGTTTTGGATTAAACTAGTCGCGTTTTACATTGTTTTGTGTTAGTGTGCAGCCAAGGTGTAATAAGATCAATTGGAAGGCAAATGAAGGAATGTGGTGCAATTCGACCACATTGGGTGGTTCTAAACAAAGCAAAAACATGCAGATTTCTTATTATTCCACATGGCTTGTGCCGTGTACCTCCTTGCCTAAAACATTCAGCCATATTTCCACCAACAAACACAATCATGTCAGGCAAATCTCATGTGGTTCCAAGTCAGATTATGCACTTCTAAAACATCAAAACATGCATTCACATGCATGTCCACAACCTGACCCGTGCATTCCATTTCCCTTCTTCACTTCTCTTTGCAGAAATCCACATGCACCTCAATTAAACATTCCATGCCATTTCAGCTCCACTTATGCCCATGCCGTGAGCTTTCTGCCATTCCCATAGTATTATAACCAATTTCAGGTTATCCACTTCATGCTTGCAGACATTCCACATGTGTTTTGGATTAAATAAACCACACACTTGCAGATCATGTCCATGCTTTGCAGGTATCATGCCAGAAATCCACTCATCCAACCATTTCATGTGATTTCATCTCCTTAATGCCCATACCGTGCACATTCATTCTCTTTTTAGAATTCCTTTCACATGGACCATGTCAGTTTTCCACATGCATTTCCGATTGTTCTCCATCACCATCTCAGAAACACAATCATTTCCATCACTTAAGCTCTGCCATCTGAGTTAAACAAAGCCAAGATCCAATCTGATTGTCTCTCCATCATTAGACTCATTCAGAAATTCACCAAGGGGGATAGATTGCTCTCTCGGATTCATTAGATCAGGGACACACCATTCTTGCTCTAATTTCTGACCACCATTCACTCTCATTCTCCCTCTCTATTCCATTTCATTCAACACTCTCTCCCTTTCACAGAAACTGTCCTTTTCTCTCCATTTATGCACCACTCACAGAAACCATTCGACATAAGTTCCTCCACCCTCATTTACAAACACATTTGGGAGCTCCAACACCGAAGGCACTCTTCAAGGAATTCAACATCAGTTTTGCTTCAAGGGTTCCTTCTACTTCATTCTATGTTCATTCATGTTGTGTACCTTTATGTTAAACATTCTGTAAACATGAATTGTAACTAATCTTTCTCTAGGGATTCGATGTAACCTTGCAAAGTTTGCCATGTAATTAAGTTAGAATGCTCAGTTTGTCCATCTATTTCTTGTTTCATTTTCTGTTTTAATGGTGACTTAGTATGTTGATTTTAATGTTTGATCATCATTTGAATTAATCACTAAGTTGTGTAGCCAAGATTAAAGCACACATCATGCATAATCTTGGTAGATATGTGAATGAATGAAGGGAGTGTTTAGCACACATCCTGCCGAGTTACTCCCTTTGGTTTTATGAAAGTTTCTTGTACATTACATAATCTTGATTATGAACCAAAGTTGCACATCACAATTAGGTTCATGATTAGAGACATTTGATCAAATCCACACATCATATGGTTGATCATATCCAAGTGAAACATACTCAAGAAATAGGTAGATGAATGAGTATAAACTAACTTGACAAACATGGACTTAGTCGAGCAATGGTGAAACCGAATCCCTAGCTTCATTTCCATTGATACTATCCCATTACATTAGTTGTTGATTCATTTATTTGTGTTTATCTCATTTTCTCATGCTTTCAAGTTACAACAACAAATCTGTCTATTTAGATTAGTTTGATTCATTTCCAAATCTGCCTAGTTTGTTTAGTTTGATTCATTTCTTAGAGTTCTTGCAAAACAAGTAATTACATAGGTCCAATTAGTCCCTGTGGATTCGACACCCTTACTTATGCCATTATACTAAATATATTCTAGCATTAAGAAGGAAATATACATCAACAAGGGAGAATACTCTATGATATGATTAAGAATCTTTGGCCAAAGTATGAATGAGATTTAGGAATGTGTTCCAAATCACATTCAAGGTAATCATATAAGCACAAGACTCACATTGGATAGTAGACATGAATAAACTATCAAACCAAACAATGTGGTCAAGAGTATTGTATTAGAGAAAGACCGTATTGCATTTGTAATCCTAAAACTGAATAGGTTCTCCACCTCTTCTGATTAGCTTGGGTAACCATGACATGCTGCTAGGCGTCAACCATGGTTTGTGGAAGCCCTAAAAGTGTATTATCACTAACGGGAGAATTGAAAGTAAGTTTCAATTCACAATCGATTTGAAAGAGTTTGAATCGCCCACTGCCTCGCTAAAAGGAACCTAATGGATCGTACACTGTGTAAGGTAGAGATAGAAGATTCAACGGAGATGAGTAAGAATAATTAAATGGTTTAATTATTTATGGCAAGGATTAATTAATATGTTAATTAATCAAACGAATAAGTTCGTTAAAGACCTCGGGATAGTTTTGGACCTTAAGGCCCAATGGGCTTCGAACGTCAAGTCCATTGACTTAAGTTGTATGACAACTTAATGAATAATGATTCACAAAGGCCCAAATAGCCCAATAAATCCCCTTAGGCCGGCCATTTAGAGGAGGGTAGTGAACTTGGCTTAATTGCAAGTTTGCCACTCCATTGTGAGGTGGTATAAAGACATCTTTATAGCCATTTCATCCTTAGGGTTTTCTTAGGAGTAAAGATGAGAACAAAACCTCCCTTTGCTCTCAAAGAGGCCGGCCACCCTAGAGGAAAATATCTAGCAATCTTACTTCCTCTAGGTCACTCATTTCTTCTACAATATGCCTTGGTGTGGAGACTTAGAGGTTCTCAATTTTGGGAACTTGGAGAAACCTTTTCATCCATCCAAATCCATGGATCTAAGATGCAAGGAATGAAGGCCCTCTCTTTGGGTGATTAGTCTTTGCTTATGCAAAGAGGAATCTACAAAGGTATTGATTTCTCAACTCACTTTGTTTTGAGTTGAGTCTTGGTTCACCTATCTACTAGGCTTTGAAGTTCATGGGTTAAGTTTTGTTTTTGAGTGCATATAAACATGATTCCGCCTTTTAATTGTTAATTGCATGTTGTTAATGTTGCTCAAATGAACTTGCTTTTCACAAATCTTCCTTCAGGTTCTCCAACCACTTCTACTTAGCTTGGGTAACCATGACATGGTGCTAGGTGTCACTCATGGTTTGTGGAAGTCCTAAAGATTAGCAAACACTAATCTTAAGGGAGAATTGAAATATGGTTTCAATTCACAATCGATAGTTAAGAGTAACATCGCCCACTGCCTCGCTAATTGGAACCTAATGGATCGTACACCGAGTAAGGATGAAAGTGAAGTAATTAAATGAAATGGATAAGCAATTAAATGGTTAATTGAAGTATGGTCAAAGTTAATTAATTAGTTAATTAATTATACGAAACGTTCGTATTGGACTTCTAAGTTGGTTTTGGGTTTAGGGGCCCAAAAGTGTTTTGGTCCACAAGGCCCATTATGTTTAAGTTGTATGACAACTAAAAGAAAATGGGCAATTAGCCCAAACACTTAGAGAGGCCGGCCATGAATAGTGAGGGATACCAAACTTGTGTTAATTACAAGTTTGCCACTCACAAGAAATGAAGTATAAATTCAAAATTATAACTTTATTTCATTTAGGGTTTTTCTTGATGAAATTGGGTGAAATTATTCTCTCTATTTCAACAAGGGAGGCCGGCCACTTAGGGAGGGATATCTAGCAATTTCCTCTCCCCTAAGTCATCTATTTTTATCTTCACAATTAATCTTTGGTGTAGAGACTTGGAGACATCAAGCTTTTGGTGTTTTGGAGAACATATCCTCAAATCCTCAAGGAAGCAAAGGAGGTAACTTGAAGGCCCTCCACTTGGGTGAATCCCTTGTGTAATCAAGGATGAGCTACAAGGGTAATGATTCTCTAAATCCTTTCTTCTCTTTAATGTTGTTAAAGAGTTATGGTTCACCATATACTAGGCTTTGAAAGTCATGGGTTTTATGAATTGTTTTTGGATGCATGCCTACTTTAATTTGTTAATAGTTTGCCTATGTATTCAAATGTTCTTTACATGTTCTTAGCTAGGACATAAATTTTCCTTCAGAAATTCGGCCAAATCCATAGGTGGATTTTTTGGGTTATTGTTTGTCTTGTTAAAAGTGTTTTAAAGTGACATTAGGAACCCTAAGTACCCTAGTACGATAGTATGTTATTTCTCTTAAGTTTGAGAGATTTTGGGGTGTATTTAAGTGAAAAATGTTCATGGAGCTCTTATGTATGCTCTTCAATGTTCATGTTTTATTCTTCACGAACATCAAATTTGGGTGTTTGATTCAAAATTGTTTTCAAGTTTATTTAAAATTGTGTTATTATCACAAATAGTTCCCTGAAATTAACCCACTAAATCAAGATGGTCCTTGAAATTGAAAATCGATCAATGTAGTCCTTGAAAATGGTTGTTGCAAATCAACTTGGTCATTCCATGATAATTTTGTTAGAAATTCTGTTATGTGTTGATGTGGCATATGTTGGATCCCATAAATATTTTTAAATATTGCCATGTAGATTAAATATTATTAAATAATAAAATATAATTTTGTTTATTATTAAAAAGTTAAAACAATAAAAAAAGGAAACAAGAAGTGAACATTTATCTTCTTTCCCTCCCTTCCCACGCCTGCACAACCACATTGAAACGTCTCTTCAGGCCTGCACAATCTCAAATCCCATTCTTTTTAAAATGTGTTCGCAGCTCTTCCTACTTTATACAATTAATTTAAATACCCAAATGAATCTAATTCCTTGAATTCAATCCGCACCTGTAAAGACTATTTTCTTTTTTTGTTTTTTTTTTGCAAATTCATTCAAATCTAAATAAACTTGGGCCTTTGCAAAATTACCCAGATTAGATCTCCTCTCCAAAAAAAAAAAAAAAAAAAAAAAAGTGCTCCTCTCCGAGCCCACCCTCAAAACCAAGCCCGGCACCTAGCTCGTTCTCCGCCACGACTTTGGATACACATACGATAAAGCTCCAATTTTTGCTACTATACCCCTCCCTCGTACTGCCCATCTCGATTTTCCAAAATTGTCATCGAGTGGAAAGCCACTTGCAAAGGGAGGCAATTTTATCCCATTTTTGGGGTTTTGCTCGACGATGCTGAACTTCTCAAGAGTGGCACGGCCGACTAGGAATATTTGGAGTGGCAAGAAGAACATCACAAGCGGAAGAAGAGGATGATTCATTATCATCTTTTTCCATTTCCTTTTTTCTAAAATTTGTAAATATATGAAATGAAATTTTTTATTTCATTAATTTAATAATATCCACATTGTAACATCCCACATCGTCCAAGGGAGTGGATCATGTAAGACTTATATGTATATTCCCATCTTTACCTAGCATGAGGTCTTTTGGGAGCTCACTAGCTTCGCGTTCCTTTGGAACTCCGAAGTTATGCGAGTTCGCGCAAGAGCAATTCCAGGATAGGTAACCCACTGGAAAGTTCTCGGGTGAGTTCCCAGAAACAAAACCGTGAGGGCGTGGTCGGGACCTAAAGCGGACAATATCGTGCTACAGTGGAGTCGATCACGGGATGTGGTGGGGGCCTAGGCCGAGATGTGACAATTTGGTATTAGAGCCAATCCTTGGCTGGATGTGTGCCGACGAGGACGCCGGACCCCTAAGGGGGGTGGATTGTAGCATCCTATATCACCAAAGGGAATGGATCCTATAAGCCTTATATGTATATTCCCATCTCTACCTAGCACAAGGTGTTTTTGGGTGCTCACTGGCTACGGGTTCCATCAAAACTCTGAAGTTAAGTGAGTTCGCGTGAGAGCAATCCCAGGATGGGTGACCCACTGGGAAGTTCTCGTGTGAGTTCCTAGAAACAAAACCGTGAGGGAGTAGTTGGGTCCCAAAGTGGATAATATCGTGCTATGACGAAGTCGAGCCTGGGCTGTGGTGGGGGCCCAGGCCGGGATGTGACAATTTGATATCAGAGCAAATCCTTGGGCGGATGTGTGCCGACGAGGACGTCGAGCCCCTAAGGGGGGTGGATTGTAGCATCCCACATCCCCCAAGGGAGTGGATCCTATAAGCCTTATATGTATATTCTCATCTCTACATAGCACGATGCCTTTTGGGAGTTCACTGGCTACGGGTTCCATCGAAACTCCGAAGTTAAGCGAGTTCGCACGAGAGCAGTCCCAAGATAGGTGACCCACTGGAAAGTTCTTGTGTGAGTTCCCAGAAACAAAACTGTGAGGGCATGGTCGGGGCCCAAAGCGAACAATATCTTACTGCGGTGGAGTTGAGCCCGGGATGTGGTGGTGGAGGCCCAAGCCAGGATGTGACACACATAATAATATTTAATTAAACTTGTCGGACCTATTTATATACCACATCATTATTTAACCAAATTATGATGGGAGAACTACATTGATTAGAGGGACCCAAGTTCAAGGACTACATTGATCAATTTTCAATTTTGAGGATCATATTGATAAGGTGAGTCAATTTCAAGGATCATTAGCGAAAAAGCCCCTTTAAGGTTTATTTGTGATTGTTAATGTGAGATAACTATTCACTATTCACTATTCACTATTCACTATTCAATCATCATTACTCACATTCCTATTACACTTTACCAATTACTTTATCAACTTACACACAAATCTATTCACACACACACCATCACTTCACTCTAACAACTCGCCACCCCTATAATTGACGTACTTTTGTGGTTTTTAAGGAATTACATAAAATTTTGATACTTTTGTGTATTGACACTTTTGCTCCTTTAATGAAGTTTTTGTAATTGTTTGAAATTTTTAAGTTCTAGTTGTAATTATATGAAGTAGTGGACTCTCGTGTTTTTGCAAAGTGGCCCAAAAAGTTTGTATTTTGCATTATAGCCCAAAAGTTGAGGTAATTTCATTTAGCTCCATTTAAATCAATTCTATGGATACAAAAACTAAATGACATTGTTGCATTCTAGTTTAATTAGTTAAAGTGTTAATTAATTAAGGAAATGGTGATTATGAACCTAAGCCTACGATAGTTGAACCATGTGATAAGCTGTCTCTCAAATTTGTTTGAACCATGGGAATGTGTAGATTAGATTTTAGTTGTAATATTGTTTGATCAAATGTTGTAAAAAAGCATAAGCTCTTCTTTACTTTAAAAGTATTACTCTTATGTTTTATTTGAGAAAAGTGAGAAAAAAATTGGCCTCTATTGAGAGCACCAGCTACCGTACACTTTTTGGTGAGGTTGGCAGAGAGCTCACTGTAGTGGCGTTCGTACCCTTCGAATACGTCTCTCATCTTTCCCTAAATTTTTCTCTGCATTCAACCCATCTCACAATTTCAGTAATAATTCAGATACAAGGCCCTAAATCCAACAAATGTGGGAGATTGATTGCGAATTATGATGAAAATTTGAACGATCTGAAATCAATGGAATCGGAAGTAAATACCAGTTTCGATCGGAGATTTGAATGGATCACCGGAGATGACGGCTGAAGAGCAGTGGCAGGTGTTTATTTTTTATTCTAGGTGGTGGTGGTGGTGGTGGTGGCAGCTTGCTGTTGAAGCGATCGAAACAGATCGAAATGGTAATGTGCGCGAAAGGAAACCTCTGTCTCTACAAGTGACCCTTCCTTTCACTGCCAAAATAAGGCATCAAAATACCTTGCTTGCTCTTGTTTAGTACCCTCACCTCTCTCCCTTTCTCTCTACCTCTGCAACCCACCTCTCTCTTTCTGTTTTTGCCTTACCGAATGTCAGACCATCCTCATCAGTGGAATCCTCACAAAATCCTTCCCTCGATCGGGTCAGTGATAACCTCCCTCAATTTCCTCCCTAATCCTCTGCAACACTGGCACATCCCTCACCTACTCCCTAAATCCTATCAAGCCCAGACACACCATCACTCTCCCAAATTGAGAATGACTAAATAACCACGCAATTTACAATCTGGTCCATCAAATTTAGAACGTAGATAGGGTAACATAGGCATTTGACGTTCAGGGCTTTAACCCATTCAATGGTCATCACCGAAGCCCACTTCGGGCCCAAAACCAATAGCCCTAAAAAACCCAAATTGTGGCCAGTGGTCAGTGGTAGAGATGTAAATATTCAACCCAAATGTGATGGCATTGTTGTAAATAGCATGAAATCGAGGGGCAAAAATTTGACTGTTGTTTGCTCCTCAACTTTAGAATAGACAATATCCATGTCATGCGGGTATAATCATCTATAAAAAAAAACAAACCATCAAGCTTATCCGGGAGTAGGGATTTTTGCTAGACCCCATACATTTGAACGAACGAGCATAAAAGGTTTTGTTGCTCGTGTTATGCTTATGGAAAACAGAACACAATGTCCTTTTGCTAACTCAGATATGTCACATTTAAAATCAACATCATTGAGATTTGTAAATAATGCAGGAAATAACTTCTTAAAATACCTGAATGATGCATGCCCTTACCTTAACCAAATGCTAGCTTTTTTTTTTTCAATCGTATTTGCACTGCCTTGAAAGTTTGAGCAAGGCACTTATCATTGTCAAGATTTATATCCAACGAATACAGTATGCCCTTTCAAGTACCATAACCAATCAACTTCCTTATGCGAATATCCTTGAAATAACAGAAGGTTGGCAAAAAAAAATCATTGTGCAAAACAAAGCATTAGTGATTTGAGCCATAGACAACAAGTTGTAATTTAATGAGGGAACCACCAAGATAGATCTAGATGCAAAGAGTTTGTAGGAGAGATTGAGCCCTCCTCAATCATAGTTATGGGAGTCCCATCAACCATAGACCAACCAATTGCCGAGATGGATGAAAAGATTTGCTTGATCTCGAATCACATGTCATATAATTTGTCACTCCATAATCAATAATCCAAGTATTATCATGTCATGATATAGTCATACCACTTGATGCAGCCTAGATTTTTGTATGAATTTCTTGAATTGTAGCAAAATTCATTGTATGGATGATTTTTGGGTTTGGAGTTTTTTTGAATTTTGATTTGTAGTTATGTTTAAGATCTGATTTGTGTTTGGAATTTGAAATTAAAGGACTAGAGTGTATGAACATTATAGAGCACGGAATGCTCCAAGAACTGCAATTAATTCAATTATCGACACTCGGATGGGGTACATTCTAATGACGGAAAGCAAGTGAAAGAATTCTCAGACCGAGATCCCATAATTGCTAACTTTGTGACCACCTTTGACAAAGCATTCCTTTCTTGCTTTGCCTCAATAGCTAGTTTGGAAACCTAAAAGTGAGACAAACCCAAGATGAGCATTCATACGCAAATGTGCATAAGAAATTCGCAACAAGGAATTTATACAAACCAGTGAATCAGCAGAGAAACACAGGATATGGATGGAAAAATTTCTTTTTTCTATCTCGTCCATTACCTTTATTTCCAGTGAACCATTTGTGAGTAACATGATTTTCCAAGGTGATGAACCTCTTCAAAGATCAGTTTTCTTTAGTGGGTTTCGTATCTATGAGTTGAAGTACTTAAGATGTATGTCTTCGACTTCTGGATAATGAAGAAATAAGTAGGTGCAATACTATGAACAACTAGCTCACCTGTGACCAAAACACAACTGCTTTTGTTCGAGGAAACTCTCCAAGGATATCTTTCAAACCTGATAGAACGAAAAAACAATGTTCAAGCAACAGAAGCAAAATGTCTTATTCACCTCCCCTTTTATTTGCTTAATGTTACCAAACTGTCAAGTCAAAAGGTTTTGCATACCTGCTGCTTGTCTTTCAACCTCATAAGTTAAGCAAATCACACTTCAGATTTGTTTCACTGTTTGTCTGCAAATTGAAATTGCTCCACTTTTGTAAATGTAAACCTGAGTTTTGTCCTTCCCTTTGTCAACTCCTCTTCAACATGTAATGCCCGCTTATGAACAGAATAACCATACCTGTTAGTTCAATTTCTAAATATGCTTGCTCAAATTAAACATGATGAGCAATAATACAGGCCATAAACACATAGCAGAAAAAAGCAATTTTTGCTCTAATCTTTATTAGACTTTTTAAATTTGGTTCTTTCACGATCATTGCAGGATTTTCTTGTTTTCCTTCACTAATTCACTTATATTAACGTTTGAACAACTTGGTTTCTCATAATCAACTCTTCAGTTTTTGGGTTGAAGTAGCTCTTACAGTTTCAATGATATGAAATTGCTTTCCCAAGTTAAACCTAATGTCACTCCAAGAAATGATGACCACGGTGACTGCCAGAACTAATGTCTGCAATAATTCTTTTTAATGAAGAAATTATTCTTTATTTCATTACACAAATAAAATTACACATTGATGTATATATATACTAGTGACTCACTTGCTTTAGCTAACTAGTTAATTACATCTTTATCCAACTAATCACTCACTAATTACAAACTACCATAAACACCTTAAAACAACCTTTAACAAACTTAACTATTGATAGTTTTACCCTTATTATCCCCCCTCAACCCTAACTGAGGGAACCGAAGAGAGAATTTGTCTCTAAGAAGAAGAAATTGGTGCTTGGACAGTGCCTTGGTGCAAATATATGCAACCTGATCTTAAGTGCATACAAAGAGGACTTTCACTTGATTAGTAAGCACCTTTTCCCTAATGTAGTGATAATCAATTTCCACATGCTTAGTTCGACCATGGAAGATTGGATTTCTAGCCAATGAAATGGTAGAAATGTCATCACACCAAATATGAGGGGAAGAAGGAAGAACAAGGCTAACATTAACTAACAATTTGCATATCCAGGTCAGTTCAGCTGCAATGTTGGCAAGTGATCGATATTTAGCTTCTGTCGATGATCGAGCCAAAGTTGGCTATTTCTTTGCACTCCAACTTATAATTGAGTCTCACAAATAGACACAAAACCCACCAGTTGAATGTCGATCAATATTACATCATGCCCAATCGGCATTTAAGAAAGCAGTGAGAGTGAAAGACATAGAACACTTGGGAAACCACAAACCAAGTGACAGAGTTCCCTTTAGATATCTGAGAATGCATTTGACTGCCTGAAAATGAGCTTGTCCCTGACTTTGCATGAATTAATAGACCAAATTGACTGCATAAGACAAATCTGGCCGAGTCCAGGTCAAGTATTGCAAACCACCAACCAAGAACCTATTTTCCTCAGGATTATCAAGCAGAGAAGACTCGTGATCTAATTTGGTTGTACTGAGTGGGGTGACACAAGGTTTAGTGATGCGAAAATTACTTGACACTCAAATTAAACCCTCGTTTGACAATTGTAGTAGAATGGATAAGTGAGGGATCGTTCTAGACCGGGGATTAGGAGGGCTTGCTAAAACCTTCTAAATTGACTTAAAAACATAAAAACACAATATAAAACACTATTTAATGCTCGAAGAAAGCAAAACTAAAAATAAGAAAGATTAAGACTAAGATTTCAACGAAATAGGGGGGAATTGGATTTGGACGACTTTAAACTAAAATGCATACTTGGAAACAAAACAAATTGTAAATATGGATTTGACGGAAATGAATGGATGGGAAGCTAGCTAAGGGTTCTTTCTCTACACATGATATTTATGCATATGAATCAATTTCCAGTTATTCCTTCATTGAATTATGAACGACAATGCCCCAAATTAACCGTGACATCACTAGTTAACCCTCAGATTTTCCTTATATTATTGGATTGGATGGCATCATTCGACAACCCAAAACATTCTCAAAAGTTCCCTACATGTCATCATAATAGAGATACAATCGAAGATCATTAAGAATAATGAAAACCATAAGCATTGACAAAGCATTTGCAACAATGACATCATGTTACTCATGCTAAGAATTAAACTTAACGCGATCGTGACAAGCGACCTTCACTACTTTCAAGTATAAGTTAGTAACGATTATGTGAAACCTTCTTAAACTTTAGCCACATATTCATGCATGTTAATTAAGTATCGACCCTCAATCAACAAACACAAATAAGTTAATCATCAAATAGTTAAGCCAATTGCATTCACGAATCAAGAGTTCATAACCGGAATTCATCAATTCATATCACATAAATAATCATGGTATTGAAATCACCCCTAGCCAAAAAGGGTTTAGTTCCTCATAACTTTGAAATCAAAGAAACACCTAAACATTCCAACAACTCAACTTGAATTGTATGAACGTTTAGGCACTCTTCTCTTCCATTCTTTATATTACAAAACAAAGAGAATTGAATTTAAACATTGAAATCAAAGAAACGCGTAAACATTCCAACAACTCAAACGTGAATTGTATGAACGTTTAGGCCTTCTTCTCTTCGTCTTCGTTGTAGCACAAGGACTAAGGGATGTTGTTGGTGTGTTGAATGGATTGGGGGATTATGGAAATGGAAGAAATGGAGGAGAAAGGGAAGGGAATGGTGCAGAAAATGGAGAGACTCACGGCTAGGGAGAAGATGGAAGTGTTTGTGGTGTGTTGTGTATGAAAAATGAGATGTTCTTGAATGATGGGAATGCAAGGGCTTTTATAGGAGAATGAAGGTATAAATGGCTGTTTGTTTAAGCATGCAAGTGGCTAATTAATGATGGACAAATAGCTAGGAAAACATGTGAAAGCTGAAATTGCATGTGAAGGTGTTGGAATGTGAATGAAGGCCACGGCATGGACTAGTGTAATGGTGCTGAAAATGCATGTTTGTGCATGTGATTTGAAGTGATTATTGTAAGAAAATGAATGTGAAGGCATGGCTTGAATGATGAAGAATAAAGGGTGCATGAGTGAATGATTGAATGTGCATGTGGGTGAATGTGAAGGGAATGCATGTGAGGATGCTGGAAATGCAATGGAACTCACGGCACAAGGGTTCTTTGGTGATGAATGTGGTTGATTTAATGGAGGAACAAGTGCATGTGTTGAATTGGTGGTGCATGTGATTAAAGATGGAGAAGGTGGTGTAATGATGAAGTGGAATGGCTGAAAATGCAAGGGGGAGTGAAGGCCACGGCAAAGGTGTTTTGGTGCATGTGTTGGCTGTTTTGTTTGTTGGTTAAAGCTTGTGTTTGCATGTGAATGTTGTTTGTGTGAAGTGTGTGTGAATGTGCATGTGTTTTAAAGAATGAATGGTGGTATAATGATGAAGTGTGATGAGTGATAAGTGTATGATATGTTGAGTGATAAATGAATGATATGTTGAGTGATAAGATGAGTGGTTATTGATATGTAGATGAATGAATGATATGATAAGTAATAAATGAATGATAAGTGGTTATTGATATGTAGATGAATGAATGATATGATAAGTAATAAATGAATGATATGTGATGATGATAAGATAAGTGTATGATATGATAAGTGGTGAATGAAGGAGTGGAATGTTGGAATGTTATGCACGACTAAGGATATAGGAAAGGTTTAAATATCCTAAAACTAAAAGGAACAAGGTTCCAACACTTTGGTCTTCAATTAGGTTTTCAATTTCGTCCAACACTTTGGCTCCAAGCATAAGCTATCCATCCTTAGCCCAAAAGTGCTCCAAACGTCTCCAAAATGCATCTTTTTGCTCCTTTAGCCTTTTTGGCCTACAAACACACGAAAATAGCTTAAAGTACTAAAATAACTGAAGAAACATAACGTAAATGCACGAGAACAAGCCATTTAAGTCGCATGAATATGCTCCTATCAAATACCCCCACACTTATCTTTTGCTAGTCCTCGAGCAAAACAAAACAAAAGAAACCAGAAACAAAACAAAACGAACAATTAAAACACAACCTAAACCTTCCAACAAACGTCTCAGGGATTTCCAAAGCACATGACAAGTTAAAAATCATTATTCCCACAGATTTTAGCCATCATTACACTTAAGTACATTCTTAATCATAGTCACCACATACTAGTTCACAATTAAACATTTAAAACACATCTCGAATGCAGTAACATGCCTTAGAGAAATTGCTCAAATCCTTACAAGATATGCACTCGTTTTTCACACAGATTTTCTGACTACACACCCTACACTAGTTATATGTGAGAAGATTGATGTAAACATGTAGACGAACACTCACATATGTTATAACAAGGAAAGCATTTTCTGGATTTACGATAATGACATGAATATGATCTCATGAATGGAATGCTACTACTTAGAATGAGAACCAGTGATTCCATAAGCTCATATCAATTTCAAACTCCACATTATTGAACACATAACGATCAAGATAAAAGTCAAAGGGGTGTAACGGGGCTAAAGGTGTTGGCTAACAATGAAAGGTGAAGGATAAACAAACATTCTTAAAGCAATAGTGAGCAAAGTATTGAATTAGGCACTTAGAATTCCCTTAAGAACGCAGAAGTCAACTTTGAACACCCAAGGGAAAGTCACACAAAACTTAGGGCCATATTCAACTTTTTTGGACCATTTCTTCAACCATCAACGCTCGTGAGTTCATTCTTACTTATTTTCACTCCTTTTTTTTTTTTTTTTTTTTTTTTTTCTTCTTTTTCTTTTGAATCTCAAAACATACATATAAACGTAAGAACAAACTTTTACTCCCCCACACTCATTTTCTTGCATAATGTACTCAAAAGGAATTCATTTTAGTCATGCTCACTATCAATTAAGAACAAGGGTGTGGACTGTCCTACACTAGGCTAGGTGAGGATAATGTGGGTAAACAAAGAATAAAGGCTAAACAAGGCTCAACGGGGGTAAAACTTACAACATATACGAAATATGGGAAGTAAGGCTATTTGGCTATGGTGGCAACTACACAACTTCATCTTGATATATGTTATGCAATTCAATGTCATGCTTTGAATGAAACGGATATAAGTTCTAGCATTTAGTTCTATCATGATACAATTTCATTCTAAGTAGCAACCAAGCAAGGAATAATGAGATCATGCAACAAATTTAGAAAGCAAAGAATCACAGAAAATAACTCTCCAAAGAAGGTAATGGCTCGAGTCTCACAGGGATGTAGCGTTATTATGAGTTCCTTCCTTCAAGCATGTTACAAAAACGAATTTTTCTTTTATGATTGCATGTGAAGTCATACATTATAACCATAACTAAACATATACCAAGAGTAAATCAAACTTTCATCCATGTTTATAACTCTTTTTAACAGTCATGCAATTACAAACCAAATCCTCATCATAATGTTGGAAGGTTCCCTAAGACACAAAAACAACTCAAAACACTCTTTTTAGGCTTTTCAAAAAAAATGTTTTTCAAATTTTTATGTGATTTTCGGAGTTATAAAACAAAACACGCTAAAACAGTTTAAAAACACCTTAAAAACATTTAAAACAGCAAGGAACAACACTTGAAGTTATGGGTGATAAAATTCAACGAATTTGCATCAACATACTTAGTTACCCCCCCACACTTAAATCAAACATTGTCCTCAATGTTTTAAGCATAGATTCACACAAAGCATAAGTAAATACACAAAAAGCACTTAAACATACTAAACATGGCAAAATGTAATTAACAAAGAGAAGAGTTTAGGGACGCAAATCTGGTTATGGAGTGTAAATTCCATCTTCTCTTTGTTGATTGCATTGAGGCTTGATCTTGATGATTCCACAGGCTTACTCTCGAACTGTTTCTGCCCATCGTTGATTTTCCTTTGTGCTACTTCTTGAACTGGGCAGCATGATGGTTCTTTTGGTCTTCCCCGAAGGTCTGAGCTTACTGCTTTGGTCTGTTTCTTTGTTCAATCTTTCCAATTCGTATTGAAAAGGGTTGGAGGATAACTCAGCCTATGTTTGTCTCCACATGCTTCAATGTATCATTTTCACTTGCCTTACTCGCTCCCCTTTGCAGAAGTGGTCCCTTCTCTGGAAGTGTATCAACCGTTGAAGATGACTACTCGAGAGCAACGCTAGGTAAGCAATCAGGAATAGATTCCAGGCAGTTGGCTCCAGATCGGAAGACTGACTCCAAGTGCCGGCTGATTGCTTCTTTTACTTTGCCATGCGAGTAAGAACAAGGACAAAGAAAAAGACAGGGAAAGAGCATGATATGAGATACTTTTGCTTTTGACCTTGATGATATGAGATACCTTTGCTTTTGAAGAAGCGGTGAATGAATCAGCACATGTATTTGTTGTGCTGTTTCCTCCTGGGTCATCTGTACTCCAGGCATCTGGTATCATCTTTGGGGAAGAAGAAAGAATTGAGTATTTCGAAAGGCTTTGCTGGGAGTGCACCCTCAGAGGTGAGGGAGAGTTGGGCATTTTCTTCAGGTTTGCCCTGCCATAAAAGACGAAGGTCGACATATATAGAGATAATATCAAGTGGTGGTACTTTTTACCTTTGTCGACAAACGTTTTGATCCCGCAAATCCGGCTTTTTGAAATAATGGCGCCTCTTCGATCTCTGAACACGCCTCTTCGATTTCTGAGCAGGCGCCCCTTCGCTTTCTGAACGACACGTGGTAGTGCAGATGCGGCTCCTTTTGACAAAGCTGCACGCGTCTTCTGAAAAGCTGAGAAAGCGTCGCCGAACTTTGCGCTTGTCGGCTAAAGATGTGTAGTTGCGATGATGGCCTCCACGTGTTGTCTGAAAAGAAGAGTTCTTTTGACAAAGTTGAACACGTCTTCTGAAAAGCTGAGAAAGCGTCGCCTAAATTACGCCGGAAATTCCGGCTTTTTGAATCGGTGGACGCGTCGCCTTGGCTTCTTATTGAGGTATCAATCACCGCCACAAACACACTCTGAAGATTTCCCATTCTTGAAAACCGACTCCGGCCCTTTGAAAATTTACTCCATCCACCCATTCTCTTTGAACACTTTTGAAAAAAATGGCAAACTCATCGAACCTTAGCTTAGATTTGAGTCTCAGCAGCGATCCGGTTGCGCCCCGTCAAGGTAATGTATGGCGCCCTTCTTTTTTTTCTTCTAACGGTCCTCTTTCAGGTGAAGACTCTGTGATGCAGGACGCCACAACAGCTACAATAGTAGCTAGGAACCTCCTCACACCAAAAGATAGTAGGCTGCTGTCAGGACGGTCCGATGAGTTGGCCGTTCAAGAGTCCCTCGCACTTAGTGTTCAGTGTGCGAGTTCTGTGTCCAACATGGGCCAACGCCTGCTTGCCCGCTCCCGTCAGGTGGAATCATTGATGACAGAGGTGGAAAGTCTCAAGCAGGAGATCCAGCAGCTGAAGTATGAGAATAGAAGTTTGCACGTGCTTGCAAACAACTATTCGACGGGCATGAAGAGGAAGCTTGATGAGCTGCAAGAGTCTGAAGGTCGGATTCACAGTGACCGTCAAAGGTTTTCGTCTTTCCTCCAGAGGCACATTTTTCCTGGCTCATCCAACGCTTGGCCAAGTATTGAGGCCTGGAATGCTCTATCTTCGATGCCCCCCGCTCCGATGCCTTCTGTTCCTACGCCTTCCGCTCCGATGCCATCTGCTCCTACGCCTTCCGCTTCAAGAGTAAAGCCACGTAGTGGGGCCTCAAGCAAACAACCTTTATGAAGCACCATCTTTCTTTGTTTGGCAGTGCCTATCAATAAATCAAACATTTTCTCAATGTTACAATCATAGACTCACAGAATTAATAAACAAACAAACAATAACAACTAAACAACCTAACAAGGCAGAAACGAAATAGCAACAAAGAAAAGAATTTTTTTTTTTTAAAATTTTTATCAAATTTTCGGAGTTTTATACCAAGACACTATAAAACACACTAAAACACTCTAAAAACGCTTAAAACAGCAAGAAACAACATTCTAAGTGATAGGTGAATAAATCCCACGAAATTCATGCAAATACAAATTGTTTACCCCCTACACTTAAATCAAACCTTGTCCTCAATGTTTTAAGCAGAAAGTCACAACAGAGCAAGCAAATAAACAAATACGAGAAAGAAAGCAAAGTAAAGGCCGTAAAGCAAAAGAAAGGAATAAAAATAAGTCTCTTAAAGGGGTTTCCAAGTTCTTCTCTATTCGGATGCATGGGTTGCCTCCCACGAAGCGCTTTCTTTTACGTCTTTCAGCCGGACGAGTACCCTCTTTTAATCTTCATTTGAGCCCACGGAATGGAAAGGAATGTCTTCCACCACTTGCCCCACACCATGCTCGTAATATGGCTTCAACCGATGCCCGTTCACCTTGAATTCTACGCCATTCCTTAAGCTTTTTATGTGGACTGCACCATAAGGTAAAACGTTAGTAACAACAAACGGGCCAATCCATTTAGAACGCAACTTACCAGGAAACAAACGTAGGCGAGAGTTGAAAAGTAACACTTTCTGCCCAACTGTGAAGGTCTTGGTTCGAATCATTTTATCATGGAATGCTTTGGTCTTGGCTTTGTACATCCGGGCATTCTCATAGGCTTCATTCCGAATCTCCTCAAGTTCATTCAATTGGAGCTTCCTATGAACTCCCGCTGCATCTATGTCCATGTTGAAAGTCTTCACGGCCCAATGTGCCTTGTGCTCTAACTCTACGGGCAAATGACATGGCTTACCGTAGACGAGCCAAAAAGGTGACATCCCAATGGGTGTTTTGTACGCCGTACGATATGCCCACAGTGCATCATCTAAACGTAAGCTCCAATCCCTCCTTGTTGGTCCAACGGTCTTCTCCAAAATTTGTTTGATTTCTCGGTTAGACACCTCGGCTTGGCCATTTGTTTGAGGATGGTAAGGTGTGGAGACCTTATGGTTGACATGGTACTTTCTTAGCAACGCCTCAATGGTCCGATTGCAAAAGTGAGACCCTCCATCACTTATGATTACTCTCGGCATTCCAAACCTAGCAAAAATGTTAGTTTTCACGAAATTTGCAACCACCTTAGAATCGTTAGTACGGGTGGCTTTTGCTTCCACCCATTTAGAAACATAATCAACGGCTAGCAAGATATAAGTGAAACCATAAGATGGAGGGAAAGGGCCCATGAAATCAATGCCCCAAACATCAAAAATTTCAACATTAAAGACAGGGGTTTGCGGCATTTGGTCCTTGGTACCTATGTTACCCATTCGTTGGCAACGATCACAAGACATACAAAAGGTTCTAGCATCCCTAAATATAGTTGGCCAATAAAAACCACACTCTAGAACCTTGAGGGCAGTGCGTTGTGTGCCAAAATGACCACCACATGCATATGTGTGACAAAAGCTTAGAATTGAGTGAAATTCAGAATCATGCACACATCTACGTACAATTTGATCTGAGCAATACTTCCACAAATAAGGGTTATCCCAAACATAGAAACGTGCATCATTTTTAAGCTTATCACGTTGGTGCTTGCTTAGTTCATTTGGAAATTGTTTAGCCACCAAGTAATTCACTAAATCTGCATACCATGGTTCACTTACCTCAATGGATAGCAGCTGCTCATCGGGGAAAGTTTCAGGGATAGGTACGGCATGTTCATGCTCCTCGTGGATCATTCGGCTTAAATGGTCAGCCACTACATTCTCGCTTCCTTTCTTATCCCGGATTTCAATATCAAATTCTTGAAGAAGAAGAATCCAACGGATAAGCCTCGGCTTTGCTTCCTTTTTCGGGAGCAAGTACCTCAAAGCTGCATGATCAGAATAAACGATTACTTTAGTACCAATTAAATATGAACGGAATTTATCTAAAGCAAAAACCACAGCTAGAAGTTCTTTTTCCGTCGTGGAGTAGTTCAATTGGGCATCATTGAGAGTCCGAGAGGTATAGTATATGACATGCGGCCGCTTGTCTCTTCTTTGTCCTAGAACAGCTCCTAATGCATAGTCGGATGCATCGCACATGAGCTCGAACGGAAGGCTCCAATCTGGAGGTACAATAATGGGGGCCGAGACTAGCTTCTCCTTGAGTTGGTTAAATGCCGAATTACACTCTTCATCAAACTTGAATGGCACATCTTTTTGAAGCAATCGGCAAAGAGGGTTGGACATCTTGGAGAAGTCCTTGATAAAACGCCTATAGAACCCTGCATGGCCAAGAAACGAACGTACCTCTCTAACCGAAGTAGGAGAGGGTAAGTGACGTACAAGGTCTATTTTCGATTTATCTACTTCAATTCCTTTTTCTGAAACAATATGTCCTAAAACTATACCTTGTTTCACCATAAAGTGACATTTCTCCCAATTTAAGACAAGGTTAGTTTCAACACATCGTTTCAAAATTAAGGTCAGATTATCCAAGCAATTATCAAATGAACTCCCAAATACACTGAAATCATCCATGAAAACCTCAATGATCTTTTCAACAAAATCGGAAAATATACTTACCATACACCTTTGGAAAGTGGCCGGTGCGTTGCATAAGCCAAATGGCATGCGACGATAAGCAAATGTTCCAAAGGGACATGTGAATGTGGTCTTCTCTTGATCATCCGGGGCTATCACAATTTGGTTATATCCAGAGTATCCATCAAGAAAACAGTAAAAAGCATGACCGGCTAACCTTTCGAGCATCTGGTCGATGAATGGCAAAGGAAAGTGATCTTTCCTAGTCATGGCATTTAGCTTCCGGTAATCGATACATACACGACATCCAGTCTGAATGCGTGTAGGCACGAGCTCATTCTCATCATTCTTGATAACAGTTACTCCGGACTTCTTGGGAACGACTTGAACTGGAGAGACCCAACGGCTATCGGAGATAGGGTAGATCACTCCGCAATCCAAAAGCTTGATTATTTCCTTCTTCACCACTTCCATCATCGGAGGGTTGAGACGGCGTTGAGCCTCTCGGGATGGCTTAGTCCCCTCCTCAAGAAGTATACGGTGCATGCATGTGGTAGGGCTTATTCCTTTAATGTCGGCCAAAGTCCACCCTATGGCCGTTTTGTGTTCTCGCAGCACCCTCACAAGCTTCTCCTCCTCCATTGCCGTGAGACTTGATGAAATGATGACGGGCAATGTTTCGCCTTCTCCCAAAAACACATACTTCAAATGGTCCGGCAACGGCTTAAGTTCAAGCGATGGTGCCTGAACAACAGAAGGTAGCATCTTAGTGGAAACTGAATTTGAAAGTGAGAGTGGAACCTTACCATATTGTTGTGGCAATGACTCAAGGGCTGCCACAACCTCAATTATTTCTTCACTAGAACCCATGGCAAAGAATTCCTCCTCCTTGCCTTGGCCTTGCATTGGCCCAAATCCTTCATTTTTGCACTCTATGGCCTTAGTGATGGTTGTTTCCAGGGCGTCCTCGTTCAATTCTTCAAGGTATACCTGCGCCAAAGAATCGATAACATCAATGGAAAAACAAGAATGGTCATCAACGGGATATCTCATAGTTTCAGAAATATTAAAATCAATCACTTCCCCATCGAATTCCATTGTCAAGGTGCCTTTGTATACATCAATCTTCGTTCGGGCCGTCTTCATGAATGGCCTACCAAGGAGAATCGGCAAAGATGTAGAATGGGCTGAATCCTCCATGTCTAGGACGTAGAAATCAGCCGGAAAAATTAAATGGTTCACCTGCACAAGCACATCTTCCAAAACTCCTTTTGGATACGCGTTAGAACGATCGGCCAATTGTATAATTACACCATCTTGTTTTAATTCACCCAAATTCATAGATGCATAAATAGAATAAGGCATGACATTTATGGATGCACCTAAATCAAGCATGGCATGTTCAAAACGATTATGTCCAATCACACAAGGAATTGTGAAACTACCGGGGTCTTTGCACTTGGTAGGCAGTTTACGTTGCAAAACAGCGGACACATTCTCGCTTACCTTCACTACCTCTTTGTTTGCCCTTCTTCTCTTTGTATTGCATAGGTCCTTGAGGAATTTAGCATACTTTGGAACCTGTTTGATTGCATCGAGAGGCGGTATGTTCACTTGTACCTTCCGGAACGTTTCAAGAATGTCCTTCTCGCTTTCTTCCTTTTTTTCTTGCATGAACCTGCGAGGAAAAGGTACATTGGGCAGATTAGGATGTGAAGTACATGAATTTGAACTTAAATTACCTGATTTGGCCGAGTTAGGGTGATCTGCCTCAGGTTGTGTCGTCTCTTCATCTACTTTCTGGGCAGATTTGGGATTGTTTGGCTCGGTCCCAACTTCTTTTCCACCCCTTAGGGTGATGGCCTTGGCGGATTCGAATCCTCCCTTTGGATTGACTGTGGTTGAGCTAGGAAGCTTTCCTTGCTCTCTAATCTGTCCAAGGAACTCAGAAATCTGCCCTATTTGTTTCTTCATATCCGTCATCTCCTTCTCGTTATTTGCTATCCGGTTGTTTTGATTTTGCAACCCCTGCGAAATAGAGGTTAGTAATTGCATAGCTTGATCACTTTCCAAGGACGTACCTGAATGAGATGATGCCGAAGGTTGTTGGGGTTGTTGGGGTTGTTGGGGTTGTTGGGGTGCATACGGCTTGGAATAAAAACCAGGGGGGTTTGGCCTAAATCCTCCTTGTTGGGCAGCTTGTTGTGGCTCCCTCCATTTGAAGTTTGGATGGTCCCTCCATCCGGCATTGTAAGTGTTCGAGTATGGGTTGTTTTGATTTTGTCCTTGGAAACCAATTGCATTGGCAGATTCCCACCCACCATTCTCGATTAGTTGAGGGCACTTGTCGGATGGATGCCCTTGAATTGAGCACACGCCACAAACTTGGTGTTCTTGTGCTTTTGGACCAATCACAACCTGAGAAACAAGAGAAGTAAGATTAGCAAGTTGTGATTGAATTTCAGAAATAGCACTCACCTCATTTACACTTTGTTGCCGTGGTGCTTCCCTTTGGCCCACTCCTTCATATTGTTGAGCGTTGAGCGCTCGGTTGGCTATGAGAATCTTGGCATCCCTTGGTGTTTTGTCCACCAATGCTCCTCCCGCTGATGCATCAAGCATTTGACGTTCGATAGGAAGGAGGCCCTCATAGAAATATTGAAGGAGAAGTTCCTCCTTCATTTGATGTTGAGGACATGAAGCTACAAGGCCCTTGAAGCGCTCATAATAAGCCGGGAATGTCTCGCCATGATTCTGTTGAATACCACTAATTTTCTTCCGTAGGAGAATCACTCTCGAAGTAGGGAAGAATTTCTCCAAGAAAGCACGCTTCATACTCTCCCACGAAGTCACAGTTCCCGGGGCTAGTTCGTAGAGCCAATCTTTGGCCTTGTCCATAAGTGAAAATGGAAAGGCCTTCATCTTCAATATACTCCCATCCACATTGATGGGGGTCATGCTCGAACAAACCACCTCGAACTCCTTCAAGTGTTTGTTGGGGTCTTCCATAGACAAGCCATGGAACTTCGGAATATGGTGTAACAAACTGGATTTGAGTTCAAATTCCTCAGTCTTCCCCTCTGCAGCCGTGGGGTATTGGATACAAAGAGGCAATGCATTATCCAAACCCGAGGCCGAAAGCTCCTTGATGGTTCTATTATCTGCTGCCATGGCTTGTTCTTCTTCAAAAATCTGATCCGTGGGCTTTTCTTCTACACCTACTTCGTCTTCTTCAAGCCCAGGTTGTGGTGGAGGTTGTGGTGGCTCTTGTTGACTCCTCGTTCTCCTCAAAGTGCGTTCAAAATCACCGTCAAAGTCGGAGATGTTCTCTATAATAGGCCGAGAGCTACGAGTCATACACAGTACCTAAAAAAAAAACAAGGGAACAAACAAACTAAGAATCTGAAATAAGAATGCACGAAAAACAAAAAAATAAAAATAAAGACAAGGGACTAGCAAAGTTGCTAATCCCCGGCAACGGCGCCAAAATTTGATGCGAAAATTACTTGACACTCAAATTAAACCCTCGTTTGACAATTGTAGTAGAATGGATAAGTGAGGGATCGTTCTAGACCGGGGATTAGGAGGGCTTGCTAAAACCTTCTAAATTGACTTAAAAACATAAAAACACAATATAAAACACTATTTAATGCTCGAAGAAAGCAAAACTAAAAATAAGAAAGATTAAGACTAAGATTTCAACGAAATAGGGGGGAATTGGATTTGGACGACTTTAAACTAAAATGAATACTTGGAAACAAAACAAATTGTAAATATGGATTTGACGGAAATGAATGGATGGGAAGCTAGCTAAGGGTTCTTTCTCTACACATGATATTTATGCATATGAATCAATTTCCAGTTATTCCTTCATTGAATTATGAACGACAATGCCCCAAATTAACCGTGACATCACTAGTTAACCCTCAGATTTTCCTTATATTATTGGATTGGATGGCATCATTCGACAACCCAAAACATTCTCAAAAGTTCCCTACATGTCATCATAATAGAGACACAATCGAAGATCATTAAGAATAATGAAAACCATAAGCATTGACAAAGCATTTGCAACAATGACATCATGTTACTCATGCTAAGAATTAAACTTAACGCGATCGTGACAAGCGACCTTCACTACTTTCAAGTATAAGTTAGTAACGATTATGTGAAACCTTCTTAAACTTTAGCCACATATTCATGCATGTTAATTAAGTATCGACCCTCAATCAACAAACACAAATAAGTTAATCATCAAATAGTTAAGCCAATTGCATTCACGAATCAAGAGTTCATAACCGGAATTCATCAATTCATATCACATAAATAATCATGGTATTGAAATCACCCCTAGCCAAAAAGGGTTTAGTTCCTCATAACTTTGAAATCAAAGAAACACCTAAACATTCCAACAACTCAACTTGAATTGTATGAACGTTTAGGCACTCTTCTCTTCCATTCTTTATATTACAAAACAAAGAGAATTGAATTTAAACATTGAAATCAAAGAAACGCGTAAACATTCCAACAACTCAAACGTGAATTGTATGAACGTTTAGGCCTTCTTCTCTTCGTCTTCGTTGTAGCACAAGGACTAAGGGATGTTGTTGGTGTGTTGAATGGATTGGGGGATTATGGAAATGGAAGAAATGGAGGAGAAAGGGAAGGGAATGGTGCAGAAAATGGAGAGACTCACGGCTAGGGAGAAGATGGAAGTGTTTGTGGTGTGTTGTGTATGAAAAATGAGATGTTCTTGAATGATGGGAATGCAAGGGCTTTTATAGGAGAATGAAGGTATAAATGGCTGTTTGTTTAAGCATGCAAGTGGCTAATTAATGATGGACAAATAGCTAGGAAAACATGTGAAAGCTGAAATTGCATGTGAAGGTGTTGGAATGTGAATGAAGGCCACGGCATGGACTAGTGTAATGGTGCTGAAAATGCATGTTTGTGCATGTGATTTGAAGTGATTATTGTAAGAAAATGAATGTGAAGGCATGGCTTGAATGATGAAGAATAAAGGGTGCATGAGTGAATGATTGAATGTGCATGTGGGTGAATGTGAAGGGAATGCATGTGAGGATGCTGGAAATGCAATGGAACTCACGGCATAAGGGTTCTTTGGTGATGAATGTGGTTGATTTAATGGAGGAACAAGTGCATGTGTTGAATTGGTGGTGCATGTGATTAAAGATGGAGAAGGTGGTGTAATGATGAAGTGGAATGGCTGAAAATGCAAGGGGGAGTGAAGGCCACGGCAAAGGTGTTTCGGTGCATGTGTTGGCTGTTTTGTTTGTTGGTTAAAGCTTGTGTTTGCATGTGAATGTTGTTTGTGTGAAGTGTGTGTGAATGTGCATGTGTTTTAAAGAATGAATGGTGGTATAATGATGAAGTGTGATGAGTGATAAGTGTATGATATGTTGAGTGATAAATGAATGATATGTTGAGTGATAAGATGAGTGGTTATTGATATGTAGATGAATGAATGATATGATAAGTAATAAATGAATGATAAGTGGTTATTGATATGTAGATGAATGAATGATATGATAAGTAATAAATGAATGATATGTGGTGATGATAAGATAAGTGTATGATATGATAAGTGGTGAATGAAGGAGTGGAATGTTGGAATGTTATGCACGACTAAGGATATAGGAAAGGTTTAAATATCCTAAAACTAAAAGGAACAAGGTTCCAACACTTTGGTCTTCAATTAGGTTTTCAATTTCGTCCAACACTTTGGCTCCAAGCATAAGCTATCCATCCTTAGCCCAAAAGTGCTCCAAACGTCTCCAAAATGCATCTTTTTGCTCCTTTAGCCCTTTTGGCCTACAAACACACGAAAATAGCTTAAAGTACTAAAATAACTAAAGAAACATAACGTAAATGCACGAGAACAAGCCATTTAAGTCGCATGAATATGCTCCTATCATTTAGAACCTTCCAAATGTGCCTTAAACAATAAGTCAAGTATATACTTGGTCTAAGAAAATAGTATACTGGATGATGACCTCTGGACTTCGATACCAAGAAAGTAATGAAGAGGGCCAAGATCTTTAACATGAAACAAAGAACTTAGCTGAGAAATAATTCCTTGACAAAGATGAGCATTTGGTCTAGTAACAATAATATCATCAACGTAGACCAAAATGAAAACCAATGCAAGATCCTTCTTCACAAATAAAGAATGGTCATTTGATGAACCAAAGAAACCAAGAGACTTCAATGCAGTGGTTAACTTCTCATACCAGACCTTAGAGGCTTGTTTTAACTCATACAAAGACTTATGAAGATGGTAGACATGATTTGGTTTGGTAAGGTCTTCAAATCCTGGTGGTTGTATCATAAACATAGATTTTGTCAAGTTACCATGTAGAAAAGCATTGTTAACATCAAGTTGATTAAGGAACCAATCAAACTTGGCAGCTAGAGTGAGAAGAAGCCTAATAGTGACAGGCTTAGCAACTGGACTAAATGTTTCACTGTAATCTAAACCTTGCTGTTGATGGAAGCCTTTGGCAACAAGCCTAGCTTTTATACCTATCAATGGTACCATCTGGTTTTCTTTTGATTCTAAACACCCATTTTGCACCAACTAAATTCTGAGATGGATTTGCAGGAACTAAAGACCAAGTTCCAGTTTGAATAAGAGCATTGAACTCTTCCTGCATGGCTTGCCTCTAATGGGAGTGTTTTGATGCTTGAAGATAAATGGATGATGTATAATCTGAGGATAAATAAGAAGAGAGAAAATGCTTGATTGCCAAGAGTGCTTTAGGTTTAAAAATACTAGATTTAGATTGAGTTTGCATGCAATGAGTGTTGAGAGGTATTGAGGGTTCATGAAGATAAAAGGGTGAAGATAGGTTGAGATGACTGAGATATAAGGGTGAAGATAAAGATGTAGGTAAGTGAGTAAAAGTAGGTTGAGATGACTGAGATATAATAGGAAAGGTTAATGTGCTTGGAATGGTATTGGGTTACCGCATCTGAGAACCAGAACTAGAACTTGATGCTGAAAAGAATCCTTCTGAGCAAAAGGAAATGTATCTTCCTAAAAAATGACATACCTTGAAAGATACATTCTTCCAGTGTGAGGATTAAGGCATTTGTAGCCTTTGTGATTCAAAATGTACCCCAAAAAGGCATATTCCTTGCTTATGAGATCAAGCTTGGAAGTAGCATAAGGTTTCAACTATGGAAAACATCTACATCCAAAGATTTATAGATATGTGTAGTCTAGAGATATGTGAAACAGTAATTCCCAAGGAGATAATCTTGTAGTTGTTGGCATTCTATTAATGAGATACATAGCTGCGCCAAAAACTTCAACCCAATAGGCATAAGGAAACTTGGATGCTGCAAGAAAAGTTCTGGTAGTTTCAACTAGATGTCTATGTTTGCACTCATGATGCGAAAATTAACTTAACACACAAATTAAACCCTCTTTTGACAGTTGTAGTATATATGTAAGTAGGGATTGCTAACTTAACACACAAATTAAACGTTCTTAAACCGAGGATTAGGAGGGATTGCTAAACACTTTAAACTAACTCAAAGAGATAAATCTAAGCTTTAAAACACTTACCTAAACTTAAAAGACTCAAAACAAGTTCACAAGACTTAAAATAAGCTAAAAACACTCAAAACTGCCTAAAAACACAAACTGGGCAGATTTGACTCTAAACACAATTTTGGACGAATTTTGGTTTTAACTTGACTCAAAACACTTGAAAACACAATCTAAAACAGATTCTAACTAGTTAGAAACTTTAAACTAAATGGGGATTTGGTTTTGGACGAAAATAAAGTAAATAAAACAGAAATTAGAACTAGGCAGATTTGCACGAATTTGGTAGAAATAGATGGATGATGGGCTAGCTAGGAGGTCTTTCTCCACACATGACATACTTGCATACAAAACAATCTCCAATTGCTTTTTCAATGAACCATGAACCTCAACACCCCAAGTTAATTAGGTACGCTTAAATTAACCCTCAGATTTTCCTTAAGTCATTGAATTGAATGGAATTAGCACATTGCAATCAAATTATTCTTCAAAAGTTCCCTACATGAAGGCGCATAATAGAGAACCAATCAAAGATCATTAATTTCTATGAAAATCATAAGTGTTAACGAGGCGTTCGTAACTATGAAAGCGCATGATACTTATGCCAAGAATTTACTTAACATGATTGTGACTAACAATCTTTACTACTTATGAATATAAGTTCACAACGATTAGGTGAAGCTCCCTTATGTCCTAGCATCAGATTTATGCATGCAAATTAAGTGTGCACTCTCAACCCACATACACAAACAAGTTTTAATTCAAATAGATAAGTAAATTGAATTCACAATTCATGAAATCACAACTAGAAGTAATGAAATCATAATGCAAATATAGCCATGGTTTCGAAATTCCCCCTATCCAAAAGGGAATTAGTTCCTCATACTCACAAAGCAAAGATTCTTGAATTTAAACATTGAAAAACACAAGAAAGATTACACCTAAAACGTTCTAGCAACTCCAAGTTGAATGGCATGCACGGCTAGGGCTTTCCTCTTTCTTTCTTGTTGCGGCACAAGGTGTGGGTGATGGTTTTGGGGTTATGAATGATGTATTCTTGCTTGGAATGATGAATGATGGCTGATTAGGCTGAAAGGGTACGGCATATTATGTATGGAGGTGTGGGGATTGAATGAATAATGGAGAATTAGGGTGGAAGGTTGCGGCAAGGGTTTTCTAAATAGCATAAAGGGTTCATGCAAATTGTGGCTGAAAAGATGAATACATAGGTTTGGCCACCCTAGGGTTAATTAGATTAGGGTTACAATTTAGCAAATTTTTAAGGATTAGGGCCCTAGGCTTCGGCACAATTGATTTAACCCACTTAAGAGAGGATTTGGCCCAATCAATTTCAGAAAAGGATTTGTATAACCCGAATCCATAAGGGAAAAGGCCTAGAGGGGTGCAGGAACAATTGGAGGGAAAGGAAAGTGGCTTGCAAGGCAAGGCAAGGCCTTCTAGAAGGAAATAGGCACCACCTTTGTAGGGTTTCTAGAAACAATATGCTTTGTGGCTGATTTGGCCCTTCTAGAAGAGAATACTTCTAGAAATAGGTTCTAGAAATATACATTTAGGTCCCCTTGCAGCTAAGATTAAGG
Organism: Pyrus communis; assembly: GCF_041283825.1. Classification (NCBI taxonomy): domain Eukaryota; kingdom Viridiplantae; phylum Streptophyta; class Magnoliopsida; order Rosales; family Rosaceae; genus Pyrus; species Pyrus communis. The sequence continues at coordinate 12,728,743 of NC_142566.1, forward strand.
CATGATAAGGTTAGGATAGGATAAGATAAGATTGGATAAGGTTAGATAAGGTTTTGGATAATGTTTCCTCTTTTGAGCTGATTCCTTATCCTCTTTGTCTTGACTTTCATTTCTTCATCTTCTTATCAGATTCCTAGCCTTTTGAACTCCAAATTCGTCCATCCATCTTGGCCCATACATGTGCTATCCATTTAGTGCCCAAAATTGCTCCAAAATGCACCAAAATGTACTTTCTTGCTACTTTAACCCTTTGGACCTACAAACACATGAAAATGACTTTAAATACTACATTAACTAAGAAATAACAACACAAATGCACAAGAACAAGCTAACTAAGTCACATAAATATGCTCCTATCAAATTTCCCCACACCTAGCTTTTGCTAGTCCTCGAGCAAAACAAACAAACTGATGCGAGAATTATACGCACACAAATTAAACCCTCTTTTTGTCAAATTGTAGTAAGTATGTAAGTAGGGATCGTTCTGGACCGGGGATTAGGAGGGATTGCAAATCTCTTGGAAACTGACTCAAAAACGTAAAATAAAGTTTAAAACACTAAACTAGACTCAAAGAATGCAAAATTAAAGTTTAAAACACTAAGACAAACCAAAAACTCAAAATGCTTTAAAAACACAAACTAAATTGAATTTTAACTAAAATGAACATTAAAGCAAAAGGGGGATTTAGGTTTTACGAAAATTGAAATAACGAAACAAGTTAATAAACTAGACAGAATGTAAATATGAAATTTATGGATGAATGCTAGCTAAGGGGTTCATCTCCATACATGTTACACTTGCATACAAGATTGATTCTCAGTTGGTCTTTCAATAAATTATGAAACTCAACACTCCGGGTTAATTAGGTCCGCTTAAATTAACCGTCAAGTTTTCCTTAAGTTAATGAATTGGATGGGTTAGCGCAACGCAATTCACAACATTCTCCAAAAGTCCTTTACGTGAACAGCACAATAAAGATACAATCAAAGATCATTAAGCATCATGAAAACTATAAGTGTTGACAAGGCATTCGTTACTATGATGAGCATGAAACTCGTGCCAAGAATTCATTTAACGCGATTGTTTATAAGCAACCTCCACTACTTGTGAATATAAGTTCATAACGATTAGGTGAAACTCACTTATATTCTAGCGTCATATTCATGCATGAAAATTAAGCGCGCATTCTTAATAAACATACATAAATAAGTTATCAATCAAACGGTTAAACAAATTGAATCAACAATTTATGAAATTCCAACGAAAGTTAATCAATTCATATTGCAAATATAAACATAGTTTCGAATCACCCCCTAGCTAAAAGGGGATTAGTTCCTCATAACTTTGAAATCAAAGAAACACCTAAACATTCCAACAACTCAAACTTGAATTGTATGAACGTTTAGGCACTCTTCTCTTCCATTCCTCATACGTACAAAACAAAGAGAATTGAATTTAAACTTTGAAATCAAAGAAACACCTAAACATTCCAACAACTCAAACTTGAATTGTATGAACGTTTAGGCCCTCTTATCTTCCTCGTTGTTGTAGCACAAGGTCTAAGGTGAGGTTTGGGGGATTATGGAAATGGATGAGGAGTGGTGTAGAAGTGGAAGGGGAATGGAAAAATGGTGTTTGGATTATAAGGGGAGAGATGGGAAGCTCACGGCTAGGGAAGGGAGAATGTGTTTGTAATGTGTTGTGTATGAAATGAGATGATCTTGAATGAATGAATGCAAGGGTATTTATAGGAGTAATGGAGGGAACATGACAGCTAGGAGGTGGGTGGAAATGTGGCTGCAAGTTTGGTGAATGATTATGAGTGAATGCATGTGAATGTGGCTAGGTTGGAAAGCTGGAAATCTGAAAATGCAAATGGGAATGCTGAAATGCAAAGGTGGCCACGGTTTTGAGTGTGTTTTGTGTTGGAAATGCATGTGAATGCATGTGAATGTTGTTTGTGTGAAGTGTGTGTGGGTTAAAGAGTGAATGGTGGTGTAATGACGAAGTGTGATGGCTGAAAATGTCAAGGAAATGCATGTGATTGCACGGCAAAGAATTTCAGGATGAATGTGTGTTGGTGTGTTGTGTGATTGTTTTGTGGTTGAATGATTAAGTGGCTGAATTAAAGAATGGGAGTGCATGTGGCTTAGGTGGTGTAATGATGAAGTGGGAATTGAAAGAATGTGGTTGGAAAGTGGAAGGGAAGGCACAGCACAAAGGGGGAAGTGTTGGAAATGCATGTGATGCATGCCAATGTTGTCTTTTGGTGCATGTGTGTGTTGAATGGTGTCCTTTAATTATGCACGGTTTAGGGCTGTTAAGGGGAGAGAAATGGGAGTGAATGTGGCTTAATGATGAAGGGGGAAAGCTTGGAAAGCATGTGGCAAGGTTGGTTGCATGATGATGATGCATGTGAGTTGAAATGCATATGTTTAAATGGTTGAAATGTGTAGATGATTATGAGTATGATAAGTGATAAGTGAATGATGTATTAAGTGATAAATGAATGATATGTTAAGTGATAAATGAATGATATGTGGTGAGTGATAAGTGAATGGAAGTGATAAGTGATAAGTGAATGGAAGTGATAAGTGATAAGTGAATGGAAGTGATAAGTGAATGGTTTGATAAGTGAATGATATGATAAGTGAATGCTTATAATAAGTGAATGATATGATAAGTGAATGCTTTAAGTGTTTAAAATAGGGAACAAAGCCCTTCCTTGCATGGCAAGGAAGGGAGACACAAGGAAACACACGACAATGTCCTAAGGTTGCAAGGAATGTTGTTTTTGTGTTCTAAAATGCGTAGGAGTCTTCAATGATGCTTAAACATGAGGTCTTTTAGGATTTAACTTTCCTACTTCAAGTCTTTAATTTCGTCCATCCTCTTGGCTCCAAGCATATGATATCCATTCCAATCTGTAATTTGCTCCAAAAGGCTCCAAAAGGCATCCTTTTGCATACCTTGCCCTTAGAACCTGAAAACACACAAAAGAAGCATAAAGGACTAAAATAACTAGAGAAACATAACGTAAATGCACGAGAACAAGCCATTTAAGTCGCATGAATATGCTCCTATCACAAACAAAAGAAACAAAACATAAAATCTAAACCTTCCAACGTTTTCCTCAGGGATTTCCAATGAAACATAACATGTCAAAGATCACCACTCACATAGACTTAAGCAATCCTTACCCTCGAGCATACTTAATCATAGTCACCATTCACTAGCTCACATTTAATCAATTAAAACAACATTTTGAATGTAGTAACATGCCTTAGAGAATTCCCTCAATTCCTCACTAGATGTACTCTCAATTTTCACACAGATTTTCTGACTACACTCCCTACACTAGGTATATGTGAGAAGATTGATGTAAACATGTAGACGAGCCACTCACATATGTTTTAAATGAAGGAAGCACTTTCTGGAATTATTAATGCATGTATATATATGATCTCATGAATGGAATGCCACTACTTAGAAGCGAAAACCAGAGATACCATATGCTCAAACCAATTCTAAACTCCACATATTGAAACACATAACAATCAAGATTGAAGTCAAAGGGTTGTAATGGGGCAAAGGTATTGGCTAACAACGACAGGTAAAGGATAACAAACGTTCTTAAAGCAATAGTGAGCAAAGTAATGAATTAGGCACTTAGAATTCACTTTAGAATGCAGAAAACTACTTCAACCACCCAAGGGGAATTCACACAAAACTTAGGGCCATATTCAAACTTTTTGGACCCTTTCTTCAACAATCAACACTTGTGAGTTCATTCTCACTTATTTTCAACTCCTTTTTCTTTCTTTTCTTCTTCTTTTTCATGTTTTTTTTTTCTTTTTTTTTTTCCGTGCCTCTTTTAAGACTTTGGCGCACACACACACAAAAATCCCTTCCCCCACACTTGTTTTCTGCAATAATGTCACTCAAAAGGAATTCCTTCTAAGTCATGCTCCACTATACTTCAAGAACAAGGGTATGGAAAGTCCTATTCTAGGCTAGGTAAGGATAATGTGGTTAACAAATAAAATAGGCTAAATAAGGCTCAAAGGGGCTAATCCTACAATACATATGCAAAGGGGTAAGGCTTTTTGGCTATGGGCTTAAACTAAACAACTTCATCTTGTTATTTGTTATGCTAATCAATTTCATGCTTTGAATGAAACGGGTATGAGTTCTAGTATTTGGAACTATAATGATGAAATGCATTCTAAGTAGCAACCAAGTGAAGAATAATGAGATCATGCAACGACTTTAGACAAGAAGAATGTACAGATTAATAACTCTCCAAATAAACGTTTAGGCTTAAGTCTCTCAAGGTTGTAGCGTTTGTTTGGGTTCCTTCCTTCAGGCATGTTACAAAAACTGATTTTATCCTTTGTGATTACATCTGAATTCGTAAACTATAACTATAACCAAGCATAAACCAAAGAGTAAATCAAACTTCCATCCATGTTTGTAACTGTCTTTAACAGTCATGCATTAAAAACCAAATCCTCATCATTGTGTTGGAAGGTACCCTAAGACACAAACAAACACACAAAAACAACTCTATTTGGCTTTTTCAAAACACTTTTTTCAATTTTTTTTTCCAATTTTAGGATTTTTACTTCAAAACAGCTCAAAACGCACTAAAAACACTTAAAAACAGTGAGAAACAACATTAGAAGTGATAGGTGATAGAATCCCACGAATTTGCATAAAAACACTTGTTTACCCCTCCCCCCCCAACACTTAAATCAAACATTGTCCTTAATGTTTCACACGAAGACTCACACAAAAACAAACAAATAACAAACAACTAAGCATGATAAAATAAAGCAGCACAGAGAAGGGTTTAGAAATGCAAATCTGGGTTTGGAGTGGAAGTTCCATCTTCTCCTTGTTGAATGCATGGGTTGCCTCCCATGAAATGCTTGCTTTAACGTCTTCCAGCCAAACGAATATGCCATGTTAAGCTTCACTAGTACCCACGGCATGGAGGGGTACATCATCCACAACATGCTCCTCAAAATTCTCGTAGTAGGCTTTAACCGATGGCCATTCACTTTGAATTCTTGTCCTGTTTTCAAGCTTTGAACTTGGACTGCACCATAAGGAAAGACATTAGTAGTAACAAACGGGCCAACCCATTTAGAATGCAATTTACCAGGAAACAAGCGAAGGCGGGAATTAAAGAGTAGCATTTTCTGCCCAATGGAGAATGATTTGCCTCGAATCATCTTATCATGGAAAACCTTTGTCTTCTCCTTATAAAGTCAAGCGTTTTCGTAAGCCTTATGCCTAATCTCTTCAAGTTCATTCAATTGGAGCTTCCTATGAATTCCAGCGGCATCAAGGTCCATGTTGAATGTTTTGACAACCCAATACGCCTTGTGCTCCAATTCTACGGGAAGATGGCATGGTTTGCCATAGATGAGCCGAAATGGGGATATGCCAAGGGGTGTTTTATATGCCGTGCGATATGCCCACAATGCATCCTCCAAACATACGCTCCAATCTTTCCTTGTTGACCCAATGGTCTTCTCTAGAATTTGCTTGATCTTCCTATTTGAAACCTCGGCTTGCCCATTGGTTTGAGGATGATAAGGTGTTGAAACCTTATGTGTAACGTTGTACTTCTTGAGCAAAGCCTCAATGGTTTGATTGCTAAAAAGTGAGAATCTCCATCACTTATGAGTACTCGTGGCATTCCAAACCTTGCAAATAGGTTAGTTCTAATAAAATCTGCAACCACTCGAGAATCATTAGTTCGGGTAGCTTTTGCTTCCACCCATTTCGACACATAATCCACAGCAAGTAAGATATAAAGGAAACCATGTGAGGAAGGAAAAGGACCCATAAAATCAATGCCCCAAACATCAAAAATTTCAACACAAAGTATGACATTTTGTGGCATTTAATCCTTTGCACTTATATTACCCATTCTTTGGCAACGATCACAAGACATACAAAAGGTTCTAGCATCCTTAAATAAAGTTGGCCAATAAAATCCATATTCTAAAGCCTTAAGGGTTGTGCGTTGTGTCCCAAAGTGTCCCCCACATGCATAAGTGTGACAGAATGTTAAAATATAATTGAATTCCATGTCATGCACACACTTACGTATAATCTGATCTGAGCAATATTTCCACAAGTATGGATCATCCCAAACATAAAATCTAGCATCTTTTTTCGATTTATCACGTTGGGTTTTGTTTGAAGTGTTTGGAACTTGTTTAGCCACCAAAAAATTCACTAAATCAGCATACCAAGGCTCACTTACCTTAATGGACATCAATTGCTCATCAAGGAATGTTTTTGAAATAGGTAAGGGCTCCTCCTCATGGACCATACGGCTTATGATGTCAGCCACCATGTTTTCACTCCCCTTTTTATCTCTAATTTCGATGTCAAACTCTTGAAGAAGCAACATCCATCGAATTAGCCTTGGTTTGACTTCTTTCTTGGTGAACAAATATTTTAAAGCTACATGATCAGTGAAGATAATAACCTTAGTACCAATTAAATATGATCGAAATTTATCTAAAGCAAAGACAATGGCAAGAAGCTCTTTTTCCGTGGTCGAATAGTTTAATTGAGCATCATTCAATGTCCGGGACGCGTAGTGATGCGAGAATTATACGCACACAAATTAAACCCTCTTTTTGACAATTGTAGTAAGTATGTAAGTAGGGATCGTTCTGGACCGGGGATTAGGAGGGATTGTTAATCACTTGGATTTGACTCAAAAACGCTAAAAACACAATCTAAAACACTATACTAGACTCAAAGAATGCAAAACTAAACTTTAAAACACTAAGACAAACCAAAGACTCAAAATGCTTTAAAGCATAAACTAAATTGATTTCTAATATGAATGCATGGGTTTTTATAGGGGGAATGGGAGAATATGTGGGTGATTGTTTAAGAGTGAATGTGGTTGTTATGATTGAGAGTGCATGTGGATGAAATAATGATGGAAAAAGAGCTAGGTTGTTGGTGTGTGAATGCATGTGTTGAATTGGTGGTGCAATGATGAAAGAGTAAGTGCATGTGTGTGAATGGTGGTGCAATGATGAAAGAGTAAGTGCATGTGTGTGTGAATGGTGGTGCAATGATGAAAGAATAAGTGCATGTGTGTGTGAATGGTGGTAGCTAGGGTGAATTATGATGAATGCATGTGGAATAAAGATGGAGAAGGTGGTGTAATGATGAAGGAGTAAGTGCATGTGTGTGTGAATGGTGTTTCTTGATGGTTTTGGGGTTGTGATGCATGTGAATGCATGTGGCTAAGGGTTGTTGATTGGGCTAGAGGTTTTGCATGGCTCAAAGGATTGTTTGATTGGGCTAGGCCCTTTGTTTTATGTCCAAAGTGCATACAAGGCTTTCAAATTCGTCCAACACTTTGGCTCCAAGCATATGCTATCCATTCCAAGCCCAATTTTCCTCCAAAATGCTCCAAAATGCATCTTTTTGCTTCCTTAGCCATATGAACCTAAAAACACATGAAAATGGCTTAAACTACTAAAACAATTATGAATTAACAACATAGATGCATGAAAACAAGCTAAGTAAGTCGTCTAAATATGCTCCTATCAAATTCCCCCACACTTAGCTTTTGCTAGTCCTCGAGCAAAACAAAATAATAACAAATAAACAAAACGACACTAAACAAGTAAAACACAACCTAAACCTTCCAACAACCGTCTTAGGGATTTCCAATGCACATGACAAGTTAAAAATCATTATTCTCACAGATTTTAGCCATCTTTACACTTAAGTACATTCTTAATCATAGTCACCACATACTAGTTCACAATTAAGCAATTAAAACACATTTCAAATGTAGTAACATGCTTTAGAGAATTTACTCAATTCCTTACTAGAATGCACTCTATTTTCACACAGATTTTCTGACTACACACCCTACACTAGTTATATGTGAGAGATTGATGTAAACATGAAAGACTAGTATCTCACATATGTTATAACAAAGAAAGCATTTTCTGGATTTACGATAATGACATGAATATGATCTCATGAATGGAATGCTACTACTTAGAATGAGAACCAGTGATTCCATAAGCTCATATCAAATCCAAACTCCACATTATTGAACACATAACGATCAAGATAGAAGTCAAAGGGGTGTAACGGGGCTAGGGTACTGGTTAACAATGAAAGGTGAAGGATAAACAAACATTCTTAAAGCAATAGTGAGCAAAGTATTGAATTAGGCACTTAGAATTCCCTTTAGAGCGCGGAAAACAACTTTTAGACTAATAGGGGAAATTCAAACAACTCTTATTTTTCTTTTTCTTTTTTCAAATTTTTTTTTTTCTTCTTTTTTTTTTTTTTAGCCGTGCCTATGGCACAACAACTCTCATCAATAATCCTTCCCCCACACTTATTTTCTGCAACATATTAATCAAAAAGGAATTCATTTTCCGTCATGCTTACTATGCTTTAAGAACAAAGGCATGGATGGTCCTATTCTAGGCTAGGTAAGGATAACATGGGTTAACAAAGAACATAGGCTAAACAAGGCTCAAAGGGGTTAAAACTTACAACAAATACGAAATATGGGAAGTAAGGCTATTTGGCTATGGTGGCAACTACACAACTTGATATATGTTATGCAATTCAATGTCATGCTTTGAATGAAATGAATATAAGTTCTAGCATTTAGTTCTATCATGATACAATTGCATTCTAAGTAGCAACCAAGCAAGGAATAATGAGATCATGCAACAACTTTAGAAAACAAAGAATCACAGAAAATAACTCTCCAAAGAAGGTAATGGCTCGAGTCTCACAGGGTTGTAGCGTTTGTTTGAGTTCCTTCCTTCAAGCATGTCACAAATTTTTTTTTTTTTTATTTATTTATTTTTTTTTTTTATGATTGCATGTGAAGTCATACATTATAACCATAACCAAGCATATACCAAGAGTAAATCAAACTTTCATCCATGTTTATAACTCTCTTTAACAGTCATGCAATTACAAACCAAATCCTTATCATTGTGTTGGAAGGTACCCTAAGACACAAACACACAAAAACGACTTAAAACACTCTTTTTAGGCTTTTCAAAACATGTTTTTTTTTTTTTTTTTTTTATAAATTTTTATGTGATTTTCGGAGTTATAAAAACAAAACATTCTAAAACACAACTTAAAAACATTTAAAACAGCAAGGAACAACACTTGAAGTTATGGGTGATAAAATTCAACGAATTTGCATCAACAAACTTAGTTACCCCCCCCCCCCCCACACTTAAATCAAACATTGTCCTCAATGTTTTAAGCATAGATTCACACAAAACATAAGTAAACACACAAACAGCACTAAACATACTAAACATGGCAGAATGTAACTAACAAAGAGAAGAGTTTAGGGACGCAAATCTGGTTATAGAGTGTAAATTCCATCTTCTCCTTGGTAATTGCATTGAGGCATTGATCTTTGTGATTCCACAGGCTTACTCTTGAACTGGTTTCTGCCCATCGTTGATTTTCCTTTGTGCTACTTTTGAACTGGGCAGCAGGATTCTTTTGGTCTTCCCCGAAGGTCTGAGCTTCCTCCTTTTATCTGTTTCTTTGTTCAATCTTCGCAGAAGTGGTCCCTTCTCTGGAAGTGTATCAACCGTTGAAGATGACTACTCGAGAGCAACGCTAGGTAAGCAATCAGGAATGGATTCCAGGCAGTCGGTTCCAGAACAGAAGACTGACTCCAAGTGCCTCTGATTGCTTTCGTTTTACTTTGCCATGCGAGTAATAACAAGGACAAAGGAAAGGACAGGGAAAGAGCATGATATGAGATACTTTTGCTTTAGACCTTGATGATATGAGATACCTTTGCCTTTGAAGAAACGGCGAATGAAGCAGCACATGTATTTGTTGTGGTTGCCTCCACATGCTTCGATCGACCGTTTCCTTCTGCCTCATTTGTACTCCAGGTTTCTGGTATCTTCTTTGGGGGAGAAAAAATTGAGTATTTCAATAGGCTTTGCTGGGAGTGCGCCCTCAGAGGTGAGGAAGAGTTGGACATTTTCTTCAGGTTTGCCTTGCCATAAGAGATGAAGGTCGACATATATAGAGATAATATCAAGTGGTGGTACTGTTCTTTTACCCTTGTCGACAAACGTTTTGATCCCGCAAATCCGGCTTTTTGAAATAGTGGCGCCTCTTCGATTTCTGAACGACGCCCCTTCGATTTCTGAACGACGCCCCATCGCTTTCTGAACGACACGTAGTAGTGCGGATGCGGCTCCTTTTGACAATGCTGCACGCGTTTTCTGAAAGGCAGAGAAAGCGTCGCCGAACTTTGCGCTTGTCGGCTAAAGATGTGTAGTTGCGATGATGGCCTCCACGTATTGTCTGAAAAGAAGAAATCTTTTGACAAAGTTGAACGCGTCTTCTGAAAAGCCGAGAAAGCGTCGCCTAAATTACGCCGGAAATTCCGGCTTCTTGAATCGGTGGACGCGTCGCCTTGGCTTTTTATAGAGCTATCGATCACCACAACAAACACACTCTGAAGAATTCCCATTCTTGAAAATCGACTCCGGCCCTTTGAGAATTAACTCCATCCACCCCATCTCTTTGAACACTTTTGAAAAATGGCAAACCCATCGAACCTTAGCTTAGAATTGAGTCTCAGCAGTGATACGGGCGCGCCGCGTCAAGGTAACGTATGACGCCCTTCTTTTTTATCTTCTAACGGTCATCTCACAGGTGAAGACTCCGTGATGCAGGACGCCACAACAGCTACAATAGTAGCTAGGAACCTCCTCACTCCAAAAGATAGTAGGCTGCTGTCAGGACGGTCCGATGAGTTGGCCGTTCAAGAGTCCCTCGCACTTAGTGTTCAGTGTGCGAGTTCTGTGTCTAACATGGGCCAACGCCTGCTTGCCCGCTCCCGTCAGGTGGAATCATTGATGGCAGAGGTGGAAAGTCTTAAGTAAGAGATCCAGCAGCTTAAGTACGAGAAAGCCTGCTTGGCCTTCTGCTCCGACGCCTTCTGATCCGACGCCTTCTGCTCCGACGCCTCGTAGTGGGGCTTCACGTAAACATCCTTTGTGAAGGCTCCATCTTTTTGCCATGTTTATTTTTATTCTATATATATTTTTTTTTTTTTTTTTTTATTTTTTTATTTTTATTTTTTATTTTATTTTTATTATGAACATGCTTTGCTTTATTCAGTGCATTGGGTTGCCTCCCAAGTAGCGCTTTCTTTTACGTCTTGCAGCCGGACGAAGAACCCAATCACTCCAGGATATGTTCACGAATCGGATGAAAACTCCGAGTCATAAACTAGTACCTAAAACAAGAAACAAAACAAGATTAAGAATCTGGAATAAAAAAAATTAAAAAGATCAAACGAAAATAAAACAATCCAAGGGATTAGCAAATTTTCTAATCCCCGGCAACGGCACCAAAATTTGATGCGAGAATTATACGCACACAAATTAAACCCTCTTTTTGACAATTGTAGTAAGTATGTAAGTAGGGATCGTTCTGGACCGGGGATTAGGAGGGATTGTTAATCACTTGGATTTGACTCAAAAACGCTAAAAACACAATCTAAAACACTATACTAGACTCAAAGAATGCAAAACTAAACTTTAAAACACTAAGACAAACCAAAGACTCAAAATGCTTTAAAGCATAAACTAAATGACAGATTGTAAATTAAAGCATAAGGAAATGAAGTAAACACAAAATGAATGAATCAACAGCTAATAAAAAGAGATAGCACAAATGGAGATGAAGCTAGAGATTCGATTTCACCATTGCTAAGCCAAGTCCATGCTTGTTAAGTCAGATTATACTCATCCCTCTACTTATTTCTTGGGTTTGTTTCACTTAGATATGATCAGCCATATGATGTGTGGATTTGATCAAATGTCTCTAATCATGAGCCTAATTGTGATGTGCAACTTTGGTTCCTAATCAAGACTATGTAGTGCACAAGAAACTTTCACAAAACCAAAGGGAACACTCAGCAGGATGTTTGCAAAACATTCCCTTCATTCATTCACATATCTACCAAGATTATGCATGATGTGTGCTTTAATCTTGGCTAAACAACCTGTGGTTAATTCAAATGATGATCAAGCATTAAAATCAACACACTAAGTCACAATTAAATCGGAGAATGAAACAAGAAATAGATAGATTAAATGAGAATTCCGAATTAACTACATGGCAATCTTGCAAGGCTACATCGAATCCCTAGAGAGAGATTAGTTACACTTCATGTTTACAAAAGGTTTGACATAAAAATATATAACATGAGTGAACATAGGATTAAGAAGAAAGAACCCTTGAAGCAAAACTGATGTCGAAATCCTTTAAGAAATGGGAGAGTGTATCTAATGGAATGAAGCCGAGAGGAAGTTCCTCATGGTACCAAAACAAAGAGAATCAAAGAAACACCTAAACATTCCAACAACTCAAACTTGAATTGTATGAACGTTTAGGCCCTCTTATCTTCCTCTTCGTCGTAGCACAAGGTCTAAGGGATGTTGTTGGTGTGTTGAATGGATTGGGGAATTATGGAAATGGATGAGGAGTGGTGTTTGGATTATAAGGGAATGGTAGCTCACGGCAATGAGGGAAGATTGGATGTGTTTGTGATGTGTTGTGTATGAAAATGAGATGTGATTTTTGTGTATGAATGCATGGGTTTTTATAGGGGGAATGGGAGAATATGTGGGTGATTGTTTAAGAGTGAATGTGATTGTTATGATTGAGAGTGCATGTGGATGAAATAATGATGGAAAAAGAGCTAGGTTGTTGGTGTGTGAATGCATGTGTTGAATTGGTGGTGCAATGATGAAAGAGTAAGTGCATGTGTGTGAATGGTGGTGCAATGATGAAAGAGTAAGTGCATGTGTGTGTGAATGGTGGTGCAATGATGAAAGAATAAGTGCATGTGTGTGTGAATGGTGGTAGCTAGGGTGAATTATGATGAATGCATGTGGAATAAAGATGGAGAAGGTGGTGTAATGATGAAGGAGTAAGTGCATGTGTGTGTGAATGGTGTTTCTTGATGGTTTTGGGGTTGTGATGCATGTGAATGCATGTGGCTAAGGGTTGTTGATTGGGCTAGAGGTTTTGCATGGCTCAAAGGATTGTTTGATTGGGCTAGGCCCTTTGTTTTATGTCCAAAGTGCATACAAGGCTTTCAAATTCGTCCAACACTTTGGCTCCAAGCATATGTTATCCATTCCAAGCCCAATTTTGCTCCAAAATGCTCCAAAATGCATCTTTTTGCTTCCTTAGCCATATGAACCTAAAAACACACGAAAATGGCTTAAACTACTAAAACAATTATGAATTAACAACATAGATGCACGAAAACAAGCTAAGTAAGTCGTCTAAATATGCTCCTATCACGTAGTAGATAACATGCGGCTTCTTATCCTTTCTTTGGCCTAAAATAGGCCCTAACGCATAATCGGATGCATCACACATGAGCTCAAACAGAAGGCTCCAATCAGGTGGAACAATGATGGGTACCGTGGTTAACAAGTCCTTGAGGTGTTGGAAGGCTGACGTGCACTCCTCATTGAAATCAAAAGTCACATCTTTTACTAGAAGACGGCAAAGAGATTGAGAAACCTTTGAGAAATCCTTGATGAATCTTCGATAAAAACCTGCATGTCCAAGGAAAGAACGAACCTCTCTAACTGAAGTAGGAGAGGATAACTGGCGCACAAGGTCTATCTTTGATTTATCAACCTAAATACCTTTTTCAAAAATGATATGACCTAAAACTATGCCTTGTTTAACCATGAAATGACATTTTTCCCAATTTAGAACAAGGTTAGTTTCAATGCATCGTTTTAAAATCAAACTGAGATTATTCAAACAACCATCAAATGAATCATCAAAAACGCTGAAATCATCCATAAAAACCTCAATAATTTTCTCAACATAATTTGAAAATATGCTCATCATGCATCTTTGAAATGTGGCAGGTGCATTGCATAAACCAAATGGCATGCGACGATAAGCAAATGTACCAAAACGGCATGTGAAAGTGGTTTTTTCTTGATCTTCTGGAGCTATCACAATTTGATTATAACCTGAATATCCATCAAGAAAACAATAAAAAGCATAACCCGTTAACCTTTCAAGCATTTGATCAATGAATGGCAAAGGGAAATGATCCTTCCTTGTAGTGGCATTGAGCTTCCTATAGTCAATACAAACCCTCCAACCTGTTTGGATTCGAGTAGGAACAAGCTCATTTTCGGCATTTGTCACCACAGTTGCTCCAGATTTCTTTGGAACATATTAAACTAGAGAAACCCAACGACTATCCGAAATTGGATAGATCACTCCACAATCCAATAGCTTGATTATCTCCTTCTTCAGAACTTCCATCATTGGAGGGTTTATGATAGGAGCATATTTAGGCGACTTACTTTGCTTGTTCTCGTGCATTTACGTTGTGTTTCTTTAGTTATTTTAGTCCTTTATGCTTCTTTTGTGTGTTTTCAGGATAATAAGACATGTTTGACGAAAGGATGCATTGTGGAGTGTTTTGGAACACTATTGGGCTAAGGATGGATAGCTTATACTTGGAGCCCAAGTGTTGGATGAAATTGAAGGCCTTGTATGCACTTGAAGACACAAAACAATGGCCCTAACCCAATCACATAACACCTTGCCATGGGCTTAACACAAACACCATTCCTTGCCATGCAAGGATGAGCAATTTGGGTCCATTTCATGTACTTAAACTCTAGCCCAATCCACAATCACTTCAAAGCCATGAAAAACCTTTCAACACCCTTTAATCATCCCCCTTTAAGTTATGATTTTATTTCCTAACCCTACATGCATTATTTATTAGCATCTTCACATGCATTCACACACACTTTACACATTCAAACACTAGCCAAAACCGTGAGCTCCCATTCCCTTATGCCATTTTCAGATTTCCACCCACTAACCTAGTCATCAACACATGCATTCACTTCATCATTACACCACCACTCATTCTTTAATCCACATGCACATTCAATCATTCACTCAAGCACCCTTGTGCCATGTTTCCCCCTTTGTTCCCACCCATCACATGCATCATCATCAAACAAACAAGTCTATGTCGTGACCTTCCTAGCCATTTCCAGCTTTTCCCTTTACATTTCACATGCATTCCATACTTCTCCTAGCTGTTTTCCATCATTATTTCAGCCACCATTCACTCTTTAATCCACATGCATTCACACACACTTCACATAAACAACATTCACATGCAAACACAAACTTTAACCAACAAACAAAACAGCCAACACATGCACCAAAACACTTTGCCGTGGGCACCATTCCACATTCCAGCTTTCCCTTTCATTTCCAGCTCTAACTCTTCATCATTGCAGCCACAAACACCTTAAACAAATAGCCATATACATCTCCACTCCTCCTATAAATACCCTTGCATTCCCATCACCTAGGGACATCTCATCTCATTCACAACACAACACACCACACAAATACACATCCATTGCCGTGCATATCCTTCCAATCTGTGCAGTTTTTATCCTCCATTTCAGCCACTATCCAACCACTTCCCATCCCTCGAAAACACTTCACATAATCCCCAAAGCTCACCTTAGACCTTGTGCCACAACAACGAGGAAGAGAAGAGTGCCTAAACGTTCATACAATTCAAGTTTGAGTCGTTGGAATGTTTAGGTGTTTCTTTGATTTCAATGTTTGAATTCAATTTTCTTTGTTTTGCAATTGGCAAAGTTGCTAATCCCTTGTCTTGAGTCTTGTTTAAATTGTTCAGTTCTGTTTTGTTTTAATTTGTTTTGCACCGTGTGTGTGTGTTTTATTTTCTTACTTGTGTGCAGGTACTAGTTTATGACCCGTAGCTCACAACCTGTTCGTGAGCATATCTCCGACTTTGACGGTGATTTCGAGAGGACTTTGAGAAGGAACAAGAAATTGCAAGAGTCTAATCCTCCTAGTCCCGAACCTGAAGTAGAAGAGGAAGCCACGGATTGGGTTAAAGAGGAAGTACCAACCATGGCCGTGGACAATCGAACCATTAAAGAGCTTTCTGCCTCAGGTTTGGCCAATGCAGCCCCTCTTTGCATTCAATACCCCGCGGCTGCCCAAGACAAGACCGATGAATTCGAATTGAAGTCAAGCTTGTTGCACCACATTCCGAAGTACCATGGGCTTTCCATGGAAGATCCCAACAAGCATCTCAAGGAGTTCGAGGTTGTTTGTTCGAGCATGACACCCATAAATGTCGATGGGAACATTCTGATGATGAAGGCTTTTCCATTCTCTCTTGTGGAAAAGGCTAAGGATTGGCTTTATGAATTGGCACCCGGGACCGTTACTTCTTGGGAGAGCATGAAGAGAGCCTTCTTGGAGAAGTTCTTCCCTACTTCAAAAGTCATTCTCTTGAGGAAGAAAATTAGCGGAATCCAACAAAGTCAAGGAGAATCTTTTCCGGCATACTACGAGCGTTTTAAAGCCCTTGTTGCATCATGTCCTCAACATCAAATGAAGGAGGAGCTTCTCCTTCAATACTTCTATGAGGGCCTTCTTCCCATTGAAATGCAAATGCTCGATGCTTCGGCGGGAGGTGCATTGGTGGACAAAACACCTATGGCAGCCAAGACCCTAATTGCAAGCCGTGCTCTAAATGCACAACAATATGAAGGTGTTGGACAAAGAGAAGGGCCACGACAACAAAGTGTGAATGAGGTAAGTGCAATTTCTGATATTCAGTCACAATTGGCTAATCTTACTTCTCTTGTGTCTCAGGTTGTCAAGGGGTCAAAACCACAAGAAAACCAAGTGTGTGGCGTGTGTACAATGCAAGGGCATCCATCCGAGACATGCCCTCAATTAATAGAGAATGGGGGATGGGAATCTGCCAATGCCATAGGCTATGGGAATCAAAACCAACCGAGGAACGATCCATATTCTAACACATATAATCCAGGTTGGAGAGACCACCTAAATTTCAGATGGAGAGATGCACAACAACCTGCCCAACAATCTGCACCACAAAGGGGATTTCAACAAAACCCACCTGGATTCCCGCGACCATACCAATCCAACCAACCACCATCGTCCCAAAACAACTCAGGTTCGTCTTTTGATAATTCTCAAGTTATTCAATTGCTAACTACATTGGCGCAAGGGCAGGAAAAACAAACAAAGGACATGCACAATTACGCCAATGAGGTGCAGAATCAAGCTCAAGAGGTGAAGGAGTTGAAGAAACAACTGGGACAAATGGCTGAATTCATGGGGCAATTTAATAGAGAACAAGGCAAGTTACCAAGCTCAACGCAGGTGACTCCGAAAGGAGGATTCGAATCTGCAAACGCCATATGTTTGAGAAGTGGTAAGGAGGTCGGAACCACCCCAAGGCCATCCAAAACAAGTCAAGAAGAGGACATGTTGCTACAAGAAGAGGAGGAACAAGCAAAGAAGGCCACGGCAAGGGCGAAAGAAACTTTGCCGCATCCCCTTATTGTGCCAAAACCGTCCAACACGCCTAAGGTAAGTCCAAATTTGACTTTGTCAAGTTCTATTCCACTAAACATGCCCTTTCCTAGCAGGTTTAGGCAATCAAAGAAGGAGGAGAGTGAAAAGGACATTCTGGAAACCTTTAGGAAAGTTCAAGTCAACATTCCGCTCCTTGATGCAATCAAGCAAGTCCCTAAGTATGCCAAGTTCTTAAAAGAACTTTGCACAACGAGGAAGAGGATTTCAAACAAGGAGGTGGTCCAGGTAAGTGAGAATGTGTCTGCAGTGCTACAAAGGAAACTACCACCTAAATGCAAAGATCCAGGTAGCTTTACAATCCCTTGTATTATTGGTCAAACTAAGTTCGAACATGCTATGTTAGACTTAGGAGCTTCAATTAACGTCATGCCATACTCTATTTATGCCTCAATGAACCTTGGTGAATTGAAAAATGATGGTGTGATTATTCAGTTGGCCGATAGATCTAATGCCTATCCAAAGGGCGTATTGGAAGATGTCTTAGTGCAGGTGAATAATTTGATCTTCCCAGCGGATTTCTACGTGCTTGACATGGAGGATTCACCCCATTCCACCCCATTGCCGATTTTATTAGGGAGACCCTTCATGAAAACAGCCCGCACCAAGATAGATGTGTTTAAAGGAACATTAACGATGGAATTTGATGGGGAAGTCATTGATTTCAATCTTTCTGAAAGTATTAAATTTCCTAAGGATGATCATTCTTGCTTTTCTATTGATATAATTGATGATTTGGCGCAGGAATTTCTCGATTCTTTGGAGAGGAATACACTTGAAACAACAATTGCACAAGGAATTGGGCAAAAATCTGGTTTTGCCGTGCTTAGAAGTGAAGATGAGGCCCAGATGGTCGCTGCACTTGAGTCATTGCCACAACACTTTGGTAAGCCTTCTAACCCAATTTCAATTTCAGTTTCCACTAATAAGTTGTTACCCTCAGTGATTCAGGCACCCGTACTTGAGATTAAACCGTTGCCCGATCATTTAAAGTACGTCTTCTTGGGAGACAACGAGACATTGCCCGTCATTGTCTCCTCATCACTCACGGCCATAGAGGAGGAGAAGTTGATTCGAGTGTTGAAAGAGCACAAGACGGCCATAGGATGGACCTTGGCCGACATAAAGGGTATTAGTCCTACAACTTGCATGCATCGTATACTTTTAGAGGAGGGGGCTAAACCAACTAGAGAGGCTCAACGCCGGCTCAACCCTCCAATGATGGAAGTTGTGAAAAAGGAGATTATCAAGCTTCTAGATTGTGGGGTGATCTATCCTATCTCGGATAGCCGTTGGGTTTCACCGGTTCAAGTTGTGCCAAAGAAATCCGGAGTGACTGTGGTGAAGAATGAAGAAGATGAACTTGTGCCTACACGCATTCAAACCGGTTGGAGGGTGTGCATTGACTATAGGAAGCTAAATGCCGCAACAAGGAAAGATCACTTCCCTTTGCCATTCATTGATCAAATGCTTGAAAGGTTAGCCGGTCATTCTTTTTATTGCTTTCTTGATGGTTATTCGGGTTATAATCAAATTGTCATAACGCCGGATGATCAAGAAAAGACCACCTTTACTTGTCCATTTGGTACTTTTGCATATCGTCGTATGCCATTTGGTTTATGCAATGCACCGGCCACTTTCCAACGATGCATGGTAAGTATCTTCTCTGATTATGTTGAAAAGATAATTGAAGTATTTATGGACGATTTTAGTGTGTTTGGAGACTCATTTGATGCTTGTTTGCATAATCTCACTTTAATCTTGAAAAGATGCATGGAAACTAACCTTGTTTTGAATTGGGAAAAATGTCATTTTATGGTTAAACAAGGTATAGTTTTGGGTCATATCATCTCTGAAAAAGGAATTGAAGTTGATAAGTCTAAAATAGATCTTGTACGTCACTTACCCTCTCCTACTTCGGTTAGAGAGGTCCGTTCTTTTCTTGGCCATGCAGGATTCTATAGGCGATTTATCAAGGATTTTTCTAAGATTGCACAACCACTATGCCGTCTCCTACAAAAAGAAGTGGCGTTTGAATTCACTAAGGAATGCACGGCATCATTCAACCAACTCAAGGAGTTGTTGACCACGGCACCCATTATTGTTCCCCCGGATTGGAGCCTCTCGTTCGAGCTTATGTGTGATGCGTCCGATTATGCTTTAGGGGCTGTTTTGGGACAAAGAAAGGACAAGAGGCCGCATGTCATCTACTATGCCTCTCGGACTTTAAATGATGCACAATTGAATTATTCTACCACTGAAAAAGAACTTCTTGCTGTTGTATTTGCTTTAGATAAATTTCGTTCTTATTTGCTTGGTACTAAAGTTATTATTTATACTGACCATGCAGCATTGAAGTATTTGTTCACCAAGAAGGAGGCCAAACCACGACTCATTCGTTGGATGCTTCTTCTCCAAGAGTTCGATATCGAAATCCGGGACAAGAAAGGAAGTGAAAATGTGGTGGCTGACCACTTGAGCCGTATGGTGCATGAGGATGATGCCGTGCCTATCATAGAGACGTTCCCAGATGAGCAACTGATGTCCGTCAAGGTAAGTGAACCTTGGTATGCTGATTTGGTGAATTATTTGGTGTCTAAACATGTTCCTAGTGAATTACTTAAACACCAATGTGATAAATTGAAGAAAGAGGCACGGTTTTATGTGTGGGATGACCCGTATTTATGGAAATATTGCCCTGACCAAGTTATACGTAGGTGTGTGCACGATTCTGAGTTTAATGCTATTCTAACCTTTTGTCACACTTATGCTTGTGGGGGACACTTTGGCACTCAAAGAACAGCACTTAAGGTGTTAGAATGTGGTTTCTATTGGCCTACCATCTTTAGGGATGCTAGAACATTTTGCATGTCTTGTGATAGATGCCAAAGAACGGGCAATATTGGTCCTAAACAGCAAATGCCGCAAACCCCCATTTTTAGTGTTGAAATCTTTGATGTTTGGGGTATTGATTTTATGGGTCCCTTTCCTTCGTCACATGGGTTTCTTTATATATTGCTTGCTGTGGACTATATGTCGAAATGGGTGGAAGCAAAAGCCACCCGAACTAATGATTCTCGAGTGGTTGCAGATTTTGTGAAAACTAACATGTTTGCAAGGTTTGGAATGCCACGAGTGCTAATCAGTGATGGAGGTTCCCATTTTTGTAATCGAACCATCGAGGCGTTGCTCAAGAAATACAATGTCACACATAAGGTGGCCACACCTTATCATCCTCAAACGAGCGGGCAAGCCGAGGTTTCGAATAGGGAAATCAAGCAGATTCTTGAGAAGACCGTGGGGCCTACAAGGAAGGATTGGAGTTTGCGCTTAAACGATACATTGTGGGCGTATCGCACTGCCTACAAAACCCCCATTGGGATGTCACCTTTTCGGCTCATCTATGGGAAGCCATGCCATCTTCCCGTCGAACTAGAGCATCGTGCACATTGGGCCGTCAAAACGTTCAATATGGACCTTGATGCCGCAGGTTTACATAGGAAGCTTCAATTATGTGAGCTTGATGAAATCCGAAATGAAGTATATGAGAATGCCCGGATTTACAAGGAGAAAACAAAGGCATTTCATGACAAGATGATTCGTGCCAAGACGTTCTCTATTGGGCAGAAAGTGTTGTTGTTCAATTCTCGCCTTCGGTTGTTTCCGGGTAAGTTGCGTTCCAAATGGGTTGGTCCTTTTATTGTCACTAATGTTTTCCCTCATGGTGCAGTGCAAATCAAAAGTTCAAGGACGCAGCAAGAATTCAAAGTGAATGGGTATCGATTGAAGCCCTATTACGAGATGTTTGAGGAGCATGTCGTGGAGGAGGTACCCCTCCATGCCGTGGAACCTAGTCAAGCTTAAACGGAGGTACCGTCCGGCTGCAAGACGTAAAAGCAAGCGCTACTTGGGAGGCAACCCATGCATTCAACAAAGGAAGACTTAGAAAGCACTCCAATTCCAGATTTCAAAAAAAAAAAAAAAAAAAAAACTCTTCTCTTTGTTGCTATTTCGTTTCTGCCTTGTTAGGTTGTTTATTTATTGTTGTTTGTTTATTAATTGTGTGAGTCTATGATTGTAACATTGAGAAAATGTTTGATTTATTGATAGGCACTGCTAAACAAAGAAAGATGGAGCCTTCACAAAGGGCGTTTACTTGAAGCCCCACTACGAGGCGTCGAAGCAGAAGGCATAGAAGCGGGAGGCATAGGGGCAGAAGACATCGGAGCAGAAGGCATCGGAGCTAGAGCATTCCAGGCCTCAATACTTGGCCAAGCGCTGGATGACCCAGGAAAAAGGTGCCTCTGGAGATAAGTAGCAAGCTTTTGACGGTCACTTTGAATCCGACCTTCAGATTCTTGCAGCTCATCAAGCTTCCTCTTCATGCCCGCCGAATAGTTATTTGCAAGCACATGCAAACTTCTATTCTCGTACTTAAGCTGCTGGATCTCCTGCTTGAGACTTTCCACCTCTGCCATCAATGATTCCACCTGACAGGAGCGGGCAACCAGGCGTTGGCCCATGTTGGACACAGAACTCGCACACTGAACACTAAGTGCGAGGGACTCTTGAACGGCCAACTCATCGGACCGTCCTAACAGCAGCCTACTATTTTTTGGAGTGAGGAGGTTCCTAGCTACTATTGTAGCTGTTGTGGCATCCTGCATCACGGAGTCTTCACCTGTGAGAGGACCGTTAGAAGAAAAGAAAGAAGGGCGCCATACGTTACCTTGACGCGGCGCGCCCGTATCACTGCTAAGGCTCAATTCCAAGCTAAGGTTCGATGAGTTTGCCATTTTTCAAAAGTGTTCAAAGAGAAGGGATGGAGTTAAATTTCAAAGGGCCGGAGTCGATTTTCAAGAATGGGAAATCTTCAGAGTGTGTTTGTTGTGGTGATCGATAGCTCAATAAAAAAGCCAAGGCGACGCGTCCACCAATTCAAAAAGCCGGAATTTCCGGCGTAATTTAGGCGACGCTTTCTCGGCTTTTCAGAAGGCGCGTTCAACTTTGTCAAAAGATTTCTTCTTTTCAGACAACACGTGGAGGCCATCATCACAACTACACATCTTTAGCCGACAAGCGCAAAGTTCGGCGACGCTTTCTCTGCTTTTCAGAAGACGCGTGCAGCTTTGTCAAAAGGAGCCGCATCTGCACTACCACGTGTCGCTCAGAAATCGAAAGGGCGCCTGCTCAGAAATCGAAGAGGCGTATTCAAAAATCGAAGAGGCGCCACTATTTCAAAAAGCCGGAGTTGCGGGATCAAAACGTTTGTCGACAAAGGTAAAAAGTACCACCACTTGCTATTATCTCTATATATGTCGACCTTCGTCTTTTATGGCAGGGCAAACCTGAAGAAAATGCCCAACTCTCCCTCATCTCTGAGGGTGCACTCCCAGCAAAGCCTTTCGAAATACTAAATTCTTTCTTCTTCCCCAAAGATGATACCAGATGTCTGGAGTACAGATGACCCAGGAGGAAACAACACAACAAATACATGTGCTGATTCATTCACCGCTTCTTCAAAAGCAAAGGTATCTCATATCATCAAGGTCAAAAGCAAAAGTATCTCATATCATGCTCTTTCCCTGTCTTTTTCTTTGTCCTTGTTCTTACTCGCATGGCAAAGTAAAAGAAGCAATCAGCCGGCACTTGGAGTCAGTCTTCCGTTCTGGAGCCAACTGCCTGGAATCTATTCCTGATTGCTTACCTAGCATTGCTCTCGAGTAGTCATCTTCAACGGTTGATACACTTCCGGAGAAGGGACCACTTCTGCAAAAGGGAGCGAGTAAGGCAAGTGAAAATGATACATTGAAGCATGTGGAGACAAACATAGGCTGAGTTATCCTCCAACCCTTTTCATTACGAATTGGAAAGATTGAACAAAGAAACAGACCAAAGGGGTAAGCTCAGACCTTCGGGGAAGACCAAAAGAATCCTCCAGCCCAGTAGCACAAAGGAAAATCAATGATGGGCGGAAACCAGTTCGAGAGTAAGCCTGTGGAATCATCAAGATCAAGCCTCAATGCAATCAACAAAGAGAAGAGGGAATTTACACTCCATAACCAGATTTGCGTCCCTAAACTCTTCTCTTTGTTAATTACATTCTGCCATGTTTAGTATGTTTAGTTGTTGTTTGTGTGTTTACTTATGTTTTGTGTGAATCTATGCTTAAAACATTGAGGACAATGTTTGATTTAAGTGTGGGGGGGTAACTAAGTATATTTAATGCAAATTCGTGGGTTTTTATCACCCACATAACTTCAAATGTTGTTCCTTGCTATTTTAAGGTGTTTTTAAATTGTTTTAGAGTGTTTTAGAGTGTTTTGTTTTATAACTCCGAAAATCACATAAAAATTTGAAAAAAAAAAAAATGTTTTGAAAAGCCTAAAAAGAGTGTTTTGAGTCGTTTTTGTGTGTTTATGTCTTAGGGTACCTTCCAACACAATGATAAGGATTTGGTTTGTAATTGCATGACGGTTAAAAAGAGTTATAAACATAGAAAAAAGTTTGATTTACTCTTGGTATATGCTTGGTTATGGTTATAATGTATGACTTCACATGCAATCATAAAAGAAAAATTCGTTTTTGTAACATGCTTGAAGGAAGGAATCAAACAAACGCTACATCCCTGTGAGATTCGAGCCATTACTTTCTTTGGAGAGTTATTTTCTGTGATTCTTTGTTTTCTAAAGTTGTTGCATGATCTCATTATTCCTTGCTTGGTTACTACTTAGAATGCAATTGTATCATGATAGAACTAAATGCTAGAACTTATATCCGTTTCATTCAAAGCATGACATTGAATTGCATAACATATATCAAGATGAAGTTGTGTAGTTGCCACCATAGCCAAATAGCCTTACTTCCCATATTTCGTATATATTAGTTTTAACCCTGTTGAGCCTCGTTTATCCTATTTTCTTTGCTAACCACATCACCCCTTACCTAGCCTAGAGTAGGACTTTCCTATACCCTTGTTCTTAAAGTATAGTAAGCATGACTTAAATGAATTCCTTTTGAGTTACATTATGCAAGAAAATGAGTGTGGGGGAGTAAAAGTTTGTTCTTACGTTTATATGTATGTTCCGAGATTCAAAAGAAAAAGAAGAAAAAAAAAAAAAAAAAAAAAAAAGAGAGTGAAAATAAGTAAGAATGAACTCACGAGCGTTGATGGTTGAAGAAAGGGTCCAAAAAGTTGAATATGGCCCTAAGTTTTGTGTGACTTTCCCTTGGGTGTTCAAAGTTGATTTTTGCGTTCTAAAGGGAATTCTAAGTGCCTAATTCAAATACTTTGCTCACTATTGCTTTAAGAATGTTTGTTTATCCTTCACCTTTCATTGTTAGCCAATACCCTAGCCCCGTTACACCCCTTTGACTTCTATCTTGATCGTTATGTGTTCAATAATGTGGAGTTTGGAATTGATATGAGCATATGGTGTCACTGGTTCTTGCATCTAAGTAGTAGCATTCCATTCATGAGATCATACCTAAACATGCTTATTAACTCCAGAAATTGCTTCCTTTGAAATACATATATGTGAGTGTTCATTTTTATGTTTACATCAATCTTCTCACATATACCTAGTGTAGGGTGTGTAGTCAGAAAATCTGTGTGAAAAACGAGAGTATATCTTGTAAGGATTTGAGCAAATTCTCTAAGGCATGTTACTACATTCGAAATGTGTTTTAAATGCTTAATTGTGAACTAGTATGTGGTGACTATGATTAAAAATGTACTTAAGTGTAGAGATGGCTAAAATCTGTGGGAATAATGATTTTTTAACTTGTTATGTGCATTGGAAATCCGTGAGACGATTGTTGGAAGGTGTAGGTGGTGTTTTGTTCGTTTTGTCTAGTTTCGTGTTCTTTTGTGTTTTGTTTTGCTCGAGGACTAGCAAAAGATAAGTGTGGGGGTATTTGATAGGAGCATATTTAGGCGACTTACTTTGCTTGTTCTCGTGCATTTACGTTGTGTTTCTTTAGTTATTTTAGTCCTTTATGCTTCTTTTGTGTGTTTTCAGGATAATAAGACGTGTTTGACGAAAGGATGCATTGTGGAGTGTTTTGGAGCACTATTGGGCTAAGGATGGATAGCTTATACTTGGAGCCCAAGTGTTGGATGAAATTGAAGGCCTTGTATGCACTTGAAGACACAAAACAATGGCCCTAACCCAATCACATAACACCTTGCCATGGGCTTAACACAAACACCATTCCTTGCCATGCAAGGATGAGCAATTTGGGTCCATTTCATGTACTTAAACTCTAGCCCAATCCACAATCACTTCAAAGCCATGCAAAACTTTTCAACACCCTTTAATCATCCCCCTTTAAGTTATGATTTTATTTCCTAACCCTACATGCATTATTTATTAGCATCTTCACATGCATTCACACACACTTTACACATTCAAACACTAGCCAAAACCGTGAGCTCCCACTCCCTTATGCCATTTTCAGATTTCCACCCACTAACCTAGTCATCAACACATGCATTCACTTCATCATTACACCACCACTCATTCTTTAATCCACATGCACATTCAATCATTCACTCAAGCACCCTTGTGCCATGTTTCCCCCTTTGTTCCCACCCATCACATGCATCATCATCAAACAAACAAGTCTATGCCGTGACCTTCCTAGCCATTTCCAGCTTTTCCCTTTACATTTCACATGCATTCCATACTTCTCCTAGCTGTTTTCCATCATTATTTCAGCCACCATTCACTCTTTAATCCACATGCATTCACACACACTTCACACAAACAACATTCACATGCAAACACAAGCTTTAACCAACAAACAAAACAGCCAATACATGCACCAAAACACTTTGTCGTGGGCACCATTCCACATTCCAGCTTTCCCTTTCATTTCCAGCTCTAACTCTTCATCATTGCAGCCACAAACACCTTAAACAAACAGCCATATACATCTCCACTCCTCCTATAAATACCCTTGCATTCCCATCACCTAGGGACATCTCATCTCATTCACAACACAACACACCACACAAATACACATCTATTGCCGTGCACATCCTTCCAATCTGTGCAGTTTTTATCCTCCATTTCAGCCACTATCCAACCACTTCCCATCCCTCCAAAACACTTCACATAATCCCCAAAGCTCACCTTAGACCTTGTGCCACAACAACGAGGAAGAGAAGAGTGCCTAAACGTTCATACAATTCAAGTTTGAGTCGTTGGAATGTTTAGGTGTTTCTTTGATTTCAATGTTTGAATTCAATTTTCTTTGTTTTGTAATGGAAGAGAAGAGTGCCTAAACGTTCATACAATTCAAGTTTAAGTTGTTGGAATGTTTAGTTGTTTCTTTGATTTCAAGGTTATGAGGAACTAAACCCCCTTTAGCTAGGGGGTGATTCGAAACTATGTTTATATTTGCAATATGAATTGATTACTTTTGGTTGGAATTTCATAAGTTGTGGATTCAATTCGTTTAACTGTTTGATTGATAACTTATTTATGTATGTTCATTGAGATTGCAAGCTTAATTTTCATGCATGAATATGACGCTAGAATATAAGTGAGTTTCACCTAATCGTTATGAACTTATATTCACAAGTAGTGGAGGTTGCTTATAAACAATCGCGTTAAACGAATTCTTGGCATAAGTTTCATGCGTATTCCATAGTAACGAATGCCTCGTCAACACTTATAATTTTCATTGAACTTAATGATCTTTGTTGAATGTCTCTATCATGCGTATTCCATAGTTAGGGACTTTGATTAAGAATAATTTGGTTGTAATGCGTATTCCATTCAATCCAACGAATTTAGGGAAATCTGAAAGTTAATTTAAGCGGACCTAATTAACTTGGAGCATTGAGTTTCACAACTTATCGAAAGACCAACTGAGAATCAATATTGTATGCAAGTGTAACATGTGTGGAGAAGAACCCCTTGGCTATTCCATCATCCATATTTTCATCACATTCATATTTACATTTTTGCCTTTAATTATATTCTGTCCATTTAATTTAATATCGTCCAAACACATTTCCCCCATATTTCGTTGAGTCTTAATCATTCGTATTTGTTTTATTTTTGTATCTTTAAGCTTTTGGAGTCATAAACAGTTTCAAGTTCGTCTAAATCAAGTTCTAGTTTCTATTTGAGTCAGTTTGATTGTTTTAGGCAGTTTGAGTTTTTCAAAGCCATATTGAGTCATAGTAGTCTTGTTAAGAGTATTTACATTTAGTTTTTGTGTTTTAAAGTCAATTCAAATTAGATTAGCACCCCTAGTTAATCCCCGATTAGAACGATCCCTACTTACATCATTACTACAATTGTCACAAATAGGGTTTAGTTTGTGTGCGTATAAAATTACGTATCAGTTGAGTCGGCGTTAAGCCTCTCGAGATACTTTAGACCCCTCTTCTAAAAGTATACGATGCATGCACGTGGTAGGGCTTATTCCCTCGGCCAAGGTCCAACCAATTGTTGTTTTGTACTCCTTTAACACTCTCACTAACTTACCTTCTTCTTGTGCCGTGAGTGAGGAAGAGATAATGACGAGCAAAGTCTCTTGGTTTCCCAAGAAAACATACTTGCAATGGCTTGGCAATGGTTTAAGTTCAAGAGAAGATGTCTGCACAACTGAAAGAAGGGGCTTATTAGCGGAAATTGAAATTGAAATTGGGTCCGAAGACTTACCAGATTGTAGTGGCAATAACTCAAGGGCAGCCACTATCTCAATCATATCTACATTAGGGGGCACGACATGGTGTTCTCTATGCATGCCGTGGGTGGCCAATGTAGCTTGTCCGTTGTGTTTGTATTCCATTCCTCTTGTAATGACCAATTCAAGTGCGTCTTCATTCAATTGTTCAAAATGGTCCAGCGCCAAATAATCAATTACATCAATAGAAAAACATGAATGATCATCACTAGGATACTTGATAGATTTAGAAAGATTGAAATTAATAACTTCCCCATCAAATTCCATTGTCAAAGTCCCATTAAACTCATCAATCTTAGTGCGGGCAGATTTCATGAATGGGCGTCCAAGGAGGATTGGCAACAACAGGGAATGGTTTGATTCTTCCATTTCAAGCACATAGAAATCTGCCGAAAAGATTAAATGATTGACTTGCACTAAAGCATCTTCCAAAACACCCTTTGGATAGGCATTAGATCTATCAGCCAATTGGATAATCACACCATTATTTTTTAACTCACCGAGGTTCATAGATGCATAAGTTGAGTAAGGCATGACATTAATAGATGCACCTAAGTCTAGCATGGCATGTTCAAAACGATTATTGCCAATAACACAAGGAATTGTAAAACTACCCGGATCTTTGCATTTAGGGGGCAATTTAAGTTGTAAGATGGTTGAGACATTTTCATTTACCTTGACACCTCCTTGTTCGAAATTCTCTTCCTAGTAGTGCAAAGTTCTTTTAAAAACTTGGCATACCTTGGAACTTGCTTAATTGCATCCAAAAGTGGTATATTGATTTCTACTTTCCTGAATGTCTCCAGAAGGTCCTTTTCAGCCTCCTCCTTCTTCGATTGCATGAATGTACTAGGAAATGGTACATTTGGGGGAATAACATTAGAAATAATCAAATTTGGAACCTCCTTACCCTTGGAAGTGTTGGAAATGTGCCCTAAAACCAATCATATGATGATACTTTACGGACATTTCACAAAGTTAAACTAATGTAGTTTAAATGTAAAGGGCAAAGATTATTGTTTGAGCCATCTCATATAAATGTTATATGCTTAAACGATAAGTCCAAGGAATATGTGATTGGAAGAATGCGATCTAAAGAAGTTAGATTCATGAGACCATTCTTTCGTTGACACATCCTAAACGTTCCTGATCATAGGATTGTCAATTGGGCATTGATAGTCCGTTAAGATCAGTACGTGCTATGTCTTCTCTCAGGGAGAGTGACTAGTCTCGAGTCATTGGTGTGTGTGACATCAAGACAAGTACGTAGGTACTCAATAGAGAATGAGTTCACTGAACACGATCAACGAAGAGTTCTCATATTCATGTCACATGAGAACTCATGGTTGGGATAATGCAAATTAGTCTTTTGACCTGAGGCATCACAGTTGTCTTGTTGTTAGGTCCTTAATCTTTGATTATGTCAAAGTCACTCCATCAGGAGGGTGTCCACGGCATCGTTGGGGTTAAGCCACTTAGCCATGGAGGCAAGTGAATGCGCAACAAGGGATCTCTAACCTTCAAACTGTTTGAGGGAGAATACTTTATGATATGATTAAGAATCTTTGGCCAAAGTATGAATGAGATTTAGGAATGTGTTCCAAATCACATTCAAGGTAATCATATAAGCACAAGACTCACATTGGATAGTAGACATGAATAAACTATCAAACCAAACAATGTGGTCAAGAGTATTGTATTAGAGAAAGACCGTATTGCATTTGTAATCCTAAAACTGAATAGGTTCTCCACCTCTTCTGATTAGCTTGGGTAACCATGACATGCTGCTAGGCGTCAACCATGGTTTGTGGAAGCCCTAAAAGTGTATTATCACTAACGGGAGAATTGAAAGTAAGTTTCAATTCACAATCGATTAGAAAGAGTTTGAATCGCCCACTGCCTCGCTAAAAGGAACCTAATGGATCGTTCACCGAGAAAGAGTTTGAAGAAACAACGGAGATGAGTAAGAATAATTAAATGGTTTAATTATTTATCTAAGGCTAGGATTAATTAATATGTTAATTAATCAAACGAATAAGTTCGTTAAAGACCTCGGGTTAGTTTTGGGCCGCAAGGCCCAATGGGATTTGAATGTCAAGCCCATTAACTCAAGTTGTATGACAACTTGAATAAACAAAGGGCTTGAAAGCCCAATAAACCCTATAGGCCGGCCATGTTAGAAGAATAGGGCTTTTGGTCCATTAGGTCACTTATTTGAAGGGACTATATAAAGGACTTTATAGCCTAAAATTCATTAAGGGTTGTTTTTGGGGAAAGGATGAGAACACAAGCTCTCCTTTCTCTCTAAAATTTCGGCCACCTTGGAGGGATCATCTAGCAATCAAACTCCTCCAAGGTCACTCATTTCTTCTTCATTATGCCTTGGTGATGAATCATTAGAGGTTCTCAATTTTGGGAACTTTGGAGAAACCTTTTTCATCCATCCAAATCCATAGATCTAAGATGCAAGGAATGAAGGCCCTCTCTTTGGGTGATTAGCCTTTGTTTAAATACAAAGAGCAATCTACAAAGGTATATATTTCAACTCACTTTGTTTTGAGTTGATTATTGGTTCACCATTTTACTAGGCTTTGAACATTCATGGGTAATGTTTTGTTTTTAAGTGCATGCTAGCATGATTCCGCCTTTAATTTGTTAATTGCATGCTAATGATGTTGCTTAAATGAACATGTGATCTTCCAAAATAATCCTTCAGGAAGACGAATGGGATTGTTTGGGTGGTTGCGGCATGGGTGGTGTCCTTGCCGTGGCTTGCTCTTGTTCCTCCTCCTCGAATTGCAACATTTCGTCCTCAATTGAGGCTGATTTAGATGGTTGTGAGGCTGTTCCAACTTGTTTTCCACTCCGCAACATGATTGCTTTGGCAGATTCGAATCCTCCTTTTGGGTTGACAACGGTTGAACTAGGCAATTTGCCTTGTTCTCTGAATTGGCTCATGAACTCTGCAATCCGCCCCACTTGCTTCTCTAATTCATCAACCTTTTTGTCTCAAATTTGCATTCCCTGCGCCATAGAACTTAGTAATTGAAAATTTTGATCATTATCTATGGACGAACCTGATTTGGATTGAGTAGGTTGTGCTTGGGGTTGTGTGGGTGTATACGGCCTTTGGTAAAATCCTGGAGGTTGCTGCCTAAATGCGCTTTGTTGTTGGGGTTGTTGGGGCTCCCTCCATTTGAAATTTGGATGATCTTTCCAACCGGGATTGTATGTATTAGAGAAAAGATCACTCCTTGGTTAGTTTTGGCTCCCATAACCCACGGCATTGGCAGATTCCCACCCTCCGTTCTCGATCAATTGAGGGCACTTATCCGTGAGATGTCCATTCATTGAGCACACGCCACAAACAGCCACACTTTGTACCTTTGGTATTTCAACCACTTGCGAAAGAAGAGAAGTAAGATTAGCCATTTGATTTTGAAGTTCAGAAACAGCACTTACCTCATTAACTTGTTGCTACCGTGGTAAGTCTCTTTGACCAACGCCTTTATATTGTTGAACATTTAAAGCTCAGTTAGCAATGAGAGTCTTGGCAGCCATGGGCGTTTTGTCCACTAAAGTTCCCCCCGCTGAGGCATCTAGTATTTGGCGTTCAATTGGTAGAAGCCCTTCGTAGAAATATTGAAGAAGAAGCTCCTCCTTCATTTGGTGCTGTGGACATGAAGCAATAAGAGTTTTAAAACGTTCATAATAAGTTGGAAATGATTCACCTTGGTTTTGCTAAATGCTACTAATTCTTTTGCGTAAAAGAATGACTCGAGAAGTTGGGAAAAACCTCTCCAAAAACGTCCGTTTCATACTCTCCCATGATGTGATAGTTCCGGGGGGTAGTTCATAAACCAATCTTTAGCCTTTTCCAAGAGAGAAAAGGGAAAAGCCTTCATCTTCAAGATGCTCCCATCAACATTCACCGGGGTCATACTTGAGCAAACAACCTCAAACTCCTTTAAGTGTTTATTAGGATCTTCCATGGACAACCCATAGAACTTAGGAATATGGTGCAATGAGCTAGACTTTAATTCGAACTCGTCGGTCTTGTCTGGGGTTGCCCTTGGATATTGAATGCATAGAGGCTTGGCATTGTCCAATCCCGAAGCGGAAAGCTCCTTGATTGTTCGATTGTCGGCTCCCATAGCTTGTTCTTCCTCAAAAATCTGAGCCGTAACCTCTTCTTCCACTTGTACTTCGTCTTCTTCAAGATCTGGTGCAGGTTGAGGTGGTTGAGGCTCTTGTTGATTCTTCTTCCTTCTCAAAGTTCCCTCGAAATCGTCGTCAAAGTCTAAGTTATGTGCACGAACCGGTTGAGAAGTACGAGTCATAAACTTGTACCTAAATACAAGAAAAACAAACAAGGTCAACAACTAAAGCCAAAAACACACAAAAATAAACAAAAAGAAATAACAAGGGATTAGCAAAGTTGCTAATCCCCAGCAACGGTGCCAACATTTGATGCGAAAATTAACTTAACACACAAATTAAACCCTCTTTTGACAATTGTAGTATATATATAAGTACAGATTGTTCTTAAATCGGGGATTATGAGGGATTGCTAAACACTTTAAACTGACTCAAATAGATAAATCTAAGCTTTAAAACACTTAACTAAACTTAAAAGACTCAAAACAAGTTCACAAGACTCAAAATAAGCTAAAAACACTCAAAACTGCCTAAAAACACAAACTGGGCAGATTTGACTCTAAACACAATTTTAGACGAATTTTGGTTTTAACTTGACTCAAAACACTTGAAAACACAATCTAAAACAGATTCTAACTAGTTAGACACTCTAAACTAAATGGGGATTTGGTTTTGGACGAAAATAAAGTAAATAAAACAAAAATTAGAACTAGGCAGATTTGCACAAATTTGGTAGAAATAGATGGATGATGGGCTAGCTAGGAGGTCTTTCTCCACACATGACATACTTGCATACAAAACAATCTCCAATTGCTTTTTCAATGAACCATGAACCTCAACACCCCAAGTTAATTAGGTACGCTTAAATTAACCCTCAGATTTTCCTTAAGTCATTGAATTGAATGGAATTAGCACATTGCAATCAAATTAGTCCTCAAAAGTTCTCTACATGAAAGCGCATAATAGAGAAACAATCAAAGATCATTAATTTCTATGAAAATCATAAGTGTTGACGAGGCGTTTGTAACTATGAAAGCGCATGATACTTATGCCAAGAATTTACTTAACATGATTGTGACTAACAATCTTTACTATTTATGAATATAAGTTCACAACGATTAGGTGAAGCTCCCTTATGTCCTAGCATCAGATTTATGCATGCAAATTAAGTGTGCACTCTCAACCCATATACACAAACAAGTTTTAATTCAAATAGATAAGTAAATTGAATTCACAATTCATGAAATCACAACTGGAAGTAATCAAATCATAATGGAAATATAGCCATGGTTTCGAGATTCCCCCTAGCCAAAAGGGAATTAGTTCCTCATACTCACAAAGCAAAGATTCTTGAATTTAAACATTGAACAACACAAGAAAGATTACACCTAAAACGTTCCAGCAACTCCAAGTCGAATGG
Organism: Pyrus communis; assembly: GCF_041283825.1. Lineage (NCBI taxonomy): Eukaryota > Viridiplantae > Streptophyta > Magnoliopsida > Rosales > Rosaceae > Pyrus > Pyrus communis. Next base: position 12,762,570 of record NC_142566.1, read on the forward strand.
CATGCACGGCTAGGGCTTTCCTCCTTCTTCCTTGCTGCGACACAAGGTGTGGGTGATGGTTTTGGGGTTATGAACGATGTATTCTTGCTTGGGATGATGAATGATGGCTGATTAGGGTGAAAAGGTGCGGCATATTATGTATGGAGGTGTGGGGATTGAATGAATGATGGAGAATTAGGGTGGAAGGTTGTGGCAAGGGTTTTCTGAATAGCATAAAGGGTTCATGCGAATTGTGGCTGAAAAGATGAATATATAGGTTCGGCCACCCTAGGGTTAATTAGATTAGGGTTACAACTTAGCAGATTTTTAAGGATTAGGGCCCTAGGTTTCGGTATAATTGATTTAATCCACTTAAGGGAGGGTTTGGCCCAATCAATTTCAGAAAAGGATTTGTACAACCCAAATCCATAAGGGAAAAGGCCTAATAAATGAGAATCCATAGGGGAAAAGGCCTAGAGGGGTGCAGCAACAATTGGAAGGAAAGGAAAGTGGCTTGCAAGGCAAAGCAAGGCATTCTAGAAGGAAATAGGCGCCACCTTTGTAGGATTTTTAGAAACAATATGCTTTGTGGCTGATTTGGCCCTTCTAGAAGAGAATACTTCTAGAAATAGGTTCTAGAAATATACATTTAGGTCCCCTTGCAACTAAGATTAAGGCATGATAAGGTTAGGATAGGATAAGATAAGATTGGATAAGGTTAGATAAGGTTAGATAAGGTTTTGGATAATGTTTCCTCTTTTGAGCTGATTCTTTATCCTCTTTGTCTTGACTTTAATTTCTTCATCTTCTTATCAGATTCCTAGCCTTTTAAACTGCAAATTCGTCCATCCATCTTGGCCCATACATGTGTTATCCATTTAGTGCCCAAAACTGCTCCAAAATGCACTTTCTGCTACTTTAACCCTTTGGACCTACAAACACACGAAAATGACTTGAAATACTACATTAACTAAGAAATAACAACACAAATGCACAAGAACAAGCTAACTAAAGCGCATAAATATGCTCCTATCAGTTCAACATAACCATTTTGGTCTGGTGTGTGAGGGTAGCTTAACTGATGTGAAATGCCATGTTCTTAAAGAAACTTAATAAGCTTGAGACTAAGAAATTAACCACTAGAATCAGATCTTAAAGAAACAATTTTAGCACTGAGCAAATTTTCCACCAACACTTTGAATTGCACAAATGTATCAAAGACTTTACATTTTGATTTAAGAGGAAAAAGCCAAGTGTACTTTGTATAATCATCAACAAAGATGATGTAATACCGATATCCATTAACAGAAATAAGTGGTGCAGGACCCTATACATTAGTGTGCAGAAGCTCTAGAGGCCTACTCGATGTACAAGAAACAAAAGCAAATGACAGTTTTGAACACTTGCCTAAAGCACACATACTTATTTAAAGCACTTGAAACATAAATACAAGACTTAGAAACTAGTTTATTCAGTATATTGAGTGCAGAGTGGCCCAATCATTGATGCCAAGTATGTTGTGAGGCCTTAGCATATGCTGCAAATGCCTGTTGATTGCCAGCAATAGATGATGCATGAAATGGGTAGAATCCAGCTCTCACATGACCTTTAAAGAGCATTTTCTCTGAAAAAAGATCCTTCACAATGAAGTGAAAATGATACAAATGAATAGAACACCAATTATCATGTATAAAGCGATTTGCAGAAATCAAATCTTGCTTAAGATGAGGAACATGCAAGACACATTTGAGATTAAAGCAATGAGAACCGGTATTAAGGGTAGAGGAACCAAAATTGAGTATGGGTAAACCTTTGCCATCACCAATATACACTTGCTCAGGTCTAATGTATGCCTTAGGATTTTGCAAATTGGTGTAAGAATTAGTCATGTGTGAGCTAGCACCAGAATCAAGAAGCCAAGTAGGAGTTGTAGATGCATTGTAGGCAGCTTGAGAATTCTTAGTGCCAAAGGTAGGATTCATACGTTGAGGGCACTCGACAACTTCATGATTCAATTGACGACAAATTTGACAAGAGATCTTTTTGGTAGAGTTGTTGTGTTGAGAATAGAAACTATGATTGTAACGATGATCACCTTGATTGCCACAATTTAATCTTTGATTGCCCTGAAAACCTTGATTGTTCCTTTATGGTCCACGATTGTTGTAATTTCTAGGGTAAGAGAAGTTGCCACGATTTGGAGGACCATAGGAGTTGGAAGGAGATCCAGTCTAAGTAAAGAATGCTTGAGCACCAAAATCACATGTTGGTGTTGGAAGAAGACCAGTAGAAGAATTGAAGGCTTGAATCGGTGCAGATGGTGAGGTTTTCTTGCGAGCAATCAAGTGAAGCTCCTTTCTCAAAAGAAGTCCATGAAGTTCATCAATGGTGGTGGAACCAAGGTGAAATTGAATTGCATCAATGAAAAATTCATACTCAAAGGGCAAACCATGTAAAATCACAAACATCAACTTAGAATCTTTGATTGGAGCTCCAACATTGGCAAGAGCATCTGTGATTTCTTCAATTTGTTGAAGATAGAGCGCAGCGTAGAATCACCCTTTGTGATGCTACGAAGATGAGAACGGAGCTTGTGAATATGCGATTGTGATGCAGTTGCAAGTCTTCCTCATCAATTGTCAGGTGGCATCCGAATGATCAGATATCTACCACAAACTTTAAAGATGCTCATAGGAAATTTTTAACATTTCCTGTCAACATTTTTCAAGTGACGATCAAACCCTTAAACCCCATGGTTTTCCAATCTATGTGTGTTGGGTTCTCTTGGAGTCAGTGGCTGAGCTTTGGTATAGTTTAGCTAAGTACTATGGTTTTCCAGTTTAGTGAGTATGGTGCTAGAGGAGCTATTGGCAGACCTTTCGAAAAGTCTAGGTTACTACTCAGGTAGATTGTTCAATTGGGACTTCTAATTGCTATTTCTCAAACATCTGATTTGGGTAAATTCAAAGAGAAAATGAAAATTTCAAATCATCTCAAGGATCTTACGCCAGTGACAATCCTACGTTTGAAAATTTTGGAGCTGAAGAAAAGCAACAAATCTTACTTATTTTCGAGAAAAAGAATTATTCTTGCTGATTTATGTTAAATTAATATTTAATACATACATCCTAAACTAGTACGGACGCAGGACGTCCAATATTTTTCATATATTTCCTTTGCAAGAGAGTTTCTCTAATAAAATCTGTATCAGTAAGAGTTCCCTTACACAAGCCATAGCCGAGCAATAGAGAATAACTAAATGATCAATGCATCAACAAATTTTGTAACATGATGTCAATCAAGACCGAAAATGTGTGTGTGAGTGACTGAAAATGTGTGTGAGTACGTGTTTTTGTGTGTGTGTGTGTGTGTGAGAGAGAGAGAGAGAGACGGAGGGAGAGGGGGAGGGCAAGAGAGAAAGAGAGAGTTTACCACTAAACTCTCACTTTCAGCCTTTAGAAGATTAATTGAATGTCGCAACTCTTTTGCTTTGGCATCAGCTCTAGAAAGTACAGACTGCACAAAGACAAGTGGTGAAGCTAATCCCCATGTATGATGTTATGACTATGCATCATGTGCTTGCAACAATACAGTATCATGAGTATTATGAAAATAGTTTATCAAACAAACTTCCATTTTGCAAGTGGCCCTTTACCACAATGATGGAAAGGTGTTAAGCCCTTGTATGACAACGTGAGTTCAAACTCCATCAGTGGCTAATCTAACATCTAATCTAACAAAAATGACAACAAAAAAAGAAAAAACAAAAAAAAAATCTTCCATTCTAAATACACATTATACTGCCAACTTTTGGGATTATTACCATGTCACCTTAATTGGCTCTTGAGGAAATAGGTCTTCATGGTTCTAATTTCTTCCCCTCACCATTTTCTTGTTTTCTTTGATTCATTAGAAATAAAAGTAATAATGAAACTACCTAAATGTCAACAAATCGGAGAAAACTTACTGCGTAAGCAGCTATCGAAAGATAAGAGAGAGATATTAGAGAGAGAATTGTAATAATTGTTTTCTTTTTTCATTAATTGTAATGGAATAATTACATGATGAGTATTTTTAGATTACATCTTCACAGCCACATGACATCTCCACTCTTAATCTTATGACACCTGTCATAATCTTATCAACACATAAGTGTGTATACATTCTATCATCCCCCCACAAGCTCATGGTTGGAACAACCAACAATTATATCTAAAATGAGGTGAACGCAACCCTTTAGTAAAAATATATGCACTTGTCCCTCTTACACATACAAAATGATAATCGATCTCAATATGTTTTGTTTTAGAGTGAAATACTGGATTAGTTGCAAGTGCCATAGCCGAAATGTTGTCACAGTGGAGAAATGGAGTATCAAAACCAAGAAGATGTAAATCCTTAAGCAACTGTTGAATCCAAACCACTTCGGCCATAGTAGTAGCCATAGCTCTATACTCGGCCTCTGTGGAAGACCGGGTAATAGTGTGTTACTTCTTAGAGCTCCAAGAAATGGGATTTGATCCCAGAAAAATAGCAAGGCCAGTTGTTGATCGTCGGTCATTGGGATCCCTAGTCCAGTCAACATATCTATATGCTTTTAACTGTAAATGACAAGGTTTAAAACACAATCCCAAACTGACAGAACCTTGAAGATATCTTAGAATGCATTTGATAGAAGCAAAATGAGCTTTAAGAGGTGCATGCATAAATTGGCGCACCTGGTTCACAAAGAAAGCAATATCAGGCCTAGTGAAGGTGAGATATTGCAATGCACCTACAAGACTTTGATTAAATCCAGGATCAACCATAGAAGGACTGCCATGATTGAGCAATTTCTGATTAGGATGACAAGGAGTGAGACAAGGTTTGCAGTTAACCATATTTGTTTTTTAAAGCAGATCTTTGACATACTGTGTTTGATAAACAAACACACCTTGAGATTGATATTCAATCTATAACCTCTAGAAGATATGTAACAACCCAAAATCCTTCGTATCAAATTCTGCAGTCAACTCATTAATCATATATTGCACATCATCAACATTAGCACCAGTTAGGATTATGTCATCGACATAAAGAAGGAATATCCCTAGAGGTTTGCCACTAGACTTGATAAACAATGAAGGATCTGCATAAGAAGGCTTGAAACCCAACTGAACAAGAAATTAAGAAAACCTTTCATTCTAAGCTCTTGAAGCTTGTTTGAGACCATATAAGGATCTCTCCAATTTACAAACATAACCGGGATGAATTGGATCAACAAAGCCTTGAGGCTAAGCCATGTACACTTCTTCATCAAGAAATCCATACAGAAATGCATTCTTAACATCCAATTGTTTCAACTTCCAACCAAGAAATGTAGCGACTGACAAAATTAACCTGACAATTGTTGGTTTAACAACAAAACTAAATGTTTCATAATAATCCAACCCAGCTTCTTAAGAATAACCTTTAGCTACTAAACGACCTTTGTACCTAGCAACCCATCAGGATTCTTCTTGATCTTATAGATCCATTTCCAGGCTACCAAATTCTTATTGACAAGAAGAGGGACAAGTTTCCATGTCTTTTGTTGCACAAAAGCATCCATTTCCTCCTTCAAGGCAACTTACCATTGAACTACCTTAGAAGCAACCGTGAAAGTTTGAGGTTCCTGATGCGAATTATATAAGCACACAAATTAAAACCCTCTTTTGACAATTGTAGTATATGTATAAGTAGGGATCGTTCTAAACCGGGGATTAGGAGGGGTTGCTAAATCACTTGAAAACTGACTCAAAAACGTAAAACAAAGGTTAAAACACTAAACTAGACTCAAAGAATGCAAAACTAAACACTAGAACACTAAAACAAACTAAAAGACTCAAAACAGCAACAAAACACTCAAAACTGCCTTAAAAACACAATCTGGGCAGTTTTGAACACCTAACACTACTTTGGACGAAAATACAATTAGTTTTGACTCAAAAGACTCTAAAACACACTTTTGGACAGATTTGGAACGAGTAAGAAAAGGGAATTTGTTTTTGGACGAATTTAAAAGAAAACAAGTAACTTAAAACTTAAAACAGATTTTTGGACGAATTTAAGTAAAACCAATGGATGATGGACTAGCCAAGGGATACTTCTCCACACATGATACATTCAAACATAAGTTGATTTCCAGTTGCTTTTCGATAAACCATGAACCTCAATACCCCAGATTAACCATGACATCACTAATTAACCCTCAGATTTCCCTTAAGTTATTGTATTGGATGACATCATACGACAACCCACAACATTCTTCAAAAGTCCCCTACATGACATCATAATAGAGATACAATCAAAGATCATTACGTTCAATGGAAATCATAAGTATTGACAAAGCACTTGTAACTATGACATCATGATACGCATGCTAGGAATTTACTTAACATGATTGTGAAAACAACCTTAACTACTTGTGAATATAAGGTTGAAACGATTATGTGAAACTCCCTTATATTCTAGCACTAAATTCAAGCATGCAAATTAAGTAGGCCTCCCTAATCAACATACAAGAATAAGTTATCCATCAAACGGTTAAGTAAATTGCATTCACAATTTATGAAATCACAACTGGAATTGATAAACTCATATTATAAACGTAATCATGGCTTTAAAGCATCCCTAGGCTAAAACAAGTTTAGCCTCTCATGTTCATAACAAAACAAAGGAAATTAGAATTAAACATTGAAAACAAAAGATAGATTACACCTAGAAGCGTTCCAACACTCCAACTCGAATGCATAAACGTCCAAGGCTTCGTCTTCTTTCTCCTTTTCTTTGCTAAGTCATGGCACAAGTGCTAAGGTGGTTTTATGGATGAGTTTCTAGGTTTAAGTTGGGTTTATGGAGGTATCGTGGTGCGGCAAGGCTTAGTGGTGGTGTAGGGTGGTTTGGACGAAGGTTTGAAAGTCGAGGGATGGTGGAAATTTGGATGGAAAGCTGCGGCAAGGCTGGATGTGTTTGTGAATGAAGGCAGGTTGTGTAGAAGGGGGGATTAGGTCCATAAGGTTGCGGCACAAGGGTATTTATAAGGAAGAAAAGACCTAAAGGCTTTATTACTTAGTTTAGGAAAGGAATTAATTCTAAATCTTTGAAGAATAGGAAACACAAAATCAGAAATTGAAAGGAATAGGAAGGTGACTTGCGGCAAAGGTTAGAGAGAAAGGGAATGTCATTTATTTCTGAATTTAGGCAAGGATTTAGGAATATAAAAGGGTATGTGAGTTATGGCTGAGATTGGTATGAGAAAGGAAGGTGTTTAAGTAGTTAAAATAGGGAACAAGGCCCTTCCTTGCACGGCAAGGAAGGGAAGCACAAGGGAACACACGGCAATGTCCTAAGGTTGCAAGGGATGTTGTTTTTGTGACCTAGAATAGGTAGGAGCCTTTGATCTTGCTGAAATATGGAGTCTTTAAGGATTAGGAAAGATTAAACCAAAATAGGAAACCTTGGCTTAACTTTCCTACTTCAAGTAGGAAACCTTCTTTGACTAGGATTCCTTATTTGATTAGGAATCCTCTTGTGACTAGGAATCCTCTTGTGATTAGGAATCCTAACTTCATTAGGTCTTTAATTTCGTCCATTCCTTTTGCTCCAAACATAAGCTATCCATTCCAAGCCCAATTTTGCTCCAAAATGCTCCAAAATGCACCTTTTTGCTTCCTTAGCCATATGAACCTAAAAACACACGAAAATGGCTTAAACTACTAAAACAACTATGAACTAACAACATAAATGCACGAAAACAAGCTAAGTAAGTCGCCTAAATATGCTCCTATCAAATTCCCCCACACTTAGCTTTTGCTAGTCCTCGAGCAAAACAAAACAAAAGAAACCAAAAACAAAACAAAACACATTCTAAACCTTCCAACATGTATCTCAGGGATTTTCAATGAACATGACACATTAAAGAACATCATTCCCACGACATTTAGCTTTCTTTTATACTTCAACAAACACTTAATCATAGTTACCACTTATTAGTTCACATTTAATCAATTAAAACAACATTTTGAATGTAGTAACATGCCTTAGAGAATTCCCTCAATTCCTCACTAGAATGCACTCTATTTTCACACAGATTTTCTAACTCCACACCCTACACTAGGTATATGTGAGAAGATTGATGTAAATATGAATTCTAACACTCACATATGTTATATCAAAGAAAGCATTTTCTAGATTTACGACAATGACATGAATATGATCTCATGAATGGAATGCTACTACTTAGAACGAGAACCAGTGATTCCATATGCTCATACCAAATTCAAACTCCACATATTGAACACATAACATCAAGATAGAAGTTGAGGGTTGTAACGGGCTAAGGGTAATGGCTAACAAGGAAAGACAAGGGATAAACAAAGGTTCTTAAAGCAATAGGAAGCAAAGTAATGAAATTGACACTTAAACTCACTTTTAATGGCAGAAATCAACTTTTAAACACAAGGGAGGACTCATGCAACATTTAGGGTCAAATTTCGAACTTTTGGATTTTAACTTCAACAACCAACACTTGTGAGATCATTCTCACTTGTTTTTCAATTCTTTTTCTTTCTTTTCACCACTTTTCTATTTTCTTTTTAATTTTCCACGATTTTTTTTTTCTTTTATTTTCTTCTTTGCCGTGCCCTATCATCTTCCCCCACACTTATTTTCTGCCATAATTTAATCCATAGGAGTTCAATCTAAGTCATGCTTCACTATCCTTTAAGAACAAAGGTATGGAATGTCCTAATCTAGGCTAGGTAAGGATAATGGGGCTAACAAAGAAAATAGGCTTGAAAAGGCTCAAAAGGGGTAATCCTACAATACATATGAAAAGGGATAGGCTTTTTGGCTTTGGCTTGACTAACAACTTCATCTTATTGTATGTTATGCAATCAATATCATGCTTTGAATGAAATGGGCATGAGTTCTAGTATTTGGAACTATAATGAACTGCATTCCAAGTAACAACCAAGCAAAGAATGATGAGATCATGCAACGACTTTAGAAAATAAGAAATCACAGATTTATACTCTCCAAAGAATGTTATAGGCTCAAGTCTCACAAGGATGTAGCTTTAGTTTGAGTTCCTTCCTTCAAGCATGTTACAAAAACTGATTTTCTCTTTGTAATTACATGTGAATTCATAAGCTATAACCATAACCAAGCATAAACCAAAGCATAAATCAAAGCATAAATCAACTTCCAGCCATGTTTACAACATTCTTTAATAGTCATGTAATTTAAAACCAAATCCTCATCATTGTGTTGGAAGGTGACCTAAGACACAAACAAACACACAAAAACAACTTTAAAACAACTCTTTTTGGGTTTTTCAAAACTGTTTTGCAATTTTTTTTGTAAATTTTCGGATTTTCTGATCAAAAGACATGAAAACACTCCAAAACACTCTAAAAACACTTAAAAACAGTGAGAAACAACATTATAAGTGATAGGTGATAAAATCCCACGAAAATAATGTAAAATCATGTAAAAGCACTTGTTTACCCCCCCCCCCCCCCCACACTTAAATCAAACATTGTCCTCAATGTTTCAAACAAAGACTCATATGCAAACAAACAATAATAGCTAACTAACATGAGGAAATAAAAACAGTAAAGAGATGGGATTGAGGAACGCAAATCTGATTTTGTAGCATGAATGGGTGAATTGCACAAATCCTCGCTAGTTGAATGCATGGGTTGCCTCCCAAGAAGCGCTTGCTTTAACGTCGTGCAGCCGGACGAACATGCTTCTTAGCCTCACTTAGTGCCCACGGCATGGAGTGTATGGTCCTCCACAATCTGCCCTTCCACACTTGCATAATAGGGCTTCAAACGATGCCCATTCACCTTGAATTCTTGGCCATTCTTCAAGCTTTGGATTTGAACTGCGCCATATGGAAGAACATTAGTAACGACAAAAGGTCCAATCCACTTAGAACGTAACTTACCAGGAAATAAACGCAAGCGAGAATTAAAAAGTAAAACTTTTTGCCCTATGGAGAATGTTTTGCTTCGGATCATCTTGTCATGAAAAGCCTTGGTCTTGCCCTTGTAAATGCAAGCATTCTCATATGCTTCACGTCTTAGCTCCTCAAGTTCGTTCAATTGCAACTTTCTATGCATTCCAGCCGCATCTATGTCCATGTTGAATGTCTTGATCGCCCAATGAGCCTTGTGTTCTAACTCCATGGGGAGATGACAAGGCTTTCCATACACTAGCCGAAAATGGGACATGCCTATTGGTGTCTTGTATGCCGTTCTATAAGCCCATAATGCATCCTCCAAACGCACACTCTAATCTTTTCTTGTTGGTCCAACGGTTTTCTCCAAAATTTGCTTGATTTCTCTATTGGACACCTCGGCTTGGCCATTGGTTTGGGGATGGTAAGGTGTTGAAACCTTATGTGTGACTTGATACTTTTTGAGTAGTGCTTCAATGGTACGATTGCAAAAGTGAGACCCTCCATCACTAATAAGTACTCGAGGCATCCCAAATCTAGCAAAAATGTTAGTCTTTATAAAATCTGCAACAACTCTAGAATCATTAGTACGGGTGGCCTTGGCTTCCACCCATTTTGAGACATAATCCACCGCAAGCAAAATATAAGTAAAACCAAACGAAGATGGGAAAGGGCCCATGAATCAATGCCCCAAACATCAAAAATTTCAACAATAAAGATGGGTGTTTGCGGCATTTGGTCCCTTGCACCTATATTTCCCATTCATTGGCAACGATCACAAGTTAAACAAAATGTTCTAGCATCTTTAAAGATTGTTGGCCAATAAAAACCACATTCTAACACTTTAAGGGCAGTGCGTTGTGTGCCAAAATGTCCACCACAAGCATAAGTATGACAAAAGGTTAGAATGGAATTAAACTCACAATCATGCACACAACGACGCACAATCTGATCTGCACAAAACTTCCACAAATAGGGGTCATCCCATACATAAAACCGTGCCTCTTTCTTTAACTTATCACGTTGGTGCCTAGCCAGGGTACTTGGAACACATTTTGACACCAAACAATTGACCAAATCGGCATACCAAGGTTCACATACCTTAATGGACAACAATTGTTCATCAGGGAAAGTCTCTTGGATGGGTAAGGAGTCCTCATTGCACATTAAACGACTTAAATGGTCAGCAACTACGTTCTCACTCCCTTTCTTGTCTCGAATTTCAATATCAAACTCTTGGAAAAGAAGCATCCATCTAATGAGCCGTGGTTTAGCCTCCTTCTTAGTGAATAAGTACCTAAGGGCTGCATGGTCAGAAAATACAATCACTTTAGTGCCAAGTAAATATGAACGAAACTTATCTAAAGCAAACACAACGGCAACAAGTTCTTTTTCAGTGGTAGAGTAGTTTAATTGAGCATCATTAAGGGTCCTAGAAGCATAGTAGATGGCGTGGGATTGCTTATTCTTCCTTTGACCCAAAACAGCCCCCATTGCATAATCGGATGCATCACACATGAGCTCAAAAGGCAACGTCCAATCAGGTGGAAGGATGATAGGTGCCGTGGTAAGCTTGCCCTTGAGAAGCTTGAATGCCTTCTCACACTCCTCGTTGAACTCAAACGCCACTTCTTTTTGTAAGAGACGGCATAGTGGTTGTGCAATTTTAGAAAAATCCTTGATAAATAGCCTATAGAATCCTACATGGCTAAGAAAAGAACGAACCTCTCTAACCGAAGTAGGAGAGGGTAAGTGACGTACAAGATTGATGCGAGAATTATACGCACACAAATTAAACCTTATTTGTGATAATTGTAGTAATGATGTAAGTAGGGATCGTTCTAACCGGGGATTAACTAGGGGTGCTAATCTATTTTGAATTGACTTGAAAACATAAAAACACAATCTAAAACACTATACTAGACTCAAAGAATTCAAAAATACTTTAAAACATAAACTAAACAGATTCTAAGCATTAAAGTGTAAGAAAGTAAAGGGGGGGTTTGATTTAACGAAAATTAACTAAAATGCACAAATTGTAATTAAAGGCAAAACGTAAATATGAATGTGATGAAAATATGGATGATGGAATAGCCAAGGGGTTCTTCTCCACACATGTTACACTTGCATACAAGATTGATTCTCAGTTGGTCTTTCGATAAATTATGAAACTCAACACTCCGGGTTAATTAGGTCCGCTTAAATTAACCGTCAAGTGATAGGAGCATATTCATGCGACTTAAATGGCTTGTTCTCGTGCATTTACGTTATGTTTCTTTAGTTATTTTAGTACTTTAAGCTATTTTCGTGTGTTTATAGGTCCAAAGGGCTAAAGGAGCAAAAAGATGCATTTTGGAGACTTTTGGAGCACTTTTGGGCTAAGGATGGATAGCTTATGCTTGGAGCCAAAGTGTTGGACGAAATTGAAGACCTAATTGAAGACCAAAGTGTTGGAACCTTGTTCTCTTTAGTTTTAGGACATTTAAAACCTTTCCTAATCCCAATCATGCCATGCATAACACACATCCATTCTAACACATTGTCATTGCACATGCATTTCCTTCATTAGTTAATTCACATGCTCCATACTTATCATCACCACTCATTACTTATCACATATCATCACCGCTTATCACTTATCATTCACCACTTATCATATCATACATTCATTTATCACTTATCATAATCATTCACTTATCACTTAACATATCATACACTTATCACTTATCACTCATAATCACCTACAACATCCACCTACTTCACCTACAACATCCACCTACTTCACCTACAACATCCACCTAATTCACCTACAACATCCACCTACTTCACCTACAAATGACATAGCCATATGTTCCCTCCACTACTCCTATAAATACCCTTGCATTCATTCATTCATAAACATCTCATTTTCATACACAACACATTACAAACACATTCTCCCTTCCCTAGCCGTGAGCTTCCCATCTCTCCCCTTATAATCCAAACACCATTTTTCCATTCCACACTTCCATCCCCCAAACCAATTATCCCTAGACCTTATGCTACAATAAAGAGGAAGAGAAGAGGGCCTAAACGTTCATACAATTCAAGTTTGAGTTGTTGGAATGTTTAGGCGTTTCTTTGATTTCAATGTTTAATTTCAATTCTCTTTGTTTTGTATGAGGAACTAAACCCCCCTTTAGCTTGGGGGTGATTCGAAATTATGTTTATGTTTGTAATATGATTTGATTACTTTTAATTACGTTTCATAAATTGTGAATTCAATTTGTTTAACTATTTGATTGATAACCTATTTATGTATGTTTATTAAGAATGAACGCTTAATTTTCATGCATGAATTTGACGCTAGAATATAAGTGAGTTTCACGTAATAGTTATGAACTTATATTCACAAGTAGTGGAGGTTGCTTATAAACAATCGCGTTAAACAAATTCTTGGCATAAGTTTCATGCAATCATAGTAACGAATGCCTCGTCAACACTTATAGTTTTCATGATGCTTAATGATTCTTGCTTGTATCTCTATTATGCAATTCATGTAGGGAACTTGTGAGGAATGCTTTGGGTTGTCGTATGCAATCATCCAATTCATTAACTTAAGGAAAACTTGACGGTTAATTTAAGCGGACCTAATTAACCCGGGGTGTTGAGAATTCATGGTTTATTGAAATACAATTAGAAATCATTTTATTATGCAAGTGTAACATGTATGGAGATGAACCCCTTAGCTAGCTTCCCATCCATTCATTTCCGTCAAATCCATATTTACAATTTGTTTTGTTTCCAAGTATTCATTTTAGATTAAATTCGTCCAAATCCAATTCCCCCCTATTTCGTTGAAGTCTTAGTCTTAATCTTTCTTATTTTTAGTTTTGCTTTCTTCGAGCATTAAATAGTGTTTTATATTGTGTTTTTATGTTTTTAAGTCAATTTAGAAGGTTTTAGCAAGCCCTCCTAATCCCCGGTCTAGAACGATCCCTCACTTATCCATTCTACTACAATTGTCAAATGAGGGTTTAATTTGTGCGCGTATAAATCTCGCAAAAAATTTTAGATTTATACGCACACAAATTAAACCCTCTTTTCGTCAAATTGTAGTATATGTATAAGTAGGGATCGTTCTGGACCGGGGATTAGGAGGGATTGTTAATCACTTGGATTTGACTCAAAAACGTAAAATAACAATATGAATGTATTTCTAACTAATCTAACACTTTAAAATAAATGGGGGATTGGTTTTGGATGAATTTAAACTAAAACAGAAACTTGGAATTAAAACAGATTCTAAAAACGAAATTAATGAAATAGAATGATGAACAACTAGTTAGAGGGTTCCTTATCCACACATGAACATAAGCATATAAATTGACTCCCAGTTATGACTTCAACAAACGATGAATGACAATGCTCCAAGTTAATTAGGTTCGCTTAAACTAACTTTCAGATTTCCCTAGATTCATTGGATTGAATGGGATACGCATTACAACCAAATTATTCCTAATCAAAGTCCCTAACCATGGAATACGCATGATAGAGACATTCAACAAAGATCATTAAGTTCAACGGAAATCATAAACATCGACTAGGCATTCATAACTATGGAATACGCATGTTAATCCAGCCTAGGGTTTACTAAACACAATCGTGACTAGCGATCTTTACTACTCATGAATATAAGTTCATAACGATTTGGTGAAATTCCCTTATATCCTAGCATCAAGTTTAGACATGCAAATTAAGTGTCGACCCTCAACCCACATACATAAACAAGTTCTTAATCAAAACAGAAAAGTAACCCACATCTAAAGTTCATGAATTCATAACTGGAGTAAATCAAATCATAACCAACATATGTCCATGGCTTCAAATTCGCCTCTAACTACAAAGAAATTAGTTTCACATGTTTAACATAATTGAATAACAAGTTAAATTAAACATGAAAACAGAAACAAGAAAAGAAAGAACAAATGGATGGAAAGTTAGCTACGGGGTTCTTCTCCACACATGTTACACTTGCATACAAGATTGATTCTCAGTTGGTCTTTCGATAAATTATGAAACTCAACGCCCCGGGTTAATTAGGTCCGCTTAAATTAACCGTCAAGTTTTCCTTAAGTTAATGAATTGGATGGGTTAGCGCAACGCAATTCACCACATTCTCCAAAAGTCCTTTACGTGAACAGCACAATAAAGATACAATCAAAGATCATTAAGCATTATGAAAACTATAAGTGTTGACGAGACATTCGTTACTATGATGAGCATGAAACTAGTGCCAAGAATTCATTTAACGCGATTGTTTATAAGCAACCTCCACTACTTGTGAATATAAGTTCATAACGATTAGGTGAAACTCACTTATATTCTAGCGTCATATTCATGCATGAAAATTAAGCGCGCATTCTTAATAAACATACATAAATAAGTTATCAATCAAACGGTTAAACAAATTGAATCCACAACTTATGAAATTCCAACGAAAGTTAATCAATTCATATTGCAAGTAATAAACATAGTTTCGAATCACCCCCTAGCTAAAGGGGTTTTAGTTCCTCATATCTTTGAAATCAAAGAAACGCCTAAACATTCCAACAACTCAAAGTTGAATTGTATGAACGTTTAGGCACTCTTCTCTTCCATTCCTCATACGTACAAAACAAAGAGAATTAAATTTAAACTTTGAAATCAAAGAAACACCTAAACATTCCAACAACTCAAACTTGAATTGTATGAACGTTTAGGCCCTCTTATCTTCCTCGTTGTTGTAGCACAAGGTCTAAGGTGAGGTTTGGGGGATTATGGAAATGGATGAGAAGTGGTGTAGAAGTGGAAGGGGAATGGAAAAATGGTGTTTGGATTATAAGGGGAGAGATGGGAAGCTCACGGCTAGGGAAGGGAGAATGTGTTTGTAATGTGTTGTGTATGAAAATGAGATGTTTATGAATGAATGAATGCAAGGGTATTTATAGGAGTAGTGGAGGGAACATATGGCTATGTCATTTGTAGGTGAAGTAGGTGGATGTTGTAGGTGAATTAGGTGGATGTTGTAGGTGAAGTAGGTGGATGTTGTAGGTGAAGTAGGTGGATGTTGTAGGTGATTATGAGTGATAAGTGATAAGTGTATGATATGTTAAGTGATAAGTGAATGATTATGATAAGTGATAAATGAATGTATGATATGATAAGTGGTGAATGATAAGTGATAAGCGGTGATGATATGTGATAAGTAATGAGTGGTGATGATAAGTATGGAGCATGTGAATTAACTAATGAAGGAAATGCATGTGCAATGACAATGTGTTAGAATGGATGTGTGTTATGCATGGCATGATTGGGATTAGGAAAGGTTTTAAATGTCCTAAAACTAAAGAGAACAAGGTTCCAACACTTTGGTCTTCAATTAGGTCTTCAATTTCGTCCAACACTTTGGCTCCAAGCATAAGCTATCCATCCTTAGCCCAAAAGTGCTCCAAAAGTCTCCAAAATGCATCTTTTTGCTCCTTTAGCCCTTTGGACCTATAAACACACGAAAATAGCTTAAAGTACTAAAATAACTAAAGAAACATAACGTAAATGCACGAGAACAAGCCATTTAAGTCGCATGAATATGCTCCTATCATCAAGTTTTCCTTAAGTTAATGAATTGGTTGGTTTGCGCAACGCAATTCACAACATTCTCCAAAAGTCCTTTACGTGAACAGCACAATAAAGATACAATCAAAGATCATTAAGCATTAAGCATTATGAAAACTATAAGTGTTGATGAGGCATTCGTTACTATGATGAGCATGAAACTCGTGCCAAGAATTCATTTAACGCGATTGTTTATAAGCAACCTCCACTACTTGTGAATATAAGTTCGTAACGATTAGGTGAAACTGACTTATATTCTAGCGTCATATTCATGCATGAAAATTAAGCGCGCATTCTTAATAAACATACATAAATAAGTTATCAATCAAACGGTTAAACGAATTGAATCCACAACTGATGAAATTCCAACGAAAGTTAATCAATTCATATTGCAAATATAAACATAGTTTCGAATCACCCCCTAGCTAAAGGGGGTTTAGTTCCTCATAACTTTGAAATCAAAGAAACACCTAAACATTCCAACAACTCAAACTTGAATTGTATGAACGTTTAGGCACTCTTCTCTTCCATTCCTCATACATACAAAACAAAGAGAATTGAATTTAAACTTTGAAATCAAAGAAACACCTAAACATTCCAACAACTCAAACTTGAATTGTATGAACGTTTAGGCACTCTTTTCTTCCTCGTTGTTGTAGCACAAGGTCTAAGGAGATGTTTAGGGCTTTAGGTGTATGTGGAATGGAGTGGGGAATGGTTGGAAAGTGGCTGCAATGAAGGAGAAAAAACTGCGCAGAAATGGAAGGAGATGCACGGCATGGGTTGGAGTTTGTGTTGTGTGTTGTGTTATGAATGGAATGGATGAATTTCTGAATGGATGAGTGAATGAGAATGAATTGAGGTGTGTTATGGTAATGCGAATGCAAGGGTTTTTATAGGAGGAGTGGAGGTGTATATGGTTGTTTGTTTAGAATGCATGTGGCTGGTTAATGATGGAAAACAGCTAGGAAAGCATGTGAAAGCTGGAATTGTTGGAAAGGCACGGCAATGATGCTTGTTGGTGCTGGAATTGCATGTGTGTGCATGTGAAAGCTGCCAAGATGGGGGGAAAATATGGAAAATGGAAGTGTGATGCATGGCTAAGTGATTAATGGGAGTGAATGCGGCTTAATGATGAAGGTGGAAAGCTGGAAAGCATGTGGCAAGGTGTGTAGATGCTGGAATTGATGGAAAGGCACGGCAATGAAGGGAGAATGTGGCTGTTTGTTTTTTGGAAGAATGATATTGAAATGGGAAGGCATGTGGCTTCCAACTAGGGTGAATGATTGAGGTGGGAATGGAAGAATGTGGCTGCAATGATGAATACATGTGGCTGAAATGAAAGGGAAATGCAAAGGGAAAAGCTGGAAAGGGAAGGGTAGGTACGGCAAGGAAAGTTTCTTGATGGTTTTGGGGTTGTGATGCATGTGTATGCATGTGGATTAAAGAGGGAGAATGTGGTGCAATGATGGAGTGGGAAGGTGGAAATGCAAAGGGGAAATGCTGGAAATGAAGGGGAAGGCACGACAAGGGCTTTGTTTGGGTGCATGTGTGTGTGAATGGTGGTTTTGCATGGCTTTGATGGATTGTTTGATTGGGCTAAAGGTTTTGCATGGCTCAAAGGATTGTTTGATTGGGCTAGGCCCTTTGTTTTATGTCCAAAGTGCATACAAGGCCTTCAAATTCGTCCAACACTTTGGCTCCAAGCATAAGCTTTCCATTCTAAGCCCAATTTTGCTCCAAAATGCTCCGACATGCACCTTTTTGCCTCCTTAACCATATTAACCTAGAAACACACAAAAGAAGCATAAAGGACTAAAATAACTAAAGAAACATAACGTAAATGCATGAGAACAAGCCATTTAAGTCGCATGAATATGCTCCTATCAAATTCCCCCACACTTAGCTTTTGTTAGTCCTCGAGCAAAACAAAACAAAAGAAACCAAAAACAAAACAAAACGAACAAAACACAATCTACACCTTCCAACAATCGTCTCAGGGATTTCCAATGCACATGACAAGTTAAAAATCATTATTCCCACAGATTTTAGCCATCTTTACACTTAAGTACATTCTTAATCATAGTCACCACATACTAGTTCACAATTAAGCATTTAAAACCATGTTTTGAATGTAGTAACATGCCTTAGAGAATTCCCTCAATTCCTTACTAGATGTACTCTCGTTTTTCACACAGATTTTCTGACTACACTCCCTACACTAGGTATATGTGAGAAGATTGATGTAAACATGTAGACGAACACTCACATATGTTATAACAAGGAAAGCATTTTCTGGAATTATTAACATGTATATATATGATCTCATGAATGGAATGCCACTACTTAGACGCGAGAACCAGGGATACCATAAGCTCATACCAAGTTCAAACTCCACAAATTGAAACACATAACACTCAAGATAGAAGTCAAAGGGTTGTAACGGGGCTAAAGGTGTTTGGCTAACAAAGAAGGGATATGGAAAACAAAGGTTCTTAAACAAATAGCGAGCAAAGCATTTGAATTAACTTAGAATTCACTTTTGAATGAAAACTCAACTTTTGAACAAACAGGGGGAACAAGCTCTTTTTTTTTTTTTTTTTTTTTTTTTTTTCTTTTTTTTTTTTATTTTGAATCTCAAAACATACATATAAACTTAAGAACAAACATTCCTTCCCCCACACTCATTTTCTTGCATAATGTAACTCAAAAGGAATTCATTTAAGTCATGCTCACTATCTTTTAAGAACAAGGGTGTGGACAGTCCTAAACTAGGCTAGGTGAGGATAATGTGGGTAAACAAAGAATAAAGGCTAAACAAGGCTCAACGGGGTTAAAACTTACAACATATACGAAATATGGGAAGTGAGGCTATTTGGCTATGGTGGCAACTACACAACTTCATCTTGATATATGTTATGCAATTCAATATCATGCTTTGAATGAAACGGATATAAGTTCTAGCATTTAGTTCTATCATGATACAATTGTATTCTAAGTAGCAACCAAGCAAGGAATAATGAGATCATGCAACAACTTTAGAAAACAAAGAATCACAGAATATAACTCTCCAAAGAAGGTAATGGCTCGAGTCTCACAGGGTTGTAGCGTTTGTTTGAGTTCCTTCCTTCACGCATGTTACAAAAATGAATTTTTCTTTTATGATTGCATGTGAAGTCATACATTATAACCATAACTAAGCATATACCAAGAGTAAATCAAACTTTTCTCCATGTTTATAACTCTTTTTAACAGTCATGCAATTACAAACCAAATCCTTATCATTGTGTTGGAAGGTACCCTAAGACACAAACACACAAAAACGACTCAAAACACTCTTTTTAGGCTTTTCAAAACATGTTTTTCAAATTTTTATGTGATTTTCGGAGTTATAAAAACAAAACATACTAAAACACTCTAAAACAACTTAAAAACACCTTAAAACAGCAAGGAACAACATTTGAAGTTATGGGTGATAAAATCCCACGAATTTGCATCAAATATACTTAGTTACCCCCCCACACTTAAATCAAACATTGTCCTCAATGTTTTAAGCATAGATTCACACAAAACATACTAAAACACTCTAAAACAACTTAAAAACACCTTAAAAACAGCAAGGAACAACATTTGAAGTTATGGGTGATAAAATCCCACGAAAACATGGCAGAATGTAACTAACAAAGAGAAGAGTTTAGGGACGCAAATCTGGTTATGGAGTGTAAATTCCCTCTTCTCTTTGGTGATTGCATAGGTTGATCTTGATGATTCCACAGGCTCATTCTTGAACTGGTTTCCTCCCATCGTTGATTTTCCTTTGTGCTACTCTTTAACTGGGCAGCAGGATTCTTTTGTTCTCCCCCGAAGGTCTGAGCTTACCCCTTTTATCTGTTTCTTTGTTCAATCTTTGCAGAAGTGGTCCCTTCTCTGGAAGTGTATCAACCGTTGAAGATGACTACTCGAGAGCAACGCTAGGTAAGCAACCAGGAATAGATTCCAGGCAATCGGAACCAGATCGGAAGACTGACTCCAAGTGTCGACTGATTGCTTCTTTCACTTTGCCATGCGAGTAAGAACAAGGACAAAGAAAAGGACAGGGAAAGAGCATGATATGAGATACTTTTGCTTTTGACCTTGATGATATGAGATACCTTTTCTTTTGAAGAAGCGGTGAATGAATCAGCACATGCTTCAATCCGCCGTTTCCTCCTAGGTCATCTGTACTCCAGGCATCTGGTATCATCTTTGGGGAAGAAGAAAAAAATGAGTAATTCGAAAGGCTTTGCTGGGAGTGCGCCCTCAGAGGTGAGGAAGAGTTGGGTATTTTCTTCAGGTCTGCCTTGCCATAAAAGATGAAGGTCGACATATATAGAGATAATAGCAAGTGGTGGTACTGTTCTTTTACCCTTGTCGACAAACGTATTGATCCCGCAAATCCAGCTTTTTGAAATAGTGGCGCCTCTTCGATTTATGAACGACGCCCCTTCGCTTTCTGCACGACACGTAGTAGTGCGGATGCGGCTCCTTTTGACAAAGCTGCACGCGTTTTCTGAAAAGCAGAGAAAGCGTCGCCGAACTTTGCGCTTGTCGGCTAAAGATGTGTAGTTGCGATGATGGCCTCCACGTGTTTTCGACTTTGTCAGATATCTTTTGACAAAGTTGAACGCGTTTTCTGAAAAGCCGCGAACGCGTCGCCGAACTTCACGCAGGAAAATCCGGATTTTTTGAATCGGTGGTCGCGACGCATTGGCTTTTTATAGAGGTATCGATCACCCTAACATACACACTCTGAAGATTTTCCATTCTTGAAAATCGACTCCGGCCCTTTGAGAATTAACTTCATCCACCCCTTCTCTTTGAACACCTTTGAAAAAATGACTAACTCATCGAACCTTTGCTTAGATTTGAGTCTCAGCAGCGATCCGGTTGTGCCCCGTCAAGGTAATGTATGGCGCCCTTCCTTTTTATCTTCTAACGGTCTTCTTACAGGTGAAGACTCCATGATGACGGATGCAACAACAGCTACGATAGTAGCTAGGAACCTCCTCACTCCTAAGGATAGTAGGCTGCTTTCAGGACGGTCCGATGAGTTGGCCGTTCAAGAGTCCCTCGCTCTCAGTGTTCAGTGTGCAGGCTCTGTGTCCAACATGGGCCAACGCCTACTTGCTCGCTCCCGTCAGGTTGAATCGTTGATGGCAGAGGTGGAAAGTCTCAAGTACGAGATCAAGCAGCTTAAGTACGAGAATAGAAGTTTGCACGTGCTTGCAAACAACTATTCGACGGGCATGAAGAGGAAGCTTGATGAGCTGCAAGAGTCTGAAGGTCGGATTCAAAGTGACCGTCAAAGGTTTTCGGCTTTCCTCCAGAGGCACCTTTTTCCTGGGTCATCTAGCGTTCCACCCAGTATTGAGGCCTGGAATGCTCCAGCTCCGATGCCTCCTGCTCCGATGCCTTCCGCTCCGATGCCTCCCGCTTCTATGCCTCCCGCTTCTATGCCTTCCGCTCCGACGCCTCGTAGTGGGGCTTCACGTAAACAACCTCTGTGAAGGCTCCATCTTTCTCCATGTTTAGTATTTTTTTTTATTTTTTTTTTATTATTATTTTTTTTATGAACATGCTTTGTTTTATTCAGTGCATTGGGTTGCCTCCCAAGTAGCGCTTTCTTTTACGTCTTGCAGCCGGACGAAACCTTCATTTCTCACTTAGAGCCCACGGCATGCAATGGGATTTCCTCCATAACATGATCCTTCATTTCTATGCCATTTGTAATGACCGTTTCTAGTGCATCGCCATGTAATTGATCAATGTGTGCCTGCACCAAAGAATCAAGAATATCAATAGAGAAACATGAGTGATCATCATTAGGAAATCTCATAGTTTCAGAAATATTAAAATCAATCACTTCCCCATCGAATTCCATTGTTAAAGTGCCTTTAAACACGTCTATCTTAGTTCGGGCCGTCTTCATGAATGGCCTCCCAAGAAGAATCGGCAAGGATGGAGCATGGGTGGTTTCCTCCATTTCAAGGACATAGAAATCCGCCGGGAAGATCAAATTATTCACCTGCACTAAGACATCTTCCAATACGCCCTTTGGATAGGCATTAGATCTATCGGCCAACTGAATAATCACACCATCATTTTTCAATTCACCAAGGTTCATTGAGGCATAAATAGAGTATGGCATGACGTTAATTGAAGCTCCTAAGTCTAACATAGCATGATCGAACTTAGTTTGACCAATAATACAAGGGATTGTAAAGCTACCTGGATCTTTGCACTTTGGTGGTAACTTTCTTTGTAAAATAGCGGAAACATTCTCACTTACCCTTACCACCTCCTTGTTTGAAATCCTCTTCCTCGTTGTGCAAAGCTCTTTTAAGAACTTGGCATACTTGGGGACTTGCTTGATTGCATTAAGGAGCGGAATGTTGACTTGAACTTTCCTAAAGGTTTCCAGAATGTCCTTTTCACTTTCCTCCTTTTTTGATTGCCTAAACCTGCTAGGAAAGGGCACGTTTAGTGGAATAGAACTTGACAAAGTCGAATTTGGACTTACCTTAGGCGTGTTGGACGGTTTTGGCACAATAGGTGGTTGTGGCAAAGTTTCTTTCACCCTTGTCGTGGCCTCCTTTGCTTGTTCCTCCTCTTCTTGTAGCAACATGTCCTCTTCTTGACTTGTTTTGGACGGCCTTGGGGTGGTTCCGACCTCCTTGCCACTTCTTAAAGTGATTGCACTGGCGGTTTCGAAACCACCCTTGGGATTGACCACCGTAGTGCTTGGTAACTTACCATTTTCACGGATTTGTCCCAAAAATTCGGCCATTTGTCCCATTTGCTTCTTTAGCTCATTCACCTCCTTTGCTTGGTTCTGCATTCCCTGCGCCATTGTGGTTAATAATTGATATGTTTTATCATCATTCACAGACGTACCTGAGTTGGTTTGGGATGATTGTGCTTGAGGAAGTGGTTGTGGTGCCATTGGCCTTGGAAAGAAACCCGGAGGTTGTCGGAATCCACTTTGTTGGGCAGGTTGTTGTGCATCTCTCCATCTGAAATTTGGGTGGTCTCTCCAACCTGGATTATATGTGTTAGAATATGGATCGTTCCTCGGTTGGTTTTGACTTGGAAATCCAATGGCGTTTGCACTCTCCCACCCACCATTCTCAATCAATTGAGGGCACTTTTCTGAAGGATGACCTTGAATAGAACATACGCCACATACAATTGGACTTTGGATCTTCATTCCTTCGGCCATCTGAGACACAAGAGAAGTAAGATTAGCTACTTGAGTTTGAAGGTCGGATTGAGAACTTACCTCATTCACTTGTTGCCGTGGGGGGTCCCTTTGCCCAAGTCCTTCATATTGTTGTGCATTTAGAGCACGGTTTGCAATTAGGGTCTTGGCTGCCATAGGTGTTTTGTCCACCAATGCACCTCCCGCCGAAGCATCGAGCATTTGCCTTTCAATGGGAAGAAGGCCCTCAAAGAAGTATTGAAGGAGAAGCTCCTCCTTCATTTGATGTTGAGGACATGATGCAACAAGGGCTTTAAAACGCTCGTAGTATGCCGGAAAAGATTCTCCTTGACTTTGTTGGATTCCGCTAATTTTCTTCCTCAAGAGAATGACTTTTGAAGTAGGGAAGAACTTCTCCAAGAACGCTCTCTTCATGCTCTCCCAAGAAGTAACGGTCCCGGGTGCCAATTCATAAAGCCAATCCTTAGCCTTTTCCACAAGAGAGAATGGAAAAGCCTTTATCATCAGAATGTTCCCATCGACATTTATGGGTGTCATGCTCGAACAAACAACCTCGAACTCCTTGAGATGCTTGTTGGGATCTTCCATGGAAAGCCCATGGTATTTCGGAATGTGGTGCAACAAGCTTGACTTCAACTCAAATTCATCGGTCTTGCCTTGGGCAGCCGCGGGGTATTGAATGCAAAGAGGGGCTGCATTGGCCAAACCCGAGGCAGAAAGCTCTTTGATGGTTTGATTGTCCACGGCCATGGTTGGTACTTCCTCTTTAACCCAATCCGTGGCTTCCTCTTCTACTTCAGATTCGGGACTAGGAGGATTAGACTCTTGCAATTTCTTGTTCCTTCTCAAAGTCCTCTCGAAATCACCGTCAAAGTCAGAGATATGCTCACGAACAGGTTGTGAGCTACGGGTCATAAACTAGTACCTACACACAAAAGTAAACAAGATAAGTAACCAACTTAATAGACTTGGCACAAGTAAGAAAACAAGTTGCCACACACGGCACAAAAACAAAACACATACACACGGTGCAAAAATTAAAACAAAACAGAAACTAAACAATTTCAACAAGACTCAAGACAAGGGATTAGCAACTTTGCCAATCCCCGGCAACGGCGCCAAAATTTGATGCGAGAATTATACGCACACAAATTAAACCCTATTTGTGACAATTGTAGTAATGATGTAAGTAGGGATCGTTCTAACCGGGGATTAACTAGGGGTGCTAATCTATTTTGAATTGACTTGAAAACATAAAAACACAATCTAAAACACTATACTAGACTCAAAGAATTCAAAAATACTTTAAAACATAAACTAAACAGATTCTAAGCATTAAAGTATAAGAAAGTAAAGGGGGGGTTTGATTTAACGAAAATTAACTAAAATGCACAAATTGTAATTAAAGGCAAAACATAAATATGAATGTGATGAAAATATGGATGATGGAATAGCCAAGGGGTTCTTCTCCACACATGTTACACTTGCATACAAGATTGATTCTCAGTTGGTCTTTCGATAAATTATGAAACTCAACACTCCGGGTTAATTAGGTCCGCTTATATTAACCGTCAAGTTTTCCTTAAGTTAATGAATTGGATGGTTTGCGCAACGCAATTCACAACATTCTCCAAAAGTCCTTTACGTGAACAGCACAATAAAGATACAATCAAAGATCATTAAGCATTAAGCATTATGAAAACTATAAGTGTTGATGAGGCATTCGTTACTATGATGAGCATGAAACTCGTGCCAAGAATTCATTTAACGCGATTGTTTATAAGCAACCTCCACTACTTGTGAATATAAGTTCGTAACGATTAGGTGAAACTGACTTATATTCTAGCGTCATATTCATGCATGAAAATTAAGCGCGCATTCTTAATAAACATACATAAATAAGTTATCAATCAAACGGTTAAACGAATTGAATCCACAACTTATGAAATTCCAACGAAAGTTAATCAATTCATATTGCAAATATAAACATAGTTTCGAATCACCCCCTAGCTAAAGGGGGTTTAGTTCCTCATAACTTTGAAATCAAAGAAACACCTAAACATTCCAACAACTCAAACTTGAATTGTATGAACGTTTAGGCACTCTTCTCTTCCATTCCTCATACATACAAAACAAAGAGAATTGAATTTAAACTTTGAAATCAAAGAAACACCTAAACATTCCAACAACTCAAACTTGAATTGTATGAACGTTTAGGCACTCTTTTCTTCCTCGTTGTTGTAGCACAAGGTCTAAGGAGATGTTTAGGGCTTTAGGTGTATGTGGAATGAAGTGGGGAATGGTTGGAAAGTTGCTGCAATGGAGGAGAAAAAACTGCGCAGAAATGGAAGGAGATGCACGGCAAGGGTTGGAGTTTGTGTTGTGTGTTGTGTTATGAATGGAATGGATGAATTTCTGAATGGATGAGTGAATGAGAATGAATTGAGGTGTGTTATGGTAATGCGAATGCAAGGGTTTTTATAGGAGGAGTGGAGGTGTATATGGTTGTTTGTTTAGAATGCATGTGGCTGGTTAATGATGGAAAACAGCTAGGAAAGCATGTGAAAGCTAGAATTGTTGGAAAGGCACGGCAATGATGCTTGTTGGTGCTGGAATTGCATGTGTGTGCATGTGAAAGCTGCCAAGATGGGGGAAAATATGGAAAATGGAAGTGTGATGCACGGCTAAGTGATTAATGGGAGTGAATGTGGCTTAATGATGAAGGTGGAAAGTTGGAAAGCATGTGGCAAGGTGTGTAGATGCTGGAATTGATGGAAAGGCACGGCAATGAAGGGAGAATGTGGCTGTTTGTTTTTTGGAAGAATGATATTGAAATGGGAAGGCATGTGGCTTCCAACTAGGGTGAATGATTGAGGTGGGAATGGAAGAATGTGGCTGCAATGATGAATACATGTGGCTGAAATGAAAGGGAAATGCAAAGGGAAAAGCTGGAAAGGGAAGGGTAGGTACGGCAAGGAAAGTTTCTTGATGGTTTTGGGGTTGTGATGCATGTGTATGCATGTGGATTAAAGAGGGAGAATGTGGTGCAATGATGGAGTGGGAAGGTGGAAATGCAAAGGGGAAATGCTGGAAATGAAGGGGAAGGCACGGCAAGGGCTTTGTTTGGGTGCATGTGTGTGTGAATGGCGGTTTTGCATCGCTTTGATGGATTGTTTGATTGGGCTAGAGGTTTTGCATGGCTCAAAGGATTGTTTGATTGGGCTAGGCCCTTTGTTTTATGTCCAAAGTGCATACAAGGCCTTCAAATTCGTCCAACACTTTGGCTCTAAGCATAAGCTTTCCATTCTAAGCCCAATTTTGCTCCAAAATGCTCCGACATGCACCTTTTTGCCTCCTTAGCCATATTAACCTAGAAACACACAAAAGAAGCATAAAGGACTAAAATAACTAAAGAAACATAACGTAAATGCACGAGAACAAGCCATTTAAGTCGCATGAATATGCTCCTATCAAAGATCTATTTTAGACTTATCAACTTCAATTCCTTTTTCAGAGATGATATGACCCAAAACTATACCTTGTTTAACCATAAAATGACATTTTTCCCAATTCAAAACAAGGTTAGTTTCCATGCATCTTTTTAAGATTAAAGTAAGATTATGCAAACAATCATCAAATGAGTCTCCAAACACACTAAAATCGTCCATAAATACTTCAATTATCTTTTCAACATAATCTGAGAAGACACTTACCATGCATTGTTAGAAAGTGGCCGGTGCATTGCATAAACCAAATGGCATACGACGATATGCAAAAGTACCAAATGGACAAGTAAAAGTGGTCTTTTCTTGATCATCCGGCGCTATGACAATTTGATTATAACCCGAATAACCATCAAGAAAGCAATAAAAAGAATGACCGGCTAACCTTTCAAGCATTTGATCGATGAATGGCAAAGGGAAGTGATCTTTCCTTGTTGCGGCATTTAGCTTCCTATAGTCAATGCACACCCTCCAACCGGTTTGAATGCGTGTAGGCACAAGTTCATCTTTTTCATTCTTCACCACCGTGACTGCGGACTTCTTGGGCACCACTTGGACCGGTGAAACCCAACAACTATCCAAGATAGGATAGATGATGCCACAATCAAGCAATTTGATGATTTCCTTCTTCACTACTTCCATCATTGGTGGGTTGAGTCGACGTTGGGCTTCCCTTGATGGTTTGGCGTCTTCTATGAGAATTCGATGCATGCACATGGTAGGACTTATGCCCTTGATATCGGCCAAAGTCCACCCAATGGCCGTCCTATGCTCTTTGAGAACCCTCACCAATTTCTCCTCTTCTTGTGCCGTGAGTGATGAGGCTATAATGACGGGCAATGTGTCTTGCTCGCCCAAGAACACATACTTAAAGTGATTTGGCAACGGTTTGACCTCAAGGGTAGTGAAGGAAAATTTATGTCCTAGCTAAGAACATGTAAAGAACATTTGAATACATAGGCAAACTATTAACAAATTAAAGTAGGCATGCATCCAAAAACAATTCATAAAACCCATGACTTTCAAAGCCTAGTATATGGTGAACCATAACTCTTTAACAACATTAAAGAGAAGAAAGGATTTAGAGAATCATTACCCTTCTAGCTCATCCTTGATTACACAAGGGATTCACCCAAGTGGAGGGCCTTCAAGTCATCTCCTTTGCTTCCTTGAGGATTTGAGGATATGTTCTCCAAAACACCAAAAGCTTGATGTCTCCAAGTCTCTACACCAAAGATTAATTGTGAAGATAAAAAAATGGATGACTTAGGGGAGAGGAAATTGCTAGATATCCCTCCCTAAGTGGCCGGCCTCCCTTGTTGAAATAGAGAGAATAATTTCACCCAATTTCATCAAGAAAAACCCTAAATGAAATAAAGTTATAATTTTGAATTTATACTTCATTTCTTGTGAGTGGCAAACTTGTAATTAACACAAGTTTGGTATCCCTCACTATTCATGGTCGGCCTCTCTAAGTGTTTGGGCTAATTGCCCATTTTATTTTAGTTGTCATACAACTTAAACATAATGGGCCTTGTGGACCAAAACACTTTTGGGCCCCTAAACCCAAAACAAACTTAGAAGTCCAATACGAACGTTTCGTATAATTAATTAACTAATTAATTAACTTTGATCATACTTCAATTAACCATTTAATTGCTTATCCATTTCATTTAATTACTTCACTTTCATCCTTACTCGGTGTACGATCCATTAGGTTCCAATTAGCGAGGCAGTGGGCGATGTTACTCTTAACTATCGATTGTGAATTGAAACCATATTTCAATTCTCCCTTAAGATTAGTGTTTGCTAATCTTTAGGGCTTCCACAAACCATGAGTGACACCTAACAGCATGTCATGGTTACCCAAGCTAAGTAGAAGTGGTTGGAGAACCTATCCAGTTACAACTACAATGCAATACGGTCCTTATCTAATACAATACTCTTAATCACATTATTGAAGTGATAGTTTGTTTCATGTCTACTATCCAATGTGATACTTCCCTATATGATTCGCTTGAATAAGATTTGGAACAAACTTCCTAAGTCATATTCATATGCTTTGGCCAAAGACTCTCGAATCATATCTTAGAGTATTCTCCTTCCACCATGGAAGGTTAGAGATCCCTTGTTGTGCATTCATATGCCTACATGACTAGATAGCTTGACCCCAACCATGCCGTGGACACTCCAAAGGAATGCCATTTGACATGATCAAAGATCAAGGACCTAACCATTAGACATCTATGATGCCTCAGGTCAAAGGGCTACTTTGCATATTGTAACCATCGAGTTCTTACATGACATGTATGTTTGAACTCTCTTTTGATCATAGTTCAGTGTACTCGATTACTCTTTCGAGCACCTATGTGTTTGTTTTAGTGTCCAACACTAAATGACTTGAGACTTGTCATATCCATACTTGAGTCGACAT
This sequence comes from Pyrus communis, assembly GCF_041283825.1. Classification (NCBI taxonomy): domain Eukaryota; kingdom Viridiplantae; phylum Streptophyta; class Magnoliopsida; order Rosales; family Rosaceae; genus Pyrus; species Pyrus communis. The sequence continues at coordinate 12,792,362 of NC_142566.1, forward strand.
AACACATACTAACCTTAGCGGATTGTCAATGCCTAATTGGCAACCCTATGGCTAGGAACGTTTTAGGAATGAACATAAGAGAAAGGTCTCGAAAATCTAACTTACTTAGATCACTTATCTCTTAGATCAAATACATTCCTTGGATTCCCTTATTGCTTAAATACAAGATACAATAAATAGCGATTAACAATAAGCTTTGCCCTCCATTAAACATATAAAAGTTTAATACATTAAGTATTCCAAAAAGCTATTACATCAAATGAGTGGCTTTGTGGGCATACTTCCAACAATCTCCCACTTGCACTCAAAGCCATCCTCCCATGTATCTAATACCCATCTTTTCCATATGGCGGTCAAGTTGGATTTGAGACATTGGCTTCGTTAGTGAATCTGCTACGTTATCGGCTGAAGCAACTTTGAGGATGTTGACTTTCCCCTCGGCAGCATATCTTCTAATGATATTAAAGCGCCTATCAAAGTGCTTGTTCTTTTGATGTGCCCTGGGTTCCTTGGCTTGAGCTATCGCCCCACTATTATCACAGTACAAAGTTACTGGTGATGTAATGGTTGAAACCACTCCAAGTTCAGTGATGAACTTCTTTATCCAGAACTCTTCTTTGCCGGCTTCAGCTGCAGCGACATATTCAGCCTCTGTCGTGGAATCAGCAATTACACTTTGTTTCTTACTTTTCCAGCTGACAGCCCCACCATTCAGAGTGAATACATATCCGGAGTTGGAACTTCTATCATCGACGTCAGATTGGAAATCTGCGTCTGTATAGCCTTCCACTCGCAACTCTATCGCTCCTCCATAAACGAGGAACATGTCCTTAGTTCTTCTTAAGTACTTAAGGACCGTCTTGACAGCTGCCCAGTGTTCTGATCCTGGGTTAGATTGATATCGACTAGTAATGCTCACAGCATATGCGATATCAGGCCTTGTGCATATCATAGCATACATGAGACTTCCTATGGCGGAAACATAAGGAATAGTATTTGATAGGAGCATATTCATGCGACTTAAATGGCTTGTTCTCGTGCATTTACGTTATGTTTCTCTAGTTATTTTAGTCCTTTATGCTTCTTTTGTGTGTTTTCAGGTTCTAAGGGCAAGGTATGCAAAAGGATGCCTTTTGGAGCCTTTTGGAGCAAATTAGAGATTGGAATGGATATCATATGCTTGGAGCCAAGAGGATGGACGAAATTAAAGACTTGAAGTAGGAAAGTTAAATCCTAAAAGACCTCATGTTTAAGCATCATTGAAGACTCCTACGCATTTTAGAACACAAAAACAACATTCCTTGCAACCTTAGGACATTGTCGTGTGTTTCCTTGTGTCTCCCTTCCTTGCCATGCAAGGAAGGGCTTTGTTCCCTATTTTAAACACTTAAAGCATTCATTTATCATATCATTCACTTATTATAAGCATTCACTTATCATATCATTCACTTATCAAACCATTCACTTATCACTTCCATTCACTTATCACTTATCACTTCCATTCACTTATCACTCACCACATATCATTCATTTATCACTTAACATATCATTCATTTATCACTTAACATATCATACACTTATCATAATCATTCACTTATACACTTATCATAATCATTCACTTATTCTTTCATCATTCAACCACCAATTCAACACATGCATTTCAAACCTTTCAACACCCTTTAATCATCTCCCTTTAAGTTATGATTTTATTTCCTAACCCTACATGCATTATTTATTAGCATCTTCACATGCATTCACACACACTTCACACAAACAAACAACTCAAAACCGTGAGCTCCCATTCCCTTATGCCATTTTCAGATTTCCACCCACTAACCTAGTCATCAACACATGCATTCCCTTCACATTCACCCACATGCACTCCCACTCTTTAATCATATGCACTCCCATCATAATTCCACCACCAATTCAGCCACAAAACATTATCATTGCACCACATTCAACCACTCCACATCCCTCACCAAGAAACCATTCAACACACACATGCATCCTGAAATTCTTTGCCATGCAATCACATGCATTTCCCTTGACATTTTCAGCCATCACACTTCATCATTACACCACCATTCACTCTTTAACCCACACACACTTCACACAAACAACATTCACATGCATTCACATGCATTTCCAACACAAAACACACTCAAAACCGTGGCCACCTTTGCATTTCAGGATTCCCATTTGCATTTTCAGATTTCCAGCTTTCCCTTTTATTTTCCAGCTTTCATTCTTCATCATTGCAGCCATTCCACATGCAATTCTCCATCATTCCTCCACACAAACACCTTAAACAAATAGCCATATACATCTCCACTCCTCCTATAAATACCCTTGCATTCCCATCATTCAAAACATCTCATTCACAACACAACACACCACAAACACTTCCATTCCTTCTCTTTGCCGTGAGTCCCCTTAGAATCCAAAACCATCTTTCCATTTCCACCACTTCCCAACCCTCCAAACCACTCCTCTACCATTTCCATAATCCCCCAAACCTCACCTTAGACCTTGTGCTACAACAACGAGGAAGATAAGAGGGCCTAAACGTTCATACAATTCAAGTTTGAGTTGTTGGAATGTTTAGGTGTTTCTTTGATTTCAAAGTTTAAATTCAATTCTCTTTGTTTTGTACGTATGAGGAATGGAAGAGAAGAGTGCCTAAACGTTCATACAATTCAAGTTTGAGTTGTTGGAATGTTTAGGTGTTTCTTTAATTTCAAAGTTATGAGGAAATAAACCCCCCCTTTAGCTAGGGGGTGATTCGAAATTATGTTTATTACTTGCAATATGAATTGATTAACTTTCGTTGGAATTTCATAAGTTGTGGATTCAATTTGTTTAACCGTTTGATTGATAACTTATTTATGTATGTTTATTAAGAATGCGCGCTTAATTTTCATGCATGAATATGACGCTAGAATATAAGTGAGTTTCACCTAATCGTTATGAACTTATATTCACAAGTAGTGGAGGTTGCTTATAAACAATCGCGTTAAATGAATTCTTGGCATAAGTTTCATGCATATTCCATAGTAACGAATGCCTCGTCAACACTTATAGTTTTCATAATGCTTAATGATCTTTGATTGTATCTTTATTGTGCTGTTCACGTAAAGGACATTTGGAGAATGTTGTGAATTGCGTTGCGCTAACCCATCCAATTCATTAACTTAAAGGAAAACTTGACGGTTAATTTAAGCGGACCTAATTAACCCGGAGTATTGAGTTTCATAATTTATCGAAAGACCAACTGAGAATCAATCTTGTATGCAAGTGTAACATGTGTGGAGAAGAACCCCTTGGCTATTCCATCATCCATATTTTCATCACATTTATATTTACGTTTTGCCTTTAATTACAATTTGTGCAATTTAGTTAATTTCGTCAAATCAAACCCCCCCTTTACTTTCTTGTTCTTTAGTGCTTAGAATCTGTTTAGTTTATGTTTTAAAGTATTTTTGAATTCTTTGAGTCTAGTATAGTGTTTTAAACTTTATTTTACGTTTTTGAGTTAGTTTCCAAGAGATTTGCAATCCCTCCTAATCCCCGGTCCAGAACGATCCCTACTTATACTTATACTACAATTGTCAAAAGAGGGTTTAATTTGTGCGCGTATAATTCTCGCATCAAATTTTGGCGCCGTTGCCGGGGATTAGCAACTTTGCTAATCCCTTAGTTCTTTTCTTTTTTTTTGGTTTAGTTGTTTTCGTTTTAGTTTCTAACTTAGTGTTGTTTTCTTTGTTTGTTGTTACTTTTGATTTTTGATTTAGTTCTCTTTCTTTTTAGGTACTAGAGAAGTAAGATATGGATTTTGCTAGCATTCAAGCTCAATTGGCAAATCTTACTTCTAAATTGTCGCCGTATGCCGAAAGGACCACAATGCAGAGTGTCCCTACATTTGGTGCTTCATATAGGCAAGGATTTCAAGCCAATCAATGTCCACAAGGAGATTGGAGGGATCATTCAAACTCTATATGGTGGGAAGATCAACAAGTTCAACGTGAAGCATATTGGCAACCATATGAGGAGTTCTATTCAAGACCTATGCAGCCACCACAACTTCATATGCAATATGCTCAATTAAATTCAAGTTCGCCAGTAGATTATATTCAAATTCTTAATGAAATAAATTCTTTGGCGCAGGGGTCACAAAATCAAGCCAAGGAGGCTCAACAAGAAGCATATTGGCAACCATATGAGGAGTTCAATACAACACCTATGCAGCTACCACAACCTCCCCCACAACAATTCCAATCAAGTTCAAGTATGTCCATGGATAATGATAAAAATTTTCAATTACTAACCTCTTTGACGCAGGACGAACAAAATCAAGACAAGAAGTTGGGTAAATTGGACAAGCAATTTGGGCAGATTATGGAGTTCATGAAACAAATTCAAGAGCAAAGTGAACTTTCCAACTCAACTATTGAAAACTCGAAGGAAGATTTTGAAATCCATAATGCTATCACTTTGGGAAGTGCTATGGAGGTTGGAGCTGACCTAAAAATGTCCAAACATAGCCTAGAAGTGGATGAAGAGCTGCTAATTGAGGAGGAGGAAGAAGACATGCACACGGCAAGGGTAGAACAACCCTTGCCGCAGCCCCCTAAGCCCTCTAAACCACCCACCACCAGTAAGGACGTCCCAATTTCATGTTATTTTGATGTTATTCCACCCAATGTCCCTTTTCCTAGCAGGTTTTTGATTCCCAACCAAGAAGAGAGTAAAAAGGACATCGTGGAAGCCTTCCCAAAGGTGCAAAATGCTATTCAAATTCTTGGTGCAACACAGCAAGTTTTAGATGGTGTTGAATTCTTCAAAGGACTTTGTACACCAAGAAGAATGATTCAAGAGAAGGTAGTGGCTGGAGAAGATGTAGAAGGCATCAAAGAGGACAAATTTGAAACCACAATTCCCAAGGAAGTTGGATTTTATGACACGGGACAAGTCATAACTTTCGAAGGGGTGTTTATTCTAGAGTTCATTTTGGAGCACACAGGTAAGCCGCCTCCCCGAATTTCAATTTTCTTTTATACTAACATGTGGTTAATGATTCAGGCACCCAAAATGGAATTTAAACTATTACCGGATCATTTCAAGTATCACCGCCCATTCAAAGATAAATTCCATGCCGTTTGATTTTATTTATGTTAATAAAAAATAAAAATAAAAATAAAAAAAAAAAAAAAAAAAAAAAAAGAAAGATACTAAACATGGAGCAAGATGGAGCCTTCACAGAGGATGTTTACGTGAAGCCCCACTACGAGGCGTCGAAGCAGAAGGAATAGAAGTGGAAGGCGTAGGAACAGAAGGCATCGGAGCAGAAGACATAGGAGCGGAAGGCATCGGAGCGGGAGGCATCGAAGCTAGAGCATTCCAGGCCTCAATACTTGGCCAAACGCTGGATGACCCAGGAAAAAGGTGCCTCTGGAGATAAGACGAAAACCTTTGACGGTCGCTTTGAATCCGACCCTCAGATTCTTGCAGCTCATCAAGCTTCCTCTTCATCCCCGACGAATAGTTATTTGCAAGCACATGCAAACTTCTATTCTCGTACTTAAGCTGCTGGATCTCTTGCTTAAGTCTTTCCACCTCTGCCATCAACGATTCCACCTGACGGGAGCGGGCAAGCAGGCGTAGGCCCATGTTGGACACAGAGCTCGCACACTGAACACTAAGTGCGAGGGACTCTTGAACGGCCAACTCATCGGACCGTCCTGACAGCAGCCTACTATCTTTTGGAGTGAGGAGGTTTTTAGCTACTATTGTAGCTGTTGTGGCGTCCTGCATCACAGAGTCTTCACCTGAAAGAGGACCGTTAGAAGATAAAAAAGAAGGGCGCCATACATTACCTTGACGGGGCGCAACCGGATCGCTGCTGAGACTCAAATCTAAGCTAAGGTTCGATGAGTTTGCCATTTTTTTCAAAAGTGTTCAAAGAGAAGGGGTGGATGGAGTTAAAAATTTCACAAAGGGCCGGAGTCGAGTTTCAGGAATGGGAAATCTTCAGAGTGTGTATATTGGCGGTGATCGATAGCTCTATAAAATGCCAAGGCGACGCGTCCACCGATTCAAAGAGCCGGAATTTCCGGCGTAATTTAGGCGACGCGTTCTCGGCTTTTCAGAAGACGCGTTCAACTTTGGCAAAAGATTTCTGACAAAGCTGAAAACACGTGGAGGCCATCATCGCAACTACACATCTTTAGCCGACAAGCGCAAAGTTCGGCGACGCTTTCTCTGCTTTTCAGAAAACGCGTGCAGCTTTGTCAAAAGGAGCCGCATCTGCACTACCACGTGTCGTTCAGAAAGCGAAGGGGCGTCGTTCAGAAATCGAAGGGGCGCCTGCTCAGAAATCGAAGAGGCGTATTCAAAGATCGAAGAGGCGCCACTATTTCAAAAAGCCGGAATTGCGGGATCAAAACGTTTGTCGACAAGGGTAAAAAGTACCACCACTTGATATTATCTCTATATATGTCGACCTTCGTCTTTTATGGCAGGGCAAACCTGAAGAAAATGCCCAACTCTCCCTCACCTCTGAGGGCGCACTCCCAGCAAGGCCTTTCAAAATACTCAATTCTTTCTTCTTCCCCAAAGATGATACCAGATGCCTGGAGTACATATGACCCAGGAGGAAACGGCGGATTGAAGCATGTGCTGATTCATCCACCGCTTCTTCAAAGCAAAGGTATCTCATATCATCAAGGTCAAAAGCAAAAGTATCTCATATCATGCTCTTTCCCTGTCTTTTTCTTTGTCCTTGTTCTTACTCGCATGGCAAAGTAAAAGAAGCAATCAGCCGGCACTTGGAGTCAGTCTTCCGTTCTGGAGCCAACTGCCTGGAATCTATTCCTGATTGCTTACCTAGCGTTGCTCTCGAGTAGTCATCTTCAACGGTTGATACACTTCCGGAGAAGGGACCACTTCTGCAAAAGGGAGCGAGTAAGGCAAGTGAAAATGATACATTGAAGCATGTGGAGACAAACATAGGCTGAGTTATCCTCCAACCCTTTTCAATACGAATTGGAAAGATTGAACAAAGAAACAGATAAAAGGGATAGGCTCAGACCTTCGGGGGAGACCAAAAGAACCATCCTGCTGCCCAGTTCAAGAAGTAGCACAAAGGAAAATCAACGATGGGCAGAAACCAGTTCAAGAGTAAGCCTGTGGAATCATCAAGATCAAGCCTCAATGCAATCAACAAAGAGAAGAGGGAATTTACACTCCATAACCAGATTTGCGTCCCTAAACTCTTCTCTTTGTTAATTACATTCTGCCATGTTTAGTATGTTTAGTTGTTGTTTGTGTGATTACTTATGTTTTGTGTGAATCTATGCTTAAAACATTGAGGACAATGTTTGATTTAAATGTGGGGGGGGGGGGGGGGGGGTAACTAATGTTGTTAATGCAAATTCGTGGGATTTTATCACCCATAACTTCAAATGTTGTTCCTTGCTGTTTTAAGGTGTTTTTAAGTTGTTTTAGAGTGTTTTAGTATGTTTTGTTTTTATAACTCCGAAAAGCACATAAAAATTTGAAAAATTGTTTTGAAAAGCCTAAAAAGAGTGTTTTGAGTCGTTTTTGTGAGTTTGTGTCTTAGGGTACCTTCCAACACAATGATAAGGATTTGGTTTGTAATTGCATGACTGTTAAAAAGAGTTATAAACATAGAGAAAAGTTTGATTTACTCTTGGTTTATGCTTAGTTATGGTTATAATGTATGACTTCACATGCAATCATAAAAGAAAAATTCGTTTTTGTAACATGCTTGAAGGAAGGAACTCAAACAAACGCTACAACCCTGTGAGACTCGAGCCATTACCTTCTTTGGAGAGTTATTTTCTGTGATTCTTTGTTTTCTAAAGTTGTTGAATGATCTCATTATTCCTTGCTTGGTTGCTACTTAGAATGCAATTGTATCATGATAGAACTAAATGCTAGAACTTATATCCGTTTCATTCAAAGCATGATATTGAGTTGCATAACATATATCAAGATGAAGTTGTGTAGTTGCCACCATAGCCAAATAGCCTTACTTCCCATATTTCGTATATATTGTAAGTCTTAACACCGTTGAGCCTCGTTTAACCTATTTTCTTTGCTAACCATATCACCCCTTACCTAGCCTAGATTAGGACCATCCGTACCCTTGTTCTTAAAAGATAGTGAGCATGACTTAAATGAATTCCTTTTGAGTACATTTTGCAAGAAAATGAGTGTGGGGGAGTAAAAGTTTGTTCTTAAGTTTGTATGTTTTGAGAGTCAAAAGAAAAGAAGAAAAAAAAAATTTGTGAAAAACATATGAAAAAGAAAAAAGAGAAAAGAAAGAAAGAAAAAAAAAAAAAAAAAAAAAAAAAAAAAAAAGAGCTTGTTCCCCCTTGTTGTTCAAAAGTTGAGTTTTCATTCAAAAGTGAATTCTACGTTAATTCAAATGCTTTGCTCGCTATTTCTTTAAGAACCTTTGTTTTCCATATACCTTCTTTGTTAGCCAAACACCTTTAGCCCCGTTACACCCCTTTGACTTCTATCTTGATCGTTATGTGTTCAATAATGTGGAGTTTGAAATTGATATGAGCTTATGGAATCACTGGTTCTCATTCTAAGTAGTAGCATTCCATTCATGAGATCATATTCATGTCATTATCGTAAATCCAGAAAATGCTTTCCTTGTTATAACATATGTGAGTGTTCGTCTACATGTTTACATCAATCTTCTCACATATAACTAGTGTAGGGTGTGTAGTCAGAAAATCTGTGTGAAAAACGAGTGCATATCTTGTAAGGATTTGAGCAATTTCTCTAAGGCATGTTACTACATTCAAAACATGGTTTTAAATGCTTAATTGTGAACTAGTATATGGTGACTATGATTAAGAATGTACTTAAGTGTGAAGATGACTAAAATCTGTGGGAATGATGATTTTTAACGTGTCATGTGCATTGGAAATCCCTAAGACGGTTGTTGGAAGGTTTAGGTTGTGTTTTACTTGTTTTGTTTGGTTTGGTTTTGTTTTGTTTTTCTTTCTGTTTTGCTCGAGGACTAGCAAAAGATAAGTGTGGGGGTATTTGATAGGAGCATATTCATGCGACTTAAATGGCTTGTTCTCGTGCATTTACGTTATGTTTCTCTAGTTATTTTAGTCCTTTATGCTTCTTTTGTGTGTTTTCAGGTTCTAAGGGCAAGGTATGCAAAAGGATGCCTTTTGGAGCCTTTTGGAGCAAATTAGAGATTGGAATGGATATCATATGCTTGGAGCCAAGAGGATGGACGAAATTAAAGACTTGAAGTAGGAAAGTTAAATCCTAAAAGACCTCATGTTTAAGCATCATTGAAGACTCCTACGCATTTTAGAACACAAAAACAACATTCCTTGCAACCTTAGGACATTGTCGTGTGTTTCCTTGTGTCTCCCTTCCTTGCCATGCAAGGAAGGGCTTTGTTCCCTATTTTAAACACTTAAAGCATTCATTTATCATATCATTCACTTATTATAAGCATTCACTTATCATATCATTCACTTATCAAACCATTCACTTATCACTTCCATTCACTTATCACTTATCACTTCCATTCACTTATCACTCACCACATATCATTCATTTATCACTTAACATATCATTCATTTATCACTTAACATATCATACACTTATCATAATCATTCACTTATACACTTATCATAATCATTCACTTATTCTTTCATCATTCAACCACCAATTCAACACATGCATTTCAAACCTTTCAACACCCTTTAATCATCTCCCTTTAAGTTATGATTTTATTTCCTAACCCTACATGCATTATTTATTAGCATCTTCACATGCATTCACACACACTTCACACAAACAAACAACTCAAAACCGTGAGCTCCCATTCCCTTATGCCATTTTCAGATTTCCACCCACTAACCTAGTCATCAACACATGCATTCCCTTCACATTCACCCACATGCACTCCCACTCTTTAATCATATGCACTCCCATCATAATTCCACCACCAATTCAGCCACAAAACATTATCATTGCACCACATTCAACCACTCCACATCCCTCACCAAGAAACCATTCAACACACACATGCATCCTGAAATTCTTTGCCATGCAATCACATGCATTTCCCTTGACATTTTCAGCCATCACACTTCATCATTACACCACCATTCACTCTTTAACCCACACACACTTCACACAAACAACATTCACATGCATTCACATGCATTTCCAACACAAAACACACTCAAAACCGTGGCCACCTTTGCATTTCAGGATTCCCATTTGCATTTTCAGATTTCCAGCTTTCCCTTTTATTTTCCAGCTTTCATTCTTCATCATTGCAGCCATTCCACATGCAATTCTCCATCATTCCTCCACACAAACACCTTAAACAAATAGCCATATACATCTCCACTCCTCCTATAAATACCCTTGCATTCCCATCATTCAAAACATCTCATTCACAACACAACACACCACAAACACTTCCATTCCTTCTCTTTGCCGTGAGTCCCCTTAGAATCCAAAACCATCTTTCCATTTCCACCACTTCCCAACCCTCCAAACCACTCCTCTACCATTTCCATAATCCCCCAAACCTCACCTTAGACCTTGTGCTACAACAACGAGGAAGATAAGAGGGCCTAAACGTTCATACAATTCAAGTTTGAGTTGTTGGAATGTTTAGGTGTTTCTTTGATTTCAAAGTTTAAATTCAATTCTCTTTGTTTTGTACGTATGAGGAATGGAAGAGAAGAGTGCCTAAACGTTCATACAATTCAAGTTTGAGTTGTTGGAATGTTTAGGTGTTTCTTTAATTTCAAAGTTATGAGGAAATAAACCCCCCCTTTAGCTAGGGGGTGATTCGAAATTATGTTTATTACTTGCAATATGAATTGATTAACTTTCGTTGGAATTTCATAAGTTGTGGATTCAATTTGTTTAACCGTTTGATTGATAACTTATTTATGTATGTTTATTAAGAATGCGCGCTTAATTTTCATGCATGAATATGACGCTAGAATATAAGTGAGTTTCACCTAATCGTTATGAACTTATATTCACAAGTAGTGGAGGTTGCTTATAAACAATCGCGTTAAATGAATTCTTGGCATAAGTTTCATGCATATTCCATAGTAACGAATGCCTCGTCAACACTTATAGTTTTCATAATGCTTAATGATCTTTGATTGTATCTTTATTGTGCTGTTCACGTAAAGGACATTTGGAGAATGTTGTGAATTGCGTTGCGCTAACCCATCCAATTCATTAACTTAAAGGAAAACTTGACGGTTAATTTAAGCGGACCTAATTAACCCGGAGTATTGAGTTTCATAATTTATCGAAAGACCAACTGAGAATCAATCTTGTATGCAAGTGTAACATGTGTGGAGAAGAACCCCTTGGCTATTCCATCATCCATATTTTCATCACATTTATATTTACGTTTTGCCTTTAATTACAATTTGTGCAATTTAGTTAATTTCGTCAAATCAAACCCCCCCTTTACTTTCTTGTTCTTTAGTGCTTAGAATCTGTTTAGTTTATGTTTTAAAGTATTTTTGAATTCTTTGAGTCTAGTATAGTGTTTTAAACTTTATTTTACGTTTTTGAGTTAGTTTCCAAGAGATTTGCAATCCCTCCTAATCCCCGGTCCAGAACGATCCCTACTTATACTTATACTACAATTGTCAAAAGAGGGTTTAATTTGTGCGCGTATAATTCTCGCATCAGTATTCATTTGCCGTATCTCTTTAGGAGTCTTAGGTCACATGGACTTAGAAAGGTGAATTCCATGTCTCACAGGAAGAAAACCTTTCTTAGATTGTTCCATCTGGAACCTACTTAGCACCTTATCAATGTACATAGATTGGGATAATGCAATTAGTCTTCTGGTTCTATCACGATAGAGCTTTATCCCAAGTACATAAGATGCATCTCCTAGATCTTTCATGTGGAAGGTTTTGGACAACCACACTTTTACAGAAGAAAGTACTGCAGTGTCATTCCCGAATAGTAATATGTCATCTACATATAACACTAGAAATACCACTGCATCCCCTACGACCTTTTGATAAACACAATTGTCATCTTCGTTTTGAGTAAAATCAAACGATTTGATTTCAGTATCAAAACGAATGTTCCAGCTCCTTGAGGCTTGCTTAAGTCCATAAATGGACCTCAGAAGCTTGCATACCTTAGTCTTTGCAGACTTGGACACGAAACCTTCGGGTTGAGCCATATAAAGCTCTTCCTCTAGGTAGCTGTTCAGAAAAGCCGTCTTCACGTCCATTTGCCAAATTTCATAATCATGGTATGCAGCTATAGCAAGCAAAATCCGAATAGACTTAATCATGGCTACAGGAGAGAAAGTTTCTTCATAGTCAATCCCTTCTCGTTGCCTGTAACCCTTGGCTACAAGTCTAGCCTTATAAGTCTCCACGTTCCCATCAACGCCTATCTTCCTCTTGAAAACCCATTTGTTTCCAACAGGTACTATATCTTCTGGAGGGTCTACAAGAGTCCAGACCTGATTTTGATACATGGAATCCATCTCGGATTTCATGGTCTCTTGCCATCTCTTTGAATCAATGTCGAACATTGCTTCTTTGTAGTCCCTAGGGTCCTCCTTTGTGTCATTGTCACCCAGAAGGTACAATTCCACAAAGTCATTGTCTAAGCCATACCTCTCAGGTGGCTTACTAACCCTTTCAGATCTACGTGGAGCTTGGGGTCCAGGAACAGGGTTGTCAATATGTCTTGTGCTTGTTTGTGGTTCATCTTTAATCTCATTAATTTCCACCGTTTTACTTATAGTTCCTTTGAGAACAAATTCGTCCTCTAGAAACTTAGCAGTTCTGGCGACAAAGACTTTCTGGTCGTCAGGATGGTAGAACTCATATCCCATAGTTTCTCTAGGATATCCCACAAAATAGCACCTTACTGATCTCGCTTCAAGCTTAGTAGCTTCAAGCTTCTTGACATATGCTTCAAAACCCAAAATCTTAATGTGATTAAGACTTGGCTTTCTTCCATGCCATATCTCATAGGGCGTTTGTGAAACTGATTTGGAAGGTACTCTATTAAGCAAGTAAGCTGCTGTATATAGAGCGTATCCCCAGAATGTTACTGGCTGATCAGCGGAACTCATCATAGAACGAACCATGTTCATCAAGGTTCGATTTCTCCTTTCAGAAACTCCATTAAGTTGTGGAGTTCCCGGTGGAGTCCACTGTGATATTATTCCACACTCTTTGAGATAATCTAGGAATTCATTACTCAGATATTCACCCCCTCGATCTGATCTTAGGATTTTTATCTGTTTCCCAGTTTGCTTCTCAACTTCATTCTTGAATTCTTTGAACCTTTCAAAGGATTCTGACTTGTACTTCATAAGATACACATAGCCAAACCGAGAGTGATCGTCGGTGAATGTGATATAGTAGGAGAAACCTCCTCTCGACGTAGTAAACATAGGTCCACATACGTCAGTGTGGATTAACCCTAGAATTTCAGTGGCACGCTCTCCTTTCCCAGTGAATGGAGATTTGGTCATCTTCCCTTTCAAACAGCATTCACAAGTACCCATCTGGTCATTACCTAATGGGCGGACATATCCGTCTTTCGACATCTTGCGAATCTTTTCAAGGTTCACATGTCCAAGTTTAAGATGCCACATCCTTTCTTGGTTAACTTCTTCTCTAGCCCTTTTGGGTTTTGAGGTATTCCCGCTTTCAATACAGTGCATCCCACTATTCGTCTCTAGGTGAAAAAGTCCCTCTATCATATTACCATGAGAGATAATACGACTGTTCAAGTATAAAGTGCAACTCATTTTGTCAAACAATACTGAGTGCCCATCTCGTAAAAGCTTAGAGATAGAAATCAAATTCTTTATACATGAAGGAAAATATAAACAATTTTTAAGTTCCAAGACTTCCCCAGAGGGTAGGTTAAGCATGTAGGTGCCTATTGCTTTTGCAGAGATTTTAGCGCCGTTCCTAACTCGCACAACCATCTTCCCATTGCGCAGTGTCTTGCTCCCTGCTAGTCCCTGTATCGTATTACAGATATGTTGACTAGCACCTAAATCAAATATCCAGGAATTAGAGCTCACTGTAAAAGCACTCTCTATGACAGAAATAGTCTCTTCAAAAGTTCGTGCCATAAGGCTCGCAATGCGCACCCTGTATTTCTTCTTCCAACGTCCATCCTTTCCACAATGAAAGCATGTTCCTTTGGATTTTCTTGCCTTCTTCTTATTTAACCTTTTCCTTGTGTTTTCATTCTCACTCCCACTGTCCCTTTTGAAACCTTTTTCAAATTTACAGCACATGTCAATCATCTCGTTAAAAGTATGATCGAATCTATTCACTTTATAGTTTACAATAAACTTAGTGAAATCATCCGAGAGAGATGCAAGGAAAAAATCTTGGGCCATTTTCCCATCGATGGAAGTTCCTAAACTTTCAAGATCTTGAAAGATCCTTTCCATCTTTTGTCCATGTTTATGGACCGATGCCCCTTTTGCCATTTTGGCATTTAATAGACTACAAACATTTGAGAATCGTACTTTACTAGTCTCAATGTCATGCATCTTATGCAAACTTTCAACCATGGCACATGAAGTGTCCATGTGCTTATGTAGCTTCATAAGCTCCTCACTAAGTGAATTGAGGATTAAGCATTTGGCTTGTAAGTCATCCTCATAGCGTCTTGCATAATCATGACACTCTTCCTTCGAAGCTAGTTTCTTAGGAGGTACATGAGGAGGGGATTGCTTAAGCACATACAATATGTCTTTCACCTTTGAGACATTCTCAATGTGGCGATACCAAGCAAGGAAACGTTGGCCCCTAAGGCCCCTTTTGTCAAGTATAATGGTGGGTATTATTTTAGGCATGTCGTTCACTACATAACATAACAGAAATCATATTAGATTGTTGATAAACTACTTGATTGGGTCTTGAATCAAATAGTACCACCCACTATTTTTGGCAAATTCCATATCCCTCAATAGAATCCGAGAGTTATATTGAACTCTTAGCGGGGTATGGGAGACTCACCATTACCAAGCCCACCTCACGATGATACGATGTTGGTTAGCAAAAATAATGATGAGAGAATAACGCTTTACTCATTTACAACGTTTGTAATTACCCATCTTGTTTGGCCTCTAGAGAATGTTGCCTCACGATGATACGATGTTGGCACCATTGCACTTAGTTAAGTTATTCCCACCATGCTTAGTTCGTGTAGGGGTTCAAGAATAACCTCACGATGATACGATGTTGGCTATCCTCGTTGCCTACCTCACCACATCATGTATGTACATATGGACTCCTCCTGAATGTAAGCACATACTTTGAACTTCCCCATGATAGGGTGAAGCCGGTGTAGGAGTCACAAACGATTGGAGTCCACCACGGTGGAAGGCCTACGAAGAGATGTTCAAAGCATCTCTCGCTTATCAACTTAATATCCATTTTATTTGAGGGAGTAGTGTTGGGCTACATCAAAAACATTTTAATCATATTAAAAGAACATGGGCCTATCACAACTATTGGTCCAAGTTAATATGAATTAGTAGCATATAATACTCCCACTGTTTCGTTGAAACAAGCGAGACTATATGGAACTACTAACGAACGCATTGCATCCTCATATGGACTATATAGTCGTTTTAGGTTTTAGGATGATTATGAACCGATTGATTTGATCCAACACGAGCTTTGTGTTGACCTTGGGTTTTACGTAGATAGTTTGTTGATTTTAGTTACGCGTTTAATCTAATTAAATCGTTATTTCCTATTGGGCGTTGGACCCAACTATTCCAATTTGCATACAATTAAACAAATAGGAATACATGAAATAAAGAGAAGGGCTTATGCCCTTTTACAACACATTGGAGGACTTATGCCCTTTACAACAAACTTGAATTAATCAAATTACATTCAAATCTATACTACTAAACCCAAACATTCATAACGTTAAGCGGCCAATCACATAGCTCAATTATCGAGGCATTTGGTTCATAATCACCCTTTTCTTAATCAATCAAATTAACTAAGAAAGCAACTTTAAACAATTGGTTTTTGGATCCATAGAATTGATTTAAATGAAACTAAATATAATGAAAATCCAATTCTCATTAAAGAGACAAAACAATTTTTGTTCTCATTTTATTTGGGCCATTTTGCAAAAATACAAACTTTTGGGCCAAAATAAAAATACACAAAAGTATCAAAACTTTATATAATTGCACAAAAGTACCCCACTAGAGGGGTGGCCGGCCAAGGATAGAATCATTGAGATTTTTGATAAAAAAAAATTTTGTAAGTGGATTTTGGTGGGTGAGATTAAAGATGGTGGGGATGGTTTGAAAAGAAAATATATCTTTGACATAATTAAAGCCATTTAATCATTTCTCACCAATAATCATCACCCATCAACTAATAATCAAAACTTTATGAAAAACAAAAAAAAAAAAAAAAACTTTTGAATCAAAACTTCAAAATTTTTGTTCTTGGCAAGAACTTCAAGAACATTGAAGAACACTCATGAAAACTCATAATAGCTCCATGAATGTTTTCACTTACCAAAACTCAAATTTTCACAACTCAAAAGAGGGTTAATATCCTAGGGTACTTAGGGGTTCCAAAAAGCACTTTAAAACCATTTTAACAAGCCTAACATGAACCCAAAAAATCACCCTTTGGATTTGGCCGAAAATCCCAAAATACTTGGCACCAAATTTTAGTTCCAATATTCATGCTTATATGAACTACATCTACAACATTTGAGATGCTAAATTTTCAAACAAAATTTATATTCAAAGCAAGAACAAAGCTTGTAACATTTACAACATTTAAATCACATATTATGAAAAATCACAAAACCCAAAAGGATCCACCATAAACTAGGCCTAGGCTCTGATACCACTTGAAGGAAAATTTATGTCCTAGCTAAGAACATGTAAAGAACATTTGAATACATAGGCAAACTATTAACAAATTAAAGTAGGCATGCATCCAAAACAATTCATAAAACCCATGACTTTCAAAGCCTAGTATATGGTGAACCATAACTCTTTAACAACATTAAAGAGAAGAAAGGATTTAGAGAATCATTCCCTTCTAGCTCATCCTTCATTACACAAGGGATTCACCCAAGTGGAGGGCCTTCAAGTCATCTCCTTTGCTTCCTTGAGGATTTGAGGATATGTTCTCCAAAACACCAAAAGCTTGATGTCTCCAAGTCTCTACACCAAAGATTAATTGTGAAGATAAAAAATGGATGACTTAGGGGAGAGGAAATTGCTAGATATCCCTCCCTAAGTGGCCGGCCTCCCTTGTTGAAATAGAGAGAATAATTTCACCCAATTTCATCAAGAAAAACCCTAAATGAAATAAAGTTATAATTTTGAATTTATACTTCATTTCTTGTGAGTGGCAAACTTGTAATTAACACAAGTTTGGTATCCCTCACTATTCATGGCCGGCCTCTCTAAGTGTTTGGGCTAATTGCCCATTTTGTTTTAGTTGTCATACAACTTAAACATAATGGGCCTTGTGGACCAAAACACTTTTGGGCCCCTAAACCCAAAACCAACTTAGAAGTCCAATACGAACGTTTCGTATAATTAATTAACTAATTAATTAACTTTGACCATACTTCAATTAACCATTTAATTGCTTATCCATTTCATTTAATTACTTCACTTTCATCCTTACTCGGTGTACGATCCATTAGGTTCCAATTAGCGAGGCAGTGGGCGATGTTACTCTTAACTATCGATTGTGAATTGAAACCATATTTCAATTCTCCCTTAAGATTAGTGTTTGCTAATCTTTAGGGCTTCCACAAACCATGAGTGACACCTAGTAGCATGTCATGGTTGCCCAAGCTAAGTAGAAGTGGTTGGAGAACCTATCCAGTTACAACTACAATGCAATACGGTCCTTCTCTAATACAATACTCTTAATCACATTGTTGAAGTGATAGTTTGTTTCATGTCTACTATCCAATGTGATACTTCCCTATATGATTCGCTTGAATAAGATTTGGAACAAACTTCCTAAGTCATATTCATATGCTTTGGCCAAAGACTCTCGAATCATATCTTAGAGTATTCTCCTTCCACCATGGAAGGTTAGAGATCCCTTATTGTGCATTCATATGCCTACATGACTAGATAGCTTGACCCCAACCATGCCGTGGACACTCCAATGGAATGCCATTTGACACGATCAAAGATCAAGGACCTAACCATTAGACATCTATGATGCCTCAGGTCAAAGGACTACTTTGCATATTGTAACCATCGAGTTCTTACATGACATGTATGTTTGAACTCTCTTTTGATCATAGTTCAATGTACTCGATTACTCTTTCGAGCACCTATGTGTTTGTCTTAGTGTCCAACACTAAATGACTTGAGACTTGTCATATCCATACTTGAGTCGACATAACACATACTAACCTTAGCGGATTGTCAATGCCCAATTGGCAACCCTATGGCTAGGAACGTTTTAGGAATGAACATAAGAGAAAGGTCTCGAAAATCTAACTTACTTAGATCACTTATCTCTTAGATCAAATACATTCCTTGGATTCCCTTATTGCTTAAACACAAGATACAATAAATAGTGATTAACAATAAGCTTTGCCCTCCATTAAACATATAAAAGTTTAATACATTAAGTATTCCAAAAAGCTATTACATCAAATGAGTGGCTTTGTGGGCATACTTCCAACAGGTAGGTGGTTGTTCTATAGAAGGAAGCAACTTATTAGTCGAAATTGGAATTGAAATTGGACTAGGGGACTTACCTTGGAGCCGTGGCAATGACTCTAGGGCTGCCACGGTCTCAATTACATCTTCATCAAAGGCCACGGCATAGGATATCATTTGTGTGCCGTGGGTTGCTATGGTGGCAGCCATGTGATCTTTCACTTCTATGCCATTTGTGATGACCGTTTCAAGTGCATCTCCATGTAATTGATCAAGGTGTGCCTTCGCCAAAGAATCAAGAATATCAATAGAGAAACATGGGTGATCATCATTAGGAAATCTCATAGTTTCAGAAATATTAAAATCAATCACTTCCCCATCGAATTCCATTGTTAAAGTGCCTTTAAACACATCTATCTTTGTTCGGGCCGTCTTCATGAAAGGCCTCCCAAGAAGAATCGGCAAAGATGGAGCATAGCTAGTTTCTTCCATTTCAAGAACGTAGAAATCCGCCGGAAATATCAAATTATTCACCTGCACTAAGACATCTTCCAATACGCCCTTTGGATAGGCATTAGATCTATCGGCCAACTGAATAATCACACCATCATTTTTCAATTCACCACGGTTCATTGAAGCATAAATAGAGTATGGCATGACGTTAATTGAAGCCCCTAAGTCTAACATAGCATGTTCAAACTTAGTTTGACCAATAATACAAGGAATTGTAAAGCTACCTGGATCCTTGCACTTTGGTGGTAATT
The DNA here is from genome assembly GCF_041283825.1 of Pyrus communis. NCBI lineage: Eukaryota > Viridiplantae > Streptophyta > Magnoliopsida > Rosales > Rosaceae > Pyrus > Pyrus communis. Next base: position 12,811,871 of record NC_142566.1, read on the forward strand.
TCCTTTGTAAAACAGCAGAAACGTTTTCACTTACCCTTACTACCTCTTATGTGACGCCCTCTTCCTTGTAGTGCACAATTCCTTCAAGAACTTAGCCTATTTGGGCACTTGCTTTATGGCATCTAGGAGCGGGATATTGACTTGAACTTTCCTAAACGTTTCAAGAATGTCCTTTTCATGCTCTTCCTTCTTTGTTTGCAAAAATCTGTGAGGAAAAGGAACATTGGGTGGAACGGGGTTAGAATTAATCGAATTTGAACCCAACTTACCTTTGGTGGCCGAATGGGATGCATTGGATGAAGTAGTGTCCTTAGGTGCTTGCGGCAAAGGGGATTGTCTCCTTGCCGTGGGCTTGCTTGCAGCCTCTTCTTCGTGTTGCAACGTCTCGTCTTCATTAGGACTTGTTTTAGGTGGTGTGGATGTAGTGCCAACCTCTTTTCCACTCCTCAAAGTGATTGTTTTGGCAGATTCGAACCCTCCCTTTGGATTGACAATGGTTGAGCTTGGGAGCTTGCCTTGGTCTCGGAATTGCCCTACAAACTCTGCAATCTGCCCTATTTGCTTCTCTAATTGGTCCACCCTTTTGTTTTGATTTTCTTGCCCCCTGAGACAAATTGGTAAGTAACTTAAGAATTGCAGCATTTTCTAGGGATGTACCTTGATGGTTTTGGGCAGATTGGGGTTGGTTTTGGTCTTGGCCGTGGGTTTTGGTGTAAAACCCCGGGGGTTGCTGCCTAAAGCCACCTTGTTGGTAAGGTTGTTGAGGCTCCCTCCATTTGAAGTTAGGATGGTCTCTCCAACCCGGATTGTATGTATTGGAATATGGATCATTCCTTGACTGATTTTGGCTTGGAAATCCAATGGCATTTGCACTCTCCCATCCCCCATTCTCAATCAATTGAGGGCACTTTTCCGAAGGATGACCTTGAATATAACATACGCCACATACAATTGGACCTTGGATCTTCATTCCTTCGGCCATCTGAGACACAAGAGAAGTAAGATTAGCTAATTGAGTTTCAATGTCGGATTGAGAACTTACCTTATGTACTTGTTGCCGTGGGGGGTCCCTTTGCCCAATTCCTTCGTATTATTGTGCATTGAGAGCCCGGTTTGCAATGAGATTCTTGGCTGCCATGGGAGTTTTATCCACCAACGCACATCCCGCCGAAGCATCAAGCATTTGCTTTTCAATAGGAAGAAGACCTTCATAAAAGTATTGAAGTAGAAGCTCCTCCTTCATTTGATGTTGAGGACATAATGCAACAAGGGCTTTAAAACGCTCGTAGTATGTTGGAAAAGACTCCCCTTGACTTTGTTGGATTCCGCTAATCTTCCTTCTCAAGAGAATGACTCTTGAAGTAGGAAAGAACTTTTCAAGAAACGCCCTCTTCATGCTCTCCCAAGAAGTGACCATTTCCGGGTGCTAACTCGTATCACCAATCCTTGGCCTTCTCCAAAAGTGAGAACGGGAAAGCCTTCATCTTCAAAATACTACTATCAACGTTAATTGGAGTCATGCTCGAACACACCACCTCGAACTCCTTCAAATGCTTGTTGGGATCCTCCATGGATAGTCCATGGAACTTTGGAATATGGTGCAACAAACTTGACTTCAATTCAAATTCGTCGGTCTTGTCTTGAGCCGCCCTTGGGTATTGGATGCACAAGGGTGCGGCATTGTCCATTCCCGAAGCGGAAAGCTCCTTGATTGTACAGTTGTCCGCTGCCATGGTTTGGACCTCTTCTTCCTCCCTTGCCCTGGGTTCTTCCTCCTCAAGATTGGAAGCCGAACTAGAACTTGATGGGTGAAGTTCTGGGTTTTTCTTTTTCTTTCTCAAAGTGCGCTCAAAATCGTCATCGAAATCCAAGATGTTTGCACGAATAGTTTAAGAACTACGAGTCATAAATTAGTACCTACAAACAAGAAAAGAAATAAGGTCAGTAGCTAAAACAAAAAAAAAACCAAAAGAAACAAAAAGAAACAATGGGGGATTAGCAAACTTGCTAATCCCCGGCAACGGCGCCAAAAATTTGATACGAATTATATAAGCACACAAATTAAAACCCTCTTTTGACAATTGTAGTATATGTATAAGTAGGGATCGTTCTAAACCGGGGATTAGGAGGGATTGCTAAATCACTTGAAAACTGACTCAAAAACGTAAAACAAAGGTTAAAACACTAAACTAGACTCAAAGAATGCAAAACTAAACACTAGAACACTAAAACAAACCAAAAGACTCAAAACAGCAACAAAACACTCAAAACTGCCTTAAAAACACAATCTGGGCAGTTTTGAACACCTAACACTACTTTGGACAAAAATACAATTAGTTTTGACTCAAAAGACTCTAAAACACACTTTTGGACAGATTTGGAACAAGTAAGAAAAGGGAATTTGTTTTTGGACGAATTTAAAAGAAAACAAGTAACTTAAAACTTAAAACAGATATTTGGACGAATTTAAGTAAAACCAATGGATGATGGACTAGCCAAGGGATACTTCTCCACACATGATACATTCAAACATAAGTTGATTTCCAGTTGCTTTTCGATAAACCATGAACCTCAACACCCCAGATTAACCGTGACATCACTAATTAACCCTCATATTTCCCTTAAGTTATTCGATTGGATGACATCATACGACAACCCAAAGCATTCTTCAAAAGTCCTATACATGACATCATAATAGAGATACAATCAAAGATCATTACGTTCAATGGAAATCATAAGTATTGACAAAGCACTTGTAACTATGACATCATGATACGCATGCTAGGAATTTACTTAACATGATTGTGAAAACAACCTTAACTACTTGTGAATATAAGGTTGAAACGATTATGTGAAACTCCCTTATATTCTAGCACCAAATTCAAGCATGCAAATTAAGTAGGCCTCCCTAATCAACATACAAGAATAAGTTATCCATCAAACGGTTAAGTAAATTGCATTCACAATTTATGAAATCACAACTGGAATTGATCAACTCATATTATAAACGTAATCATGGCTTTAAAGCATCCCTAGGCTAAAACAAGTTTAGCCTCTCATGTTCATAACAAAACAAAGGAAATTAGAATTAAACATTGAAAACAAAAGATAGATTACACCTAGAAGCGTTCCAACACTCCAACTCGAATGCATAAACGTCCAAGGCTTCGTCTTCTTTCTCCTCTTCTTTGCTAGGTCACGGCACAAGTGCTAAGGTGGTTTTATGGATGAGTTTCTGGGTTTAAGTTGGGTTTATGGAGGTATGGTGGTGCGGCAAGGCTTAGTGGTGGTGTAGGGTGGTTTGGACGAAGGTTTGAAAGTCGAGGGATGGTGGAAATTTGGATGGAAAGCTGCGGCAAGGCTGGATGTGTTTGTGAATGAAGGCAGGTTGTGTAGAAGGGGGGATTAGGTCCATAAGGTTGCGGCACAAGGGTATTTATAAGGAAGAAAAGACCTAAAGGCTTTATTACTTAGTTTAGGAAAGGAATTAACTCTAAATCTTTGAAGGATAGGAAACACAAAATCAAAAATTGAAAGGAATAGGAAGGTGACTTGCGGCAAAGGTTAGAGAGAAAGGGAATGTCATTTATTTCTGAATTTAGGCAAAGATTTAGGAATATAAAAGGGTATGTGAGTTATGCTGAGATTGGTATGAAAAAGGAAGGTGTTTAAGTAGTTAAAATAGGGAACAAGGCCCTTCCTTGCACGGCAAGGAAAGGAAACACAAGGGAACACACGGCAATGTCCTAAGGTTGCAAGGGATGTTGTTTTTGTGACCTAGAATAGGTAGGAGCCTTTGATCTTGCTGAAATATGGAGTCTTTAAGGATTAGGAAAGATTAAACCAAAATAGGAAACCTTGGCTTAACTTTCCTACTTCAAGTAGGAAACCTTCTTTGACTAGGATTCCTTATTTGATTAGGAATCTTCTTGTGATTAGGAATCTTCTTGTGATTAGGAATCCTAACTTCATTAGGTCTTCAATTTCGTCCATTCCTTTTGCTCCAAACATAAGCTATCCATTCCAAGCCCAATTTTGCTCCAAAATGCTCCAAAATGCACCTTTTTGCTTCCTTAGCCATATGAACCTAAAAACAGACGAAAATGGCATAAACTACTAAAACAACTATGAACTCCTAAAACAACTATGAACTAACAACATAAATGCACGAAAACAAGCTAAGTAAGTCGCCTAAATATGCTTCTATCAGTTTCGAAAGAATTTCAGAATCTGAAGTCAATTGAACAACACACACATTTTTCTTCTTCTTAGAAATGCCAGATTTAGATATATTCTTCATAGGATGGCAATTGATAGTCACAAGTTGTAAATCTACAACCTGAGAAGTGGATACATCAAGATTTTCCTCATTAAACTCAACAGTCAGCAATGAAGACCTGATACTAGATGACACTGAAGTAGAAGACATGAACTGGCTACTAGAAGTACCAATTGTTGTAGAAGAGGGGACAAGGTCACTGCTGTTGAAGGACTATGATCTAGATTAAGTAACAAAAGTATTGCCAAGAGAAGTACTTGAAGAGACAACAGGAAAATGAATTGGAATGAGTGTAATATAAGGAAAGGTATTGGGATGAGCAACATGAGAAAAATGAGTAAGAGGGGATAATGAAACTTGACTAGTACCAGAGACTTGTGGAAACTTATGTTCATCAAAAACCACATGTCTAGACACAATAAGTTTGTGATCTCTAAGAGCATAACAAACATAACCTTTATATTGAGAGGCATACACCAGAAATATGCACTCAGTAGTCTTTGGTTCCAATTTATTTGATCTATAAGGTTTCATAGAGGGATAGCATGCACACCCAAAAACCCTCAAGTGACTAAGTGATGGTGGAGAGTGATATAAAATTTCAAATGGAGATTTCAGGTGTAACACAGGAGTTGGCATTTGATTGATAAGGTATGTAGTAGTGGCATAAACATGAAACCAAAAACGTGTGGGCAATGAAGCTTGTTTGATTAAAGTAATGGTAGTTTCAACTCCTTTTAGCTAAACCATTTTGTTCTGGGGTATAAGGACAAGATTTCTGTTGAATGATGCCTTTTTGACTAAGAAACTGTTGAAATTGATGACTTCTGTATTCCCCAACCCCATCAGTTTGTAAAACCTTAACCTTTACAATAAAGAAAGTGGATGCCAAAAGCTGAACAAAGATATTGAAAACAACTTTATTCATTATAGGGAAAACCCAAGTGTATCTAGTACATTCATTTATGAAGGAAACATAGTATTTAAATCCTTCAATAGGCATAATGGGAGCTGGACCCCAAACATTTGTATGAATCACTTTAAAGGGTACAACATATTTAGAAGCAATTACAATAAAATAGAGCTTAGTAAACTTGCCTTGCAAGCAAGCTACACAAGGCTTGGGATTAGATGTATTAGAGAAAGAAATGTTACACTTATTCAAAGCTACACTAACTATGGGATTTGTAGGATGCCCTAACTTGCAATGCCAGATATAGAAGCAACCATTTGACCAAGAAAAACAGCTGGTGACTCTACTTTAGGAGAAAACTTGGATGGTTGGAGATCTAGTAATGGATAGACAGCATTGTTACTTAGTATGTGGTAAAGCATTTGTCTTGTGACCTAGTCATGTATGCATAAAGAAAGCTCATCAACAATAGAGCGACACTTATTATCCTTACACAGCTGATACATAGAGAGTAAGTGCAGAGATAATCTAGGATCATGTAACACAGACTTAAGATGAAAATTATGAAATGGTGTAGTCAAAGAGGTATTGCTAATATGTTTAATCATTAAACCTTCACCACTAGCACTTGTCACAGTTTCAAAAGATGAATATGGAACAACTTCTTGCATATTGGATATGTTAGATGTCATGTGGCTAGTGGCATTAGAGTCCACCAACCAAAACTCCTGTTGTGGTGCAAAGAGAAAAGTACCAGTCCTAGCTTGGATAGAAATTGGTTGAGATGGTGGCTGAAAATGTTGAGGTGAATGCTACTGATAAGACATTATAGGGTATAATGGCTACTAATTTGGTGATGGTTGCTGATAAGACATCATAGGGGATAATGGCTGCTGATAAGCTTGTGGTGCAGAAGGAAGATAATATTGAGGAAAATACTAATAATATTAAGAAGAAGTATTATTCTTATCAAAGCAAGTTGCAGCTGTACGCCCCACTCAATTGCAAATTTGACAGCCATGGCGACATGATCCCGATGTCTTGTCACTTTGACCTCTGTTCTATTCTCCCGTTCTTCATGTCCTAAAAACAAAAGAATATCTATATGAAGAGACGTTGGAAAAAATACAATGCAGAATGTCACTTCTTATCATAAATCTGACATATCTGAAGAGGATTATAGCTTGTAAGTACAGCATGTTGTTGTTGTGACATCTCAGAAGAAAGACCATACTGAGATTGGGAAGATGACTGAGATCCAGAGAAGAATTTTTTACCTTTCCCTTTTGGCTTGTAACTAGCATTACCTCTGAAGTTATTGTATGTACCAGAGTTATGTTGAGAAGTATATACAACATGAGGTCCTAACATTGGTTTAGGTGAGAAACCTAACAAAGAAACCATGTGGCATTGGGGCCTACATTTGTTGAGGAAATCCTTGTAATGGCACTTGATTAAACCTAGAACTAAATGGCTTAGCACCAGAAGAAGAACCAGCATCATATACAAAATTGGAACCTTGAGTAAACATGGTTTCCATCAAAGGAATCTTCTTGGTAGTTTCATCTAAAGTTGCCTCTGCAGCCTTAAGTTGAGATATGAGTACTGTCAAGGACACCAAGTTCTCTTGGAGGAATACCTCTTAAAGCAGCAATCACAATGTCTTCATCAGAATAGTCACTCATGCAGCAAACAATTGATCTCTTGCATCGTTAGTCCTTTGCAAATATATGTCGATCGACTCTGGGCCTTTCTTAATATTCTAAAGATCAATCTTCATTTGAACAATGCTAGTCCTATTAACACTAGTAAATATCTCTCAAATTTGTCCACATTTCTTTGGAACTTTGACAATTAATTATACATGACAGTGTAAAAGACAATGCAGCAATAAGAGTCATAAGTGCCTTATCGTGTATTTTCCAAATTTTGTAAGCCTCAGAAATCATAGTAACATAATCATTTGTAACAACTTCAGAGGTAAATGATGTGAAAATTATGTTGACACACAAATTAAACCCTATTTGTGACAATTGTAGTATATATGCAAGTAGGGATCGTTCTAACCGGGGATTAACTAAGGATGCTAATCTACTCTAAACTGACTTAAAAACACAAAATTAAACTTTAAAACACTTACCTAGACCTATATGACTCAAAACAACTTAAAAAGACTCAAAACAGCCCAAAACACTCAAATAGACTCAAACTAGAATCTACAGGGTGATTTGGACGAAATTTAACTAACTTAGACTCAAAACACTAATCTGGACAGATTCAAACACTTTTCTAACTAATCTAACACACTTAATAAAATGGGGACTTGATTTGGACGAAATTAATTAAAATGGACAGATTGTAAATTAAACAGATTAGGCACTAAACTAGGTGAATTGAATGGGAAAAAGGCTAGTTAGGGGGTCCTTCTCCACACATGCACATATGTAACATAAATTAATTTCCAGATTTTATCTCTTTTAAACCATGAATGACAATGCCCCAAATTAATTGTGAAAAGCACAAATTAACTTTCAGATTTTCCTAGTTTCATTGAATTGGATGGAATACGCATTGACAATCAAATTATTCTTATCAAATTCCCTACATGAACTGCATAATAGAGATAAAATCAAAGATCATTAAGCTTTTCGAAAACCCTAATCATTGACTAGGCATTCATAACTATGAATTGCATGATACTCTTGCCTAGAATTTACTTAATACAATCATGACAAGTGATTTCCACTACTTATGAATATAAGGTCATAACGATTAGGTGAAATTTCCTTATATCCTAGCATCAAATTCATGTATGAAAACTAAGTATGCATCCTTAATCAACACACAAGAACAAGTTCTCAATAACTCAATTAAGTAAATCACATCCACAATTCAAGAAACAAAATCTAGAGGAAATCAATTCATATAAAACATATGCCCATGGTTTCAAATTCACCCTTAACTAAGAAAAACTTAGTTACACATGTTCATAACAATTGAAAAGCAAATTAAAATAAACATGGAAACGAAACAAGGGAAGAAACAACTCTGAAAGTCTCCAATCGATGTAGATTTCTTGCGGCACAAGATGGTCTTTCTCCTATGGAAGCCACGACACTCCTTCTTCTCCCTAGGACTTGCGGCTCAAAGTGTATTTTATGAATGAATTGCGGCTGATGTGAATGGATGGATGAATTGAAGGATGGATGGCTGCCTAGGGTGTCTAAGAGGGTGCGGCACACTAATAGACATATATTTATAGCATGGCCGAAACCCTAGCAATCAGATTTAGGGTTAAACCTAGCTGATACAAGTGTTTTTGGGCCCCTAAGTTGCGGCAAGGGTTTGGGAATTAAGTCCTAGCCCAATCAATCTCAGATATGGACTTATACAATCCAAATCCAAGAGAAAAATGGCCAAATAAAATCAGAATCCAATCAGAAATAGGTTTAAGAATTTTCGTCCAAAATTGGGCCTTCTAGAAACAAAGTGTTTTAAGGCTGATTTTGGGTGTTCTAGAAGGCATAAAAGGGGGGAAAGGTGTGGCACCCTTTTAGGGTTAGATAGGGCTTCTAGAAATTAGGTTTTTAGGTCCACTTGCAGCTAGGATTAAGGTGGAACAAGATTAGGTTAGGATAAGATAGGATAAGGTTTGGATAAGATAAGGTTGGATAAGGTTTTGGATAATGTTTCCTCTTTTCTTGCACTTTCCTCATCTTCTTTGTCATGAACTTTCCTTTTCTGATTTGTAGCATGTTTCTAACCTCTTTTGACTCCAAATTCGTCCATCCATGTTGCTCCATATACAAGCTATCCAAAATAGGCCCAAAACTGTTCTAAAAGGCTCAAAATTGCCTTTTCTTGCCAAGTTTGTCATTAGGACCTACAAACAAACGAAAATAGCTCAAAACACTATAATAAGCAGTAATTAGCTCACTAAATGTAACAAAATAACATAACTAAGTAGCATAAATATGCTCCTATCAGTAAAAGGTTTATAAAATTTCTCTAGACAAGGAATAGTACCATCCAAAAAACCAAGAATACCATTCCCTTCCAAGAAAAGATCCATTTGAAAATTTCATGTTACGCAGTTTGGATCATCCAATTTGACAGTAACAATGTTTCCAACACTTGGAATAAGTGAGGAAATAAGCGATTGCATGAGTGCAAATTGCTTAAAGGTAACCATGATGAATTGGAAAACAGAGAGTAAGCAATTATCTTCATAGACAAATAGCACACCAATCGTGCAGAATGCAGGCACAAATATCGTAAGAAAGCCCCAAAAATTAGGGTTTCAGAGGACAATTGTACAATTCTTCAGCAATTAATAACATGATTGTAATCAAGAACAATCAAATCCACAGCAGTAATCAAGATTATGCATAAAGTCCAGATTCAAGAGAGAATAACAAGAAATCAGGTAAAAGATACCAAAAAATTTCTCAGTGACACTGCAATTTTCATGACGTACACCAACAAACTGCAACGAGCAATATAACAAACAACAACAATAGAGCACCAATTTTAGAGCGACGAAATTAAGCGAAAGCACCAGAATCGATCAACACGATGCCGTCAGCCATCAGCAAGGATACCATGTCAACAAGCCAAAGAAAGCTTACTATGTAAGCAACTATCAAAAGATAAGAGAGGGAATCTAGAGAGAATTGTAATAACTTTTTTCTGTTTTCATTAATTGTAATGGAATAATTACATGATGAGTATCCATAGATTACATCTTGACAGCCACATGACACCTCCACTCTTAATCTTATGACACCTGTCCTAATCCTATTAACACAGAAGTGTGTATACATTCTGTCACTAAACAACGGACAAAACAACACTTAGACTGTTAGAAACAAGAGAACATGTCATCAAAGGCCACTAACATTAGCTAACTGGTCGTTGATCTTAAAAATTGATGTACGAACCAAGTTTTGTGCAAGTATGAGTGATGAATATGAGATTAAACTCTACAGTTGTTTCTTGGTCATTATTTCATAGCTACACAATGCATTAAATATGAAGATTCACCCTCTTTCTAAAAGGAGTTGGTGATTCCAACAACGTAATTGAATGTCTTTAAACAATTCATGCTCACGTCTTCGCTCACAAAAGGCACAAGGCTTTGTAGTCCTGCAAGCTGACTAAAAAAGTAATGGCCAAGTATTGATACTTGATATTAAGTAAAACTTCTAACAGGTTAAATTGTCGTTAGATCTACAACGTAGTCCACATACAGTTTATCATGTAATCTAATATACTAAAATTGCCTGCTATATAACTTGAAGCGTTCCTAGTCATCTAATATTAGTAGCATCTATGAGATTTAACATCTCAAGTTTTCTTAGATTAGTTACCTACTGTTTGGGCCTGAAATAAGATTGTTGGGTTGAGCATAGGGTTGTGCTTGGCCTAAACCTGTTGTCAAATACTATGGGCTGCCTGATGGATTCCGGGCCATTTAGCATGGTCAGTCGAGTCATGTCATAAGAAGGAGTAGTTCAGATAAATCGAGGGTCGAGGAAATCCCGATGCAACTAGGATTCTCGACCAGCGAGGAATAAAGCCTCGAAGGGGGGTAAATTCAAAGTCCTAATGGGAGTAGGGTTGTACGAAGTAAAGTTGGAACGGGGCAAGGACTCCCAATCTAGATAAGGGTTTGATTCGGTCTCAATGAGTGGGTGCTATAAATACAAGAAATCATGCAACAAGGAAGGACCTTCAATTCAACATACAATTGCCCTACGCAAAACCTCTCAAATACCTTGAGATTTTTCCTTTTCTTTTTCCGCCAACATACCTTTAGTTTGGATAAACAGCATTGTGGAGGCAACCGGCGAACACCTTCAGTTTGGATAAACAGCACTGTGTCGAGGCCGACTAGTTATCTATCCAAGTTTCGGCCGAGAAGGGTTTTCGAATCCTTATTCGCAGGGGTCATCTTATCAGCCGTCTCGGCGAAGTAAAGTGTTACGAGTTACGATGTTCGGCGTATCAGACGCCGAGTGATCTTATGATTGGATATTCACAGGTAAGTTTCAAAGTTCGGCACTCTGATGGCCGAACCATGTTCACCATCAAGACATACGTCACATTTAAATATTTATGTCCGTATAGTCTGGTATCGATTCGACGTGCTTATACTCTTACGAATATAATCACGGTGACCGAATCAGGCACCGACGACTTGTGAACTTCGTAAAATTAGCAGCCTCGTCTTCAGGCTCTAGAACCCAAAGACCGAAAGTGTTCTTTCCTCGGTCGCAGTCGCAAGATAAAGAAGTCAACAACGCGCTCAACGCAACATCAACAAATTTTACTCCTCGGCCGAACTGGATCGACGAGTTGGCACGCCCCGTATTCAACCGAAAGACTTAGTTAGCTTATTAGTTATTGTGCTAGAATTTCGGAGTTCATGACCATTGAGGCACGGTCCGTAAAAAAGAAAACAATCATAGGAAAGTCAACAGCTGACTTACCAGTGCAAGGCCTTAGGCAGGATTTGCACCCGGTGAAAAATCTGATCATTGTTGCACCGCCCAAGGCTACAAGTGCGACGCGCCGAGAGAATAGTGGAAGATTGCGACTCAGAAGTCCCTAACCAAACAACAGGCATGTTCGTTGAAGAAATAGTGGAAGATTGCGACGAAGATGGTGGGGAGGGTTCTGATCCACCAACTAGGTTATTTCTTCAGAGACGACTCGATGAACAATATTGACAGGTCGAGCAATCGATTGGTTAAAAGATGAATGATTTACTAGACGCAATACGAAGCAACAACGACACACAGACCAGGATGCTTGAACTATTAGTTAGTAAAGCCTTTGAAGAAAGCCGGGGCAGCCAACCTCGACAGCCTTCTTCTACAAATGTTCCAGTACAAGCCAAGAAAGGGTCTGCCCGGCTCCAACCTCAACTTAGAGAAAAGAGGCGGACCAGGCAATAGATCTGACGGACCAAGCCAGGGAGAAGAAGCAGCTTCTGTCAACATGACCGAGGTCCAAAGAATGATCGACTCGGCCCTAAAGAAGGGACCGAAGTTTCCAAAATTCATCTATCCATACCCGGCTTATGTAGAAAGGTTTGAATACCCCCGAGGCTTCAAGATCCCCGATTTCAGTCTTTTCGCCAGAGAATCGTCCTTATCCTCGTTAAAACATGTGGCTCGGTTCACGGCGCAGTGTGGAGACGTCAATAGTGACTTCCATAAACTACGGCTGTTTAACTTTTCACTGACAGGCTCAACTTTCGCTTGGTACATTAATCTCTCACCGAACTCCGTACAGAGTTGGGAAGAATTGGTCAAGAAATTCCATGAACAATTCTATCGCCCGGTGATGGAAATGTCCGTATCATCGTTGGCTAGGATGGCTCAAGCGTTCGATGAATCTCCAATGGAATATTTAACAAGGTTTAAGTCGACCAGGAATTGGTGCCAAGTACCTCTCCCTGAAATTGAATTCGTCAGGATCGCCCTAAACGGTTTGGACGTGGAATACAAAAAGAAGTTTCTGGGGGCAAATATTCGAGATATGTACGAACTTGCTCAACACGTTGAGCAGTATGATTATTTGCTCTGAGAGGAGAAGATGGCGAAGTCATCATCCAGGGGAACGTTGTATAAGAATCCCACAGTTAGCTATGTATTGGCCGAAAGCGAGGACACCCAGTATGCCAGTGTGGACACGGCCGAGATAGTAATAGACAAACCTTATGTCTGCAAGGCATTAGCTCAAGTTAGTTCCAAAGACACCAAGACCCGCTCAGCCGCCGAGGAGATGAGTAAAACATCGAAAGTGTACACTTTCGATATCACCAAGGCCGATGCAATTTTTGATCAATTATTGGTAGCAAAAATCATCAAACTTCGGCCAGGACACAACATCCCTAAGGCCAACGAATTGAAGGGGAAAATATATTGCAAGTATCATAATTCTAATAAGCATGCAACCAATAATTGTGTTGTATTCCGAGACACGATTCAAAGTTGGATCGAGAAAGGAAAGCTAAAATTCCCAGAGAAACAGATGGCGGTCAATGTTAATCCCTTCCCCTCGACAACAATTGGTATGGTGGATGCTCATCTCCCTAAAAACAAAGGAAAAGGGAAGGCCGAATACGGCCCGGTGCAGTATGTCCGTAAGCAAAATGGTCAACCAAGACTGAATATTGATTTGTTTTCAAATGCACCACCTACGGAGCACTCGGGGCCGACCATCGATGAGCCTATGATGGGGTCGAGTTCCGAGGAAACTCATGAATCAATGGTTTTATGCGACCATTGTAAAACACCAGTCGAACCTAGAAAGAGGACATTTTCGGCACCAACTTCAGGCTCACCATCCACGACCTTTACAAAATTGCCAAAGGAGCTTAGTAATGGTCCACGATGCCAAGTGTTTGAGAGACTCAGCCCACAGGTACGAACAAAAGACCAAGCCCGGTCAGGCGGCGTCTTGACTTTGACGTACCTTTCTATAACGAGGATTATTACTCGCGCAATGCTAGCAATTCGAGCTCTCCAGTCGATCAAAAAACTTTCAAACCGCCCAGGACACTAGATCAACGTGATAGGAGCATATTTATGCGACTTAAATGGCTTGTTCTCGTACATTTACGTTATGTTTCTTTAATTATTTTAGTTCTTTATGCTTCTTTTGTGTGTTTTCAGGTTCTAAGGGCAAAGTATGCAAAAGGATGCCTTTTGGAGCCTTTTGGAGCAAATTAGAGATTGGAATGGATATCATATGCTTGGAGCCAAAAGGTTGGACGAAATTGAAGACTTGAAGTAGGAAAGTTAAATCCTAAAAAGACCTCATGTTTGAGCATCATTGAAAACTCCTACGCATTTTAGAACACAAAAACAACATTCCTAGCAACCTTAGGACATTGTCGTGTGTTTCCTTGTGTCTCCCTTCCTTGCCATGCAAGGAAGGGCTTTGTTCCCTATTTTAAATACTTAAACACTACCACATATCATTCACCACTTATCATATCATACATTCATTTATCACTTATCATAATCATTCACTTATCACTTAACATATCATACACTTATCACTTATCACTCATAATCACCTACAACATCCACCTACTTCACCTACAACATCCACCTACTTCACCTACAACATCCACCTACTCACCTACAACATCCACCTACTTCACCTACAACATCCACCTACTTCACCTACAACATCCACCTACTCACCTACAACATCCACCTACTCACCTACAACATCCACCTACTTCACCTACAACATCCACCTACTTCACCTACAAATGACATAGCCATATGTTCCCTCCACTACTCCTATAAATACCCTTGCATTCATTCATTCATGGACATCTCATTTTTCATACACAACACACCACAAACACTTCCATCTTCTCCCTAGCCGTGAGTCTCTCCATTTTCTGCACCATTCCCTTCCCTTTCTCCTCTATTTCTTCCATTTCCATAATCCCCCAATCCATTCAACACACCAACAACATCCCTTAGTCCTTGTGCTACAACGAAGACGAAGAGAAGAGGGCCTAAACGTTCATACAATTCACGTTTGAGTTGTTGGAATGTTTAGGTGTTTCTTTGATTTCAATGTTTAAATTCAATTCTCTTTGTTTTGTAATATGAGGAATGGAAGAGAAGAGTGCCTAAACATTCATACAATTCAAGTTTGAGTTGTTGGAATGTTTAGGTGTTTCTTTGATTTCAAAGTTATGAGGAACTAAACCCTTTTTGGCTAGGGGTGATTTCAATACCATGATTATTTATGTGATATGAATTGATGAATTCCGGTTATGAACTCTTGATTCCTGAATGCAATTGGCTTAACTATTTGATGATTAACTTATTTGTGTTTGTTGATTGAGGGTCGATACTTAATTAACATGCATGAATATGTGGCTAAAGTTTAAGAAGGTTTCACATAATCGTTACTAACTTATACTTGAAAGTAGTAAAGGTCGCTTGTCACGATCGCGTTAAGTTTAATTCTTAGCATGAGTAACATGATGTCATAGTTGCAAATGCTTTGTCAATGCTTATGGTTTTCATTATTCTTAATGATCTTCGATTGTATCTCTATTATGATGACATGTAGGGAACTTTTGAGAATGTTTTGGGTTGTCGAATGATGCCATCCAATCCAATAATATAAGGAAAATCTGAGGGTTAACTAGTGATGTCACGGTTAATTTGGGGCATTGTCGTTCATAATTCAATGAAGGAATAACTGGAAATTGATTCATATGCATAAATATCATGTGTAGAGAAAGAACCCTTAGCTAACTTTCCATCCATTCATTTCCGTCAAATCCATATTTACAATTTATTTTGTTTCCAAGTATTCATTTTAGTTTAAATTCGTCCAAATCCAATTCCCCCCTATTTCGTTGAAGTCTTAGTCTTAATCTTTCTTATTTTTAGTTTTGCTTTCTTCGAGCATTAAATAGTGTTTTATATTGTGTTTTTATGTTTTTAAGTCAATTTAGAAGGTTTTAGCAAGCCCTCCTAATCCCCGGTCTAGAACGATCCCTACTTATACTTATACTACAAATCGACAAAAAGAGGGTTTAATTTGTGTGCGCATAAATCACGCATCAAATTTTGGCGCCGTTGCCGGGGATTAGCAATTTTGCTAATCCCTTGGTTCTTTTCTTTTTTTTTGGTTTAGTTGTTTTCGTTTTAGTTTCTAACTTAGGGTTGTTTTCTTTGTTTGTTGTTACTTTTGATATTTGATTTAGTTCTCTTTCTTTGATTTTAGGTACTAGAGAAGTAAGATATGGATTTTGCTAGCATTCAAGCTCAATTGGCAAATCTTACTTCTAAATTGTCGCCGTATGCCGAAAGGACCACAATGCAGAGTGTCCCTACATTTGGTGCTTCATATAGGCAAGGATTTCAAGCCAATCAATGTCCACAAAGAGATTGGAGGGATCATTCAAACTCTATATGGTGGGAAGATCAACAAGTTCAACGTGAAGCATATTGGCAACCATATGAGGAGTTCTATTCAAGACCTATGCAGCCACCACAACTTCATATGCAATATGCTCAATTAAATTCAAGTTCGCCAATAGATTATATTCAAATTCTTAATGAAATAAATTCTTTGGCGCAGGGGTCACAAAATCAAGCCAATGAGGCTCAACAAGAAGCATATTGGCAACCATATGAGGAGTTCAATACAACACCTATGCAACCACCACAACCTCCCCCACAACAATTCCAATCAAGTTCAAGTATGTCCATGGATAATGATAAAAATTTTCAATTACTAACCTCTTTGACGCAGGACGAACAAAATCAAGACAAGAAGTTGGGTAAATTGGACGAGCAATTTGGGCAGATTATGGAGTTCATGAAACAAATTCAAGAGCAAAGTGAACTCTCCAACTCAACTATTGAAAACTCGAAGGAAGATTTTGAAATCCATAATGCTATCACTTTGGGAAGTGCTATGGAGGTTGGAGCTGACCTAAAAATGTCCAAACATAGCCTAGAAGTGGATGAAGAACTGCTAATTGAGGAGGAGGAAGAAGACATGCACACGGCAAGGGTAGAACAACCCTTGCCGCAGCCCCCTAAGCCCTCTAAACCACCCACCACCAGTAAGGACGTCCCAATTCCATGTTATTCTGATGTTATTCCACCCAATGTCCCTTTTCCTAGCAGGTTTTTGATTCCCAACCAAGAAGAGAGTAAAAACGACATCGTGGAAGCCTTCCCAAAGGTGCAAAATGCTATTCCAATTCTTGGTGCAACACAACAAGTTTTAGATGGTGTTGAATTCTTCAAAGGACTTTGTGCACCAAGAAGAATGATTCAAGAGAAGGTAGTGGCTGGAGAAGATGTAGAAGGCATCAAAGAGGACATATTTGAAACCACAATTCCCAAGGAAGTTGGATTTTATGACACGGGACAAGTCATAACTTTCGAAGGGGTGTTTATTCTGGAGTTCATTTTGGAGCACACAGGTAAGCCGCCTCCCCGAATTTCAATTTTCTTTTATACTAACATGTGGTTAATGATTCAGGCACCCAATCTGGAATTTAAACTATTACCGGATCATTTCAAGTATCACCGCCCATTCAAAGATAAATTCCATGCCGTTGGATTTTATTTATGTAAAAAAAAAAAAAAATAATAATAATAATAAAAAAAAAAAAATAATAATAATAAAAAAAATAAATAAATAAAAAAAATAATAAAAATAAAAAAAATAAAAAAAATAAAAAAAAATAAAAAAAAATAAAAAAAATAAAAAAAATAAAAAAACTAAACATGGAGAAAGATGAAGCCTTCACAGAGGATGTTTACGTGAAGCCCCGCTACGAGGCGTCGAAGCAGAAGGAATAGAAGCGGGAGGCATAGAAGCGGGAGGCATCGGAGCGGAAGCCATCGGAGCTAGAGCATTCCAGGCCTCAATACTTGGCCAAGCGCTGGATGACCCAGGAAAAAGGTGCCTCTGGAGACAAGCCGCAAGCCTTTGACGGTCACTGTGAATTCGACCCTCAGATTCTTGCAGCTCATCAAGCTTCCTCTTCATGCCCGACGAATAGTTATTTGCAAGCACATGCAAACTTCTATTCTCGTACTTAAGCTGCTGGATCTCTTGCTTAAGACTCTCCACCTCTGCCATCAATGATTCCACCTGACGGGAGCGGGCAAGCAGGCGTTGGCCCATGTTGGACACAGAGCTCGCACACTGAACACTAAGTGCGAGGGACTCTTAAACGGCCAACTCATCGGACCGTCCTGACAGCAGCCTACTATCTTTTGGAGTGAGGAGGTTCCTAGCTACTATTGTAGCTGTTGTGGCGTCCTGCATCACAGAGTCTTCACCTGAAAGAGCACCGTTAGAAGATAAAAAAGAAGGGCGCCATACGTTACCTTGACGCGGCGCGCCCATATCACTGCTAAGGCTCAATTCCAAGCTAAGGTTCGATGAGTTTGCCATTTTTTTTAAAGGTGTTCAAAGATAGGGGTTGATGGAGTAAATTTTCAAAGGGTCGGAGTCGATTTTCAAGAATGGGAGTTCTTCAGAGTGTGTTTGTTGTGGTGATCGATAGCTCTATAAGAAGCCAAGGCGACGCGTCCACCAATTCAAAAAGCCGGAATTTCCGGCGTAAGTTCGGCGACGCGTTCTCGACTTTTCAGAAGACGCGTTCAACTTTGTCAAAAGATTTCTGACAAAGCTGAAAACACGTGGAGGCCATCATCGCAACTACACATCTTTAGCCGACAAGCGCAAAGTTCGGCGACGCTTTCTCTGCTTTTCAGAAAACGCGTGCAGCTTTGTCAAAAGGAGCCGCATCTGCACTACCACGTGTCGTTCAGAAAGCGAAAGGGCGTCGTTCAGAAAGCGAAAGGGCGTCGTTCAGAAATCGAAGGGGCGCCTGTTCAGAAATCGAAGGGGCGCCTGCTCAGAAATCGAAGAGGCGTGTTCAGAGATCGAAGAGGCGCCATTATTTCAAAAAGCCGGATTTGCGGGATCAAAACGTTTGTCGACAAAGGTAAAAAGTACCACCACTTGATATTATCTCTATATATGTCGACCTTCGTCTTTTATGGCAGGGCAAACCTGAAGAAAATGCCCAACTCTCCCTCACCTCTGAGGGCGCACTCCCAGCAAAGCCTTTCAAAATACTCAATTCTTTCTTCTTCCCCAAAGATGATACCAGATGCCTGGAGTACATATGACCCAGGAGGAAACGGCGGATTGAAGCATGTGCTGATTCATTCACCGCTTCTTCAAAGCAAAGGTATCTCATATCATTAAGGTCAAAAGCAAAAGTATCTCATATCATGCTCTTTCCCTGTCTTTTTCTTTGTCCTTGTTCTTACTTGCATGGCAAAGTAAAAGAAGCAATCAGCCGGCACTTGGAGTCAGTCTTCCGATCTGGAGCCAACTGCCTGGAATCTATTCCTGATTGCTTACCTAGCGTTGCTCTCGAGTAGTCATCTTCAACGGTTGTTACACTTCCAGAGAAGGGACCACTCCTGCAAAGATTGAACAAAGAAACAGATAACAGGAGGAAGCTCAGACCTTCGGGGGAAACCAAAAGAACCATCCTGCTGCCCAGTTCAAGAAGTAGCACAAAGGAAAATCAACGATGGGCAGAAACCAATTCAAGAGTAAGCCTGTGGAATCACAAAGATCAAAGCCTCAATGCAATCACCAAGGAGAAGAGGGAATTTACACTCCATAACCAGATTTGCGTCCCTAAACTCTTCTCTTTGTTAATTACATTATGCCATGTTTAATATGTTTAGTTGCTTTTTGTGTGTTTACTTATGTTTTGTGTGAATCTATGCTTAAAACATTGAGGACAATGTTTGATTTAAGTGTGGGGGGGTAACTAAAGTGTTTTGATGCAAATTCGTAGGGTTTTATCCACCATAACTTCTAATGTTGTTCCTTGCTGTTTTAAGGTGTTTTTAAGTTGTTTTAGAGTGTTTTAGTGTGTTTTGTTTTATAATTCGAAAATCCCATAAAAATTTGAAAAATTGTTTTGAAAAACCCAAAAAAAGTTGTTTTAAAAGTCGTTTTTGTGTGTTTGTGTCTTAGGGTACCTTCCAACACAATGATAAGGATTTGGTTTATAATTGCATGACGGTTAGAAAGAGTTATAAACATAGAGAAAAGTTTGATTTACTCTTGGTATATGCTTGGTTATGGTTATAATGTATGACTTCACATGCAATCATAAAAGAAAAATTCGTTTTTGTAACATGCTTGAAGGAAGAAACTCAAACAAACGCTACATCCCTGTGAGACTCGAGCCATTACTTTCTTTGGAGAGTCATTTTCTGTGATTCTTTATTTTCTAAAGTTGTTGCATGATCTCATTATTCCTTGCTTGGTTGCTACTTAGAATGCAATTGTATCATGATAGAACTAAATGCTAGAACTCATGCCCATTTCATTCAAAGCATGTTATTGATTTGCATAACACATATTCAAGAAGAAGTTGTGTAGTGACCACCACCATAGCCAAATAGCCTTACTTCCCATACTTCGTATATGTTGTAAGTTTTAACCCCGTTGAGCCTTGTTTAGCCTTTATTCTTTGTTTACCCACATTTTCCTCACCTAGCCTAGTTTAGGACAATCCCCACCCTTGTTCTTAAAAGATAGTGAGCATGACTTAATTGAATTCCTTTTGAGTTACATTATGAAAGAAAATAAGTGTGGGGGAGAGAATGTTTAAGTGTTTATGTTTTGAGATTCAAAAGAAAAAAAAAAAAAAAAAAAAAAAAAAAAAAAGAGAAAAGAAAGAAAGAAAGAAAAAAGAGCTTAAAAAAAAAAAAAAAAAAGTGATTGAA
Organism: Pyrus communis; assembly: GCF_041283825.1. Taxonomy (NCBI): domain Eukaryota; kingdom Viridiplantae; phylum Streptophyta; class Magnoliopsida; order Rosales; family Rosaceae; genus Pyrus; species Pyrus communis. The sequence goes on from NC_142566.1 coordinate 12,832,404, forward strand.
GAAAGGTTCCAAAACACCAATTCTGGGCGTAAATTGTCTAAATTCTCCCTTTTTGTTCAAAAGTTGAGTTTTCATTCAAAAGTGAATTCTAAGTTGATTCAAATGTTTTGCTCACTATTTCTTTAAAAACCTTTGTTTTCCATATCCCTTCTTTGTTATCCACATACCCCAAGCCCCGTTACAACCCTTGACTTCTATCTTGAGTGTTGTGTATTTCAATTTGTTGAGTTTGAACTTGGTATGAGCATATGGTATCACTGGTCCTCGCGTCTAAGTAGTAGCATTCCATTCATGAGATCATATCTAAACATGCTTATTAACTCCAGAAATTGCTTCCTTTGAAATACATATATGTGAGTGTTCGTTTTTATGATTACATCAATCTTCTCACATATACCTAGTGTAGGGTGTGTAGTTAGAAAATCTGTGTGAAAAACGAGAGTACATCTAGTAAGAAATTGAGGGAATTCTCTAAGGCATGTTACTACATTCAAAACATGGTTTTAAATGCTTAATTGTGAACTAGTATGTGGTGACTATGAGTAAGAATGTACTTAAGTGTAAAGATGGCTCAAATCTGTGAGAATAATGATTTTTAATTTGTCATGTGCATTGGAAGTCCCTGATACGATTGTTGGAAGGTGTAGGTTGTGTTTTGTTCTTTTTGTTTTGTCTTTCTGTTTTGCTCGAGGACTAGCAAAAGCTAAGTGTGGGGGTATTTGATAGGAGCATATTTATGCGACTTAAATGGCTTGTTCTCGTACATTTACGTTATGTTTCTTTAATTATTTTAGTTCTTTATGCTTCTTTTGTGTGTTTTCAGGTTCTAAGGGCAAAGTATGCAAAAGGATGCCTTTCGGAGCCTTTCGGAGCAAATTAGAGATTGGAATGGATATCATATGCTTGGAGCCAAAAGGATGGACGAAATTGAAGACTTGAAGTAGGAAAGTTAAATCCTAAAAAGACCTCATGTTTGAGCATCATTGAAAACTCCTACGCATTTTAGAACACAAAAACAACATTCCTAGCAACCTTAGGACATTGTCGTGTGTTTCCTTGTGTCTCCCTTCCTTGCCATGCAAGGAAGGGCTTTGTTCCCTATTTTAAATACTTAAACACTACCACATATCATTCACCACTTATCATATCATACATTCATTTATCACTTATCATAATCATTCACTTATCACTTAACATATCATACACTTATCACTTATCACTCATAATCACCTAAACATTCACCTACAACATCCACCTACTTCACCTACAACATCCACCTACTTCACCTACAACATCCACCTACTCACCTACAACATCCACCTACTTCACCTACAACATCCACCTACTTCACCTACAAATGACATAGCCATATGTTCCCTCCACTACTCCTATAAATACCCTTGCATTCATTCATTCATGGACATCTCATTTTTCATACACAACACACCACAAACACTTCCATCTTCTCCCTAGCCGTGAGTCTCTCCATTTTCTGCACCATTCCCTTCCCTTTCTCCTCCATTTCTTCCATTTCCATAATCCCCCAATCCATTCAACACACCAACAACATCCCTTAGTCCTTGTGCTACAACGAAGACGAAGAGAAGAGGGCCTAAACGTTCATACAATTCACGTTTGAGTTGTTGGAATGTTTAGGTGTTTCTTTGATTTCAATGTTTAAATTCAATTCTCTTTGTTTTGTAATATGAGGAATGGAAGAGAAGAGTGCCTAAACATTCATACAATTCAAGTTTGAGTTGTTGGAATGTTTAGGTGTTTCTTTGATTTCAAAGTTATGAGGAACTAAACCCTTTTTGGCTAGGGGTGATTTCAATACCATGATTATTTATGTGATATGAATTGATGAATTCCGGTTATGAACTCTTGATTCCTGAATGCAATTGGCTTAACTATTTGATGATTAACTTATTTGTGTTTGTTGATTGAGGGTCGATACTTAATTAACATGCATGAATATGTGGCTAAAGTTTAAGAAGGTTTCACATAATCGTTACTAACTTATACTTGAAAGTAGTAAAGGTCGCTTGTCACGATCGCGTTAAGTTTAATTCTTAGCATGAGTAACATGATGTCATAGTTGCAAATGCTTTGTCAATGCTTATGGTTTTCATTATTCTTAATGATCTTCGATTGTATCTCTATTATGATGACATGTAGGGAACTTTTGAGAATGTTTTGGGTTGTCGAATGATGCCATCCAATCCAATAATATAAGGAAAATCTGAGGGTTAACTAGTGATGTCACGGTTAATTTGGGGCATTGTCGTTCATAATTCAATGAAGGAATAACTGGAAATTGATTCATATGCATAAATATCATGTGTAGAGAAAGAACCCTTAGCTAACTTTCCATCCATTCATTTCCGTCAAATCCATATTTACAATTTATTTTGTTTCCAAGTATTCATTTTAGTTTAAATTCGTCCAAATCCAATTCCCCCCTATTTCGTTGAAGTCTTAGTCTTAATCTTTCTTATTTTTAGTTTTGCTTTCTTCGAGCATTAAATAGTGTTTTATATTGTGTTTTTATGTTTTTAAGTCAATTTAGAAGGTTTTAGCAAGCCCTCCTAATCCCCGGTCTAGAACGATCCCTCACTTATCCATTCTACTACAATTGTCAAACGAGGGTTTAATTTGAGTGTCAAGTAATTTTCACATCACAACGCTGGTACAGTTACAATTCTTCACCTAGCCTATATACGGCATTGTCTAAATCTCAAAAACGTCGTCGCCAACGGATAGATTGCATGGCTCAGCGACAAGAAGCGCAGGCCAACCCTGCCAACCGGTGGCAACCAAAAGAGGTCGTGGGAAGCATTGATGATCGGCCAACCCTGACTATCATGACCGAATTATTCGAAGGGAAAAAGTTAACGGCTCGTGACTTTGAGACCACCATTGAAGTGTCCGAGAAACGCATCAGGCTCCTTCTCCGGCCTGGGGAGACGAGAGCTCGTCTCGAGCATTTTAGACAAGAGGCCGACAGGAAACTTTCTCCGTTACCACCGCTAGAACCGTTCATCAAAATACGACGTAATCTACACCCTCCATTCCTCGGTGAATCCTTAGAGTACATGCGAGAGTTTCATAAGAAATATTCCGCCAAAGACTTGTACGGACTACCTAAGGCATGTCAGGAAGCCCTCGACCTAGCACTAACTTGCCCTGATGCTGAGCAAATTATCCAGAAAACTTCCAACCCAACAATGAAAGCTAGATTCCAACATATACGGGAGGCTCGGGTCCTCGGCTTTGAGGTCAATCCCTACACGGATATCGACACCGCCGAATTACCTTTTTCCCTCGAAGACCTTCAGCATTTGAGATATCATTTTGAAGTTTTCTCAATTGTATCTCTCTTCGGCCTTACGGCCTATGAAGAAAAAAGGGTGACGCGTTTGGACGCGTATCTGGACACAAGGAACGCCCGCATCGCCTATAAAGATCGAGCCCGTAAAGTACAGGAACAAAATAAATCTTCGGCATGAAACATGGTCGAGGAAAACAGCCAGAATAAGATAGACATGGTCAATACGCCTCAGGAGCCAGTTCGCGCTGAGTGATAGAAGCATATTCATGCGACTTAATTAGCTTGTTCTCGTGCATTTATGTTGTGTTTCCTTGGTTATTTTAGTGTTTAAAGTCACTTTTGTGCATTTTCAGATTATAAAGCCAAAGTGTGCAAGAAGATGCAAATTGGAGTCTTTTGGAGCAAAAGAGAAATGAATGAGTTGAAGACTTGAAGAAACGATGAATTTCTACTCCAATGATGAATTCCTCCTTCAACGAGGATTCCTACTTCAACAAGGATTCCTACTTGAAGTAGGAAAGTTAACCCTAGGTTTCCCGTTTTGGTAACCTTTCCTAATCTTAAACGTCCGTATTTTCTAGCCACTTTGAAGGCCTTGTAGGCACTTTAGGACACAAAACAAAGGCCCTAGCCCCTTAAACCCCTTTTGCCGTGGGTTTCCCTTGCTCACCTTCCCTTGCCGTGCAAGGGGCGGTAATTTTGTCTTAGGTTATGCAATTAAACACATGCTCCTCTCCTAAACTAAACCCTAGCCGCACCTTGCAGCCACTTTCCTTTTAATTTCTAAACTTAAACCTATTTCCCTTTCAAATAAACCCTAGCCACACCTATTAATCAATTCCCTTTTAGATTTCTGATTTAATTTCCTAATTCTAGAAGCCTTTGATTTAATTTTAATAAGCTAGGGTTTTATTTTCTGAAACCCTATATAAACTAAAGCTTAGCCGCACCCTAGGGTTGACTACTCATTCACTCATTCTTCCATAATTCAACCACAATTCCCTCTCTAATCCGCAACCACCTCTCCATCTCCTCCATCCATTCCAGCCACTTCCCATCTCCGCCGCAACCACTCCACCCTTTCAGCCACCATTCCCAACCTCTATACACCTTCCCACCTCCTTGCCGCACCACCATATCCCCATAAATCCATTCCCAAACCAGAAAAACATCCAAAAATCCATACAACCTTCTCTGCCGCAGCAAGAAGAAATGAGAAAGAGGAGCTTTAAATGTGCAGAAATTCAAAGTGGATTCGTTGGGCGTTTTAGGTGTAATCAATCTTTTGTTCTTTATTTTTAATTTCAATTTCGTTACTCTTTCTGTGAACATGAGAGGCTAAATCCCTAGTTAGCTAAGGGGTGATTCAAAACCATGTTTATGCTTGCAATATAAATTGATTACCTTTGGTTGGAATTTCATGAGTTGTGGATTCAATTTGTTTAACTGCTTGATTGATAACTTATTTGTGTATGTTTATTGAGAGTGCACGCTTAGTTTTCATACATGAATATGATGCTAGAATATAAGTGAGTTTCACCTAATAGTTACAAACTTATATTCACAAGTAGTGGAGGTCGCTTATAAACGATCGCGTTAAATGAATTCTTGGCACTAGTTTCATGCTCATCATAGTAACGAATGCCTCGTCAACACTTATAGTTTTCATGTTGCTTAATGATCTTTGATTGTATCTTTATTGTGCTTTTCACGTAAAGGACTTTTGGAGAATGTTTTGAATTGCGTATGCGCTATCCCATCCAATTCATTAACTTAAGGAGAACTTGAAGGTTAATTTAAGCGAACCTAATTAACCCGGGGTGTTGAGTTTCATGATTCATCGAAAGACCAACTGAAAATCATCTTGTATGCAAGTGTGACATGTGTGGAGAAGAACCTTCTAGCTAGCATTCCATCCATATTTTCATCAAATTCATCTTTACAATCTGTTTTAATTGCAATCTGTGCATTTTATTTAATTTCGTCAAAAACTAAATCCCCCTTTACTTTAGTGTCCAATTTAGTTAGAAAGTGTCTTAGTTTGTGTTTCTAAGTGTTTTGATCCAAGTTATTACCCAAATTCGTCCAAATTAGTGTAAGTGCTCAAAACTGCCCAAATTGTGTTTTTAATGCAGTTTTGAGTGTTTTGGTGCTGTTTTGAGTCTTTTGGTTTGTTTTAGTGTTTTAAGTGTTTAGTTTTGCATTCTTTGAGTCTAGTTTAGTGTTTTAACCTTTATTTTACGATTTTGAGTCAGTTTTCAAGTGATTTAGCAATCCCTCCTAATCCCCGGTCTAGAATGATCCTTACTTATTCATATACTACAATTGTCAAAAGAGGGTTTTAATTTGTGTGCTTATATATTCCGCATCACTGAGACACTCAAAAGTCCGATTGAGGATGCTCCAACGACTGATGCTATAATTACTTCTGTGGAAGACGACGACTATGACCCGATGGGTCCCTCGGTCCTCGAACATATGGAGATTAGTATGGTCCACGTCCTACCAGCTGAGTTCCAACCAAGTACCCATCAGTCAAATTTCTTGGGTGGGGACGTAGTTGCTGAAGAAGCAAAACAAGTGGATTTCGTCACAAACGACGACGAGGCGGAAGTCCGAAACGGCAATAACCTTAAGGCAGCTTTAGTCGAACTATTCCCCTATTCCCCCTCGATTAATCTCCAACGTCTAAAGCCGTTATACGTCACGACTCATATCGAAGGATTTCCAATTTCTAAAGTGTTTGTCGACTGCGAAGCCACAGTCAACATTATGCCGATGTCTGTCATGAAGGGCTTACGTCGTTCTGATAATGAGCTTATCCCGTCAGGAATAACAATGAACAGCTTCATCGGCGACAAGTCTCAGACCAAAGGAGTGCTCCCGTTGGAAGTCAGCGTTGCCGGTCGTCACCACATGACGGCATTCTTTATAATTAACTCCAAGATCGACTATAATGCATTACTCGGCTGCAATTGGATCCACCAAACCAGTTGCATTCCTTCATCACTATACCAAGTTCTCATCTTTTAGGACGACAAATCGGTCGTAATACACCTAGCCGATAATCAGCCATTTAAAACCAACATGATTCAGGCTCGCTATTACGACGATCACGTCGGCTATATCACCCTCCAAGGTTTTAACGAGGATGGACGGCCGATGAGAATTTCGGTACAGAAAGCTATTGAGGTGGGCGCCGAGACTGTCCAACAGGATTCGACGAGACTCGGCTTGGCAGATTTAATTACCGATGCCGATGATTGACGCAACCAAGCAAGAAAGGCACCAGGCCGCTGTTTCGTCGACAATGGAACGTCTACTGGCCCATTGGTACGCCATTGCCAAGCAGCCACATTCCGGCATAAACTTAATCGAATTTTTGGCCGAAGCAGATAACGGCCTCGTTCTATCTTTTGACAAAGTTCAGGCCGCACTGGCCAAACTCGAAGACAGTCGGCCCCAGGTTAAGGACCCATTGGAAAAAATCAATGTTGGCACAGCCGATGATCCTCGAACATTGTTTATCAGCGCGTTACTATCACCTTCTATGAAGGTCGTGCTTTGTAAATTGCTTCATGAGTTTAAGGATTGTTTCGCGTGGAATTATCATGAGATGTCAGGCCTTGACCGAAACCTTGTAGAACATAAGTTATGCATCAAGGACGGTTGTAAGCCTTTTCGACAACCCCCACGCCGGTTCTCGATCAAAGTACAACTTGGCATCAAGGACGAATTAGTTCGGCTTCTGAAAGCTGGGTTTATTAGGACCGCTCTGTACGTCGAATGGTTGGCCAATATCGTCCCAGTGTTAAAGAAAAGTGGAGCCCTTCTCATTTGCATCGATTTCCGTAATCTAAATCTGGCCACTCCCAAGGATGAATACACAATCATGAATTGCTATCTTTCATGGACGGCCATGCTGATTACAACCAGATCTTTATCGCTGAAGCCGACGTCCATAAGACCGCCTTCCGCTGCCCAGGGGCACTCAGTACCTACAAATGGGTAGTCATGCCATTCGGCCTCAAGATCGCCGGAGCCACATACCAACGAGCCATAAATACGATATTCCATGACTTAATCTGTACAATTGTCGAAGTTTATATCGATGATGTGGTAGTAAAATCAAGCGTTCCTTCGCATGCACAAGAATAATCTCAAAATGAACCCAGCTAAGTGCGCTTTTGGTGTATCGGCGTGTAATTTCTTAGGGTTTTTAGTGCACCATCGCGGCATTGAAGTCGACGAAAATAAAACCTGCACAATCATTAGCGCCCCACCCCCGACAACAAAAAAATAGCTCCAGTCATTGCTCGGGAAGATAAATTTTCTCCGCCGCTTCATCGCCAATTCGGCCGGCAAGATGAAGGCATTTTCTACGCTCTTCAAACTTAAGGATTCCGACAAGTTTGAATGGCACGAAGAACATCAAATGACATTTACGCAAATCAAGGTGGCCCTTTCCACACCACCCGTACTAGTTCCACCTTGCTGCGGCAAACCTCTTAAATTGTATATTTCGGCAGTCGCTGAATCCATTGGTTGTCTCCTCGCGTAAGATAACAATGTGGGGCGTGAACAAGCTATCTTTTATCTTAGCCATAATTTGAATTCACCGGAGCTCAATTATTCACTTGTCGAAAAACTGTGCTTAGCTTTGTTTTTTGCCGCGTCAAAACTCCGGCACTACATTCTCCCATCTGTTACGGAGGTCATTGCCCAAACAGATGTGATTCGTTACATGCTCACTCGGCCTATCGTCAAAGGCCGAATTGGGAAATAGACGCTCGCGTTATCCGAGTTCAATCTCTAGTACATCCCCCAAAAGGTTGTCAAAGGCCAAGCTCTTGCCGATTTTTTGGCCCAACACCCTCCTCCTTATGGTTTTGGGGGTAGCGACGTCGAAATCGGCTTAGTCACAACACGCGATAACCATTGGACTATGCATTTTGATGGTTCCAGTACTTCAACCTTGGCTGGTGTTGGTATTACCATTCAGTCACCTAACCAATACCACTGGTATTTTTCTCTCAAGTTGGATTTCAGCTGTACAAATAATCAGGCCGAGTATGAAGCTCTCATCATCGGCGTCCACGTCTTACACAATTTACGAGCATCCTGTGTTCTCGTCCTCGGTGATTCTGAACTAGTGATTAACCAACTCAACGGCATGTTCCGTTGCATTAGTTGTACTTTAGCGCCCTATCACATGGTCGCCACCTATCTGGCCGAGTCGTTTAAACGGATCACATTTGAGCACATTTCGTGTATTCACAACACGGATGCCGACGAACTCGCCCAAATCGCCTCTGGAGCACAACTCACGAGGGGCAAACTAAGCCGGGTAACACCCACAGTTCTGCTATCGTACCCAACCTTGGTCAATCAGCAAACTCTCCAACGCAATCATGTAATACGCACAAGGGTGATGTTGCTACCATCCTTACTAGAACGAGGAGACCCCGTAAAAGTATGTGATGTCGAGGTACAACTAGACGATTGGAGAAAGACGATGCTACGATACCTCGATAACCCCGATGAGAAACACGATCGGAGAACGAAGGTCCTCACCATGAATTACGTGTCATACCAAAATGAATTATACTGAAAAGGTGAGGACGGGTAACTACTATTGTGCCTCGGCCCACACGAGGCTGCCCAAGCGATGGCCGAGATACATGAAGGAATTTGTGGGGCCCACACGCCGTATTACCCACAGGCAAACGGACAGGCTGAGGCAAGCAATAAAGTGTTGATCGGCATTCTCGAAAAAACGGTAAGAGAGAGGCCTAGGTTGTGGCATTTAAAGTTAAACGAAGCATTACGGGCATACCGAACTTCACCCCTGTCGACCACCGGAACGACTCCTTATGCGTTAACTTACAGACACAATGTTATGTTACCAGTCGAGTTGAGTATAAACTCATTACGAGTGATCGAGCAGAGTAGTTTATTTAGTGCCGAATATAGTCAAGCTATGCGACAAGAATTAGAAGACTTGGAAGAAAATCGGATCAACGCGGTAACTTATTAATAGCGCAAAAGAAAATTGCCGAGCGAGCGCATAACCAGCGCGTCAGACAAAAAACGTTCGGTGAAGGAGAATTAGTTTGGCAAACGGTGTTGCCTGTTGGGATTAAAGACCCTAGGTTTGGCAAATGGTCCCCAAATTGGGAAGGGCCTTTCATTGTTCACAAAGTTCTCGGCAATGGGGCATATCATCTCAGAGATCGGACCGGTTTAATTCACAAATTGTCGATTAATGGAAAATTTTTGAAAAAGTACTATCCAGTCACGTGGGAAATGCAAGAATAAATACCATTGTATTAATTCGTAGAAAAGGGTGAACAAATACATTCGAGAGGCTCCTAAAATAAAATAAAAATCATTTTCTAAGGGGTTAAAAGGAGGAAAGTCTCGAGGGCAGCTTTCAACTCCAGCCACTTCACTTCGCTCAAAATTATCTCAGCCTGCCTCGTTTTCTTGTTGAGCTGCAGTTGCTGGATATGCCACACGTCGACAGCGAAGGCCATAAGCCAAGCTCTATTCGCCTCAAAGTCCCTCTCAAGCTCTGAAAGAGCAGCGGACCTTTGCCGTTGAAGCTCAGCAATATGACGCTGGAGATCGGAGATCTGGCGATCAAACTCGGTCAACCGCGCTTTCTTTGCTTTTATCACCTCCACCTCTGCTGGGCTAGCCTCATGCACAACCTTGGCCGCCTTCAAGTCGTCCTCGACCCGTAGAGCTTATTCAAAAATAGTGATGTGCTGCCGAGTCCGCTGCAGAAGGTCAGTAAGATAAGCGATATATTCTTCGTGCTCAAGTAACCGCCGCTGGCAAGGTCGTTTAAGCACTCCCCAACGGAGTCAAGACCCTTGCATTGGAGGACTTGGGAGGTAGAAAGGGACAGGAGCTCGTATAGCTTGACAAAAGTTTGGGCCTCGGGCACGGCCTCCACTGGTTCGGCAAAGGCAGCCACACCAGTCGTGCTCTGAAGAAGAGTGTCAAGCTCTACTTCCCACGAAGGCTGCATATAGAGGAAAATTCATAAAGGAAAATAAGATGTGAAATGCATGGAGTGCATGACAAAGGAATTGTTTTTAGACCTGCCGGGAGGAGACTTCGGCCATGTGATAGGAGCATATTTAGGCAACTTAGTTGGCTTGTTCTTGTGCATTTACGTTGTTATTTCTTAGTTCTTTAAGTGTTTTAAGTCATTTTCGTATGTTTTCAGGTTCTAAGGGCTAAAGGAGCAAAGAAGTGCATTTTGGAGCCTTTTGGATCACTTTTGGGCTAAGAATGGATAGCTTATGCTTGGAGCCAAAGTGTTGGACGAAATTGAAGCCTTGTATGCACTTTAGGACATAAAACAAAGGGCCTAGCCCAATCAAACAAAGCCTTAGAACCAGAAATTCCCATACACACACCAACACATCCCTTGCCGTGTGTTGGGCTTGCATTTCCCTTTCATTTCAGCCACATGTATTCATTATTGCAGCCACCATTCATTCTTTAATCCACATGCATTCATCATCATTCACTCTAGCTTTAATTCACATGCATTCCCTTCATTAATTCAGCCAACACAAGCACCCATCACCTAACACAAATCCTTGCCCGTGCCTTTCCATCAATTCCAGCATCTACACACCTTGCCACATGCTTTCCAGCTTTCCACCTTCATCATTAAGCCACATTCACTCCCATTTCTATCCCATTAATCACTTAGCCGTGCATCACACTTCCATTTTCCATATTTTCCCCCATCTTGGCAGCAACACATCCACTCAATTCCAGCACATCCATTCATTCTTTAATCACTAAGCCACATGCAACTCTTCATCATTCATCCACCATCCCTTTTTCCCATCATTGCCGTGCACTCCCATCCCATTCCTAGCTATTTTTCCATCATTATTTCAGCCACATATTCTCCCATTCCCCCTATAAAAACCCATGCATTCATTCACATATTCACACACCAAAAAAATCAACACACATTGCCGTGCAAAACAGCACCCATTTCCAGCATCTCTCCCTTACAATCCAAACACCATCCTTCCATTTCCACCACTCCCCAAACCATTCACACCATCAAACTATCCTTAGACTTTGTGCCACAATAAAGAGGAAGAGAAGAGGGCCTAAACGTTCATACAATTCAAGTTTGAGTTGTTAGAATGTTTAGGTGTTTCTTTTCCTTTGATTTCAATGTTTAATTTCAATTCTCTTTGTTTTGTACGTATGAGGACTTAAACCCCCCTTGGCTAGGGGGGGATTCGAAATATATGTTTATGCTTGCATTATGATTTGATTACTTCTAATTGCGTTTCATAAGTTGTGGATTCAATTTGTTTAACTGTTTGATTGATAACTTATTTATGTATGTTTATTGAGAGTGCACACTTAATTTTCATACATGAATATGACGCTAGAATATAAGTGAGTTTCACCTAATAGTTACGAACTTATATTCACAAGTAGTGGAGGTTGCTTATAAACAATCACGTTAAATGAATTCTTGGCAAGAGTTTCATGCATTCATAGTTACAATTGCCTCGTCAACATTTATAATTTTCATAGAGCATAATGATCTCTCACTGTACCTCTTCTATGCATTCATGTTGAGGACCGTTGGAGAATGATTTGAATTGTCGCATGCATCATCCAATTCATTAACATAAGGAAGATTTGAAGGTTAATTAGTGCATCACGGTTAACTTGGGGTGTTGAGAATTAATAGTTTATTGAAAGGCAATTGGAAATCGTTTTATTATGCAAGTGTAACATGTATGGAGATTAACCCCTTAGCTAGCTTTCCATCCATTCAATTCCATCAAATTCATCTTTCTTCTCTTGTTTCTGTTTTCATGTTTAACTTGTTGTTCAATTATGTTAAACATATGGAACTAATTTCTTCTTAGTTAGAGGCGAATTTGAAGCCATGGACATATGTTGGTTATGATTTGATTTACTCCAGTTATGAATTCATGAACTTTAGATGTGGTTTACTTTTCTGTTTTGATTAAGAACTTGTTTATGTATGTGGATTGAGGGTCGACACTTAATTTGCATGCCTAAACTTGATGCTAGGATATAAGGGAATTTCACCTAATCGTTATGAACTTATATTCATGAGTAGTACAAATCGCTAGTCACGATTGTGTTTAGTAAACCCTAGGCTGGATTAACATGCGTATTCCATAGTTATGAATGCCTAGTCGATGTTTATGATTTCCGTTGAACTTAATGATCTTTGTTGAATGTCTCTATCATGCGTATTCCATAGTTAGGGACTTTGATTAGGAATAATTTGGTTGTAATGCGTATCCCATTCAATCCAATGAATCTAGGGAAATCTGAAAGTTAATTTAAGCGAACCTAATTAACTTGGAGCATTGTCATTCATCGTTTGTTGAAGTCATAACTGGGAATCAAATTATATGCATATGTTCATGTGTGGATAAGGAACCCTCTAACTAGTTTCTCATCATTCTTCGTTTTACAATCTGTTTTGTTTCCAAGTTTCTGTTTTAATTTTAAATTCGTCAAAACCAATCCCCCATTTATTTTAAAGTGTTAGATTAGTTAGAAATACATTTAGTTTGTGTTTTTAAGAGTCTTGAGTCAAGTGACAACTTAATTTCGTCCAAATTTGTGTTTGTACTCAAAACTGCCCAGAAAGTGGTTTTTAGGCAGATTTGAGTGTGTTCGTGCTGTTTTGAATCTTTTAGTTTGTTTGAGTGTTTTAAATTTTAGGTTTGCATTCATTAAGTCTAGTTTAGTGTTTTAAACTTTATTTTACATTTTTGAGTCAGTTTCCAAGTGATTTGCAATCCCTCCTAATCCCCGGTCTAGAACGATCCCTACTTGCATCCTTACTACAATTTGACAACAAGAGGGTTAATTTGTGTGCGTATAATTCCCGCATCACCATGCCTTCTAGGTCATTGCTCGAACCCAGGGAACTTAATGGCCGAGCCCAGTGCCTAAGACCGCTTCTCAATTCACGCAACCGATGGAGGTTATCTACATTTGATGGCCACGACGGTGGCCAGGAAATATAAACAACGCCTGTCGGTGCATAAAATTGTCGGTGAAACTAGCGTTCGGGCACCTGACATTTAATATTTCTTTAAGAACAAGTGCGTCATGATAAAATCAACAAAAAAAAAATAAGACTTACAAAGGCCGAGGAAACTTCTTGTGGAGGAATGGGGAGGTCTTCATCTTGCGGATGGAACGGCATTTCGGCCGTCGCCTCAGGATCGGCCAAGGGCCTCTTCCCACGATCTGTTGTAGGGGGATCCGGTTGGACGGTTACCTCGACCACAGAAGGAGGATAGATGGGAGGAGAGTTGGCTGGTCGAAGGCGATGCTCCAGCGGGATCTCGTCACTTTCGTTACTCTCATCGTCCTGAGGAAACTTTTGTTACGACTAGAAGGTTAAATAAACAAAGGATAGCGACGGAATCATACCTCTTCCAGAATGACCGTCGGTCGTTGGATGAGGGATGCCTCGATGGATAGGGCCGTTACCCCTAGAGCAGGCGCAATGGCCAGCTCCGAAGCTGCAACTGGTACAATGGCCGGATCGGCCATAACCCCAGTCGTGGGGGTGGCTGGAGAAAGGGGGTCCACCGAAGCCGAAGCAGCCGAGATGGAAGCAGAGACGGCAGGAGTAGTCGTCCCTATGGTGTCACTAGAAATAATATGAATCTCCCGGTCGTCTTTCTTCGCCAACTTCTTGACGCGTTTGGAAGGGCGAGGAGCGTCATCCCCCTTCTGGGCGTCTTGGTGGGAGCGCTTGGTTGATAGTATCATCCCGGTAGTAACGATCTTCTTTGTAAGGACCAATTTTTTCTTGGCCACCGCCGCGGCGACCACCTTCGCCTTTCTCGACGCACGACCACTTGAGATAGCGAAGTAATTAGTAACAGGGGGCAAGTAATTGAAGTACAAAGGACAAAAGGACAATATACTTTAGGTTGACCCCTTAGGTTGGGCCGCAGGAGCTTGTCTGGGCCGGTCGCCGAAGATTCTACATACCACGTCTTTGGCCGAGACGCCGAAGAAGTCACAGGTGTACTCGTCCCACCAGTCCCCAAAGGTGTCGGTACCCAAAGATTTAGGAACGATCGGCCGAAGCCGACATATTTTACACTTATCCTGAAACTCCTGCTCCGTCGTCTTACACTTCCTCTCGGAGGTAGCCGAGCTGCGAGCAGGGGTACAGGGCAACCTTGGAGGTAGCTGAGTTGTCGGGCGACAAAATGGGGATGATAGACCTCCCAGCTAGCTCGGTGGGCATCGCAACAAAGGGGAAGGTCACGGGCCAGTACGAATGACCCCTAGTGTTGACGAAGAGTAGCATATTCGGTCTCGGCCCACGCTGCCGTCAAAAACCTGATCGAGGCGGGGTATTCCTGACGCCGGCACACCAGGAACTCGTCGTCAGAGAGGATGTCTAGGCCGAAGTAGTGTTTGAGGACTTCGTCGGCCAAATGAGGAAGCACCGGTCGAGAGGCTAGTTGAGGACCAAGTGCTGCAGTACGCTGGAAAACGGGGACCTCAGGCCGAAGTGTGGAAAAGTAAACCTGCAGCCAGAGCTGGAATACCCAGAAGGGTCTATTTTGGTGCGGGTCTATTTTGTTGATGGTCGTCTCGGCCAAACAACAGAAAGGGCGGCATCAATTGGGAGACCAGACAGAGAAGTCCCAAGGATAGCCCAGATATCAAGGACGGTGAAGCCGAGATGGGCGAAATGAATGATCATGGTGTTGGTGGCCGAACACCATAAACTCAGGGCCGCCATGAGCAGTTCTCTATCTATGGTGATCTCCATGGTCGAGAACATGATGGCGTCATAAATACCGAGAGCTTTCCATTATTTGCCAAAGAATGCGCTCATTCGGTCGACCCAGGCGGCCCAGGCTACAGCAGTCGAGGGACAAGCTCCTTGGGACCGCGCCATACACCATTTCGACCAATCAAACCCCTGCAGCAAGGGTGTTAAGCACTGTTCCTTGAGAAGGTTAGTGATGCACGACGGCACTGCATCTTTGAATAGTGGACCCAAAATTTGGTGAGTGGTGGCTAGGTCATTTTCGAAGCGCAGCGTTTTGATGGCGCTCCGGTCGATGAAGTCCTTGCATTTGTTGCACTCGTCGGAAAGCTTGGAGATGAAGGAGGCCATTGGTAAGGAATAAAGTAGCATGTAGGTTTAAAAAGGGGTTTCAAAGAGATGAGCCTGAGGGCACGTAGTTTGAGCAAGCAGGAATGGTGAAAAGAAGATTTCAAAGTTTCTAAAAGCGTGGGATACGAATGGTAGAATTTTGGGTATTTATAGGCGTTTCAGAAAAAAGATCAAACGTTTAGTACTCGAAAGCACTAGAGTTTGAATTGGGGGGAAATTTAACCGGGAAATGGCCCCAATCATTTCGGATATTTTGGGAACCTGTAAGGATAAGATCGGGCTTTTCAAGGATCCAGGACCAACGATTGCGTGCGGCAGCGGTTTTAATGCATTAATGAGGAAGAGACGCTTCGGTGGGTGCACGTTTTCGAGGGCCATGATTGAAAGTTGTTAGGATTGGTAGTGAGTCGACACGTGGCTGTACATCGGGAGTAACGAGGATAGTGCAATCATATCCCATAAATGTGCATAGTGATGGTTATCAAGAACAGCGAAGTCTAAAGAGCAAAAGATGGTTCCGCTTCTTCAAGGTCAAAATCCGACCAAAGGTTGACAGTCGGTGACCTCAGAAGCGAGAGGGCAATGTTTGGGCCCGAAATAAGATTGTTGGGCCGAGCATAGGGTTGTGCTCGGCCCAAAGCTGTTGTCAAATACTATGGGATACCTGATGGATTCCAGGCCATTTAGCAGGGTCAATCGAGTCCTATCATAAGAATGAGTAGTCCAGATAAATCGAGGGTCGAGGAAATCCCGGTGCAACTAGGATTCTCGGCTAACGAGGATTAAAGCCTCGAAGGGGTTAAGTTCAAAGTCCTAATGGGAGTAGGGTTGTTTGAAGTAAAGTTGGAACAGGGCAAGGACTCCCAATCCAGATAAGGGTTTGATTCGGTCTTAAGGAGTGGGTGCTATAAATACAAAAAATCATGCAACAAGGAAGGACCTTCAATTCAACATACAATTGCCCTGCGCAAAACCTCTCAAATACCTTGAGATTTTTCCTTTTCTTTTTCCTCCAACATACCTTCAGTTTGGATAAACAGCACTGTGGAGGCAACCGGCGAACACCTTCAGTTTGGGATAAACAGCACTGTTGTAGTAGAATCAGCCGACCAATGAGCATCTTCAGTTTGGATAAACAACACTGCGTCGAGGCCGACTAGTTATCTATCCAAGTCTCGGCCGAGAAAGGTTTTCGAATCCTTATTGGCAGGGGTCATCTTATCAGCCGTCTCGCCGAAGTAAGGTGTTATGAGTTACGACGTTCGGCGTATCAGACGCCGAGTAATCTTATGATTGGATATTCACATGTAAGTTTCAAAGTTCGGCACTCTGACGGCCGAACCACGTTTACCATCAAGACATAAGTCACCTTTGAATATTTGTGTCTGTATAGTCTGGTATCGATTCGACGTGCTTATACTCTTACGAATATAATCACAGTGACCGAATCAGGCACCGACGACTTGTGAACTTCGCAGAACTAGCAGCCTCGACTTTAGGCTCTAGAACCTAAAGACTGAGAGTGTTCCTTCCTCAGTCGCAGTTGCAAGATAAAGAAGTCAACAACGCGCTCAACGCAACATTAACAAATTTTACTCCTCGGCCGAACTCGGCCGACGAGTTGGCACGCCCCGCATTCAACTGAAGGATTTAGTTAGCTTATTAGTTATTCGGCCTATGCGCCGCGTAGGCTTTGTAATTTTTAGGGTCAACACCTACTAGAGAAAGATTCTCTCAGGTTCAAGACTTTCTCGCTCATTTTCTCCCTTTTTCTCTCAGAACCCCACCTAATTATTAACATAAAAAGATGTCAACAAACATTAGTGGGTATGTTTATTTGCAAGGCAAAGGAATTAGAATCATTTTAATTATTGACCTCGGACTCAGAGTCAGCGAAAAATTCAAACCCAAATCCAGTGCACAAGCTAAAAATTAAATAAACAAAGAAACTGAAATAACAGATTGAAAAAGAAAATTCCTCTTATAAAAATGAACTCAAGAGTTCTTTACAAGGCTAAAATAAATAATATACTTCTAATCTCACATCTATTTGGATCTCATCTCACCTCGCCTACATTTTAATTGTTTAGTTCATAAACTTGCATAACAATAGAGGGGTGAGCTTCGAGAGCTCAGTAGGGACATAACCTTACAACAATAAATTGATCAAACTAAATTAAGTGTCATGGCAACATTGAATTCCATTGTAACGTATAATTAATCATGGAAGTTAAAATGCAATGCGACTAAACATCCTTTACCTAACCCGTTAATCTATATAATAAAACACACGGACCTCCACGTCCCATACCATGCATTTTACCATTGCAGTGGTGGTTCGAATGTTCTATAATACAAATTAACCTCATGTAACCCAATCATTCCAGTTTTCCCTTCCGTTAGTCATCTTGCCTAAACTCTTCGTTGCCAACCCCGAATTACCCTAAAAGAATATATCCACTAGGGGCTCGCCTAAGACCTGGTACCTGCAAAGAGTTTGGCTCAACTACACAAAAGATCATTTCCAACTACCCTAATTTGCAATTCCATTCTCTACACCGAAACTCCAACCACATGACACATCATGAATGATTGACAAATACTTTCATTTCATCATTCATGTATACCATAGTGTATTCTTAACCAAGAGTAATTCCGCAGTCAATAACAAGACATCTAATAAAATAATGATGTACACATTTCAAAGTAACACTCAACAAGAGTAAATTAGCCAATAAGATAAATAATAATATAACGTTCCACAAAATTTAATAGAATCAATCTCCGTAAAGGTTGCCGTATTTCTCCTACTTGGATTCCAAAGCATTGCTTCGACTCTTTATTACAAGAGTCCACCACCTCGATCAACTTTCTACAAATATAAGAAATCACTGCAAGAATGACACAAACTCTAATCTTAATCAATATGCTTCCAACCCTATTTTCCACGAGAGAACCAAGAACATTGAAGTTGATTGTCACTATGTTCGTGCACAAGTACAATCGCAGGTCATTAAAACTCATTTTGTTAGGAGTTATGATCAACTAGTAGATTTATTCACCAAAGCATTGCCCTCACATCAGTTTCAATGACTTCTCTGCAAGCTTGGAACCATCAACCTTCTGGATCCAGCTTGAGGGGGAGTATTGAAAGACCTTTGGTTATTTAGGGTTCCTCAGGATTAGGGTTTCTTGGTATTATCTGGGTAATAGGGTTTGTGTCAACCCTAGTAGTGTTTTACCTAGTTAATAGCTGTTTATTTTTCCTTGTGCTTATCAACTTGTATAAGCATCTTATGTTGTTGTCAACTCCTTAATCTAAGGAGCTTTGTTATGTTTCCCATGCCGTCCGTGTGGCGTGATTCAAGGAGATTAGAGGGAGGTAATTGAGTGTTGAGTGTAGTTTTCAACTCACTCAACCCTTCTTATATATTTGTAACCTGTGTGAGCTATCCTCACGATTTCATAATACAAAAACAGCAAACATTCAAAACTCAACACATATGCTCTGAAACTATACATACATGGACATATGCAGGTAGTTTGAAAATGTAAAAACCAGCTAGGTTTTTCAAGTACATACAATAGATACGT
Organism: Pyrus communis; assembly: GCF_041283825.1. Lineage (NCBI taxonomy): Eukaryota > Viridiplantae > Streptophyta > Magnoliopsida > Rosales > Rosaceae > Pyrus > Pyrus communis. Next base: position 12,851,528 of record NC_142566.1, read on the forward strand.
ATATAGATATAGGGTACCAACTTTACACAGCAACTTTATTTGATATTCGATTAAAGTGAAGAGACCAACAACTTATCGAACCATATATAAAACATCCATTTCCCTTTCAGATTTAAAATCAAAACATACTTTAACAAAATACCTATCTGCATATATTTTGGTAGCAATATATATACAACAAATTTTGAATTAATAACAGTAGCTAATTAATACACGATAAGTATTACAAGTAATAAGAATGACTAATACAAAATAGCTATGAAATGAATAAAGAAAGCAAGATGGAAATTGTTACCCATGCTGCAGGTGGATAGGTAAATCAACCTACATCAGACCAATTCACTCCACTTGAGTCAAGGCCTCATCTGATCAACTTCTGGGTTGTTTCCCTTCTAACCTCATATACTTGAAACATTGATTTCACCGGTTCTCCTTCCTATTCAATGCTAGGATAAGAAACTGAAACTAAGAACACACTCTATTACTCGAAGGCATAGAGGAAGACTAACGGAAAAGGGAACGGAGGACGTCTGCTATGAATTGTTCCGGCAAATTCTCTCTCTCTCTCCCTCGATCTCTCTTTTGGTCTCTCTTTCTGTTTTCGTTTCTTTCGTTCGAAAGGGCGAGTTATATCTATAAATGCTTCAGTCGGTTGGAATTCTTCCTTCTCATCTCATAATAGCTAGGACCAGTAAGGATGCTATTCAAGCATCCCAAAATGTTAACTTACACTCACTAGAAATTTGAAGATAGCTCCAGTGGAAAATTGGTTTTAGTGGTAGGAGACAAATAAAGTGGCGCATAGATTAGCATGAATGAGTCTGAGTTGTGATAGTTCTGCTATTTGGTTTGAAGAACCTCCTGATGTAATTGTGGATCTTCTCTTTGATAATAGTAATTCTTAATTTGTTTGGTGTGGGACGCCCTTTTTCCCTTCGACTAGGTTGAAATCCCCGGCAAGATTTTTATGAAGGCCCACTGTATACACCACATCCTCATTGATTGTATGTATTTCTATCGTTAATGAATATTGTACATTTTCTCCAAAAAAAAAAAAAAACTATAATAAAACATTTTAGATTTTTAACTAAAATAAGTAATCTAATAAAATAATTAATAAAATATCTCATGAAAACAGTTAAATAAACTAATTACATTTTAACGATATAATTATTAAATTATTTTTTAGTTTAAGTCTTTACATATTCCAATGTGTTTACTTACACGTAAAAGTAGTAAAAAATGTGTAAGTTTTCTCTTGAAATTCGTAATCAAATACTTAAAAATTAGGAATTTCCTTACTTCTCTTATTTCTATGTTATTTGATTCTTTCATTTTTTTCAAGAGTTTTTTAGATATAAGTCCATGCAACACTTATTTTGTTGGCAAAAACCCATTTCGTTTTAAACATCCAAATAAAACCCAAATTTGAAGTAAACTGCCATGTAAACAAATAAATACCTATTATTTTCAAACTATTTACAATTATGCCACAACACTCTAATTATGTTAATGAATTTAGTTATCCACCATAATTGTGAGAAATAAGTGCCTTATTATTATAAAATTATCAACTTTATGCTTTATACTTCTCTTGCCATCATATTTTTCATGTGATATTACATATGTACTAACCACATTTTGTTATTATTATATAGAGTGTGCAATCAATTGGCATTCTTTTATTTTGTAGGTAAATTATTTTGCATATATCATTACATAATTTACTAGGAACTTGACACATCCTGGCCGAAATCAAGGCGTGCTGGCCGTCAAGTGAGGGTGACGTAGCCATGTGCACAGTGCGAAAGCAATAATAATAATAAAAAAATACGAATAAATAAAAACCAACTACTAGCAGTACAAGCTAAGATAACATGCTAGTGCGAGATTAAGTGTGATAACACAACCAGAGCATAAGTAGCCTAAGTGCAGTCCAGCAGGACAAATACTAATTATACAACACCCAAAGGTGACCATACAATGGTGATAATCTGTCAGAGCTGCCGTGGTTTCCTCGCAAGCCACCAAAAAGCACTCCTAACTAGAACCTAGAAGGGCGCAAAACAGAAAGTGTGAGTGGGCAAAAATAAAGCTTTTCAAAATCATTTCATTTCTCAAAAGTTCTAACCCTTCGCTGTAAAACCTGTATAATTCCCCTGAAAATAGAATATATACATATATACCACAACCATGCTCAGAATAACAAAATTCACCAACATGCCATGTCAAATATCTTAGCATAAAAATATGTAAGCCAGGTGATATAACTCAATGAAAATGATATGTCAGCCGGAGTCACCTAACGTGACCTGTACGGCTGAAATCCACATCTCAACAAATATACCTGCACACGAGTCGGAACCACCTAAAGTGGTCTGTACGACATGACTGAGATACACTCAAGTGCTATGATCACTTGAAGACTATGCGAATAATCGCGGGTCACCTACGAGTCGGAACCACCTATAATGGTCTATACGACAAGAGTATGCACCTAACTTGGATCCAAGATGAGTGTATGGTGCGGGAGGTGAACATCACGTAAAGGACTGTGCCCTAACTCTGGGCGGAAGCACTAACACCAAGGTGCAGGTTTATGAGCTCTCAACACATCTCACATAATCATCAATCTCACAACCATAATCTATAAACTTACCTGGCACTTACTTGTGCATCCGTAACACCAATCATAAAAACATGCAACTACTAATGCATAAGTAAAATAGCCAGATACTTTGCATGGCATTTCAAGATGTATAATCATTCAAATTCATTTTCTAGGAAAAATACCAAGTATATAGGTATATACTAAAAACCAAAAGCCCACTCACTGGTATGTGGAAAAGTCGTAGCCCCCAAGCCTCAATTGACTGCGCTCGTCCTGAGGATAGGTCTCACCTATATGCGAAACAAATATATAAATGTTAATTTAAAGCACAAACCAAAACTAGGTAATAACTTCTCATACATTGCTCAAATGGGGTGTTCGAATATACCAACGTGATCTACTCAACACCACAAACATCCCCATATTTTTAGAAAAATTTTCCTACAACCCACGCACCGGCCAAGACAAGGCCAGACGTGCCAGCCATGCGCAGGCACGTGCCTAGCACACGTACGGAAACCCTAACAGCATTAGGGAATATTCCGTCTAAAAATAGAATATACCGTTAAATATACCTAGCGCCGTTAGTAACACCTTTAGTATATTTCGTCAAAGTTGACGGAATATTCTTCGTCTTCTCCTGTGATCCTCGCCAGAGCCACCGCTGGCCGCCGTCTGCGTCGCCAGAAACTGGAAAAACTTCTAATCGTCATATCTTCTTCATTTCTTAACCAAAATCCACGAAATTTGTACCAAAATGAAGCTTACAACGAGTAGAACAAAACCTTACCACTTTTAGGACTTGCATACAATGGAATCTCGCCGAGAAACCCACGATAATCTGGCCAAACTTGAAACTCGCCAAACTTAACTTCCTGACGTCCAAAACACTTCGTTTTTCTTCTTCGAGCTTCGTGAAGACGTTCTAAAGCTTCCTAGTAGCTTAAAACTCCCTGAAAACTTCACGATCACGATTGCATGAACAGTATCCAAATCGGGAATTCTTGGTTCCAAAGGTTTCCGAGGTTTTCATGTCCAACCACCACCACCAATTAACTCCTCAGCTTGCAAAGAGTCCAAAAACACCATTCACGACCTCGATCCATGATGTTTGAAAGGTTTTTTAGGGTTGTCCGTACAGGTGGTACAGAAATGGCAAGAAAATCCGAGAGAGGGCACACAAGAGTGTGGTATGGGTGTGTGTGATGTCCAGCTGACTCACCAACCAAACACAAATAAAAATAAAACCTAAGTCTAAGTTCCTAATTGGTTCCAAAATATTAGGGACTTAACATAAATGGTCCACATCCAAAGTAAAACCACATGACACTGCAAATGTTCAAGGGTACTTTAAACTGGCCGAGAAACCCACGATAATCTGGCCAAACTTGAAACTCGCCAAACTTAACTTCCTGACGTCCAAAACACTTCGTTTTTCTTCTTCGAGCTTCGTGAAGACGTTCTAAAGCTTCCTAGTAGCTTAAAACTCCCTGAAAACTTCACGATCACGATTGCATGAACAGTATCCAAATCGGGAATTCTTGGTTCCAAAGGTTTCAGAGGTTTTCATGTCCAACCACCACCACCAATTAACTCCTCAGCTTTGCAAAGAGTCCAAAAACACCATTCACGACCTCGATCCATGATGTTTGAAAGGTTTTTTAGGGTTGTCCGTACAGGTGGTACAGAAATGGCAAGAAAATCCGAGAGAGGGTACACAGGAGTGTGGTATGGGTGTGTGTGATGTCCAGCTGACTCACCAACCAAACACAAATAAAAATAAAACCTAAGTCTAAGTTCCTAATTGGTTCCAAAATATTAGGGACTTAACATAAATGGTCCACATCCAAAGTAAAACCACATGACACCGCAAATGTTCAAGGGTACTTTAGTAATTTCATGCCATCGATATAAATATTTCGGGATGGGCTGTCACAACCTACCCCCTTAAGAAAAAGTCATCCTCGAAATTACACAACAACAACAAACAAACCACTAATAATAATAAAACAAGCGTGGATACATTTCTCTCATCCGATCCTCTGTCTCCCAAGTAGCCTCCTCAACTGAGTGATTTCTCTATAAAACTTTCACTAATCTCATAGTCTTGTTCCTCAGAACCTTTTCTTTCCAATCCAGAATAGTCACTAGCTCATCATCATAAGTCAAATCCGGATTTATTTCAATGGTTGAGGAGGTATCACATGTGACAGATCTGAACCATAGTGACGAAGCATAGACACATGAAAAACATTATGCACTTTAGACAGCTCTGAAGGCAACTCAAGCTTGTACGCAACTTCACTGCCTCGCTCGGTGATCATATACAGTCCGATGTACCTAGGATTATACACCCGGTCAGTGGCACGTTTATCTGCTAAGTTCTTCTGTCGATCCTGGGCTACTTTCAGGTTAGACTTAATCACCTGAATATTCTCAACAGTCTCCTCCACTATCTCAGGGCCCTCCAAAACTCTCTCGCCTACCTCCAACCAACACAAAGGTATACGACAAGACCTGCCATAAAGTGCCTCAAATGGTGCCATACCAATACTCGAATGAAAGCTGTTGTTGTAGGCAAATTCCATCAGATTCAACCGCTTGTGCCAAGCGTCACCAAACTGCAATACTGAAGATCTTAACATATCCTTCAACGTTTGAATGGTCCTCTCTGATTATCCATCTGTATGAGGATGATATGTTGTACTATAAAGTAATCTCGAACCAAGAGCTTCCTGAAAAGCTACCCAGAACTTAGAAGTAAATCTAGGGTCACGATCCGAGACAATACTAACAGGAACTCCATGGTACTTCACAATCTTCGATATGAATAATCCAGCTAATCGACTTAAAAAATACTTCTCCCTCACTGGAATAAAATATGTTGACTTAGTAAGCCGATTAACTATCACCCAAATGCCGTCATAACCATTATGTGTACGAGGAAGCTTGTACACAAAATCTATAGTAATGTTTTCCCATTTCCATTGTGGAACGGGAAGTGGTTGCATCAACCCAAAAGGCTTTTTCTTTTCAGCTTTAACTTGCTGACAAATGGCACACCTACTCACATACTCAGCAATTTTTCTTTTCATACCCGGCCAATAATAAAATGGTCGAATGGTATGATACATTTTAGTACCTCCAGGATGCATTGCATAAGCCGAACAGTGCGCTTCATCCAAAATTTCTTTCCTTAATTCTACATTATTCAGCACGTACACTCTGTTCTCCTGCATAAACATGCCATCAATCTCTCGAACTCTGAGATCCTTCTTTTTCCCCTAACTTCTTGCATGAATTATTTCATGGGTCTCTTCATCATCCATCTGGGCTTCAAGTACATGATCAATTAAAATTGGCCTAACTTGAAAATTAGCAAGTAAGGCTTCTTCCCGATCTTCTACCCCTAACTTCACTCCAGTTGATCTCAAGTCTGCCAGAGGAGGAACATGACAAGCATACAAAGCGTTAATACGGCCTTGAGATTTTTTGCTAAATGCATCAGCTACCACATTTGCACAACCATAGTGATAGTCAATCATGCAATCATAATCACTAAGCAGTTCCAACCATCTTCGCTGTCGAAGATTAAGATCCCTTTGAGTGAAGAGATATTGAAAACTTTTATGATCCGTAAAAATCTTACATTTTTCTCTGTAAAGATAATGCCTCCAAATCTTTAGGGAAAAAATGATGGCTGCTAACTCTAAATCATGTGTAGGGTAATTCCTCTCATGAGGCTTTAATTATCGTGAAGCATAAGCAATCACCCTACCATGTTGCATCAACACACATCCCAGACCATTCAAGGAAGCATCATTGTAGACCTCAAAATTACCACTATCATCTGGGAGTGCTAAAATAGGTGCATGAGTGAGATAGTATTTCAACTGTTGGAAACTTTGCTCACAATTATCATCCTACTCAAATTTAACCTCTTTTCTAGTCAATCTCATCAATGGCAAAGCAATGACCGAAAAATCTTTAACAAACTGTCTGTAATATCCTGCTAAGCTAAAAAAACTTTGTACCACAGTGACGGTTTGAGGTTGCTCCCAATTCTCCACTGCTGCTACCTTTGGAGGATCCACCTGAATACCTTGAGCAGATATGACGTGTCCCAAAAATGCCACTTGATCCAACCAAAATTGGCATTTGCTAAACTTAGCATACAATTGGTGTTCCATTAATCTTTACAACACCAAAGTGAGATGTCGAACATGCTCTGATTTAGACTTAGAGTATATCAGAATATCGTCAATAAAGACAATGACAAACCTATCTAAATATGGCTGGAATACTCGATTCATAAATCCATAAAAGTTACTGGTGCATTCGTTAATCCAAATGACATCACCAAAAACTCATAATGACCATAACGAGTCATGAAAGCTGTTTTAGGGACATCCTTACTGCTGATCTTCAACTGGTAATAACCAGACCTCAAATCAATCTTAGAAAGCACACAGGCCCCTCGAAGCTAATAAAACAAATCATCTAGACGTGGCAATGGATAACGGTTTTTAATTGTTACCTGATTCAATTGCCTATAATCAATGCATAGCCTCAAAGTCCCGTCTTTCTTCCTCACAAATAACACTGGAGCTCCCCAGGGTGAAGTACTAGGCCGAATAAAACCTTTATCAACTAATTCCTACAATTAAATTTTCAATTCCCTCAGTTCAGCATGAGCCATTCGATAATAAGTTAAAGATATAGGATCCGTACCTGGAAGCAAATCAATAGTGAACTCCACATCTCAGTCTGGCGGCAATCCAAGTAAATCATCAGGGAATACATCAGGAAAATGCTTGACTACTTTTACATCCTCCACACTACTAGGAGCAACATCATTCAACACCATATGAGCTAAATATCTCTGGCAACCTTTTGATAATAACCTTTTTGCTCTCATAGCGGAAATAATGCCATGCCTTACCCCACTTTGCTCACCCACAAAAGTAACCTCAAGTAATCCACGACGATGGAAAGTAACTGTTTTCCTGTAGCAATCTATATTGGCACGATTATAATGCAACCAATATATGCCCAAAATCACATCAAAATCAACAATATCTAACGGGATAAGGTTAGATGGCATAACTATATCCTCCACCATCACTAGACATCCTGGATATACACAATCAACATAACATTTATCCTCTCTAGGCATAGCAAACTCTAGATCATACCCTAGAGGTGTAGGATGAGGTTGCATCACTTGAGCAAATGTATGAGAAATGACAGAATGTGTAGCACCACAATCAATTAACACTCTAGAAAAGTGACCAAGAATATTTAACATACCTATGATTAAGTCAAGATTATTCTGAGCATCCTGCAGCGTGATGTTATAGATACCCCCTAGGTTTGCTGTTGTCCACCACGACCTCTGTTAGTCTAACCACCTCAACCTTGCATTTACGCCCCTGACTTGGTTGACCAAACTGCCTTGAAGATCCTGCACTACTAGAAGCAATCTCTTCTTGTCGGGGTTGTCCTCCCTGGTACCATTGAAATCCACCAGCTGAAATGGGAGGATACGGCGTATAACATCCAAAATATTGAGGATAACCACTATGGTAATAAGGATCCTGGGAATACTGATACTGCCGTGAAGCATAAGGAACTGCATCACCCTGATAGTGGTAAGCACCACCGTAACCCATTTGACCATAACTACCTGACCATGGAACTTGTTGGATCGGCGCTGGTGGTGGCAAGGAAGGCTGCTGGGGCCTTTGCTGATTCTGAGGACAACTTACAGCTCTATGTCCCATCTGTCCACATGTAAAACATCCACTGCTGCCTCTTCTACATTCTCCAAAATGCCTATTGTTACATCTGCAGCACAACAGAGCCCTTCCTTTACCAGCATCCCCCCTGTCTCTGGAATCTAGGACCCCCAGAAAATCTACCACCTCTTCCCTGACCAATGGCACCCAAACCCCTACTGGAAGAACTAGAACTAGCTTCATTTCGCTTAAAGCTCTGAGTCTTGCGAGGTCCTTGAGATGCTTGACCTTTACATTTATCATCTTTTTTCTGATTGCCGTCATTTTCTTCTTCCTCACTCTCACTAGGCATATTCTCTAAATCCTCAATCCTCAACAAAATCTCATAGAACTCCTGGTAAGAAGCACAAGGAGTAGTGGTCGTCATAGAATGCCACTTCTTCTTAGTACCCAATTTGAAACAACGAAGCATCTCAACCGGATTAGCAGCAACATCCGGATGATAACGAGACAAGTCAATTAATCTCCTATAATACTTATTCGCCGTCATCTTCCCCTATCTCAATTGAGTAAATTCTTGCTTCTTGCGATTAATATACTCAAAGGGAACAAACCTTTTCTGAAACAACCGTTTAAACACTTACCAGTCAGCAATTTCCTCTGGGGTCAAACGATAAACCTCCTATTCCCACTAGGATGCTGGTTCTTGACCTAAAAACCATGTAGTCGTCTCGACACACCTTTCAGAAAGAAGATTCCCTTGGCTTCACATCACTCAGAAAGTCTTTTCAAGATGCTCAAGCCACCGCTCTGCCCCCTCATGTCCTTCATGACCTTCAAACTTACCCAACTTTAAGTTATACATAGTTTCCAGAAGAGTCCTCTGAGGAAGGCTAAGCGAAGACTGAATCGCATGAGCACTAGCTTCCCCCAATTGAGCTATATCGGGGAAACTAGGCTCAGCTGAACGACGTGGCTCTCTATGAGGCGGCATAGTTTTGACAGAAGACACCAAAATAATTAGAATAATCACAAAATATGCATAACTGCCAAACCTAGGCTCTGATACCAAACTAACACACCCCGACCGATATCAAGGCGTGCTGGCCGTCACGTGAGGGTGACGTAGCCATGTGCACAGTGCGGAAGCAATAATAATAAAAAAAAAATGTGAATAAATAAAAACCAACTACTAGCAGTACAGGTTAAGATAACATGCTAGTGCGAGATTAAGTGTGATAACACAACTAGAGCATAAGTCGCCTAAGTGCAGTCCAGCAAGACAAATACTAATTATACAACACCCAAAGGTGACCATACAATGGTGATAACCTGTCAGAGCTGCCGCGGATTCCTCGCAAGCCACCAAAAAGCACTCCTAACTAGAACCTGGAAGGGCGCAAAACAGAAAGTGTGAGTGGGCAAAAACAAAGCTTTTCAAAATCATTTCATTTCTCAAAAGTTCTAACCCCTTGCCGTAAAACCTGTATAATTCCCCAGAAAATAGAATATATACAATATACCATAACCATGCTCAGAATAGCAAAACTCACCAATATGCCATGTCAAATATCTTAGCATAAAAATATGAAAGCCAAGTGATCTAACTCAATGCAAATGATATGTCAGCCGAAGTCACCTAACGTGACCTGTACGGCTGAAATCCACATCTAAACAAATTTACCTGCACACGAGTCGGAACTACCTAAGCTGGTCTGTACGACAGGACTAAGAGTAAATAAATACGCTCAAGTGCTACGATCACGTAAAGGCCGTGCGAATAATCACGGGTCACCTACGAGTCAGAACCACCTATAATGGTATGTACGACAGGACTGTGCACCTAACTTGGATCCAAGATGAACGTATAGTGCGAGAAGTGAACATCACGTGAGAACTGTGCCCTAACTCTGGGCGGGAGCACTAACACGGGGGTGCAGGTCTATGAGCTCTCAACATATCTCACATAATCATCAATCTCATAACCATAATCTATAAACTTGCCTAGCATTTACTTGTGCGTCCGCAGCACCAATCATAAATATATGCAACTACTAATGCATAAGTAAAATAGGTAGATACTTTCCATGGCATTTCAAGACGTATAATCATTCAAATTCATTTTCTGGGAAAAATACCAAGTATATAGGTATATACTGAAATCCAAAAGCCCACTCACTGGTATGTGGAAGGGTCGTAGCCCCCGAGCCTCAATTGACTGCGCTCATCGTGAGGATAAGTCTCACCTATATGTAAAACGACTATATAAACGTTAATTTAAAGCACAAACCAAAACTAGGTAATGACTTCTCATACATTGCTCAAATGCGGTGTTTAGATATACCAACGTGATCTACTCAACACCACAAACATCCTCATATTTTTAGAAAAATTTTCTGACCACCCACGCGCCGCCCAAGGCATTGCCAGACGCACCGGCCATGCACGGACATGTGCCTGGCACATGTACGAAAACCCTAACGACGTTAGGGAATACTCCGTCCAAAAATTGAATATATCGTTAAATATACCTGACGTCGTTAGTAACACCGTTCGCCCAAGGCATGGCCAGACGCACCGGCCAGGCACAGACATGTGCCTGGCACATGTACCGAAACCCTAACGGCATTAGGGAATATTCCATCCAAAAATTGAATATATCGTTAAATATACTTGATGTCGTTAGTAACACTGTTAGTATATTCCGTCAAAGTTGACAAAATATTCTTCATCTTCTCTGGTGATCCTCGCCGGAGCCACCGTTGGCCAACGGCTGCGTCGTCGAAAACTGGAAAAAACATCTAATCGTCATATCTTCTTCATTTCTTAACCAAAATCCACGAAATTTGTACCAAAATGAAGCTTACAACGAGTAGAATAAAACTTTACCAATTTTAGGACTTAAATCCAATGAAATTTCCTTAGAAAAACTCACGATAATCCGGCAAAACTTGAAACTTGCCAAAGTCAACTTCCTGATGTCCAAAACACTTCGTTTTTCTTCTCCGAGCTTCATGAAAACGTTCTAAAGTTTCCTAGCAGCTTAAAACTTCTTGAAAGCTTCACGATCACGATTGCATGAACAATATCCAAATCGGGAATTTTTGGTTCCAAAGGTTTACGAGGTTTTGATAGGAGCATATTCATGCGACTTAAATGGCTTGTTCTCGTGCATTTACGTTATGTTTCTCTAGTTATTTTAGTCCTTTATGCTTCTTTTGTGTGTTTTCAGGTTCTAAGGGCAAGGTATGCAAAAGGATGCCTTTTGGAGCCTTTTGGAGCAAATTAGAGATTGGAATGGATATCATATGCTTGGAGCCAAGAGGATGGACGAAATTAAAGACTTGAAGTAGGAAAGTTAAATCCTAAAAGACCTCATGTTTAAGCATCATTGAAGACTCCTACGCATTTTAGAACACAAAAACAACATTCCTTGCAACCTTAGGACATTGTCGTGTGTTTCCTTGTGTCTCCCTTCCTTGCCATGCAAGGAAGGGCTTTGTTCCCTATTTTAAACACTTAAAGCATTCACTTATCATATCATTCACTTATCATATCATTCACTTATCAAACCATTCACTTATCATTTCCATTCACTTATCACTTATCACTTCCATTCACTTATCACTTATCACTTCCATTCACTTATCACTCACCACATATCATTCATTTATCACTTAACATATCATTCATTTATCACTTAATACATCATTCACTTATCACTTATCATACTCATAATCATCTACACATTTCAACCATTTAAACATATGCATTTCAACTCACATGCATCATCATCATGCAACCAACCTTGCCACATGCTTTCCAAGCTTTCCCCCTTCATCATTAAGCCACATTCACTCCCATTTCTCTCCCCTTAACAGCCCTAAACCATGCATAATTAAAGGACACCATTCAACACACACATGCACCAAAAGACAACATTGGCATGCATCACATGCATTTCCAACACTTCCCCCTTTGTGCCGTGCTTTCCCTTCCACTTTCCAACCACATTCTTTCAATTCCCACTTCATCATTACACCACCTAAGCCACATGCACTCCCATTCTTTAATTTAGCCACTTAATCATTCAACCACAAAACAATCACACAACACACCAACACACATGCATCCTGAAATTCTTTGCCGTGCAATCACATGCATTTCCCTTGACATTTTCAGCCATCACACTTCATCATTACACCACCATTCACTCTTTAACCCACACACACTTCACACAAACAACATTCACATGCATTCACATGCATTTCCAACACAAAACACACTCAAAACCGTGGCCACCTTTGCATTTCAGCATTCCCATTTGCATTTTCAGATTTCCAGCTTTCCAACCTAGCCACATTCACATGCATTCACTCATAATCATTCACCAAACTTGCAGCCACATTTCCACCCACCTCCTAGCTGTCATGTTCCCTCCATTACTCCTATAAATACCCTTGCATTCATTCATTCAAGATCATCTCAATTTCCATTGTACATACCACAACACAAACACACACCATTTTCACATCCTGAAATTCCCTTCCTTGCCGTGGGTTTCTTTCCATTTTCTATCTTTCCTCATCCATTTCCATAATTCCCCAATCCATTCAACACACCAACAACATCCCTTAGACCTTGTGCCATAATAAAGAGGAAGAGAAGAGGGCCTAAACGTTCATACAATTCAAGTTTGAGTTGTTGGAATGTTTGGGTGTTTCTTTGATTTCAATGTTTAAATTCAATTCTCTTTGTTTTGTACGCATGAGGAATGGAAGAGAAGAGTGCCTAAACGTTCATACAATTCAAGTTTGAGTTGTTGGAATGTTTAGGTGTTTCTTTGATTTCAAAGTTATGAGGAACTAAAAACCCCCTTTAGCTAGGGGGTGATTCGAAATTATGTTTATGTTTGCATTATGAATTGATTAACTTTCGTTGGAATTTCATAAGTTGTTGATTCAATTTGTTTAACCGTTTGATTGATAACTTATTTATGTATGTTTATTAAGAATGCGCGCTTAATTTTCATGCATGAATATGACGCTAGAATATAAGTGAGTTTCACCTAATCGTTATGAACTTATATTCACAAGTAGTGGAGGTTGCTTATAAACAATCGCGTTAAATGAATTCTTGGCACGAGTTTCATGCTCATCATAGTAACGAATGCCTCGTCAACACTTATAGTTTTCATAATGCTTAATGATCTTTGATTGTATCTTTATTGTGCTGTTCACGTAAAGGACTTTTGGAGAATGTTGTGAATTGCGTTGCGCTAACCCATCCAATTCATTAACTTAAGGAAAACTTCACGGTTAATTTAAGCGGACCTAATTAACCCGGAGTGTTGAGTTTCATAATTTATCGAAAGACCAACTGAGAATCAATCTTGTATGCAAGTATAACATGTATGGAGATGAACCCCGTAGCTAACTTTCCATCCATTTGTTCTTTCTTTTCTTGTTTCTGTTTTCATGTTTAATTTAACTTGTTATTCAATTATGTTAAACATGTGAAACTAATTTCTTTTTAGTTAGAGGCGAATTTGAAGCCATGGACATATGTTGGTTATGATTTGATTTACTCCGGTTATGAATTCATGAACTTTAGATGTGGGTTACTTTTCTGTTTTGATTAAGAACTTGTTTATGTATGTGGGTTGAGGGTCGACACTTAATTTGCATGTCTAAACTTGATGCTAGGATATAAGGGAATTTCACCTAATCGTTATGAACTTATATTCATAAGTAGTAAAGATCGCTAGTCACGATTGTGTTTAGTAAACCCTAGGCTGGATTAACATGCGTATTCCATAGTTATGAATGCCTAGTCGATGTTTATGATTTCCGTTGAACTTAATGATCTTTGTTGAATGTCTCTATCATGCATATTCCATGGTTAGGGACTTTGATTAGGAATAATTTGGTTGTAATGCGTATCCCATTCAATCCAATGAATCTAGGGAAATCTGAAAGTTAGTTTAAGCGAACCTAATTAACTTGGAGCATTGTCATTCATCGTTTGTTGAAGTCACAACTGGGAGTCAATTTATATGCTTATGTTCATGTGTGGATAAGGAACCCTCTAACTAGTTTTTCTTCATTCTATTCCATCAATTTCGTTTGTACAATCTGTTTTGTTTCCAAGTTTCTATTTTAGTTTAATTTCATCCAAAACCAATCCCCCATTTATTTTAAAGTGTTAGATTAGTTAGAAATACATTTAGTTTGTGTTTATAAGTGTTTTGATTCATTTTATTTCCCAATTTCGTCCAAATTCACCAAAGTGCTCAAAACTGCCCAGAAAGTGATTTTAAGGCAGTTTTGAGTGTTTTGGGTGATGTTTGAGTCTTTGATAGGAGCATATTTAGGCGACTTACTTAGCTTGTTTTCGTGCATCTATGTTGTTAATTCATAGTTGTTTTAGTAGTTTAAGACATTTTCGTGTGTTTTTAGGTTCATATGGCTAAGGAAGCAAAAAGATGCATTTTGGAGCATTTTGGAGCAAAATTGGGCTTGGAATGGATAGCATATGCTTGGAGCCAAAGTGTTGGACGAATTTGAAAGCCTTGTATGCACTTTGGACATAAAACAAAGGGCCTAGCCCAATCAAACAATCCTTTGAGCCATGCAAAACCTCTAGCCCAATCAACAACCCTTAGCCACATGCATTCACATGCATCACAACCCCAAAACCATCAAGAAACACCATTCACACACACATGCACTTACTCTTTCATCATTACACCACCATTCACACACACATGCACTTACTCTTTCACACACACATGCACTTACTCTTTCATCATTGCATCACCATTCACACACACATGCACTTACTCTTTCATCATTGCACCACCAATTCAACACATGCATTCACACACCAACAACCTAGCTCTTTTTCCATCATTATTTCATCCACATGCACTCTCAATCATAACAACCACATTCACTCTTAAACAATCACCCACATATTCCCCCATTCCCCCTATAAAAACCCATGCATTCATACACAAAAATCTCATCTCATTTCATACACAACACATTACAAACACATTCTCCCTTCCCTAGCCGTGAGCTTCCCATCTCTCCCCTTATAATCCAAACACCATTCCTCTTCCATTTCAATCATTCCCCAAACCATTCACACCATCAAACTATCCTTAGACCTTGTGCTACAACAACGAGGAAGAGAAGAGTGCCTAAACGTTCATACAATTCAAGTTTGAGTTGTTGGAATGTTTAGGTGTTTCTTTGATTTCAATGTTTAAATTCAATTCTCTTTGTTTGTACGTACGAGGAATGGAAGAGAAGAGTGCCTAAACGTTCATACAATTCAAGTTTGAGTTGTTGGAATGTTTAGGTATTTCTTTGATTTCAAAGTTATAATAAACTAAACCCCCTTTAGCTAGGGGGTGATTCGAAATATATGTTTATGCTTGCATTTTGATTTGATTAATTCTAATTGTGTTTCATAAGTTGTGGTTCAATTTGTTTAACCGTTTGATTGATAACATATTTATGTATGTTTATTGAGAGTGTACACTTAATTTTCATGCATGAATATGACGCTAGAATATAAGTGAGTTTCACCTAATAGTTACGAACTTATATTCACAAGTAGTGGAGGTTGCTTATAAACAATCGCGTTAAATGAATTTTTGGCATAAGTTTCATGCGTATTCCATAGTAACGAATGCCTCGTCAACACTTAAAGTTTTCATGATGCTTAATGATCTTTGATTGTATCTTTATTGTGCTTTTCACGTAAAGGACTTTTGGAGAATGTTGTGAATTGCGTTGCGCTAACCCATCCAATTCATTAACTTAAGGAAAACTTGACGGTTAATTTAAGCGGACCTAATTGACCCGGGGCGTTGAGAATTAATGATTTGTTGAAATGCAATTGGAAATCGTTTTATTATGCAAGTATAACATATGTGGAGATGAACCCCGTAGCTAACTTTCCATCCATTCAATTCCATCCATTTGTTCTTTCTTTTCTTGTTTTTGTTTTCATGTTTAATTTAACTTGTTGTTCAATTATGTTAAACATGTGAAACTAATTTCTTTTTAGTTAGAGGTGAATTTGAAGCCATGGACATATGTTGGTTATGATTTGATTTACTCCAGTTATGAATTCATGAACTTTAGATGTGGTTTACTTTTCTGTTTTGATTAAGAACTTGTTTATGTATGTGGGTTGAGGGTCGACACTTAATTTGCATGCCTAAAATTGATGCTAGGATATAAGGGAATTTCACCTAATCGTTATGAACTTATATTCATGAGTAGTAAAGATCGCTAGTCACGATTGTGTTTAGTAAACCCTAGGCTGGATTAACATGCGTATTCCATAGTTATGAATGCCTAGTCGATGTTTATGATTTCCATTGAACTTAATGATCCTTGTTGAATGTCTCTATCATGCGTATTCCATGGTTAGGGACTTTGATTAGGAATAATTTGGTTGTAATGCGTATTCCATTCAATCCAATGAATCTAGGGAAATCTGAAGGTTAGTTTAAGCGAACCTAATTAACTTGGAGCATTGTCATTCATCGTTTGTTGAAGTCATAACTGGGAGTCAATTTATATGCTTATGTTCATGTGTGGATAAGGAACCCTCTAACTAGTTTATCATCATTCAATTTCATTAATTTCGTTTTTAGAATCTGTTTTAATTCCAAGTTTCTGTTTTAGTTTAAATTCATCCAAAACCAATCCCCCATTTATTTTAAAAGTGTTAGATTAGTTAGAAATACATTCATATTGTTATTTTACGTTTTTGAGTCAAATCCAAGTGATTAACAATCCCTCCTAATCCCCGGTCCAGAACGATCCCTACTTATACATATACTACAATTTGACGAAAAGAGGGTTTAATTTGTGTGCGTATAAATCTCGCATCAGTCTTTTGGTTTGTTTTAGTGTTTTAAAGTTTAGTTTTGCAATATTTGAGTCTAGTTTAGTGTTTCATATTGTTATTTTTACGTTTTTGAGTCAAATCCAAGTGATTAACAATCCCTCCTAATCCCCGGTCCAGAACGATCCCTACTTATACTTATACTACAAATCGACAAAAAGAGGGTTTAATTTGTATGCGTATAATTCTCGTATCAGGTTTTAACATCCAACCACCACCACCAATTAACTCCTAAGCTTGCAAGGAGTCCAAAAACACCATTCACGACCTCGATCGGTGATGTTTGAAATGTTTTTTAGGGTTGTCCGTACATGTTGTTTAGGGTTGTTCGTATAGGTTTTTTAGGGTTTATTAGGGACTTAACATAAATGGTCCACATCCAAAGTAAAACCACACGACACCACAAACATTCAAGGGTGCTTTAGTAATTTCACGCCATCGATACAAATATTTCGGGACAGGCTGTCACAGAACTTACATTGTTATATATGTTGTGCAAAATAATTTACCAATGTTACATTTAAAATATTGATAATTTTGAATAAAATAACTTTTTTATATTTGTAGGATATACTAATTTACCTGTTAGCATCATGTGAAAACAACTATGTAAGGAACATTGTTATCATGTAAATTTTTGAACATTTAATTGAATGAAATAATGTAAAATAAATGTAGATAATAAGTAAGAGACCCAAAGTAAGTGTTATTAGGGGTAATTTAGACATCCAAAAATACAAATTTTGCCAAGTCAAACTTAATTATGGATATTGCTTAGTTGGAGCCTAGTCATTGGGTTTTTGTAGGGGTGTACTCATATTTTCAGTTTTTTCAATTTTGTAGTAAACTTATCATGTGTACTCGAACCATTGCGCCACTACTGCTACCATTGGGCTAGTGATAGTAGCACCCAATTTCAATTCAAAGTCACATTTGGTGGTGTTTCTCTAACCATTCATATGAGTGATGTAATGTCTTCGCTTCATTCTCAATTGGCAATGCAAAACTGCCCATCACAAGTAACCTTATTAAGCCCATTGCAAATGTTGTAGTGTCGTTTGGGCTCATGATTTCCTTCTCACCTTTATGTCTATTAGGCTTAATCAAGTTAGGAGCAACGTTTCAAAGTCCTTTGAGTGTTTCCCCTGCTACGACATGCCACCTACCAGAAGACAAGTCTTCACTAGAAGCTAGCTCCATTTGTCTACATAGCATGACGCATCCTTAATAACAGACAACTTATTGGGGGACTTTTCCTTTAAATAGCCAAGTCATGAAATCGGTAATCATCAAAACTTAAACCATTAAATTGAAAGCCTAGTAGTTGTGGTAAACCAAGACTCACTAGAAAACAAAGTGAGTGAAGCAACATTATATTTTTGAAGCACCTCTTTGCGTAGCAATTAGCAAAGGTTAATCACCCATGTAAAGGCTTTCTTTCTATTTCCTTCGTGCTCTTTGCCTCCATGGATATGGATGGAGGAACTTTGCTTCTTGGCTTCTTTGGATGGAAGAAAGAGTTTTCCAAAAACTCCTAAAATTGAAAGCCTCCAAGTTCCGACATCAAAGATGGTTATAGGAAGAAAATGAGTGACCAAGGGAAGAAGAGATTGCCATATTTCCCTTCCCCTGGGGCTGGCCTCCTAGAGAGAAAGAGAGAGCAAATGTTCTCTCATCTTTCCTCAAAGAAAACCCTAATGAACAAGAGGCTATAAAGTTGCTTTTAAACCTTCCTTCATTTCGGTTGCAAACTTGTAATTAGTCTAAGACCATTCATTTCCTCTCTATGGCAGGTCTCCTTTGTGTTTAAGTTGTCATACTTAAGCTTATGAACTTGACCTTTCAATGCCTATTTAGGCCCTAAGACCCAAAACTAACCCAAGGTCTGAAATGAACTTGTTCATTTGATTAATCAACTTATTTAATTAATCTTAACCGTAAAAAATTAAACTATTTAATTGTCTTACTCATCTTCGTTATATCCTTCAATCATTACCTTACATGGTGTGCGATCAATTAGATTCATTTTAGCGAGGAAGTGGGCAATTATAACTTTTTCTAATCGATTGTGAATTCAATCTTACTTTCAATTCTTCCTTTAATGATTATATCTTCAGGGCTTCTACAAGCCGTGAGTGACACCTAGCAGTATATCATGGCTATCTAAGCTAATCAGAAGAGATTGGAAGACCTATTCAGTTTAGGATTACAAATGCAATACGGAATTTTTGTATTATAGTACTCTTGATCACATTGTTTGGTTTGATAACTTATTCATGTCTAATATCCAATACGATTCTCTTACTTATATAATTACCTTGAATGTTGAAATTGGTAACAGGTGGAATAACCTATAATTAAAAATTCCATATATGCTAGACTTACTAGTCAATTGAGATTAGATTTGTTAGGTTACCAACAGTGGAATTAATCAATTTAAAACTTGGTTTACTGAAGTGTTCCTAGTTAACTATGGTCCAGTTCAGTGCACATTCTAACTCTAATAAACTTAATTGCATGGACATATCTATTTGTCATGTGTAAAGAGCAAAATATGTAAATAAGAAAAACAATAAACAACACATGGAGTTTTTGGCCGGAAAAACCCACATCTGGGTTAAAAGCTTGGGGACTCTCCTCTGAGTCCAATCCACTATTGAAAATAAGGTTCTTACAAATTACCACACAAAGCTTAATTCCTAGAGCTAGTCTATGGGGCAACTTTACCTTTTTGCAACCTTACTTTGCACGAGATGGAGTCGTCTTCAGTCTTTACACGATGACAACTCCTCCTAAACTCTTCAACTTGTGGCACTAAGACCAATACACACAAATGAAAAAGATATGATAATGATGATAGTGTGAAATTAGGATTCAATGACCAGACAGTTTCGTTAGACAAAAAGTTGAATGAAGAAACCAACGTGAATCCTTAAATGAAGATTTGAAACTTAAAACTAGACCAAGAATTTAATTCAAAACCATGAAGACAATGCAACCCTATTATTCAAAGATTAGATGTTTAATGCATGAAGATGATTTTGTGGCTAGGGTTTTTTATCAAGAACACGAGAGACAGCTCAAATCTATATACACTCTTAAGAAAAATGTAAACTTCCTAGCCAAAAAGCAAATGAACCCTAGAGTATTAATAACCTAACTCTACAATAGCCATTCTCACAAGGCATCTGTCTAAACCTATTCTTAGACCAAACCATGATACCTTATTCATTCACCAAGATATTTCTTCTTGCGACCCTGTCCATGCACCAATCTATTTCACTTTTTTCTGAACCAACTCATATATTTGCATCTTTGACTTTTCATACTTACATATCTTTACAAAAGCACCAGCTTTGA
Organism: Pyrus communis; assembly: GCF_041283825.1. Taxonomy (NCBI): domain Eukaryota; kingdom Viridiplantae; phylum Streptophyta; class Magnoliopsida; order Rosales; family Rosaceae; genus Pyrus; species Pyrus communis. The sequence continues at coordinate 12,872,165 of NC_142566.1, forward strand.
CCCATATGATATAAAAGGATTATGATCGCCTGTTTTACCTATTAGAAATAAGGAATACCAACACCTTCTTTTATCCATAGGTTATTACATGATTCCCTTACTCATTTTTAACCACTGAAACCAACCAATTTCCATAGCCTCATTTTACTTATTGGAAATAAGAATAAGTTTCTCCCTCTATAAAAGCAAGCCAAGATCAAAGCAATGAAGTGGGAAGAATACCACGTTCAACTACAATTAAAGGAAAATAATATCTTCTCTCAACTGTTGCAAAACTTTCTCTTCCCTACTATAAGCCCCCTGCATTAGCCACAAGCCTAACTTTAAGCTTCTCACTCCACTGTCACCAATTTATTCCTTTCCATCTACGGTAAAACCACCAAATCCACAAACCAAGCCAAGTTCCCCATTTTCCTACACATGAAACCTAATTATCATGGCCAAACTCATCCGTCACTAAAATCTCTTAGAAACCTTCATGCCAAACCTAAGCCTAGCCAACACCAATTACTACCTTATTTGCTAAACTTGTAGAGCTTCAGCTCTCACACTTGAAGTTCTCATGCCAAACCTTTTCAACATTACATCACCACCTCAACAACCGCAAGAAGCATTTTAACAGAACATCAATAGCCGCCGCCCTAATAGAAGTGTTTTAATAGAAGATTAACCCAACATTTTGGAGTGCAGAGAACAACAAAGTATTCCTTATGACTTAATTCTCCTTTATGATGCTTTAGCCTAGTTCTCTTTAACTCAGATATAAGAAGTGTTCGAACCAAATATGCGCACCTCCGTGAGTTGATAACTCATATATTTCATGCATTTATACCATTTGTTCCTAGTCTATTTGTGATGTTTTAATGTAAAACTGATAGGAGCATATTTAGGCGACTTACTTAGCTTGTTTTCGTGCATCTTTGTTGTTAATTCATAGTTGTTTTAGTAGATTAAGCCATTTTCGTGTGTTTTTAGGTTCATATGGCTAAGGGAGCAAAAAGATGCATTTTGGAGCATTTTGGAGCAAAATTGGGCTTGGAATGGATAGCATATGATTGGAGCCAAAGTGTTGGACGAATTTGAAGACCTTGTATTCACTTTGGACATAAAACAAAGGGCCTAGCCCATTCTCTCTTAAACCAACCCCAAGGCCATGCATTTCCTTCCAATTCCAAAACCCACAATCACTTCAAAAGCCATGCAAATCCATATTCAACACCCTAAACTACAACCATGCATCATTACACCACCTTCTCCATCTTCATTCCACATGCATTTCAATTCACATGCACTCATCATCATTCAACCTAGTGTCACTCCCATACTTTTCCATTGTATAATTCATCCACATGCATCTTTAATCATTCACTCACAAGCTTTAACCAACAAACAAATCATCCAACACATGCACCCATCTTCATTGCCGTGGCTTTCCCCCTTAATTCCAGCTTCACAACCATGCACAACACATGCATTCCCACCCTTACAAGACCCTAATCATTCATCCATACAATCTTGCATAATTCACAAACACATAATCATTCACCCTAGCTTTAATTCACATGCATTCACACACTAACAACAACTTAATGCCGTGTATTCCCTTTCCTTTCCACAACTTTTCCTAGCTAATTTTCACATGCATTCACTTCATCATTACACCACCACTCATTCTTTAAAAATCCACATGCACATTCAATCATTCATTCAAGCCCCCTTGTGCCATGTTTCCCCCTTTTGTTCCCACCCATCACATGCATCATCATCAAACAAACACTCAATGCCGTGGGTTCCCTTTGCTTCCCTTGTGCAATTCCAGTTTTCACATGTGTCCTAGCTGTTTTTCCATCATTCCTCCACACAAATACTTAAACAAACAGCCATATGTTCCCTCCACTACCCCTATAAATACCCTAGCATTCATTCATTCAATTGATATCTCATATTTCCATTCACAACACTTCACACAACACCAATACACATCCATTGCCGCAATTCCCCTTCCATTTTCTGTGCAGTTTTTCTCCTTCATTGCAGCCACTATCCAACCACTTCCCATCCCTCCAAAACACTTCACATAATCCCCAAAGCTCACCTTAGACCTTGTGCTACAACAACGAGGAAGAAAAGAGTGCTTAAACGTTCATACAATTCAAGTTTGAGTTGTTGGAATGTTTAGGTGTTTCTTTGATTTCAAAGTTTAAATTTAATTCTCCTTGTTTTGTACGTATGAGAAGGGAAGAGAAGAGTGCCTAAACGTTCATACAATTCACGTTTGAGTTGTTGGAATGTTTAGGTGTTTCTTTGATTTCAAAGTTATGAGGAACTAAACCCCCTTTAGCTAGGGGGTGATTCGAAACTATGTTTATATTTGCAATTTGAATTGATTACGTTTGGTTGGAATTTCATAAGTTGTGGATTCAATTCGTTTAACTGTTTGATTGATAACTTATTTATGTATGTTCATTGAGATTGCAAGCTTAATTTTCATGCATAAATATGACGCTAGAATATAAGTGAATTTCACCTAATCGCTATGAACTTATATTCACAAGTAGTGGAGGTTGCTTATAAACAATCGCGTTAAACGAATTCTTGGCATAAGTTTCATGCGTATTCCATAGTAACGAATGCCTCGTCGATGTTTATGATTTCCGTTGAACTTAATGATCTTTGTTGAATGTCTCTATCATGCGTATTCCATAGTTAGGGACTTTGATTAAGAATAATTTGGTTGTAATGCGTATTCCATTCAATCCAACGAATTTAGGGAAATCTGAAAGTTAATCTAAGCGGATCTAATTAACTTGGAGCATTGAGTTTCACAACTTATCGAAAGACCAACTGAGAATCAATTTTGTTTTGCAAGTGTAACATGTGTGGAGAAGAACCCCTTGGCTATTCCATCATCCATATTTTTATCACATTCATATTTACATTTTGCCTTTAATTATATTCTGTCTTTTTAATTTAATATCGTCCAACCACAATTCCCCCCCCCTATTTTGTTAAGTCTTAATCATTCGTATTTGTTTTATTTTTGTATCTTTAAGCTTTTGGAGTCATAAACACTTGCAAATTCGTCTAAATCAAGTTCTAGCTTCTATTTGAGCCAATTTGATTGTTTTAGACAATTTGAGTTTTTCAAAGCCTTTCTGAGTCATAGTAGTCTTGTTAAGAGTATTTTAATTTAGTTTTTATGTTTTTAAGTCAATTTAGAAGGTTTTAGCAAGCCCTCCTAATCCCCGGTCTAGAACGATCCCTCACTTATCCATTCTACTACAATTGTCAAACGAGGGTTTAATTTGAGTGTCAAGTAAATCTCGCATCAAATTTTGGCGCCGTTGCCGGGGATTAGCAACTTTGCTAATCCTTTGTCTTTATTTTTATATTTTTTTTTAGTTTTTCGTGCATTCTTATTTCAGATTCTTAGTTTGTTTGTTTCCTTGTTTTTTAGGTACTGTGTATGACTCGTCGCTCTCGGCCTATTATAGAGAACATCTCCGACTTTGACGGTGATTTTGAACGCACTTTGAGGAGAACGAGGAGTCAACAAGAGCCACCACAACCTCCACCACAACCTGGGCTTGAAGAAGACAAAGTAGGTGTAGAAGAAAAGCCCACGGATCAGATTTTTGAAGAAGAACAAGCCATGGCAGCAGATAATAGAACCATCAAGGAGCTTTCGGCCTCGGGTTTGGATAATGCATTGCCTCTTTGTATCCAATACCCCACGGCTGCAGAGGGGAAGACTGAGGAATTTGAACTCAAATCCAGTTTGTTACACCATATTCCGAAGTTCCATGGCTTGTCTATGGAAGACCCCAACAAACACTTGAAGGAGTTCGAGGTGGTTTGTTCGAGCATGACCCCCGTCAATGTGGATGGGAGTATATTGAAGATGAAGGCCTTTCCATTTTCACTTATGGACAAGGCCAAAGATTGGCTCTACGAACTAGCCCCGGGAACTGTGACTTCGTGGGAGAGTATGAAGCGTGCTTTCTTGGAGAAATTCTTCCCTACTTCGAGAGTGATTCTCCTACGGAAGAAAATTAGTGGTATTCAACAGAATCATGGTGAGACATTCCCGGCTTATTATGAGCGCTTCAAGGGCCTTGTAGCTTCATGTCCTCAACATCAAATGAAGGAGGAACTTCTCCTTCAATATTTCTATGAGGGCCTCCTTCCTATCGAACGTCAAATGCTTGATGCATCAGCGGGAGGAGCATTGGTGGACAAAACACCAAGGGATGCCAAGATTCTCATACCCAACCGAGCGCTCAACGCTCAACAATATGAAGGAGTGGGCCAAAGGGAAGCCCCACGGCAACAAAGTATAAATGAGGTGAGTGCTATTTCTGAAATTCAATCACAACTTGCTAATCTTAATTCTCTTGTTTCTCAGGTTGTGATTGGTCCAAAAGCACAAGAACACCAAGTTTGTGGCGTGTGCTCAATTCAAGGGCATCCATCCGACAAGTGCCCTCAACTAATCGAGAATGGTGGTTGGGAATCTGCCAATGCAATTGGTTTCCAAGGACAAAATCAAAACAACCCATACTCGAACACTTACACTGCCGGATGGAGGGACCATCCAAACTTCAAATGGAGGGAGCCACAACAAGCTGCCCAACAAGGAGGATTTAGGCCAAACCCCCCTGGTTTTTATTCCAAGCCGTATGCACCCCAACAATCCCAACAACCTTCGGCATCATCTCATTCAGGTACGTCTTTGGAAAGTAATCAAGCTATGCAATTACTAACCTCTATTTCGCAGGGGTTGCAAAATCAAAACAACCGGATAGAAAATAACGAGAAGGAGATGATGGATATGAAGAAACAAATAGGGCAGATTTCTGAGTTCCTTGGACAGATTAGAGAGCAAGGAAAGCTTCCTAGCTCAACCACAGTCAATCCAAAGGGAGGATTCGAATCCGCCAAGGCCATCACCCTAAGGGGTGGAAAAGAAGTTGGGACCGAGCCAAACAATCCCAAATCTGCCCAGAAAGTAGATGAAGAGAAGACACAACCTGAGGCAGATCACCCTAACTCGGCCAAATCAGGTAATTTAAGTTCAAATTCATGTACTTCACGTCCTAATCTGCCCAATGTACCTTTTCCTCGCAGGTTCATGCAAGAAAAAAAGGAAGAAAGCGAGAAGGACATTCTTGAAACGTTCCGGAAGGTGCAAGTGAACATACCGCTTCTCGATGCAATCAAACAGGTTCCAAAGTATGCTAAATTCCTCAAGGACCTATGCAATACAAAGAGAAGAAGGGCAAACAAAGAGGTAGTGAAGGTAAACGAGAATGTGTCCGCTGTTTTGCAACGTAAACTGCCTACCAAGTGCAAAGACCCCGGTAGTTTCACGATTCCTTGTGTGATTGGACATAATCGTTTTGAACATGCCATGCTTGATTTAGGTGCATCCATAAATGTCATGCCTTATTCGATTTATGCATCTATGAATTTGGGTGAATTAAAACAAGATGGTGTAATTATACAATTGGCCGATCGTTCTAACGCGTATCCAAAAGGAGTTTTGGAGGATGTGCTTGTGCAGGTGAACCATTTAATTTTTCCGGCTGATTTCTACGTCCTAGACATGGAGGATTCAGCCCATTCTACATCTTTGCCGATTCTCCTTGGTAGGCCATTCATGAAGACGGCCCGAACGAAGATTGATGTATACAAAGGCACCTTGACAATGGAATTCGATGGGGAAGTGATTGATTTTAATATTTCTAAAACTATGAGATATCCCGTTGATGACCATTCTTGTTTTTCCATTGATGTTATCGATTCTTTGGCGCAGGTATACCTTGAAGAATTGAACGAGGACGCCCTGGAAACAACCATCACTAAAGCCATAGAGCGCAAAAATGAAGGATTTGGGCCAATGCAAGGCCACGGCAAGGAGGAGGAATTCTTTGCAATGGGTTCTAGTGAAGAAATAATTGAGGTTGTGGCAGCCCTTGAGTCATTGCCACAACAATATGGTAAGGTTCCACTCTCACTTTCCAATTCAGTTTCCACTAAGATGCTACCTTCTGTTGTTCAGGCACCATCGCTTGAACTTAAGCCGTTGCCGGACCATTTGAAGTATGTGTTTTTGGGAAAAGGCGAAACATTGCCCGTCATCATTTCATCAAGTCTCACGGCAATGGAGGAGGAGAAGCTTGTGAGGGTGCTGCGAGAGCACAAAACGGCCATAGGGTGGACTTTGGCCGACATTAAAGGAATAAGCCCTACCACATGCATGCACCGTATACTTCTTGAGGAGGGGGCTAAACCAACTCGAGAGGCTCAACGCCGTCTCAACCCTCCGATGATGGAAGTGGTAAAGAAGGAAATAATCAAGCTTTTGGATTGCGGAGTGATCTACCCTATCTCCGATAGCCGTTGGGTCTCTCCAGTTCAAGTCGTTCCCAAGAAGTCCGGAGTAACTGTTATCAAGAATGATGAGAATGAGCTCGTGCCTACACGCATTCAGACTGGATGGCGGGTATGTATCGATTACCGGAAGCTAAATGCCATGACTAGGAAAGATCACTTTCCTTTGCCATTCATCGACCAGATGCTCGAAAGGTTAGCCGGTCATGCTTTTTACTGTTTTCTTGATGGATACTCTGGATATAACCAAATTGTGATAGCCCCGGATGATCAAGAGAAGACCACATTCACATGTCCCTTTGGAACATTTGCTTATCGTCGCATGCCATTTGGCTTATGCAACGCACCGGCCACTTTCCAAAGGTGTATGGTAAGTATATTTTCCGATTTTGTTGAAAAGATCATTGAGGTTTTCATGGATGATTTCAGTGTATTTGGGAGTTCATTTGATAATTGCTTGGATAATCTGACCTTAATTTTGAAACGATGTGTTGAAACTAACCTTGTCTTGAATTGGGAGAAATGTCACTTTATGGTGAAACAAGGTATAGTTTTAGGACATATTGTTTCAGAAAAAGGAATTGCAGTAGATAAATCGAAAATAGACCTTGTACGTCACTTACCCTCTCCTACTTCAGTTAGAGAGGTAAGTTCGTTTCTTGGCCATGCAGGGTTCTATAGGCGTTTTATCAAGGACTTCTCCAAGATGTCCAACCCTCTTTGCCGATTGCTTCAAAAAGATGTGCCATTCAAGTTTGATGAAGAGTGTAATTCGGCATTTAACCAACTCAAGGAGAAGCTAGTCTCGGCCCCCATTATTGTACCTCCAGATTGGAGCCTTCCGTTCGAGCTCATGTGCGATGCATCCGACTATGCATTAGGAGCTGTTCTAGGACAAAGAAGAGACAAGCGGCCGCATGTCATATACTATGCCTCTCGGACTCTCAATGTTGCCCAATTGAACTACTCCACGACGGAAAAAGAACTTCTAGCTGTGGTTTTTGCTTTAGATAAATTCCGTTCATATTTAATTGGTACTAAAGTAATCGTTTATTCTGATCATGCAGCTTTGAGGTACTTGCTCACGAAAAAGGAAGCAAAGCCGAGGCTTATCCGTTGGATTCTTCTTCTTCAAGAATTTGATATTGAAATCCGGGATAAGAAAGGAAGCGAGAATGTAGTGGCTGACCATTTAAGCCGAATGATCCACGAGGAGCATGAACATGCCGTACCTATCCCTGAAACTTTTCCCGATGAGCAGCTGCTATCCATTGAGGTAAGTGAACCATGGTATGCAGATTTAGTGAATTACTTGGTGGCTAAACAAATTCCAAATGAACTAAACAAGCACCAACGTGATAAGCTTAAAAATGATGCACGTTTCTATGTTTGGGATAACCCTTATTTGTGGAAGTATTGCTCAGATCAAATTGTACGTAGATGTGTGCATGATTCTGAATTTCACTCAATTCTAAGCTTTTGTCACACATATGCATGCGGTGGTCATTTTGGCACACAACGCACTGCCCTCAAGGTTCTAGAGTGTGGTTTTTATTGGCCGACTATATTTAGGGATGCTAGAACCTTTTGTATGTCTTGTGATCGTTGCCAACGAATGGGTAACATAGGTACCAAGGACCAAATGCCGCAAACCCCTGTCTTTAATGTTGAAATTTTTGATGTTTGGGGCATTAATTTCATGGGCCCTTTCCCTCCATCTTATGGTTTCACTTATATCTTGCTAGCCGTTGATTATGTTTCTAAATGGGTGGAAGCAAAAGCCACCCGTACTAACGATTCTAAGGTGGTTGCAGATTTCGTGAAAACTAACATTTTTGCTAGGTTTGGAATGCCGAGAGTAATCATAAGTGATGGAGGGTCTCACTTTTGCAATCGGACCATTGAGGCATTGCTAAGAAAGTACCATGTCAACCATAAGGTCTCTACACCTTACCATCCTCAAACAAATGGCCAAGCCGAGGTGTCTAACCGAGAAATCAAAAAAATTTTGGAGAAGACCGTTGGACCAACAAGGAGGGATTGGAGCTTACGTTTAGATGATGCACTGTGGGCATATCGTACGGCATACAAAACACCCATTGGGATGTCACCTTTTCGGCTCGTCTATGGTAAGCCATGTCATTTGCCCGTAGAGTTAGAGCACAAGGCACATTGGGCCGTGAAGATTTTCAACATGGACATAGATGCAGCGGGAGTTCATAGGAAGCTCCAATTGAATGAACTTGAGGAGATTCGGAATAAAGCCTATGAGAATGCCCGGATGTACAAAGCCAAGACCAAAGCATTCCATGATAAAATGATTCGAACCAAGACCTTCACAGTTGGGCAGAAAGTGTTACTTTTCAACTCTCGCCTACGGTTGTTTCCTGGTAAGTTGCGTTCTAAATGGATTGGCCCGTTTGTTGTTACTAATGTTTTCCCTCATGGTGCAGTGCAAATCAAAAGTTCAAGGACGCAGCAAGAATTCAAAGTGAATGGGCATCGGTTGAAGCCCTATTACGAGATGTTTGAGGAGCATGTCGTGGAGGAGGTACCCCTCCATGCCGTGGAACCTAGTCAAGCTTAAACGGAGGTACCGTCCGGCTGCAAGACGTAAAAGAAAGCGCTTCGTGGGAGGCAACCCATGCATCCGAATAGAGAAGAACTTGGAAACCCCTTTAAGAGACTTATTTTTATTCCTTTCTTTTTCTTTACTGCCTTTACTTTGCTTTCTTTCTCGTATTTGTTTATTTGCTTGCTCTGTTGTGACTTTCTGCTTAAAACATTGAGGACAAAGTTTGATTTAAGTGTGGGGGGGTAAACAATTTGTATTTGCATGAATTTCGTGGGATTTATTCACCTTTCACTTAGAATGTTGTTTCTTGCTGTTTTAAGCATTTTTAGAGTGTTTTAGTGTGTTTTATAGTGTCTTGGTATAAAACTCCGAAAATTTGAAAAAAAAAAAAAAAAAAATTCTTTTGAAAAAACCCAAAAATATGTGTTTTTAGAGTCATTTGAGTCATTTTGTTGCTATTTCGTTTCTGCCTTGTTAGGTTGTTTAGTTGTTATTGTTTGTTTGTTTATTAATTGTGTGAGTCTATGATTGTAACATTGAGAAAATGTTTGATTTATTGATAGGCACTGCTAAACAAAGAAAGATGGTGCTTCACAAAGGTTGTTTGCTTGAGGCCCCACTACGTGGCTTTACTCTTGAAGCGGAAGGCGTAGGAACAGAAGGCATCGGAGCGGAAGGCGTAGGAGCAGAAGGCATCGGAGCGGAAGGCGTAGGAACAGAAGGCATCGGAGCGGGAGGCATCGAAGATAGAGCATTCCAGGCCTCAATACTTGGCCAAGCGCTGGATGAGCCAGGAAAAAGGTGCCTCTGGAGGAAAGACGAAAACCTTTGACGGTCACTGTGAATCCGACCTTCAGACTCTTGCAGCTCATCAAGCTTCCTCTTCATGCCCGTCGAATAGTTGTTTGCAAGCACGTGCAAACTTCTATTCTCATACTTCAGCTGCTGGATCTCCTGCTTGAGACTTTCCACCTCTGCCATCAATGATTCCACCTGACGGGAGCGGGCAAGCAGGCGTTGGCCCATGTTGGACACAGAACTCGCACACTGAACACTAAGTGCGAGGGACTCTTGAACGGCCAACTCATCGGACCGTCCTGACAGCAGCCTACTATCTTTCGAAGTGAGGAGGTTCCTAGCTACTATTGTAGCTGTTGTGGCGTCCTGCATCACGGAGTCTTCACCTGTGAGAGGACCGTTAGAAGAAAAGAAAGAAGGGCGCCATACGTTACCTTGACGCGGCGCGCCCGCATCACTGCTAAGGCTCAATTCCAAGCTAAGGTTCGATGAGTTTGCCATTTTTCAAAAGTGTTCAAGGGGTGGATGGAATTAATTCTCAAAGGGCCGGAGTCGATTTTTCAAGAATGGGATTTCTTCAGAGTGTATTTGTTGGGGTGATCGATAGCTCCATAAAAAGCCATGGCGACGCGTCCACCGATTCAGAGATCCGGATTTTCCTCCGTAAATTTCGACGACGCATTCGCGGCTTTTCAGAAAACGCGCTCAGCTTTGTCAAAAGATATCTGACAAAGCTGATAACACGTGGAGGCCATCATCTCAATTACACGTCTTTAGCCGACAAGCGCAAAGTTCGGCGACGCTTTCTCTGCTTTTCAGAAAACGCGTGCAGCTTTGTCAAAAGAGCCGCACCCGTGACTACTTTTGCCATGCAGAAATCGAAGAGCCGTTCGTTCAGAAATCGAAGAGACGTCTGTCGACAAAGGGTAAAAGAGCAGTACCACCACTTTCTATTCAGAAAATCCCTATATTTGTCGACCTTCATCTCTTATGGCAAGGCAGACTTGAAGAAAATGCCCACCAACTCTCTCTCACCTCTGAGGGCGCACTCCTAGCAAAGCCTTTTGAATTACTCAAAATTTTCTTCTTCCCCAAAGATGATACCAGACGCCTGGAGTAAAGATGACCCAGGAGGAAATGCATGTGCTGATTCATGCACCGCTTCTTCAAAAGCAAAGGTATCTCATATCATAAAGGTCAAAAGCAAAAGTATCTCATATCATGCTCTTTCCCTGTCTTTTTCTTTGTCCTTGTTCTTACTCGCATGGCAAAGTGAAAGAAGCAATCAGCCGGCACTTGGAGTCAGTCTTCCGATCTGGAGCCAACTGCCTGGAACCTATTCCTGATTGCTTACCTAGCGTTGCTCTCGAGTAGTCATCTTCAACGGTTGATACACTTCCAGAGAAGGGACCACTCCTGCAAAGATTGAACAAAGAAACAGATAAAGGGGGAAAGCTCAGACCTTCGGGGGAGACCAAAAGAACCATCCTGCTGCCCAGTTCAAGAAGTAGCACAAAGGAAAATCAACGATGGGCAGAAACCAGTTCAAGAGTAAGCCTGTGGAATCACCAAGATCAAGCCTCAGTGCAATCACCAAAGAGAAGAGGGAATTTACACTCCATAACCAGATTTGCGTCCCTAAACTCTTCTCTTTATTAGTTACATTCTGCCATGTTTAGTTTGTTTAAATGCTGTTTATATGTTTACTTATGTTTTGTGTGAATCTATGCTTAAAACATTGAGGACAATGTTTGATTTAAGTGTGGGGGGGGGTAACTAAGTATGTTGATACAAATTCGTTGGATTTTATCACCCATAACTTCAAATGTTGTTCCTTGCTGTTTTAAGGTGTTTTTAAGTTGTTTTAGAGTGTAGAGTGTTTTAGTATGTTTTGTTTTTATAACTCCGAAAATCACATAAAAATTTGAAAAAAAAAAAAAAAAAAAATGTTTTGAAAAGCCTAAAAAGAGTGTTTTGAGTCGTTTTTGTGTGTTTGTGTCTTAGGGTACCTTCCAACACAATGATAAGGATTTGGTTTGTAATTGCATGACGGTTAAAAAGAGTTATTAACATAGAGAAAAGTTTGATTTACTCTTGGTATATGCTTGGTTATGGTTATAATGTATGACTTCACATGCAATCATAAAAGAAAAATTCGTTTTTGTAACATGCTTGAAGGAAGGAATTCAAACAAACGCTACAACCCTGTGAGACTCGAGCCATTACCTTCTTTGGAGAGTTATTTTCTGTGATTCTGTGTTTTCTAAAGTTGTTGCATGATCTCATTATTCCTTGCTTGGTTGCTACTTAGGATGCAATTGTATCATGATAGAACTAAATGCCAGAACTTATATCCGTTTCATTCAAAGCATGACATTGAATTGCATAACATATATCAAGATGAAGTTGTGTAGTTGCCACCATAACCAAATAGCCTTACTTCCCATATTTCGTATTTGTTGTAAGTTTTAACCCCGTTGAGCCTCGTTTAGCCTATTTTCTTTGCTAACCACATCACCCCTTACCTAGCCTAGAGTAGGACCATCCGTACCCTTTGTTCTTGAAAGATAGTGAGCATGACTTAATTGAATTCCTTTTTATTAATATGTTGCAGAAAATAAGTGTGGGGGAAGGGATTTTTGTGTGTATGTATGTGCCTAAGTCTTAAAGGAGGCACGAAAAAAAAAAAAAAGTGAAAATAAGTGAGAATGGACTCACAAGTGTGATTGTTGATGAAAGGGCCCAAAAAGTTTGAATATGGCCCTAAGTTTTGTGACTTCCCCTTGGGTGTTCAAAGTTAACTTCTGCGTTCTAAAGGGAATTCTAAGTGCCTAATTCAATACTTTGCTCACTATTGCTTTAAGAACGTTTGTGTACTCTACCTTTCTTTGTTAAACCATTACCCTTAGCCCCGTTACATCCCTCAACTTCTATCTTGAGTGTTATGTGTTTCAATTTGCGGAGTTTGAAATTGATATGAGCTTATGGAATCACTGGTTCTCATTCTAAGTAGTAGCATTCCATTCATGAGATCATATTCATGTCATTATCGTAAATCCAGAAAATGCTTTCTTTGTTATAACATATGTGAGATACTCGTCTTTCATGTTTACATCAAATCTTCTCACATATACCTAGTGTAGGGAGTGTAGTCAGAAAATCTGTGTGAAAAACGAGTGCATATCTTGTAAGGATTTGAGCAAATTCTCTAAGGCATGTTACTACATTCAAAACATGGTTTTAAATGCTTAATTGTGAAATAGTATGTGGTGACTATGATTAAGAATGTACTTAAGTGTGAAGATGACTAAAATCTGTGAGAATGATGATTTTTAACATGTCATGTGCATTGGAAATCCCTAAGACGGTTGTTGGAAGGTTTAGGTTGTGTTTTACGTGTTTAGTGTCGTTTTGTTTATTTGTTTTTATTCTGTTTTGCTCGAGGACTAGCAAAAGCTAAGTGTGGGGGTATTTGATAGGAGCATATTTAGGCGACTTACTTAGCTTGTTTTCGTGCATCTTTGTTGTTAATTCATAGTTGTTTTGGTAGATTAAGCCATTTTCGTGTGTTTTTAGGTTCATATGGCTAAGGGAGCAAAAAGATGCATTTTGGAGCATTTTGGAGCAAAATTGGGCTTGGAATGGATAGCATATGATTGGAGCCAAAGTGTTGGACGAATTTGAAGACCTTGTATTCACTTTGGACATAAAACAAAGGGCCTAGCCCATTCTCTCTTAAACCAACCCCAAGGCCATGCATTTCCTTCCAATTCCAAAACCCACAATCACTTCAAAAGCCATGCAAATCCATATTCAACACCCTAAACTACAACCATGCATCATTACACCACCTTCTCCATCTTCATTCCACATGCATTTCAATTCACATGCACTCATCATCATTCAACCTAGTGTCACTCCCATACTTTTCCATTGTATAATTCATCCACATGCATCTTTAATCATTCACTCACAAGCTTTAACCAACAAACAAATCATCCAACACATGCACCCATCTTCATTGCCGTGGCTTTCCCCCTTAATTCCAGCTTCACAACCATGCACAACACATGCATTCCCACCCTTACAAGACCCTAATCATTCATCCATACAATCTTGCATAATTCACAAACACATAATCATTCACCCTAGCTTTAATTCACATGCATTCACACACTAACAACAACTTAATGCCGTGTATTCCCTTTCCTTTCCACAACTTTTCCTAGCTAATTTTCACATGCATTCACTTCATCATTACACCACCACTCATTCTTTAAAAATCCACATGCACATTCAATCATTCATTCAAGCCCCCTTGTGCCATGTTTCCCCCTTTTGTTCCCACCCATCACATGCATCATCATCAAACAAACACTCAATGCCGTGGGTTCCCTTTGCTTCCCTTGTGCAATTCCAGTTTTCACATGTGTCCTAGCTGTTTTTCCATCATTCCTCCACACAAATACTTAAACAAACAGCCATATGTTCCCTCCACTACCCCTATAAATACCCTAGCATTCATTCATTCAATTGATATCTCATATTTCCATTCACAACACTTCACACAACACCAATACACATCCATTGCCGCAATTCCCCTTCCATTTTCTGTGCAGTTTTTCTCCTTCATTGCAGCCACTATCCAACCACTTCCCATCCCTCCAAAACACTTCACATAATCCCCAAAGCTCACCTTAGACCTTGTGCTACAACAACGAGGAAGAAAAGAGTGCTTAAACGTTCATACAATTCAAGTTTGAGTTGTTGGAATGTTTAGGTGTTTCTTTGATTTCAAAGTTTAAATTTAATTCTCGTTGTTTTGTACGTATGAGAAGGGAAGAGAAGAGTGCCTAAACGTTCATACAATTCACGTTTGAGTTGTTGGAATGTTTAGGTGTTTCTTTGATTTCAAAGTTATGAGGAACTAAACCCCCTTTAGCTAGGGGGTGATTCGAAACTATGTTTATATTTGCAATTTGAATTGATTACGTTTGGTTGGAATTTCATAAGTTGTGGATTCAATTCGTTTAACTGTTTGATTGATAACTTATTTATGTATGTTCATTGAGATTGCAAGCTTAATTTTCATGCATAAATATGACGCTAGAATATAAGTGAATTTCACCTAATCGCTATGAACTTATATTCACAAGCAGTGGAGGTTGCTTATAAACAATCGCGTTAAACGAATTCTTGGCATAAGTTTCATGCGTATTCCATAGTAACGAATGCCTCGTCGATGTTTATGATTTCCGTTGAACTTAATGATCTTTGTTGAATGTCTCTATCATGCGTATTCCATAGTTAGGGACTTTGATTAAGAATAATTTGGTTGTAATGCGTATTCCATTCAATCCAACGAATTTAGGGAAATCTGAAAGTTAATCTAAGCGGATTTAATTAACTTGGAGCATTGAGTTTCACAACTTATCGAAAGACCAACTGAGAATCAATTTTGTTTTGCAAGTGTAACATGTGTGGAGAAGAACCCCTTGGCTATTCCATCATCCATATTTTTATCACATTCATATTTACATTTTGCCTTTAATTATATTCTGTCTTTTTAATTTAATATCGTCTAACCACAATTCCCCCCCTATTTTGTTAAGTCTTAATCATTCGTATTTGTTTTATTTTTGTATCTTTAAGCTTTTGGAGTCATAAACACTTGCAAATTCGTCTAAATCAAGTTCTAGCTTCTATTTGAGTCAATTTGATTGTTTTAGACAATTTGAGTTTTTCAAAGCCTTTCTGAGTCATAGTAGTCTTGTTAAGAGTATTTTAATTTAGTTTTTATGTTTTTAAGTCAATTTAGAAGGTTTTAGCAAGCCCTCCTAATCCCCGGTCTAGAACGATCCCTCACTTGTCCATTCTACTACAATTGTCAAACGAGGGTTTAATTTGAGTGTCAAGTAAATCTCGCATCAAAAACCAGTTGCATTTCACCCTATTTTGAATCAGTGTGCAGTTACATGCTTTTTAGGATAAATTTAAAGTCAAAAGAAGTAAAAACATGCCATTTTTGGGGTTGACCCTTATTCAAATATGGAAAGAAGTTTAGTGGCCTGTTTTGAAGCCCAAATAAAGAATCCAAAGCGAATTTGGCTGATTAGAAGACCAAGAGCAAAATGGGAAAGGAATTCGATATCTAGCCTGATTTGGAGGAGCCAAATAAGGAAAAACGTTCAAAACATTGACTTAATGGTTGAGATCACCTTGTAATCATCTACAACCCCATTTAGCATATAAATACTAGGGTTTCAGATCACTCTTACATAGGTCTCCATTGGGTGATGCCCAAAGCTCTCTCTCATCTATTTCTTTGGCCTTTCTTTCAGAAACAAAACCCTATTTCCCTTCACCATCTGCTGCCACCAAAGAAACCACGTAGCCACGCTGTTCTCGGAGAAGTTTAACATTAGAATTACTTCAAAGGGATTTATTCTATGAACTTTAGTTTCACTTATGTTGTTCTTGCTATTTATATATTTTGTAATCATGTTGTGTAATTAAGTTCATAGTTAGGGATTACGATGTAGCCTTGCAAAACTACTCTTTGTTATTAAGTTAAAGTATTCGAATTACCAATCTGCGTTTTTGTTTCATTTGCTGATTTTATAGTTTAATTTGTTTGTTAATCTTAATGTTTGATCACCAGGGCTGCTTATGAATTATTTGATCAAGGTTATAGTACACATCATGCTTAATCTTGGTAAACATATGAATTATTGAAGAAACTGTTATACATACATCATGCCATGTGATTTCTTTGGTTCTTTGAAGTTTTCTTATTCTTAATGGATTCTTATTTGGTAATCTAAGTTGAACATCAAAACTAGGTTGCAGATTAGGAGTACTTGATCACAACCAGACATCAAATGGATGATCATAAATGAGTAAAACGAACCCTAGTTGCAGATTGGAGAGTTGAATGCATTTTGACTTAATTTTCATGGACTTTGATTGTAATGGTGAAATCGGTATCCCTAGTTCCATCGTTTTTGAATCATTTTATTATTCATATTTACATTCTCTTGCATTTTAAGTTACTTTACTTTTCAAATCAAAATCCAAACTCAATTTGTTAGTTTTATTGTTTAGTTAGGGTTCACATAAAGATCGTAATTTGTAAAGGTCTAATTTGTCCTTGTGGTTCGACACCCTTACTTGTGCCACTATAATATCCTTATGTTTTCACTTGAAAGGAACACAACATGAGCGGCAGTGGAGCATAAATCCGAGTAAACCTGAGTAACCTGTAAAGTAGTAAAACAACCGTGAGCAAGCCTTAGACCAAAGGGGGGTATGTCGATCAAACGTTCTCCGATGGTCAAGTTAGTGAATGATTTTAGACACAAGTAGTGGGCAAGAGAATTCTAGTTTATAGATTGCGTTACTATAGATGAACCTTAGATGAGTGTATTTATACCATAGGGAGAGAGATCTTGTTAAGATAGAACCCTCGTTCTAAGCCGAGAGAATCTTAGAGGATATCTAGTAAGTAGATATTGCTTCCTCTTATAAGTGGTGATTACTTGTGGCACACGCCTATCCCTAGATTGTAGGGTCACCAAGACTTATAGGATCTGATTGTGTCCATATTCCGATCAGATTGCGTGTCTTGCAGAACAAGCATGGTCATCCAGTAGAGTAGTTAAGACTCTGCCTAGTGCCCTGGAGTTGAGTGATGATGGTAGCCTGTTCCATCTGATACAACTCGACTTGCAGCTGGTGAGTCCATGACCGAACTTCTAAGGTAACAGTATTCCGATTAACCTTACTCTGGCCTTGGAAAATCATGGTCCCATAATTGCCCCTAACTATCCGTCTAAAAGGCAACCCGTTCCCCGTAAGGATAGATTGTTATCCAAAGACCATGCCTTTTGGAGTAAGCTAGAATATGTATTGTTTAATCTTCATGAATGCGAGGTGATCTCTAATACTAATGTGGTAACATTTCGAACTCAGAAGTGTACATTTGTGTGGCATGCCATAAAGCTCATAATAATGAAGCATCGCATCTGACGCTTGCACACGAGAAAGGAGAAATCTTCTCTGATATTCTTTATATATCCTAACCGTCAGATCGGTTGATCCCAAGACAAGTCAGTTTGAATTCAACGGTTAGATGATTCCACCAAATAATGCCTATATATCCTTGGATTTTGTCACGCTTTGACTCACAAACAAAGACTATTCACAAGCTAGGGTGTGAGCCATATCTTAGTTATAGAAATAAATTCTATAACCAAGACATGGTGGAAAAATTAAAATAAAATTGATTAGTAATTGAAACATAATACATTATATCACAAAATCTTACATGATAAAACTTGAGTTTACCACATATAATTGATTGGATACGCAGCAAAAATAATATTAGTACACAAATAATGTCACATCCCGGCCCGGGGGGAAACACTTCCCGGGCCCGCTCCACCATCGTAGCACGATATTGTTCGCTTTGGGCTTACCATTCCCTCACGGTTTTGTTTTTGGGAACTCACGAGCAACTTCCCAGTGGGTCACCCATCATGGGATTGCTCTAGCCCCCTTCTCGCTTAACTATGGAGTTCCTACGGAACCCGAAGCCAGTGAGCTCCCAAAAGGCCTTGTTCTAGGTAGAGATGGGAATATACATTTAAGAATCACTCGCCTGGGTGATGTGGGATGTCACAATCCACCCCCCTTAGGGGCCCGATGTCCTCGTCGGCACACCACGGCCAGGGTTAGGCTCTGATACCAAATTGTCACATCCCCGCCCGGGGGGGACCACTTCCCGAGCCCGTTCCACCACCGTAACACGATATTGTCTGCTTTGGGCTTACCATTCCCTCACGGTTTTGTTTTTGGGAACTCACGAGCAACTTCCCAGTGGGTCACACATCATGGGATTGCTCTAGCCCTCTTCTCGCTTAACTTCGGAGTTCCTACGGAACCCGAAGCCAGTGAGCTCCCAAAAGGCCTCATGCTAGGTAGAGATGGGAATATACATTTAAGAATCACTCCCCTGGGTGATGTGGGATGTCACAATAGGATCATTCCCCTGGGCGATGTGGGATGTCACAATCCACCCCCTTAGGGGCCCGACGTCCTGAAGCCAGTGAGCTCCCAAAAGGCCTCGTGCTAAGTAGAGATGGGAATATACATTTAAGAATCACTCCCCTGGGTGATGTGGGATGTCACAATCCACCCCCCTTAAGGGCCCAACGTCCTCATCTGCACACCACAGCCAGGGTTAGGCTCTGATACCAAATTGTCACATCCCGGCCCGGGGGGAAACACTTCCCGGGCCCGCTCCACCACCGTAGCACGATATTGTCCGCTTTGGGCTTACCATTCCCTCACGGTTTTGTTTTTGGGAACTCATGAGCAACTTCCCAGTGGGTCACCCATCATGGGATTGCTCTAGCCCCCTTCTCGCTTAACTTCGGAGTTCCTACGGAACCCGAAGCCAGTGAGCTCCCAAAAGGCCTCGTGCTAGGTAGAGATGGGAATATACATTTAAGAATCACTCCCCTGGGTGATGTGGGATGTCACAAATTAATTCATAACAAAGAGTACCAACAAAATAATAATTAAATTGTAACAATTCTTTCAAATGCATGAAATATATGTAAATGAGATGGATGAATGTACTCACTTCCTTCTAATCCTGCTAACATATACCTAAGAATATGTTAGAATATGAGTTAACTCCTATTCATCTCTTAAACCCAATTTTCTTAACTAAATTCTCAGTTTCCACTTTATTATATAGGCACTTCTCCCAAAGCCAAA
Organism: Pyrus communis; assembly: GCF_041283825.1. Lineage (NCBI taxonomy): Eukaryota > Viridiplantae > Streptophyta > Magnoliopsida > Rosales > Rosaceae > Pyrus > Pyrus communis. Next base: position 12,891,714 of record NC_142566.1, read on the forward strand.
TTGTACATTCAAGCCCTTCCCCCGACGACTAACATATACAAGATTTCATTATTTTATATTCAAGGGAAACTTCAGCCCTTGAACATCCTCACAACTCAAACACTTAGCACAAATGAGCCATTGACACAACACAACTCTTGTTCTTGCTTTTCATGAATGCTTATGCATATGCAAAGTAAAGTAATATAGATATCAATAATCATGTTCTATCATACAATTTGCAAAATTAATTAAAATAGTTAGTAGCCAAAGTTGATGTATCTAATCAATAATAAAGTATTGATAACACACCACATTATAATTGAGAAATATTACTTTACCATTTTACTCCATTTCTTTCTAGGTGATATTGATGCATAACCCCATTTGGATTCCATAGAGCAATTCTGTTGGAATATAGCTTGCTTGATTGCACGAGTCTTAACCCCAACATCGTCATCCTCTGCCATGGCTCCCATTGGTGAGGTTGACTGGCCAAGGGCAACTTGTCGTTGCTGCTTGGTGGTAGTGTTTAAACACTGGTGAAGAGATGAAGAGAGAGACGGTTGGTTGCGTTGATCAATTTGGTGTGAAGTTATGGTTGCTTCCTATTTAAAAATCCATTTCCTAGGAATAATCGTTACGTAACCGAATTAAATTTGGGTTTCAAGTGAGAGAGGAAATATAGGTTCACTGTGATTATTAGGATTTCATTTCTTTGGCTGTAGGTTTTCTGAGGAGATTTCCATTGTTGGTTGAAGGTGATTTTCATGGTAATGATCTCAAAATATAAGTACATAAACACGGGATTTAAGTGGTTCACCAATTCAGCTACATCCAGTTGGATTGTCTTTGTATTTGTAATTCACAGAAAATGAGATTTACAAAATACAATGAAAGTAGCTTGAAAAAGCCATTACATAATCTACACAAATTGGATGATAAGGAAGGAAGGATATGAGAAAAGGAGGATTTCGTCTTTGCTGGCTTGGTATTCTTCTTCCCCAGACCTTCTCTTTCTTTTACAAAGAATGTAATCATATCTCTTGTTGCTATTTGGCCACTTACATCCCCCTTGACATCTGGAATTCATTTGTTATCATAATATTTAGAAGCTTGATAGAGTTGTGTTAGAGAGAGAATATTTTCCAAATGATTAACATTCCTTTAGATTGATGAGTAAGCACTTCTAATGCCTCAAAGTTATGCCACCTGCATGCAAATAGACCAACATACACATGCTATAGACTCCACCTCCTTATCTTAATTATTAGCTTCTATTAATTACCAACTTCCACCCCACCATTTGGATAAAATATCAAGACAAAGCTACTAACAAAATTCCTACCTCTCATTCTATTAGTGATTAGGTATATTTGTCCAATAAACTAAAATAGAGGAAATACAATTATAGAAGGATACAAAACTTTTGTACTATAGAAATAATACGTATACATACACTTTTGATGACCATAATATCTATATTGATCTACTGCCATTGTTTGACCCTTGTCATCCTTCTACTAGAATCTACCCCTGGTTCTTGGACTTGGGTCTTCGTTTTCCTCTTTTTGCTTTTATGAAAGGCATTTTGTTGTGCTATAATATATCCATCTGCAACCTTTCTCTTGTCACCTTCAAGCTTCTCCTTTAGTTCAAGTTGCTGAATTAGCAGTTTGGGATTGAGTTAGATATACCCAAGTTTAAAATGTTGTACAACATCAGACTGCGTTTGGATGGCCATTATTATTTTTCGGTGATAGCTGGTCTCACTTGGGAGACATACATTCAAGACACCCTTTGTCTTGATAAGGATTGGTTCAAAGACATATTAGTCGCCGATGGAACCTAGGAGAGAGACATTAGCAGAATCCGTACTAGTCTCATCCTCCAACCGTTCCAGATTTCAAAGATGATTTGTCTAATATTAGTGTATATTGTCTGACTTGATTCGTTAGGCAATGCAGATTCCAGTCGTTTACCATAACTGGAAATGGTTGTTCTCTATTGAACGCTTTAATAACCATGGGAAAGATATAGACGTCTTTCACTGTTCAAGATTCCTTATAAATGAGCTGAAGTAGGTTGATGGTCGTAGTGCTCATAGAATGACTCGTTTCTTTAAACCAGCAGCGAATCCTTAACCCTAACTGCTGATTAGGACATCCATTCTGAAGGTATTGGAAAAGAGAAAGAGATCTCTCTTCAAAGAAAGAAGCGCATTGTTATTTTGGCGCCACTAACTTTTAATGTACCTGCTGTTTTATCCATAGCAGATGAGCCACCTACTTCGCCTCCCCTGTATTCATGTGCGGTGTTGCCTTGGTCGTCAGAGTTGGAACTACACTTTTCTCTTTTGGTTATTCCAACTAGGTTTCCGCCCGTACCAAATGAAGTCAATGTGCCTTCCATTACCTTGACGTCAGCTTACGCCCCTCCGCTGCAAGTTCCTTATAAATGAACTTTCCTGCCATGATGTTCTTCCGCCGATTGCCCCATCGAGGTCCGAGGAATGGCTCGTCCTCTCTTTGTGATCTGACCTTCGATTGATCGAGTTAGTCTTCCCTCTTATGCCAGTGGTTTTCAAAACACGGATTTTGCTCGAGTGCTACTTGAGGTTGCGTTTGCCTTTGCCAATTTCAAGGGAGCTTGTACTTCTCTTGAAGATGTCATGATTCGATGCTATAGAAGTCACTATAGGTATCATTTGGTATGTAGACGGGACGGGACGGAGCAGAATGGGACGGGATGGGACGGGACAGGACGGAACGGAACGAAGCGGGAGCAAAGATGCCTTCGGATGGAAACAAGGAGGAAGAAGAAGGAGACGGAGAGGTTATAATTTTGTGTTCCACGGATGTAGAACGAGTCGTTCCAGGGGGGTGAGGTGGAACAAAAATTCACCCAAAACTTGTCCCGTGGAACAGCTCGTTCCACTCGTTTTAGGCGCACCAAACGTGGGACGGAACGCCTTGTCCCACTCTGTTCCGTCCCGTCCCACGTACCAAACGGTACTATAAGGTACCTGAATTTCTTTCCCCCATTTCTCTTTGTTGATATGCATGAATTCCCCTTAATGTCCCCGTATATTAGGCTAATGTGTGGATGGAGGTTGCCATGTTCTGACAAGTAATACGAATCTAGGAGTTTAAATAGATTGCGAGCCTTGAGATAATAATGAGGATAAAGGTGGAACAACGATTACTATCCCAATCGGAAGAACTTAAGAGTGCATATACCACGCAGCAAGCTTCGTATACCGTTCATAAAGCAGAAATAATTTGGTACATTGATCTAGCTACTGTTAAAGAGGTACATGCCAATAATTACTAGGAAAGTTTTGAGAAGGTTAGAAACAAGCTGAGTCTAGAGAGGCAGGCCAAGGTGGAGGTAGACCATGCTGTCTTTAGCATGAAATGAAAGTAAGAGCATGTGTTAGCTTTGGAGTTGAATGCTTGAGCTAGAAAGCAGGAAGCTCTTGAAAATGAGGTCGAGCATCATCACCAAGAGGTCGGTCACAAAGATAACATGTGCATCGTAGACCTTCACTAACTTACAAACAGGTATTCTTCTAAGATGTCTGTACTCCAGGAAGACCATTAGAAGCTGCTTAAGGAAGAGTTTGACATTGGATTCCTCACTAGTTATGCCCGGTGAGACCACCCTAGGAGTTGGAGTGTCTTCAAAATTTTTGAAGAGATTAAACATATGGAGTTGCCCCTCCACGTCATTTGTTGGATGAGATTTCGGACTTAGAGGCAGAGCAAAAGGAACGCGATCTTGAAGGCAATTCGGCACCTGATGCCCCTGGTGAATCCTCTTTTTCGTTCAAGGGAAAAAATGTCCCATAAGAGGATTAAATTGTATTTGCTCCTAGCTAGGAAGGAAGCCTATCATTTTTGCAAAATTTTATCGTAATATTAGGCTTTTTCTTTCATTCCTTTTTTCTGCTTATAGGTGATCTTAATCTGATAAATTTCTCTAAAGTAAATAAACTTTACCTAAGAAATGAGTGTCGAAACAGGATACGAGTAAGTTTGTGGGCTCGAGGACATAACTTATCAGCGACAATGTTGATTCTGGGGAAACGTTGCCTCCCAAAGTTAGTTTTCATAAATTATTCTCATCGCGATATCCGGAATACCACCTTATTCCGATACAAGGAATTAGACATTAAACCCATGAGAAATATTTTGCTCCTGCACTTATTGAAATACATTAATTAGATATAAGAGTTCTACAGCGTACCTGATAACATTGTACAAGTGGAGGTTGATTTCTTTGCCCTTGCCATGGTTCTTGGGTTAAGGAATTCCATACTTGCAACGTGGTGCCAGAAGGAGCTTCCCTAGGTCCAGATTCGTTTATAGTGAATCTTAAGCAAAAGTTCATTGGAAACATGGTCGTCAGCATGTGGGTCAATAATACATTTTTAATGCTTTTTACAGATCTTATACATCGGACTTGAACATTTATGATCTAGCTACTCTGGCTGGCTTAGCCAAGGCATTTTCTCATATCAGAGCTCCGTTGAAATAAAATTCCTCTTAGGGTTTACCAAGTCTGAATTAAGGGTGGGCAAACGGGTATAGGAACCCCGGGTCGGGGCAGGTAATCAAGGTTCAGGGTAGGTACGGGTCGGTTCTTAATTTTAAAAAATAAAAAATGGGGCAGGTCAGGTCGGGCCTTTGTAATTTTTGGTTCGGGTCGGTTCTCGAAGTATAGGAACCATGGGCACCTGGATCGACCCGTTTGTAATTGAAAAGGATGGACGAAATTAAAGAGATCATCTCTCCATCTAATCTTAACCGTTAGTTTTAGGTCCCCCATCCTTGACCTCGACTCTGTCACTCGACTCGAGTCTTTAAACTCAAATTCGTCTCTCATAGTCTCTGTCCAAAGCCAGTGCATTGTCGTCAACCCAATCGATCGACGATTGTTGGCACTGCGAAGACTGGAGCAATAACCTAATCCCACCAGTCACCCCTCTCAAGTCTCACCGTCACCAACCATGTCGTTGTCGTCGAAAAAGATCACCCTCTAGAGCTTGGACGGTGAGTCGTTCGAGGTCGAGGAGGCGGTGGCACTGAAGTCGCAGATCATTAAGCACATGATCAAGGACAATTGCACGCACAACGGCATGTCAATGCCGCCAAGCCCGATGAGAAAATCTCCGAGGACGATCTTAAGGCCTAATATCAAAATTTGGTTTGATTCTAGGGTTTCATAATTTGGGATTTTCTTGGGTTAAGGTTTTTTTTTATTTGGGATTGGGGTCAATTGTGTTGTTTTAGCACCTAGGGTTACTGATTTAGGGGTTTGATCAATGGGTTAAGGTTTTTCCATTTTCTTCTGCAATTTTATATCTTTAGCAATTCAATTTTTTTTTTCGATTTGGGTATTCATTGGATTTGATCGATGTGATGCTAATGTAAGGTGAATGATTACTGATCTAGAGACTTAACAGTAGAGATGGGCAGGTGCAAGGCTTTTTATGTTCGATTTCGAGCAGCGCAGCCACGGGTGGTGGTAGGAGCTGCTCTTCTAGTTTAGGACACAGTTTGGACTCGGCCTCAGGGACTAGTGCTGCAACATCCGCTGCCACTGCACAAAACGGCTGCTCAAAACCACGATGAGGAAGCTCGGCAAGAAGATGACTGCGACGAGGATGTCCAGGAAGAAGCTGGTGGTCCGATTCCCAGAACGATCCTGAGAGTTGAAGAAGAAAAGAAAAAAAAAAAAAAACCATGGACCCATGGACCTGGCTCGAACCGACCCGTTTCAACCAGGTTGGTTAAGGTCCAGTTCCTAGAAAATGTAATCCCGACCCGGCCCGTGCCCACCCCTAGTCAAAATACCCCTTTTAAACCTGCTAACATAAGATGTCACACAACACACTTAATTTAGCACAGTGGTTTGGGATAGAAGTAGTCGAACTTGGGGTCGGAGTTCAGAACCACCCTCCGATAAGTTCTGGATCGCCTTTTCGAATATTCCCTTGAATGGCGTAGTGCTTGGGTTTGAATGTCATAACCCACAACCTTGTTGGTTGTATAAACTTTTCAAATGATGGATGGTATACCTTGGATTTTCGGGTCAAAGCACCATGTGCTTGTGCCCGTAGCTAGCCAATCGTTACCGCGCTTATTACAATTCAAGTCTCCTAAGCTGCTAACCATTCCAGGCGGATTAGGATAAAGAAGGACTTTCTGACAATGTAACTTTGAACTTTTTTAGACTTGCATTCGTGCGAAATTTTCAAAGTTTGGGCCATGTTTTGAACAAGTAGGGTACTCCCTCCATCACCAAAAGAATAAAGAAAAAACACGTATTTAATAAAAATATATGCTCTTTATTCATGATCCAAGTAAAATTGATTGACAATGTGTGATTGAATCCAAGATGGATTGCTTACATATCTCCAGGATGGAGAGTCAAATCACTAGTGTATTTCTAAGGAAATGATGACATGGTGTAAAAATTACAGCAGGGATCACTTTTGACAATAAGCTTATGGTGGGGCATTAGGAGATGAGTTATCCATGGACTGGTTTTTGTGCAGACAGCGGCATTGCGATCAAATCCAAAGCGAAATGCCTACATATCCTAGAGAATGAATCAAACTGTGTAGTTTGTGTGAGATTTACTTTGTTTAAGGTCACTTGAAGACGTTTGCAAGGGTTTTGATTTTCTTAAGTAGGGGTTCTATCTCTAGGTGCAATTCATTTAGTTTCTTTATCATTGAACCTTTTGCTGCTCGACGTCACTTTGGAGTAGTGAGGTGGGATTCTATCTTTAAAAATGACATTTTCCATGACATGCAACCATTCCTTACCAAAGGTAGCATTGTATGGAGATCGATTATCCATCACATGGAAAGTCATCAGATGTTCAAATGGTTTTGCTTGAACCATGAGACGTATTGTCCCCATGATGTTGAGTGGAGTTCCATTAAGGGTTTGGACAATGGACTTTCTTAAGTTGATTTCATCCAGGATGTCCATTCTTATAACTACCCCCTAAGGAGGATGTTGACTTTTGACCTGTTATCAATTAAGACTCTGTCAACCATGGCATCTTTGATTTGTAGCCTAACGATGAGAGTGCCATTGAAGGGTGGGTAACCAGCTTCTAGCCTAGTTAAGGGATCTTTCATTAGAGGTTCTCTCTAGGTCATCTTCCTTCCTTTTTTGCTTTCTTATAAAATTCATGTCCACTTATTATGCCATTAATGCCTGGGAGAGACTTCCTACCTAGGTATTAGGGAGGCAGTGGACCTAGAATTTTACATTTTTTGTCAGATACACTGCCAAGAAGGATTCCAGGATTAATTGTTCCAAATGTGGATCCGTTATTCCTAGGCATGAATAGTAGAACTTTCAAATCGAGTGAGGGTATTTTCTACAATTTTCATTATTCCATTTGACCTGGTGAACTTCACCCTTTCTCTAACTTATAGATTCCTCTTGAGGTCTTTTACGGATGTGTGTACCTTTAGAATGTCGTCCTAGACCTGGTCGATGAAAAAAGCTTCTTCTTTATTCAGGCCTATGGTTTGACCAAGCAGTGATCTTCTGGATGTGGTTTTTATAGAGCATAATGGTATGGTCAAGAGGAATATGGGTTTTCTCTCAAGGAATCCACCAATTATTGGAACCAAATCTACACACCTCCGTGAGCGGTGATTAAGCACAAATCTGAGTAAACCTAAGCAAAGGTCCTCTGACTGTCAACTTAATGAATGATATTAGACTTAAGCAGTGGGCAAGAGAATTCAAGAGTATAGATTGCGTTGCCATAGATAAATCCTAGATGGATGTATTTATACCGTGGGGAGAGAGACCTTTTTAGGATAGAATCCTCGTTCTAAGTCAGGAGAATCCTAGAAGATATCTAATAAGTAGATATTGCTTCCTCTTAGGAGTTGTGATTACTTGTGGCACACATCTATTCTTAGATTGTATGGACTTCAAAACTTTAGGACCTGTTTGTATCCATATCCCGATCAGATCGCGTGTCTTGCAAAATAAGCATGATCATCCAGCGGAGTTGTTAAGACTCTACCTAGTGCCTCGAAGTAGAGTAATGGTGACACCTTGCTCCGTTTGAGACAGCTCATCCTAGACCTAGTAAGTCCATGACTGAACTTTTAAGGTATCAGTATTCGGATCAGCCTTACTTTGGCCCTGGAAAATCATAGTCCTACAAGAAGCGTAAAGACTTGAGTCTTACGATAAAAAAAAAAGGCCAACAAAGTCTTTAACCGAAAAAGGCACTAACAACCATATACCTCAAACACTCACATGAGGATTACATTGTAGTGTTCAATGTAAATCATTCATGTTGGATACGAGTATAGATGGAAGTGGATTTTTATGGAATGACTAGGATTAAAACTTAAGCACTTGTTAAGCGTAGGCACATAGTTTAATGAACTGGTGATTCATTAAAACTATAAGATGTTTGAGAAACATTGGTAAATTAATATCACTCATATTGTCATCACAAATAAGTGAAGAGTTACGCAAGGAAGAAAATGGATAGCATGACACCATAGTTTTGCTTCAATGAGCAAAGAGGAAGCTTGTAACATGTGTTATTAAAGCTCGCATAAGTGCTTCTAGCACTAGATGTGGTAGGTTTTCTAAGGAACCAAATAATATATTCCTAACCACGATGTCTAAGTATTAAAAATACTATGACATAATGGGGAAATAGCTCAAGCAATGAAGTACAAGTCTCATCAAAGATCTAGACACACGAACAAAATATTATCATACATCCATAGAGAAATGGGATGAGCCATGTTGACTTGGGAAGTGTTAACACATAGAGGGACAAGTTAACAAGTTATACCACTTGGAATATTTGGCATCAAGTGTGATCACTTCTTAATCGCCTTTTAGTGAAGTGGGCTATTGTTGGATGTATACCCTAAAAGCATTCAAGATTAGTAAATTGCTTAAGGTGATACAATGGTTAGTGCATAAATCAATCACAAGAGCAAGATCACTATAGTAAGACTTATAATGTAATCTTAATAGTGTGTTCATTGATAACATTTACATACATATGTTAAGAGGTAATTTCGAAAGTGATTAGTTCTCGAGAATAAAAGTTAAAGATGAAGGAAATATTTTGTCTGAACTAAGAATATACAAGAACATTTGAGCATCCAAGCATACATATAACACTTCAAAATAGGCATGTACTCAAAATAATTCTATAACCCGACTTTCAAAGCCTAGTGAATGGTGAAACATTACTCTTTGCAAATTAAAGAGAAGAAGGAGATTGAGTTTTCATTACCGTTGAAGCTCATCCTTGATTACAAGATTGAAAGCCTCTAAGTCTCCACACCAAGTATAAGGCGTGAAGAAGAGATGGAATGACTTGGATGAAGAAAGATTGCTAGCTATTCCTCACCCAAGTGGCAGGCCTCATATATGGAGGAAGAGAGAAAATGTTTCTCTTCTTTGCCTCAAGAAAAACCTAATTAGATTAAGGCTATAAAGTTGCCTTTATACTTTCTCACAATTATGTGGCAAACTTGTAATAAGTCCACCAACACTGACGCCTTGCAAATGGTTGGCCTTCCCTTTTAGTTTAGAATTAATTCCCCATTTGAGTTTAGTTGTCATACAACTTAAACTCAATAAGCCTTGTGGACCATAACGCTTTTTGGCCTCAAAACCTAAGACTAACTTAAAGTCCAATACGAACATTTTGTATGATTAATTAACTAATTAATTAATCTTTGACCCTGCTCAATTAAACTTTTTAATTACTTATCCATCTCATTGATATTTGTTAACATACATCCTTACTCTGTATACGATCCATTAGGTTCCAAGTAGCGAGACAGTGGGCGATTGTAACTTCTAACAATCAGTTGTGAATTGAGACTAATTTTCAATTCTCCCATTGTTGAAGATTAGTGTTTGCAAATCTTCAGGGCTTCCACAAAGTATGAGTAACACCTAAGAGTATGTCATAGATACATACGCTAAGTAAAAGTAGGAGAACCTATCCAATTACAACTGCATTGCAATACAATCATTCTCTAATTCAGTACATTTGATCACATTATTTAAGCGTTAGTTTGTTTCATGTCTGCTATCCAATGTGATAATTTTCTACATGATTCTATTGAATGTGATTTCAAACGTACTTCCTAAATCTCATCCATATGTTTGGCTAAAGACTTCTGAATCATATCTTAGAGTATTCTCCTTCTATCCAGCAGCTGCAGCAAATGATCACTAGTATCATCAAGGTATAGTACCAAGGAAGCTCGAATGACTTCGTGTTGTACTCAAAACCTTACTCCAAGAAGATTGACGCCTTGAAGATGCTAATGTTATCAGCCACCAAAGTTCATGCAATTCGATGGAAAGGGTAATCCTAAACAACATATTGCCCATTTCATTGAAACTTGCAACAACGCTGGGACAGAGGGAGACTACCTCATTAAACAGTTCGTGAGCTAGCTAAAAGTTGATGCCTTTGATTAGTACACCGACCTCGAGCTCAAATTCATCAACAACTTGGACTAGCTTGAAAGGGAATTCCTTAACCGCTTTTACAGCACGCACCATACCGTAAGCTTGCTGGAGTTGACAAGAACAAAGCAATGGAATGATGAATCGGTCGTCGGCTACATCAACAGATAACGCTCATTAAGTTTAGATTGCAAGGATTAGCTTTCTGAAACCTCCGTCATTGAGATGTGCCTTCAAGGCATGCACTGGGGCCTACACTACATCTTCTAAACTATAAAGCCAAGGACATTTGAGGAACTGGCAACTCGTTCCCATGACATAGAGCTGAGTATCGCCAACCATGGAAAAAAAAGAGCCAATCACCAACTTCAAGAAGGATAAGGTATTCACTCCGAAGGTAAACAAGACTGGGAAGAAGCCTACCAAAGGAGCTTTTACTGTCAACACTACCCCTATCAAGACCTCTTCTGCACCTATTAAGATATCTTCCAAGAACAAAGCGAATGAGGTAAAAAAAGGTGTCTTCTTGTACCCAACATAGGTACAAAAACACCTTGAGGGAGCTAAATCAAAAATATACCTTTATCCAAACTCTGATGTGGCCGCAATGCTAGACAATATGTTGGAGAAAAAGGTGATCAAGTTACCTAAGTGCAAACACCCGAAAGAGATGAATCGTGTTAATGATCCTAGGTATTACAAATACCATCGTATCATGAACCATCCTGTTGGCAAATGCTTCGTTCTTAAGGAGCTCATCATGAAGCTGGCACAACAAGGGCAAATTGAACTCAAACTTGAAGACACGACCGCAATGCACACTACTGCATTTATGTTTGGTTCGTTCGATCCCGTGCCTTTCCAAGTAACAAATGCTCATTCCCACCCATGCTTAAGCCACACGGCACCATCTACACAACCATCACTAGGGGCAAATGACCAAAATGCACTTACCAACGATGAAAAAGGGTGGACACTGGTGACCTACAAGAAGATAAGGAAGCCAAGACCACATGTCGTAAAGCCAAAGGTGGAACAAGGGAGAAAACACCGCCGCCACAACAATAAGAAGCCTAAAAGAAACGTAAGAGTTGCTAAGCCGATGTATATTAAGGAACCTAAGAAGCAAAAGCCAAGCATTCCAGTTTCCTTGCATGAGTACTTCCCGAATGATTTCTTCTAACGGTGCACTACTGCTGCCTGTCATACAGTTGAAGTAAAGATATAAGAGCCCTCAAAAGGCAAAGCTATCGTCATCAAAAAAGAGAAAACTCCCACGTCTAACGAAAACCTGGCGTCATACTTTAGCATCAAGAAGGCACGGCGATTGCCTAAGGAGATACGAAGAGCACTAATAACGGTTTTAGTGAATCCCGATGACAGTAAAGACAAAGGCTTGGAGTTTCGACCACATGTTGTGCCACCCATGATGCAATCACCTTCACTAATGAAGACTTGCTGCTACTGTCAAGCCTCACAACCATCATCTTTTCGTCTTTGGGTACATAAAATAGCACAAAGTCAACCGCATGCTTATGGATGGTGGTTCAGCCATAAACATCATGCCAAAGCCAACAACGACTACAATCGACATCAAGGTGGGTAAACTGACCCAAAGCCGTTTGCTAATCCAAGGTTTCAACCAAAGAGGACAAAGAGCGATGAGCATGGTCCACGTCGAGATGATTATTGGTGAACTTAAGTTGAGCACGATATTTCATGTGATTAACGCGAGAACTTCCTACAGTTTGCTCTTGGGAAGGCCTTGGACCATAAGAATGAAGTGGTGCCATCCACTCTCCACCACTGCTTAAAATACCACCGAGAATGAGTAAAGGTGATATAAGGCGACACAAAGCCATTTACCAAAGCCGAATCACACTTCACAGACGCCAAGTTCTACATGGATGAAGATACGGTGCCTGAAACTTTTCCAAAAGAGATCAAGTCCACAGGTCAAGCCGCACCAAAAAAGAAGGAATGGCAAGCCGTGCCCAAAGAGCAAGAAGGGGAAACCGTGCCATCTTCAAGCAAAAACGACGATGAGCCTACTAAACCTGCAACAACCAAAGGGAATGTGACTCCCTCAAAAGGATCAAACACACCCGTCTTTCGATACATCCTAATGTCGAGAAGAAAGAGTGGGCAATCCCCATTCGAAATCAGCAAAGCCGACAGACAGCTACATAAGGACGACATAAAGCTGTTCAAGGCAAATGCAGTTTTACCTCTGACACAGCTAGGCGATGCTAAAATCTCAAAACCACTGCAAGGCTTCATACAACCCCTGCCAAAAAGGATGGAACCGAGCTTTTTTTCTAATTAAGAGAACCGAAAAAGGCTTCGACCCTAACGCCTACAAACTAATGTTAGAGGCTGGGTATGATTTCACTTCCTCTTCAAATCTTGGAAAGAAAAATGCAAACACCGATAACGACAAAGAACGTGACCTCACTGAGACTCAAAAAAGGTTGAAGAAGCATGGTTACGGAGTTAACAACAACAAAGCTGAACTTGGCTTCACACCAAATACACCCATGAAGATTTCAAGAAAAGTAGAAAACACTAGCGCTCAACACATCAGCGTAAGTGTTGAACAAAATCAAGAAAAGCCCAAACTCGCCCCTTGAGCATCAGTTTTCAATAGGTTGAATCGTTCAAAACCCAGAATTTCATCACTTAATCGTATTGGAGGTCAAGAACGAACTTCTATCTTCAAACGGCTTAACACGCCAACACCCTAAAGATCTGTCTTCGAAAGGTTGTCAAAACCTAAGAAACAAAGCAACACAGCTAGCTCTCCTTCGTGATGGTCTGCCTTGGAAAGACTTGTAGAGACCAAGAAGACTTCTAGGAAGAGGAAGACAATGCCCAAGAAAGAAAAGCTCAACAGTCTAGCAAAAAAAGATGACGTTCGCAGCTCGATTCCTTCAAGAATAAAGCACCATGCAACCTTAGAAGTGGACACAAAAGAACAACTGAAGGTGATAGGAGCATATTTATGTGACTTTGTTATCTTATTTATTTGCATTTACTTAGTTAATTTCCATTTATTATAGTGATTTAGTTTATTTTCATATTACTATAGGTTTAATTGGTGAAGATGACAATAAATGGCCAAAATGAGCAATTTGAAGTAGTTTTGGACTTGGATTGGATAACATGTGAATAAAGCATAATGGATGGACGTTTTTGGTGTTTAAATGATGCTAAAAATGTGCTACAAATCTGGAATAATTAGATTAAGGCTTGGAAGATAAAGAATCAGCTGAAAACAAGGAGATCTTATCCAACCTTATCTTATCTTATCCCATATTATCCAAACATTATCCTATTTAATCCAACATTATCTAAACTCATCTCTAGTTGCAATAGGAGTCCTTATCCTATTCTAAATCCTTCCCATCTGAATTTAAGAGTTACAATGCATATCTGATTCTAGAAGTCCTGAAATCATGCAAATAACCTAATCTTTCTTCTCTTAGAATTGTGTTGTGCCCTATCCTTGTCCTTCAAGGATTGGTGCCGTGAACCCTACCATATAAATACACACTTTGTGCCGCAATTTTCAGAGAGATATAGAGAGTTTTTAAAGAGAATTTCAGAGAGAAAAATACAAAGCTGCCACAGCTTTGCCAGGAAGGAAGGAGAGGAATGAGAGCTTAGAGTCGTGCTTGCCATCGAAGGCCATTGAAGTGCTGAAGCGTTTCTAGGTGTATTCTATCCTTAGTTTTAGTCCAATGTTTGTTTTAATTTGGTTTTCAATTATGATGGACATGAGGAGCTAAACTCGTTTTAGCTAGAGGTGGATTCAAAGCCATGTACATATATGTGATATGAATTGATTTCCTCCAATTATTGTTTCGTAAAATATGAATGCAATTTACTTATCTGTTTAATTGATATCTTATTTTTGTATGTTGATTAAGGATGCATACTTAGTTTGCATACATGAATTTGATGCTAAAATATAAGGAAATTTCACCTAATCGTTATGAACTTATATTTGTAAGTAGTGGAAGTCACTAGTCATGATTGTGTTAAGTAAATCCATGGCAAGAGTATCATGAAGTTCATGGTTACGAATGTCGTGTCAATGCTTATGAATTTCATAGAACTTAATGATCTTTGATATGTATCTCTATCATGCAGTTCATATAAGGAACTTGATAAGAATAATTTGATTACGCCATTGAGTCCAATTCAATGGAATTGGGAAAATCTGAGAGTTAATTTGTGCAATTCACAACTAATTTGGGGCATTGTCATTTATGGTTTATTGGAATAATAATTGGAAATTGAACTGTATCTATATTTGTCATATGTGGAGATGAACCCTTTAGCTAGCCATTCACCCATTAAAACACCCAATTTCGTCCAAAGTTGTTTAGAGTCTTTAAATCTGCTTGTTTTTACTTTAAATTCATCAAAAACCACTTCCCCTTTTAGATTTCATGTCTTTTAGTTAGAATATGTTCAAACTAGTTTCTATTTAGTGATTTGAGTCAACATAAGTTAGAATTCGTCCATACATATTGTTTTGAGCCAATTTCTTTGTTTTGTGTAGTTTTGAGTAGTTTGAGTCAATCTTGAGTCATAAGAATTTAGTTAAGTGTAGTTGAGTCTAATTTGAGTAGATTAGCAATCCCTCCTAATCCCCGGCCTAGAACGATCCCGATTTATCCATACTACAACTATCAAAAAAAGGGTTTAATTTGTGTGCTAGTTTATATCACATCAGAAGGTAAAGAAAGAAGTGCACTATCATCCACACTGGCCAATCTTCACGCCAACAAACCCAAGTGGACGACACTGAAGAGGAGGTCCAAGACGTTTTCCACATCACGATCCATTATAACAAGGAAGACGATGTTCTTGAGGAGGATGTCACTACTGCACCACCACAACTTGAAGACAGGGGGCAAGCCATGGTTGATGATTTCACGAAGCTCAACCTAAGCATAAACAAGGAGCCAAAGTCTATCTTCGTAAGTGCAATACTAAGCGCAGATGAGATTGAGGAGTATTACCAACTGCTCTTGGAGTACAAAGACGTCTTTGCGTGGAACTACAAGGAAATGCTCGACTTTGACCCTACGATTACCGTGCATCGTCTAGAGTCAAGCCTGGAACGCGACCAATAAAGCAAACTCAAATACATTATTAATCCGAACTCATCCACAAATTAAGGCTGAGATTATCAAGCTAATCAAAGCAGGCTTCATTTGAGAGGTGTAATACCCTAAGTGGATCTTTAACATAGTCATTGTCCATAAAAAATGTGGACAAATACGTATTTGTGTAGACTCCCAACACCTCAATGACGCATGCCCAAAGGATGACTTTCCCTTTCCAACACCTCAATGACACTGGCCACAAAGCGCTATCATTCATGGATGGCTCTTCTGGGTGAATCAAATTCGCATGGCTCCTGAAGACGAGGAACTAACAGTCTTCCGCACCCCAAAAGGTATCTATTGCTACAAGGTAATGCCCTTTGGTTTGAAGAACGCTGGAGCCACATATCAACGCGCCATGCAGAAGATCCTCAAAGACATGGTACACAAAAATGTAGAATGTTACGTAGATGACATAGCTGTCAAGACCAAGAAGAGATCTGATCACTTGAAGGATTTACGAATGGTACTACAACCATAAGATGAACCCGTTAAAATGTGCATTTTGAGTCACCTTTAGGAAATTCCTAGGCTTTATTGTCAAGCACTGTGGCATTGAAGTGGACCAGTCAAAGATTAAGGCCATTCAAAGGCTCTACTGTCATGCCCTAGGCTATCAAGCTGTTATGTTCGAGCCACCCTTATCCATAGTGACATGTGAATGTACAATAAGGAGTCTCTAGCTTTCTATATATGAAAGTAGAATACTCTACAACATGATCAAAGAATCATATAGGTCAAAGATCTCAAAAGGAATTTGTGTTTACGAATAATTTTGTCGCTTCCACTCTTAATATGTGCTTGCATGTTTATAATCTTGCTTAACTTGTACATGCATAAATAATAGTTTTTGAAAATTTTAATCCTCACCCTTAACAAATCCTTTCATTTACATCTCCAAATTTTAGTCCACTAAATGAAAATTAGTTTTTAAGTTGCAAATTTACCATTTCAAAATAATTTTCATCTCCCATTCAAATTGCTCTAACGCTATGTTTGGATGAGGGAAATAAATTTGAAATTTGGATAAAAGTCATAATTTATAAATTGACATGCACCAATTTCCTTGTTTGGATTCATAAACATAGAATTTTCAGAATTTTTGTGTGAAAAAAAAAAAATTGAAATTTGGGACCTCCAACTTTTAAGTTTAAATTTCATAGAAATAGTTAGTTGTATTTCCAAATAGTTGTGAGTGAGGGTTAAAAAAAATTAAAAAAAAAATTAAAAAACCATGACTGTCATTTGCCCACCACAACCACATGTCACCACCCAACACCATTACCACCGTTGCTACCGCCACCACTCACTATCATCACCATTGTCACTATCCACCACCCACCATCTCAACCATAATCATTGCCGCCACCACCACAGCATGTCATTGTCACAACTGCCGTTATCGTCACCCACATCACCGTCAACTACACCACCACCCACTACTATCACAGCCGTTACCACTACCATTACCATTATTAGCACATCTCCTAATTACAAGCTATCATTTATATATTAATGACATTATATACATTAAATTATGTATTTTAAATTTATTGTTCTTTTAGTTAGGTCAAATAATCAATTCACAAATTTTAGAAAATAAAATTTTGTCATTTCAATTTTTGTCATTTTAAATTTTTTTTAGTAATTTTAAATGTACTCTTCCAAATGTAGTGTAAGTCAAACTAAATAATGAAAAACAAAAAGCCTCAAATGTCAAAATGGCCCTTGTGTTATAGTCATTTGGCCAATTTAGTCCTGTGTTTTTAATTTAGCCACTTTACTCCTCGTGTTTATGTCTGCTAGCCAATTAAGAACATTCCATCCAATTTTTGTTAAAATAATTATAAATATATTATAACCTATTATAAAAATAGATAATTTTATTTATTTTTTAAATCAAATATGAATAAGTTTGTAATAGTTTATGAATAATTTAAAAGATATTGGATATAATGTCCTTAATTGGCTATCAGAGATAAATACGAGGACCAAATTGGCCAAAATGAAAACAAGAGAATTAAATTGACCGCATGACTAAAGCATAGGGACCATTTTGACATTTAAGCCAAATGAAAAAAATTGCATTTGGTGTATACCTGAGTTGTTGGCTCGGCTATACTTTGGCTTGGTTGTGGTGGCGCTCTACATTATTGCTAGCCTATCACATTTTAACAATGTTTTTTTAATAATTAATTTTT
Source organism: Pyrus communis (assembly GCF_041283825.1). Lineage (NCBI taxonomy): Eukaryota > Viridiplantae > Streptophyta > Magnoliopsida > Rosales > Rosaceae > Pyrus > Pyrus communis. Next base: position 12,909,573 of record NC_142566.1, read on the forward strand.
TTGTACAATTTTTTTTTAATAATTAGTACCTCATAATAGGTTAGCAATAATGTGATTCAATTAGTTGTTCATTAAATATTATTTTCTCTATTTTTAAACACGTTCAAAACATCTTAAGAAGCATATAATGCCAGTTATAAAAAAGGTCTTTTGCAGGCAGATAATAATGTAATTAAATTAATTGTCAAAATATTTTTTTTTATTTTTAACAAACGATATTATGTACACTATGAGGAAGGAGGGTGGGCTTAGCTTTACAATGGGCTAGCAATAATGTGATTCAATCAATTGTTTATTAAATATTATTTTCTCTATTCTTAATATAAATTCAGCAGAGATCGATTTTATTATGTGAATTCAGCTGCTTTAATTGGTTTATGAGGGGTTTCTTCTAGCATGCTCTAAGATTATTCATTTACTTCTAATATTTGACTTTCCTTTTGTCAATTTACGCATATAAATACATTTAAAACATGTAAGTCACGCGCAGCATGCCATGATTCAAAAAATATGCGCGTGCATGAAGGTTAGTATAATATATATAGGAAAGTAATGTAAATGTAAGGGTTCATACATCATAGGGAACGTTTCATGCTTCATGGTTGTTGAAAATATGTAACTTTATTTTATGAGAACATGATTGGCAAAAAACAATTGAGTCTTTGAATTTGTAAAAGATCCTTATCGGAAGCCAGAATTGCATCTCCAATGTGTTGTATCATGTTCAACATAGAAAAATTAAATTGAATCAATAACATGTAGATCAATTCAATAAAATAATAAATTAATCATAAAAAGAATAATTAAAACGTAACTCTCCCCAAGAAGATGAACAAACTTTTTTTAGCGCAACATCAAGAGTGTGTTGATAACGTGTTGTAGGGTCTATTTCATTGAGGAATTATAGAGAGGTGCATTAAGCATAGAGAGAGAATTAAGTGAATTCTGAGTTGTGTTTACTCGCCCCCATTGTGCCTTATTTATAGTACTAGGAAATGTTAACTTTTTACCCTAACATGATTACAACTCTATTAGGATACCATATATTCCACAAGGATATTCAAGATAACATAGTTTTTACACAATTACATTCCTAAACCATTAGGACTGCAACAGAAAATAAAATTTCATTATTTCAAATTTTGTCGTTTTAATTTTTTTTGTAAATTTTTTTTAAAAAACGATATTATCTACACTAGGGGATGGGGGAGGGCTGAATTTCATATTAGGCTAACAATAATGTGGTTCAAACTTGCATTGGACGAGAATTGAATTCAAGGCCTCTTACTTACAAGTGAAGAGAAACACCTGTAGACTATAGTACTAAGTGACATTTTTTTTAATAATTTTAAATGTACTTTGTTGTAGGCCAAATTTACTAAATCATATAAAGGACAGAGAGAAGGGGGTGCGGCAATAGTAGAGAAAAAGAAAGAGATGTGTAATTGTGATGTGTGTTCTATTCCACCCCATTGTGCCTTTATTTATAGTAGTAGGAAAGGTTAATTCATTTTCCTAATAGGATTACAACTCTAATAGGATAATATCTAACCCTTGATAATATTACCAGATATTCCTAGATACACCAAGATTTACACAATCACATATCTATTGAGTGTGTATTTAACTCAAATAAATGGCACATCAGGTCTTCAGTGATGAAGTAAGTACAGTTGATGAAGTCACCGGCATAATGAGCGAATGCCAGTCTCAAAACAACGGAAGATTGCATAAAAGGTAAAACTCACAAAACCTCGTTATGGTAAAACCCAAGTGTTGATGTATATTTCCTTCTTAATGCTAGAATATATTTAGTATAATGACATAAGTAAGGGTGTCGAATCCACAGGGACTAATTGGACCTATGTAATTACTTGTTTTGCAAGAACTCTAAGAAATGAATCAAACTAAACAAACTAGGCAGATTTGGAAATGAATCAAACTAGTCTAAATAAACAGATTTGTTTTTGTAACTTGAAAGCATGAGAATATGAAATAAACACAAATAAATGAATCAACAACTAATGTAATGGGATAGTATCAATGGAAATGAAACTAGGGATTCGATTTCACCATTGCTCAACTAAGTCCATGTTTGTCAAATTAGTTTATACTCATTCATCTACCTATTTCTTGAGTTTGTTTCACTTGGATATGATCAACCATATGATGTGTGGATTTGATCAAATGTCTCTAATCATGAACCTAATTGTGATGTGCAACTTTGGTTCATAATCAAGATTATGTAATGTACAAGAAACTTTCATAAAACCAAAGGGAGTAATTCGGCAGGATGTGTGCTAAACACTCCCTTCATTCATTCACATATCTACCAAGATTATGCATGATGTGTGCTTTAATCTTGGCTACACAACTTAGTGATTAATTCAAATGATGATCAAACATTAAAATCAACATACTAAGTCACCATTAAAACAGAAAATGAAACAAGAAATAGATGGACAAAATGAGCATTCTAACTTAATTACATGGCAAACTTTGCAAGGTTACATCGAATCCCTAGAGGAGGATTAGTTACAATTCATGTTTACAAAAGATTTAACATAAACATACACAACATGAATGAACATAGAATGAAGTAGAAGGAACCCTTGAAGCAAAACTGATGTTGAATTCCTTGAAGAGTGCCTTCGGTGTTGGAGCTCCCAAATGTGATTGTAAATGAGGGTGGAGAAACTAATGTCGAATGGTTTCTGTGAGTGGTGCATAAATGGAGAGAAATGGACAGTTTCTGTAAAAGGGAGAGAGTGTCGAATGAAATGGAATGGAGAGGGAGAATGAGAGTGAATGGTGGACAGAAATTAGAGTGAAAATGGAGTGTGTGTGATCCAATCTGATCCGAGTGAGCAATCCCCCTCTCTTGGTGAATTTCTCAATGAGTCTAATGATGGAGAGACAATCAGATTGGATCTACCATTTGTTTAACTCAGATGGCAGTGCATAAGTGATGGAATGATGGGTTTCTGAGGTAGTGGGCGCATGGTATGGACAAGATCTGCAAGTTTGTGTTTTGTTTAATCAAAATGCATGTGGAATGTCTGCAAGCATGAAGTGGATAACCTGAAATTGATTATAATACTCTGGGAATGGCAGAAAGCTCACGACATAGGCATTAAGGAGATGGAATGGCATGGAATGTTTAATTGAAGTGCATGTGGATTTCTGCAAAGAGAAGTGAAGAAGGGAAATGGAATGCACGGGTCAGGTTGTGGACATGCATGTGAGGGATGTTTTGGGTGTTAAAACATGGAATCTGCACGGAATGGATGTTATCATGCATGTGATTGCATGTTTGGTGTTTAGAAGTGTATAATCTGATGGGATGATATGGGAACACACGGCCAAGGTTGTGACATGCATGTGAATGCATGTTTTGGTGTTGGAACCACATAATTGACTTCAATGTTTTTGCCTTGTTTAAAATCACCCAATATGGCCGAATTACATCACATTCCTTCATTTGCCTTCCAATTGGTCTTATTACACCTTGGCTACACACTAACACAAAACAATGTAAAACGCGACTAGTTTAATCTAAAACAATCACAAAGACACCAAATAAGGAAGATATAAATGCATGCAAAATGTGACTTATCAAATACCCCCAAACCTGGTTTTTGCTAGTCCTCGAGCAAACTTAAAACTAAAACACACAAAATACAAACATCTAACTAAACCACTTTCGCTGGCCAAACGATTGCACTGAGCATGTGCAACAAGCCTTTGAACCCCTAGGTGTCCCTAGTTGGAGGAGTTATGTCTCCTGAGGGTTTACAGTGATGACACCCACAAACATTTACAAAATCTGCAAACAACTTGGTTAAAACATGCTTTAAACAAACTAATAAGAACCAATGAAGATTTTGTCATTCTTTAAACTCAAAAGTTTGCCACTTCAAAGAATCGTATCAATTGTAACGTATAAAGATATTTCTCAATGTCTTACAACTTCAAGGTCACCATACCCAAATGCTTAAGATAGAATTCGCCTCAACTCTACTCCTCACAGCTTCCACTCAAGTCTTCACTCAGATCTTAAGGTTTATTCTCTCAACAACATATATGATTGGAATTATGTAAAGGAAATCAAAATTCTCACATATGAAATCTGAAATGGAAGCACAGTTTCTGAGTAGATTTCATGAAATGAATCAAATACTAAGAATATAGATAACTCACACACTTACCATCACCCATGAATACATCCTCAATGATCAGCTAGGTCTTTCTCAAGGTTGTAATGCAAGGCTTAGGGTATAGGTTATGAAAGACTTGATATGAAATGCTAGAGTTTGGGGCATACCAAAGTGTCTTTGAGGCTCTTCACTGGCATTTGTCTTCTTTTGTTTTTGGCGTCCAGGCCCTATGCTTTATAATTAGGCGATTTGGAATTTGTATCCACTTTGATCCTCTTTTTTTTTTTTTTTTTTTTTTTTTTTTTATTTTTTAGAAACATTTTCAACATAGGTGCCCTCGGTACACGCCACAATCTTGCTTTATAACTCAATCTGCCCTTAGTTTTCATCACATTGGTATTCCCCAAACTATAAGGTATGGCTTGTAATGGGCTAGAATGGGTAGATTATGGTGTAGGTGATGAAAGAATTAGGCTAAAGTGTTTGGCTACAACAAGGGTGAATGGAGCACACAAATGGGTAGGATTTAAGCCTTTTAGTAGTTAAACATGCATAGCCTAACATCATCTCATTGAGTTCATTCACGAATGATACTAAACACATGGTATCTGCAAAGGAGAATGATTCTTAGCATCCAAACGAAATAGAAGTAATGAGATCATTTAAAGTGAAAATGAAAGAAAAAGATAGGAGTAGAACCACTTTAAACCCTCTCAAAGAAGCAATTAGGCTCAAAATAAATTATTAAGGTAGTCTCCACTATTCTTCTTCCAGAATTTGAGTATGGTACCTCTATCATCATAATTTCAAGAGTTATAGCCTTATAAATGACAACAAGATGCAACTCTTTTCCATAGCAACCCAATCATTTGTTTTCAACATAGTCCTCATATACATTCATATTAGCATGCAAAAAACACTCTTAACCAAAACTAACACCTCAAACAAACACAAACACAAAACTAACACCTCAAACAAACACAAACACAAGACAAACCTTCCAAACCACACCCCCAAACCTAATCTAAACATTGTCCTCGATGTTTAAAATTGTATGCAATGCAAGTAGACAAAGAATATGGAATGGTATCAAAATAAACACAACATAAAGAAAAACACAAACCACACTAGGTTGCCTCCTAGTAAGCGCTGTATTTAATGTCTAGGCAAGACATGGTAGCTTGTTCATGGTGTTGTAAATTCAAGAACATCCACGACTTGATACACTTGCTCCTCCTCCACTTTATCCAAGTATGGCTTCAATCGCTACCCGTTGACTTTAAAGGAGGTGCCATTCTTCATGTTCTCTATCTCCACAGCTCCATGGGGAAATGTTTGCAGCACTTTGAAGGGTCCCACCCACCTAGACTTCAATTTTCCTGGAAAAAGTCTCAAACGTGAGTCAAACAAAAGTACTTTCATACCTTGGTGAAACTCCTTCCTCAGGATGGCCTTGTCATGATAGAGCTTAGTCCGTTCCTTGTAGATTTTGGCATTCTCATATGCCTCATTTCTAAGTTCTTCCAACTCATTAAGTTGGAGCTTCCTTGCTACTCCAGCATCCTTGTAATCAAAGTTGAACTTCTTGATGGCCCAATATGCACGGTGTTCAAGCTCCATTGGCAAATGACAAGCTTTCCCAAACACAAGGCGATAAGGACTCATGCCAATGGGGGTCTTGTATGCTGTTCTATATGCCCATAGTGCATCATTTAACCTCAATGACCAATCCTTCCTTGTAGGGCTCACAGTCTTCATCAAAATGTTCTTGATCTCCCTATTGCTAATCTCCACTTGTCCTGAGGTTTGAGGATGGTACGGGGTTGCCACTTTGTGATTGATGTTGTACTTCTTCATCAAGGATTCAAAAGATTTGTTGCAGAAATGGCTGCCACCATCACTAATAATAGCTCTTGGGGTTCCAAACCTACAAAAAATCACATCTTTAATAAAACTCAACACAACCTTATGATCATTAGTTCTTGTAGCAATGGCTTCAACCCATTTGGATACGTAATCCACTGCCACTAATATGTATAAGTAGCCAAAAGAGGATGGAAATGGTCCCATGAAGTCAATTCCCCAAACATCAAAGAGTTCTACCACCAAAATGTTGTTCAATGGCATCTCATTTCTTCGGCTAATGTTCCCCATTTTCTGGCACCTATCACACTTAGAACAAAAATCAAAAGCATCTTTGAATAAAGTAGGCCAAAAGAAACCAGATTGTAAAACTTTTAGCGATGTCTTTTTGGCACCAAAATGGCCTCCACATGCCAATGTGTGGCTAAATGTTAGGATGCTTTGTTGCTCACTCTCTGGGACACATCTCCTAATGATTTGATCAGGGCAATATTTAAACAAATATGGTTCGTCCCAAACGTAGTGCTTTACCATGGCAAGGAACTTCTTTCTTTCCTGAAAAGAAAGGTCATTTCTCATTATACCACAAGCAAGATAATTAACAAAATCCGCATACCATGGTTCTTGTTCTTGAACAACAAGGAGTTGTTCATCTGGAAATGATTCATTTAGGGGCAAAGGTTTTCCAACTCCATGGTTTCATTAAGCCTGGACAAATGGTCAGCCACAACATTATCACTGCCCTTCTTATCTCGAATTTCCAAGTCAAACTCTTGTAGTAAGAGTATCCATCTAATCAAGCGTGGTTTAGCATCCTTCTTTGTCATCAAGTACCTAAGGGCTGCATGATCAGAAAACACAATAACTTTAGATCCCACAAGATATGACCTAAACTTTTCTAAGGCAAAAACAACAGCAAGCAACTCCTTTTCAGTTGTGGAATAGTTAAGTTGAGCATCATGCAGAGTCCTGCTTGCATAGTAGATCACATGTGGAAGCTTGTTCACCCTTTGCCCTAAAACTGCACCAATAGCATAGTCAGAGGCATCACACATTAATTCAAAAGGTAACGACCAATCTGGTGCCATAATAATAGGGGCCGAGGTTAGTTCATTTTTCAAAGTATTGAATGCATCCATACAAGCCTTATCAAAATGAAATACAACATCTTTAGCTAACAGATTGCATAATAGACGAGTGATCATTGAAAAGTTCTTAATGAAACGACGATAAAAACCCGCATGGCCCAAAAAACTTCTTACTCCCTTCACAGTGGTGGGGGCTACCATATTGGTGATGACGTCAATTTTGGCTTTGTCTACCTCCATTCCTTTGCTAGAGATTACATGCCCCAACACAATTCCTTGTTTCACCATAAATTGGCACTTTTCCCAATTGAGAACCAAATTTGTTTCCTGACATCTTTGAAGTACTAACGATAGATGGTTAAGACATTCATCAAAAGAGGAACCAAACACTGAGAAATCATCCATAAATACCTCGATGAACCTTTCTACCATGTCAGAAAAGATGGCCAACATGCATCTTTGGAATGTTGCTGGAGCATTGCAAAGTCCAAAAGGCATTCTTCTGTATGCAAATATGCCAAAGGGGCAAGTAAAGGTTGTTTTCTCTTGATCCTCCGGAGCGATTGCAATTTGATTGTAACCTGAGTAACCATCCAGAAAACAATAATGTGAGTAACCTGCCAACCTCTCAAGCATTTGATCTATGAAAGGCATAGGAAAGTAATCTTTTCTAGTGCTAGAATTCAACTTCCTGTAATCGGTGCAAACACGCCAACTGGTCGTGGGCTTTGTGGGCACAAGCTCATTGTTGTCATTCCTCATCACAGTGATTCCTACCTTCTTAGGCACCACTTGAATGGCACTCACCCATTTGCTATCAGAGATGGGATATATGATCCCCACATCTAACAATTTCAATACCTCATTCCTAACAACTTCCTTCATATGTGGATTGAGGCTTCTTTGTGGCTCACGGCTTGTTTTTGCTCCTTCCTCCAAAAGGATCCTATACATGCACATGGTAGGGCTTATTCCCTTGATATCTGCAATAGACCAACCAAAAACAGATTTGAACTCTTTTAACACCCTAATTAGTTTATCTTCTTCATTTGGGGTGAGATCAGAAGCTATGATAATTGGAAGAGTTTCAAATTCAGCTAGATATGCATATTTTAGATGTGGTGGAAGTGGTTTAAGTTCAAGTTTTGGTGCCTTAACAGTGGAAGGAGTTAGATGTGACATTGATGATTCTAAAGGCTCAAAACGAGGTGAAACATTGAAAGGATACAATGCTAATGCTTCCAAAGCAGCTACTTCTTCCATGAGTGCATCTTCCTCATCAAACTCATCTTGAGATTGACTCAAAACAGTTTGCCATGGTTCATTCGATTGTGCCTGCAAGAACTTAGAGAATACAAGTGAATCAAGCACATCAATGGCATAACAATCAAGAGATGACGAAGGATGAGAAAGAGATTCAAACACTTTGAATTGAACTGTCTCTCCTAACACTGTCATAGTGAGGAGTCCATTTTGCACATCAATGATGGTCTTGGCCGTGGCCATGAAAGGTCTCCCAAGCAATATTGGCAACTCACGATCATGTATAGGAGCTTCTTCCATGTCCAACACTACAAAATCTGCAGGCAAGATTAGTTTATCAACTTGAACTAGAATATCTTCTACTATACCTCTTGGATATTTCACGGATCTGTCTGCAAGTTGTAATGAAATGGTGGTGGCTTTCAAATCTCCCAAACCTAGTTGAAGGTACACTGAATAAGGCATTAAGTTGATGCTAGCACCCAAGTCAAGCATTGCCTTCTCTACTTTCTTGTCCCCTATGGTGATGTTGATAGAGAAACTGCCTGGATCCTTGAGCTTTGGTGGAAGTTTTCTTTGCAAAACTGCACTCACATTCTCAGACACCACAACCTTCTCATGTGGTCCATACTTCCTTTTATAGCTGTTTAACTCCTTGAAGAACTTCCCATATGCCGGCATGTTCCTAATGACATCAAGCAAAAGTAAGTTAACATTCACTTTGCTTAGTATATCAAAAATTTCTTTGAATGACTTATCCTGCTTGCTCTTGGCAAGTCTTCCAGGGAATGGTATTGGTGGAGTGTATGGTTTCTCGGCCTTGTGAAGATTTGGTGCTTCTAGTGAGGAAGTGGCATGGCTTGGTTCCTCAATTGATTTCTCATTGTCTCCTTGAGTGACACCTGCATTCACATGATCATATTCATTAGTAACTTCATTGCCAACTCTATTATCAATAACCTTACCACTTCTAAGTGTAGTGATTGCTTTGGCTTGCTCTTGGTTCCTTTGGAGTATCACAGGTTGGCTTGGAAACTTCCCAACCTCTCTTTGGTTCAAGGCATCTGCAATCTGCCCCAATTGTGTCTCCATTTTGGTTAGGGCTGCTGAATGTTGTTGGAGAGTGCTATTTGTGGACTGTTGGAATTGCAAGGTGTTTTGGGCTAACAATTTAACCGTATCCTCTAGACTAGGGGCAGGTTTTGGTTGGAAATTTTGGATTGGATTGTTGTTCTTCCATGAAAAGTTGGGATGATCTCTCCAACTCGGGTTATATGTATTGGAATACATATCATTCCTTGGTCTTTGGTTGTAAGAATTCATGAGGTTCACTTGTTCTTGAACATACTCGGGGTAAGCTTCCCTAGATGGACATTGGTGAGTAGGATGGCTTGGTATGTTGCAAATGGTACACACTTCATTTGCTTTTGGCACCATGTTGAGCACGGATTCAAGCTTCCTTTCTAGGTTAGCTACCTGCAACAAAAGCTCATGGTTAGAACTTGTTTCATAGACTCCAACTTTCTTACCCCTTAAGTCTTTGTGTTGAGCATTAGACCCCAACATCTCATAAATGTTATATGACTCTTGAGCATTCTTTTTCTTCAATGCTCCACCTGCTGCATTATCAACAGTTGATTGACAAGTTTGGGTTAGTCCATCATAGAAAATTTGCATTTGTAAGTGAAAAGGTAACCCATGGTGTGGACATTGGATCAAGAGGCCTTTAAAACGCTCCCAACACTCATTGAAAGGTTCACCATCATCTTGTTTGAAGTTGAAGATTTGTCCCCTTAATGTGGCTGTCTTTTGAGTGGAAAAGAACTTCTCCAAGAACTTCTTAGCCACGGCATCCCATGTGGTGAGGGAACCTGGTGTTAGAGTCATCAACCAACTCTTGGCCCTATCTTTCAAGGTGTAAGGAAACACTCTCATCCTCAAATTTGCTTCACTTACTCCCTGCAAAGGTAAACCACTCACAACATTGTAAAACTCTTTAATATGAGCTAAAGGATCTTCATTAGGTAAGCCATAAAATGAAGGAAACATATGGAAATGTGAAGATTTGAGATCATAGTTTCTAGCTTCTGTGGGCAGCAAGATGCATGAAGGTGAGTTTGGTATGATTGGTTGAGCAAAGTCCTCCAAAGCTCGAAGCTCATCTAGGTTGTTCGCCATCTCTTCCTCTCTTTCCCAATCAAATTGCTCAGATCCTTTACTTGTTGAACTAGGAGAAGTCCTTTCCTCTTCCTCACAGATTAGGGATGAACTTGATGGCACAAAGTTGTCCAAAGTGTGGCCCTTTAACCGTTCAATTCTTTGGCCTAACTCAACAAGTTTATTTGACATATACTACCTGAAACAAAGTAACACAAGTGTGAATGAAAATCAAGAAGCAAACAACAATGAAAAGAACAAAAATAAACTTAAAAACGTTTGAAAAGACTCAAGGGATGTGGAACTAAACGCTTAGAACACTTAAACAATCCTAAAACCCAAAACAGCAACTAGAAGACTCAAAATTGCCTAAAAACCACTTTCTGGGCAGTTTTGAGCACCTACACTAATTTGGACGAAATTGGATGGAAACACAAATCAAAACACTTTCTAACTAATTTGGACAAAACAAAGACTCAAAGGACTCAAAACAGATTCACAAGACTCAAAACAATCTAAAAACTCTCAAAACTGCCTAAAAACACAAACTAGGCAGTTTTGACACTAAACTCAATTTTGGACGAAAATTAGGTTTGAGCTTGACTCAAAATGCTTCAAAACACAAGATAAGACAGATTCTAAGCTTAAGACTTAACAAACTATGGGGAGAAATTGTATTTGGACGAAATGCAATTAAATGGACAGATTATAACAAAAGCAGATTGTAAAGCAAGTTGATGTAAACCAATGGATAATGGAATGGCTAAGGGATTCTTTTCCATATATGAAATGTATGCAACTTAAATCAACTTCCAATTATCAATTTGACAAGTTATGAACCTTGACACTAATCAAAATAGCAAACAAGCAAACAAGCAATTACAAGGGACTGAAATCAGTCCCCGGCAACGGCGCCATTTTTGTTGATGTATATTTCCTTCTTAATGCTAGAATATATTTAGTATAATGGCATAAGTAAGGGTGTCGAATCCACAGGGACTAATTGGACCTATGTAATTACTTGTTTTGCAAGAACTCTAAGAAATGAATCAAACTAAACAAACTAGGCAGATTTGGAAATGAATCAAACTAGTCTAAATAAACAGATTTGTTTTTGTAACTTGAAAGCATGAGAATATGAAATAAACACAAATAAATGAATCAACAACTAATGTAATGGGATAGTATCAATGGAAATGAAACTAGGGATTCGATTTCACCATTGCTCAACTAAGTCCATGTTTGTCAAATTAGTTTATACTCATTCATCTACCTATTTCTTGAGTTTGTTTCACTTGGATATGATCAACCATATGATGTGTGGATTTGATCAAATGTCTCTAATCATGAACCTAATTGTGATGTGCAACTTTGGTTCATAATCAAGATTATGTAATGTACAAGAAACTTTCATAAAACCAAAGGGAGTAATTCGGCAGGATGTGTGCTAAACACTCCCTTCATTCATTCACATATCTACCAAGATTATGCATGATGTGTGCTTTAATCTTGGCTACACAACTTAGTGATTAATTCAAATGATGATCAAACATTAAAATCAACATACTAAGTCACCATTAAAACAGAAAATGAAACAAGAAATAGATGGACAAAATGAGCATTCTAACTTAATTACATGACAAACTTTGCAAGGTTACATCGAATCCCTAGAGGAGGATTAGTTACAATTCATGTTTACAAAAGATTTAACATAAACATACACAACATGAATGAACATAGAATGAAGTAGAAGGAACCCTTGAAGCAAAACTGATGTTGAATTCCTTGAAGAGTGCCTTCGGTGTTGGAGTTCCCAAATGTGATTGTAAATGAGGGTGGAGAAACTAATGTCGAATGGTTTCTGTGAGTGGTGCATAAATGGAGAGAAATGGACAGTTTCTGTGAAAGGGAGAGAGTGTCGAATGAAATGGAATGGAGAGGGAGAATGAGATGGAATGGAGAGGGAGAATGAGAGTGAATGGTGGACAGAAATTAGAGTGAAAATGGAGTGTGTGTGATCCAATCTGATCCGAGTGAGCAATCCCCCTCTCTTGGTGAATTTCTCAATGAGTCTAATGATGGAGAGACAATCAGATTGGATCTACCATTTGTTTAACTCAGATGGCAGTGCATAAGTGATGGAATGATGGGTTTCTGAGGTAGTGGGCGCATGGTATGGACAAGATCTGCAAGTTTGTGTTTTGTTTAATCAAAATGCATGTGGAATGTCTGCAAGCATGAAGTGGATAACCTGAAATTGGTTATAATACTCTGGGAATGGCAGAAAGCTCACGGCATGGGCATTAAGGAGATGGAATGGCATGGAATGTTTAATTGAAGTGCATGTGGATTTCTGCAAAGAGAAGTGAAGAAGGGAAATGGAATGCACGGGTCAGGTTGTGGACATGCATGTGAGGGATGTTTTGGGTGTTAAAACATGGAATCTGCACGGAATGGATGTTATCATGCATGTGATTGCATGTTTGGTGTTTAGAAGTGTATAATCTGATGGGATGATATGGGAACACACGGCCAAGGTTGTGACATGCATGTGAATGCATGTTTTGGTGTTGGAACCACATAATTGACTTCAATGTTTTTGCCTTGTTTAAAATCACCCAATATGGCCGAATTACATCACATTCCTTCATTTGCCTTCCAATTGGTCTTATTACACCTTGGCTGCACACTAACACAAAACAATGTAAAACGCGACTAGTTTAATCCAAAACAATCACAAAGACACCAAATAAGGAAGATATAAATGCATGCAAAATGTGACTTATCACCAAGGTAAGAGAAAAACCCATAGACTAAGGAGAAAAGTGAGAAGTTGCATTAAGTCAAAACTAAACGTCTTCTGGACGCAAGTAGAAGAACTTATAAGGGTATGACCAGCCCAGGATGGGTGCCTTGTCAAAACCTAGCTAGGTAGCAAAGATCGAATGGGAAAATGCTCCTAATCAAAGGAAAAAAGAGTACATTAAGATCAAGTGAGTATACTTCTGGATACTCTCCCTGAGTTTGACAGAACTTCCAAATGAGAACTATAAGCATTGCATATGAATAGTTAGGCATATCAATTCCTTGGACAAGCTTCTGGAAGGTTGACTTTGGCAGTAACGTCGTGAGATGTCGGTAAAGTTGTCTGGGATCGGCTTGCATGACTTCAATCTCCTGATGCTTTGCTAATGTAGATGTAGACGCAATATGTCTTAGCGTTGACTTCGTTGATGTATCATGTCTTGGTCGGGTTGATACATGCAGCATAGTCTTCATAGATCGTCGTTGGGACTCAACGATGGACGAAAACAGCAAGTACTTTGAATATGCTCAACAAGAGCTCTCAACTATGTCTCACATGTGGAAAAGTGAGGTGAGGTGAGTCTTGGAATGTTTCGAAGATTTCGCAGCTAAGGTCATATCGTGGATCTCCAAGATATTGCAATATCCCTAATGGTAAAGACATAACCATTCAGAGACATGCCTTGTGCGGGTTTGATAAGTAACCAGTGTCAACACAACAAACAAGACAAGCATCATTCTAAGGATCACGGGGGTTGGATCTGCTCAGGATGCGTTGGGATTTTTCCAAATCCGTAGTACCTTCAGGGTAGCAGAAAAACATCTTCAATACCAATTTAGTGGTTGTGTGTAGGTGCGGTGTTGCATTTTTATTAATAAATCAACAGCGAAAGAGATGTCGTGTCTAATGCAATGAGCTAAGTACAACAAAGCGCAAAGTTGAACTCAGGTCTGTAACTTTAGATTCCATAACCTCTTCAAGGGTTTCATTTGCATATAGCGTATGGAAAATCATTGGTATTCTCAAAGGTAACACCTTCGGGGTGTAGTTCAACTAGTAGACCAAAGTACTGTCAAAACAACGCTTGAACTTCAGGTTAAAGCATAAATGAGTTTTACCAAGATCATTTATCTCAAATTCCGTCTTCAGGTGCGAGACAGTTTTCTGAAACTCTTCTAGATTCTTAGTGAGATTCATGTCATTGACATAAACTGTAACTCTAGCAATTCGAAAAAAGACTTTATAGTTTAATACGTATGCACATTTATTCATATCCCTGATTGATCAAATAATCACTTTGAAGGGTATACCACATCCGTCATATTGTTTCAATCCACAAGTGAACACCTCAAACGAGTTGAGAGGGTGTTCCGTGGTTTAGAACTATTTAAACCAGTCCATGTAATTCTTCAAGAACTTACATGTAAATCTCCGTATCAATATCCCAATGGAGAAACACTAACCACATTTGTAATGTTGCAATCAATCACAGGGCGTTTAAGAAAAACCTTGCGTCGTAAGGCATGCATTATATTGCACTATTCCATTCATCTCATTACAAATCCTTTCTCACTTGTAACACAAAAGGGTTACCTTAGGCAGTGTAGGAAAGATAGGTCTAAACACATTTTGGTAAGGAATTTTAACTTGGATTGTAATTTCAGTTGTCCAATCAGTTCTATGTTGTCATTAATCAATGGAACACGGTTTGATATCGTCACTTTTCATTTATGTCGGTAGCTACCATATAAGTGAAAACATCATCGATGATAATCTCATTCCAATTCCATTATCTTATCCAAACTAGTATACTGGACCAAGAACTTCAAGCCTTGGGAGTAATCTGGATTAATCTCATGAGATGGAAATGATTTGAGACATCGATATTCCTTTTCTAGGGAAGTGAATCCTATGAACCAAGTGATCTATCATACTTCAGGCCAAGATAGATTGATTGGCTATCCATAGGTGTACCAGACCATCCAACAAGGGAGGCACATCCTTCAAGGATGTTGACTCAATGTTTGTTAAGTACATTTATCCTTGTAGGCATGTTTGCAGCTGGTGTATGATCTTATTACTTTAGTTAGATTAGAGGAATATGTCTAGAGCAACATTCTGAAAGTTAGAATTCATCACACTTGTTTATCACACTTGTGCAGTACGGGGATCGAGATGAGACATAATGGGCAACATCCACACAATTTCGATCCATTCTACTGAAACGATGACGTTCTTATCTCTCCTTAATGGCGGGAAAATTGTCTTATAGAAGTGATAATCCGCAAATGACTGGTAAAGAAATCTCATGCAAAGGCTTTAAAGAGCTAGTGTGAAGGAGAATCATGATCGACAAAGATTCACAACCTTCTTTGAGGACCCATATTGGTATGTCACGTCGGTGCAACTTGGCACATGGAATCAGGTTTGTACCCAGTAACCAACTAAAACGTTGAAATGGTTGGGTGGCAATGGGCCTCAAGGCAGACCAACATAACTGCGTACAAGATTGCATAGCCCTAGGCAGAAACTGAAAACTTGGTGCGTTCACCAAGGTTCGGATGATCATTGAAATTGCGCTTTATGATCACTCGTGAGGCTAGTTAGGTTGAACATGGGAATTCGATGTCTAATTATAAACCCAAAAGATATGTAATACTTATCCAAAACCGTCGATATAAACTCTCATGCATTATCCAGTCTTCCCGACTTTATGGGAAAAGTAGAGTGGTGAACCCTTAAAATTGGGCATGAGGTTTAGTGGCAATAGTAGAGAAAAAGAGAGACATGTGTAATTGTGAGGTGTGTTCTATTCCATCCCAATGTGCCTTTATTTATACTAGTAAGGAAGGTTAATTCCTTACCCTAGTATGATTACAACTTTAAGGGGGTGTTTGTTTGACCTTCTTAGGTGGGACTGGACTAGACTAGACTAATTGCTAGTGTAGTCTGATGTTTGGTATGCACAAGGATTAGGTTTCATGGGATTAGATCTGACTCGCTAGGATTAAACCCCTCGCTAGGAGTTCTTAGCGAAACACCCCAAATACCCCATGACTTATAAGACCTCATGCGCTCATGCGAGAAAGAACCTCGTTCATCATGCAAGATACTGTCGTCGCACATCTTTCGATCCTCACCCTGCTCCCTCCTTGCCCTATTTCATCATTGTCGTCCTCTTCATCCTTATCTTTGCATCCTACTCACCCTCATCTGCATCCTGCTCGCCTTCATCTGCTCCTCTTGTCTGGTAAACTTTGAATCCGACATTATTTATTTGATTTGTTTTGCAGATCGTGATATTACTGGGCTTTATTTGATTTAGGTGTTTTGGGTTTGAGAAATTTTCAATAATAGACCTTTGCACTTAAACAAATTTAGGTTTTGATTTTTAGGGTCAAATTGATATTAGAATTTGGGGTTTTCACATTTTATGCCATTTTCAGTACCAAAATGATGATAATCATCATGAAATTGCTGCTGTAAGGGCGGAAGCAAAGCTAAATTTGTAATTTAGGTCTAGTTTCAATAGATTTTGGTATCAGGTTGGACTAGAGTTTTTGGTATTAGGTTAGACTAAAGTTTCAAGTTTTTTTTTGTCTTATGAACTAATCCTTGCATATGCTTATTTTTGGTGTGGTTATATATAGAGATATCTACATTGCCTTAACGTGGTCAAGGTGAAGTTTTATTTTCATAAATATCAGAATTTACGTTACAGGTGTATAACTAAGGATATCTAGCATCGAGTGTCTTAATATACATCTTATTAAAAGTTAGGTTTGTTCTAGGATCTCGCCATTTTCAACCTTTTTTAACCATATTGTATGCATATCACCTTGAGATAAGGGCACCTGTATAGCTTCGCTTGTATTCTTATTGGTACTCTATTGTTGTTGCAGTTTATTCAATTGCAATTATAGATTTACAAAACAGAACTTGGTTTGTGAAAAGAAGGTTTCATTCTCATCTATTTCTTTGTTCAGTTTTCATTTTATTAGTTTTCTTTTACTGCTGCACTCACATGCCTGCACTACATGTATGCATCACTCCTATATAAAAATGCATTGAAAACACAAACTTGATGTCCCTTAAGTATAGACAAATGCTCCATCCATGCATCCCTTGAGCATAAACTTGATGTCTCTTATTATGTCATTGTCAGTACACAAACTGGATGTCTCTTATTTTGTCATTGTTAGTAACTTGCATCTTTGTCATCAAGTTGCTTTGTATCATGAATTCTTTTGATCTAGTTCAATTGATATCATAATTGCTTCTTTTCCATCACCCTTAATAACAGTGATATTACATGTATCATGTCCTCATTTTTTTTTTTTTTTAAAGTTTGGATAGATATGGATCGAATGAAGCTTTTATTGGTCTTATTGTTAGAGATGTCTCATTTAGCGACAATTTACATTTGTATGATTCTTGTGTTGCTGATGCTAAGGGCCAAACAAAGACATGTTGAACGACACACTTTGACTAATCATTCACTTGTTAGACGACATATTAGTTTGTATTATTTGAATGGTATAATAGGGAATACTGATATTGAATGTGTCAACGAATTGAGAATGGATAGAAGGACTTTCGGCATATTATGTGACTTACTTCATCAAGGTGGGAGGGTAAAAGATGATGGTTTGGTGTCTCTGGAGGAGCAGGTGTGTATGACTTTACAATTAGTAGCACATCAGACTAAGAATCGTAGTATTGGTGGTAGATTTTATGGGTCATGAGAGACTATAAGTAGGTATTTCAATAGTGTATTGCAAGGAATTTTGCGATTACAAGGTATCCTACTAAACGTCCCTCAGCCTGTGCCTATTGATTATACAGATCATAGGTGGCAGTGTTTTAAGGTCTGTTGATAATTTTTTTTTCAATTTTCCCTAAGCTTTAACTAGAGATTCCCTTTATATAAATTCACAAAAGCTTATTTTTTGTTTAGAATTGCTTGGAGCATTAGATGGAAAGCACATTGATGTGCATGCACCTAAAGTTGACAAACCTAGATACCGAACAAGAAAGGGTCAAGTTGTAACTAATGTGTTAAGTGTGTGTTCAAGGGATATGCAGTTCATATATGTGTTTTCAGGGTGGGAGGGCTCCGCATCAGACTCTAAAGTGCTACATGATGCAATTACTAGGCCTAATGGTTTAAAAGTACCAACGAGTACGACTATTAGTTAGTCTCAAATTTGTAAGTTAGGTCTAGTTTTGTTTGTGAACTGCAAAATGCTAATAAGGTCTTTTTTAATTTTTTATTATTAGGTTATTATTACCTTGTAGATGGTGGTTATACAAATGGTGAAGGATTCCTTGCACCCTATAAAGGAATACTTTATCATTTATCTGAATGGGAGGGACAAACAACTTCCAATAAGGAAGAATATTTTAACATGAAGCATTCTAAGGCAAGGAATGTAATTGAACGCTGTTTTAGCTTGCTAAAAGGAAGGTGGGCGATACTAAGGAGTCCATCTTTCCATCTGATAAGGATTCAAGGTTGAATAATTACCGCTTGTTGCCTACTACACAATCTTATTAGGCAAGAGATGTCTATAGATCCAATGGAGAATTTGCCAATAATAGAAGATGGGTGAATATGTTGGTAGTGTTGGAACATCTGACCAGTGGACTGCAAAGAGGAATGCCATGGCTCAGGAAATGTATAATGAGTGGAGAGCAATTAGGAACCAGCAATTGAACTAGCTCTATGTGTTAATGATAACATCTTATTTTAGTTTTCTTTTTTATCATGCATATGTTGGATATTATAAAATTATTAGATTGCTCATCATTAAATGTAATTCGATTTATTGATTGGATAGTATGCAAATTGATTAGATATTATGCAAATTGATTCTTTGTATTGTACTTTAGTACATTCAAATATTTTTTGTTTAGATATAGATAACGACAATAATTTAAATGCTGCTCAAGAGCCAAAAGGAAGGAGGCATAAATGGGAAGCATTTGAGGAAGAAGCATTACTATCCGTTCTTGAGGATTTTGTTGCTCAGAGGCAATGATGTGACACAGGTGCTTTCAAATAAGGTACTTTGATTGAAATAGCGAAAGCTGTCAATGTTTTATGTCTTAATTCAAATATAAAGGCAACTCCACATACACACAAATAGGATAATATCTAGTCCTAGAAAAGTTTCCAAGATATTCTTAGATATACTAGAATTTACATAATCACATTCCTAATCTAATAGGATTGCAACACATTTGTTTTTATTCTTATTTTTCTGTATTTTTGTTTGGCCAGTACACGTGGGGCCCCCAGAAGGTAGCACCAGTCGATTGGAAAAAGAACCGCAGGTGATGGAGTCGAACTTGAGGGGAAGAAGGACCCTCGTGTCCGCTACCACTATATTAATCCACACTCAAATTTCAGATCAGACGCCACCAAGCCAACAACTCTCTCCCTCTTTCTCGCTTCTCTCTTCCGTCGACGATATCTCCGTATTCCCAAACTACCCTTCTTCGCATTCGTCTCTCTGTCTGAACAAGCCCTAGCTTCCGTCATCGCGATGCTGAAGTTTACGCTGGCCACCGCCAGCCAGATTCGCTTTCTCCTCCAGAGCCTCAACGACGCCAACTCCGACTCCATTCTTCGAGAGGTCTCTCAGGTACTGTCCCCTCTGTTTTCCCTTTTGGGTTTGATTCGCCTTGTTTGCGTACTTAGTTCGAAGCCTAATTTTCTGTAATGTTTTGGTGTATTGTGGAATTAAGACGAACTTCATTTGCATTTGTGGAGTTTAAGTTGCATTTCTGGAGTTTAGTAACAAATATCAGGAGAAATGGCGGAAAACATGATTGGAATATGGCTGTGTTGTTTAATTTGGATCACTCGGTGAGCGTAGCCTTTGATATTTTCGAAGGCGAGCCGCCGTAGTGTGGCTCTGTATGATGGTTGAATGCAGTGTGGAAACTGAAGAAACCCATGTGTTGTTTTTTTTCTGTCGTCGTAAATTTGCGCAAAAGTTGATTTACAAACTGATGGGGCAGCTGTTTCTCAAACTGACATGGCATTGCCCCTTATCTGTCACATCGGTTTGTGCCAGTAAATTTATAGGACTACACTTTGCAACCCCGGCAGTAAAGTTTTGTTTAAAAGTATGTTTATTGAGTGGATTTCCGGACCATGACGAGTTGAATTAGAAGTGGGGAAGTTTAAGTAAGGGGAACATGCGAAACGTTGATACCTTTTTGGGTTTTGTGTTGTAAAATATTTGCGGATTGGATTTACATGATAAATTATCGTATTCATTCATTTCTCGACCATGTATTGGGTTGTCGACGACGATTTTAAGGCAATGTCTTCAGCTAACAGCTTTAATATATGAAACCTGAACATTGTTTGGTTTTTTTGGTATAAGATATTTGTTTTTGTGGTTAAGTGAATGGTTGAAGCACACACTAAATTAGTACTTACTAGTTTTTCTTGAGATCTCTTTGCTTTATTTTTGAAGTACAGTATGCAGCAGCTGTAGCTCTTATACATGGCCAATAGAAAGTTAGTGTTTATTTTGAAGCTGGAGGCGAAGGTTAAAAATTTGAGTAAATCTTTTGAAATCTTGAGTTATTAGATTATGATCTATTTCTAGGTCTGAACATTTTTATGTTGCTGATAAACTAGTAGGCTAGAATAACAGTTTTTTGTATGGAGTTTATCAATCATGATTCTCACTGGATCTCTTGCTGATTTTGTATGTGGTTTCATGGCAGTTTATTGAATATGGAATTGAGGGAAGCATTTTGCTGTTACAGGCCTGTCTGGATCATCTCACTAATTACAGAACAGAGTTAAAGAACGCAGCATTGGAGCGGGTTTTTGCCTCAATTTTCAAATCTCTCCTTGATAGACCTAATTTCTGTACGGTGTTTTGTCAGTCCCTAAGAAATACAGAGATTAGTGAAGGAATTCTTGAGAATGTCTCTAATGCATTACACCTGTCTGTATCTGAGAAAACTGGCATTGCTCTTGCGTTGTCAGATTCTGAAAACCTAGACACCAGGATATGTGGTAAAGTCTTGGATAAACTGTGGACTGTTTGGCTGATTTTTTTTTTCTCTACAAATTTCTGTTGCAGTGCCAGTATCTTTTCATTTGCAGCCTATTTCAACACAGAACTGATTCCTTTTTGTTTCCAGGCAAGAACTTCTGTATGGCTCAGATCCAGAAATTGTGTGAAAATCCTATTGTTTTGAATTCATCTGAGCAAATTCAGAACATTGTTATGTTCCTCCAGCGGTCTGAGGGCCTTTCCAAGCATGTCGATTCCTTTATGCAGATGTTATCTTTACTGCAGCTGAAAGATGACAGTTTTTCTGTTTTAACTCCATTGCTTTCAGATGAGCTCCGTGATGCCAATTTTTTGAGGTATAGTTATTTTTCTGATTGTCTTTCTGTTACTTGTGTTTTTCTCTCTTTGTCATGCCAGAATGCATCCTGAACTCAATAGCATTTATCTTCTGTGCAGCAATGTGGATTTGTTGCATGAAAATGGAGAAAATAATTTTGATGCTATTTTATCTGAAATGGAGAAGGAAATCAGCATGAGAGATATAATGAAGGAATTAGGTTATGGATGCACAGTTGATTCATCTCAGTGCAGCGAGATTTTATCTCTTTTCTTACCTCTCACTGAGATTACTATTTCAAAAATCCTTGGCATGATTGCCTCAACTCATGTTGGTCTTGAGGACAATCAGAATACATTTTCAACGTTCTGGTTGGCGCTTGGTAACAGCACTTTATCCGATCTGCCTATGTTGAACACCTGGAATATTGATGTCCTTGTAGATACAATCAAGCAACTTGTAAGTTTACTTATTATATTCTTACACTTTGTAATTTTTCTTTCCTTTTCTTTTTTGAGTTGTGAGTCTTGTGACTTAGTGAAGGAAACTGCAACCCTTTTGTTTTCTAATATAGCATGCTTATTACAGGCTCCCGGCACTAACTGGATACAAGTTATTGAAAATTTGGATCATGAGGGATTCTACATTCCTAATCAGGAGGCTTTCTCTTTTTTCATGTCCGTGTATCAGCATGTGTGTCAGGTATGGTTTGCATTCTTGCATTTTTATAAGATCAGTAATTTGCAAATTGTGATGGTTCTGTCAATCAATCTGTGGTCTCGGGCTTGAGCTATGCAGGATCCAATCCCCCTCCATGTTATCTGCGGGTCTGTTTGGAAGAATACCGAGGGTCAGTTATCCTTCCTTAAACATGCTATATCAGCACCACCTGAAGTGTTTACCTTTGCCCACTCTGTTAGGCAACTGGTATGAACTAGTATTTATCCAGCAATTAACATTTTTCTCTGTTCCCTCTTGTTATATTTGTTTGACCTTTATGAATTGTCTATCATCCTTTCAGGCCTATGTTGATGTAGTGCATGGCCATAAGCTTCAACTTGGACATGCAAATCATGCATGGTTGAGTCTTGACCTTTTGGATGTACTGTGTCTACTAGCTGAGAGGGGTCATGCTCTTGCTGTTCGATCAATGCTTGAGTATCCTCTTAAACACTGTCCTGAAGTCCTGCTTCTTGGGATGGCACATACAAATGTACCACTCTGAATTTTTTTTTGTGCTTTGTTGTTTTAAACCACCGGTTTCTCCTAGAGCTTTTCTCTTATTACTTTACATTTGAAATTGCAGACTGTGTATAACCTGCTGCAATATGAAGTGTCTTATACTGTTTTCCCCATGATGGTAAAAAATGCAACGGGCAGTGGCATAATTAACCACCTCTGGCATATTAACACCTCATTGGTGCTGCGGGGATTTGTGGATGCTCACAATTGTGATCCAGATAACATAGCTAGAATATTGGATATCTGTCAAGAGCTAAAGGTAAGCTGCTTGCTCACCAGTTGTCTGTTGCACTTGTTTTTGCGTAATTGAGAAGTAATATGGATATGTAGTCTGTGGGTTCCTTTTTTCCTAATTTTAGTGGAATTGCCATTTACTCTGGTATGTCTTATTTGTTTTGTAGATTCTATCATCTGTCCTAGAGATGATCCCTTCCTCTTTTAGTATCAGAATGGCAGCCCTTGCTTCCAGAAAAGAGCTTGTAGACCTTGAGAAGTGGTTGAGTAATAATTTGAATACGCATAAGGATATTTTCTTTGAGGTAATGTAACTCTTCTATAAAGTTTAGAAACAATAATATCAGAATCATGAATATAGCCACCTTATAATGCAAATTTTCAGGAGTGCATAAAGTTCTTGAAGGAGATTCAATTCGGTGGGTCACAGGATTTCTCCACCAGACCTTTCCAACATTCTGGTGCCGTGTCTAATATTTATGTGGACACTGCTACTATATTCTTGAAGGTTTTACAACATGGCATGTGATTATGTTATCTTGGATGTTGCCTCATCATGTATCATGCATAATTTCATTATCTGTATTTAATTTTAGGTTCTTAAAGTTTATATTGGCTTGATTGCCTCTAGCCACCTTACTGAGGAGTTTGAAAGGTTGTCTGTAACAATTATGGACTCTAATCCAAGGCTGCAGAATGGTGACCCTACAGAGTCAACCGATGGATATGCAGATGATATTGAAGCTGAAGCAAACTCTTACTTTCATCAAATGTTTTCTGGTCAGTTGACAATTGATTCAATGGTCCAAATGCTTGCCCGATTGAAGGAATCTTCTATAAAAAGGTATGTCTGTTAAAGCCTTTTCATCTGGTTACTTTAATAATATTTCCAACATGTTCTCTCATCTTTTTAAACGTTTACAGTACTATTATGGTGTCAGTCATAGTCAGGATGTACTTTGAAAAGAATCTAAATATGTATCAGTCAAAGAGTTAGGAATCATGTTTGAGAGGCTGAATTGCTTTCTAATAATTTCATTTTCTTACATGCTATACGGATGTAATATTATGTAAAAAGGTACATGTGAACTCAAGCTTTTAACATGATGTAAAAGATTATAAAGGGATTACTTTAGAAGGGTTTGGTTTTATTTTGGCACTTGATATTCTCCTGTGTGTCAAGGGAAGGGATATAGACTCCATACTGGAATTTTCTGACACTAGTCTTTATACTATCTTTGAATTGAGATTTAATTAAGAAGCCTGTGCTGCATGAATTGACAGGGAACAGTCAATTTTTGAGTGCATGATTGCAAATCTGTTTGAAGAATATAGATTTTTCCCCAAGTATCCTGAAAGACAGCTCAAAATTGCCGCAGTTCTGTTTGGTGAGTTTTGTTCCAAGTTTTGCTGGCAATGACTTGCAGGTCCAAATCATATATCTAGCTTTGCCTTAGAACTTTTGTTTGTGTGTTGTAAAGAATAATGCAAAACAGAGTTCAGTAAAATAATTTTGGTTGAGACGAAGGATTATTTTTAGGTAGGCACATGCATCAATATGTATATTTTTCTGGTATGTGGATGTATGAGAAGCAGTAAGAATAAACTATTTATATATATTTTATATCTTGTAGTTTTATATTTTGTGGTCTTGATGAGCATTATTTGGCATATTTATAGCATGCACTTTCATCCAAACAAACAAAGAAACAGAGCATGCACTTGTTAATAAATTAACTAGATGTGATTTTGGTTGTTTTATGCATTCTTGTGTATATGTGTGGAGAAAATCATAAGATTTGAGTTTGTTTGTAATTTGATGTTCTTTTCCGCTGTGCATTCCCTTATGTATTATTTATTTATATTTTATAAAATTCTTATGAATATGCTTCTTCTGTAGACCTTTTATTTTATTTTTATTTAATTATGTGTCTTAGTATGCTATTATTTGTTCTGGGGTATGCCTGTTTTGTACTTTACTTCAACTGTTAATGTTTGTAAGCAATTTTTCATAATCATATTTCAGGCTCTGTCATCAAACACCAGCTTGTAACTCATCTGACTCTTGGGATCGCTCTGCGTGGTGTTTTAGATGCATTGCGCAAACCTGCGGATTCAAAAGTTTGTACTTTTTCTCATTGAATACTCATCATGTTTTCCTATTATGATTTGCTGATTGTCTCTGTACTTGCAGATGTTTGTGTTCGGAACTAAGGCCTTGGAGCAGTTTGTGGATCGTCTGATTGAGTGGCCTCAGTATTGCAATCATATTCTTCAAATATCCCATCTGCGGAGTACTCATTCAGAGCTTGTGGCTTTCATTGAACAGGCTCTTGCCAGGATTTCATTAGGCCATTTAGACTCAGATGGAAGTAACGATGCTTCCGCTGCTCATCACCATGGTCCCAGTCAAGGTACCCCAGGAAATGTAGAGGTAGGTGGTGTAGGCGGATTGGTAGAGCTACTCTATTGTTGTCTATTTCTTCTTATATGCTAAATCATTTTTGCAGTTAAATGGCTCTACCATCTTACATACTGGGCAACAACTTTCTTCACCACTCCAGCTTCAACAGAGACATGAAAGTTCTCTTGATGACCATCATAAAGCCTCAAATTCATCAAATGACATAAAGCCATCTTTATCTTCTGCTGTGCAACCTTCGGTTGGTCCTGTTGACGATCCTCCTAGTATTCAGAAGGCATGCTTGTTTTGTTTTTCTAAAGGGGGGGTTGGGACTAGATGCTATCAGCTCAGTATGTCATGAAATTTTGATTCCCTTACATTTTTTTTTTTTTACTGAAACTTGCAGTCACAAAGTGCACTCAGTGCTCCAGTAATGTTGTCTTCTGCTTCCTCTGGTTTTGTTCGTCCTTCTCGAGGAGTTACTTCTACCAGTAATTTTCAACTTTATCTCCAAGCCATTGATTTTTCATTAAATATTTATTATCTTGATGTATGTGACAATAACTAGGCAATATGAATGCAGGGTTTGGCTCTGCTTTGAATATTGAAACATTAGTTGCTGCTGCCGAGAAAAGGGATACTCCCATCGAGGTATTGTGTTCCATCTTATAGGTCTCTAATTCCTGCAATTGTTGATGTCTGTTCTTCATTGTCACCTGCCTGGCGTGGATCATTGCAGTCAGATTCCTATTACTTAAGTGGAACGCAACTTCACTTGGTTGAATTATTTTTTAGCTTCTATAGTAGTATCTGTTTGACAAAGCTTATTACCATACTTGTTTGATATTAGTATATTTGGATATTCGCACCAGTATTCATATCAGCTCTTATGGACTGATTGGCCTATGTGGGACTCCAGTGGGATGATATTTTGTTTTCCGTACTGCAATTATCCATTCTTAATATTGTTATTGGTATTCTTTTCTCTCGTTCTCCAGTTTGAATTTTCTTGCTTAATATTAGCTCTCATGAGCATGTGCCGATTGGCTTGTGTGCGTGATGTAAGTGGTATCTCTATTAGGCAATGGATCTGATTTGTGGGTCCAGTGTATCCTTTAACAAGATATTTTCAGCAATCACTGGATAAATCTGTATCTGATTTCTGGTTTAAAAAATTGGACTTCCTCTTTATTAACAAGGTGCTTCGCTTATTCACCCTTTGTTCCCTTGCATAAGTATTTGTGCTTTGCCCATCTTGACTTCGATGAACATCAAAGATGCTACTCACTGTACTCATATATATCTTTTGTTTATGACTTGACGGGGTATAGAACAGAGAGAGAGGTTTCTTTGTTTTCATTATCTCATATTTATTCTGGATAATCCTCCTATGTTTTTGAGAAGTTCTTAATTTTCTGAAGTTAATGTTATGTTAGAGTTTTGCAGTCTCTGGGTGAAGTATCCAGGCTGTCTATATTATAAGATTCTGAGTTTAATGCTTATGGGTGTTTTTTCTTGCACAGGCTCCAGCATCAGAGATTCAGGACAAGATATCATTTATAATTAATAATATTTCAGTTGCCAATGTTGAAGCTAAGTCAAAGGAGTTTGCTGAAATAATGAAAGAGCAGTACCATCCTTGGTTTGCACAGTATATGGTTATGAAAAGGTAAGACACTTTCTTGTGATATATAAAGATAATTTTAGTTTTTATTTTCCTTTTTTCTTTTTTGTACTTGGATTGTCTCTGCTTTGGTGATTGTCCTAACTTGTGCATCAACCTAACCTCTTTGCAGGGCAAGCATTGAGCCGAATTTTCATGATTTGTACCTGAAATTTCTGGACAAAGTTAATTCTAAGGGGTTGAATAAGGAGATTGTTCAAGCCACTTACGAGAACTGCAAGGTTTTTTTTTTGTCTTTTCTTATTGTGTCTTTTCCTTTTGTGGTTGGTGCAAGGTTTCTTGTTTTATGTGTGTGCTATTTGCGCATTTGAGTATGGTTATGTGGCAGTATTATTTAATGCCTGCGCATTCTCTCAGGTTCTTCTTGGATCTGAGCTTATAAAATCAAGCTCAGAAGAGCGTTCATTGTTAAAAAATTTAGGCAGTTGGCTTGGGAAGCTTACAATTGGAAGGAATCAAGTCTTAAGGGCTCGGGAAATAGATCCCAAATCTTTGATTATAGAGGTAATAGTTTGATCAGTGTTATTTTCCCTGACCTGTGGCATAAGACTTGTGCTACCTATTAAATGGTTATCATTTGGTTTATGCTAATGGATCCCTCCTATACCTCCTCTCTGCAGGCGTATGAAAAGGGGTTGATGATTGCAGTTGTACCCTTTACTTCAAAGGTATAGTTATGGTTGTTTTGCTTTCTTTTTCTCTGAGCTAAGATGTATGAAGACCTTACGCTTTTGCTGCAGATTCTGGAGCCATGCCAAAGTAGCTTGGCATATCAGCCACCAAATCCTTGGACAATGGGTATTCTTGGATTACTTGCTGAGATATATTCAATGCCAAACTTGAAAATGAACCTGAAGTTTGATATTGAGGTATCGTTTGTTGTTTTTTTGTTTTGCTACTAGACAGCTTGACTTCTGTAGTATTGTTATACCATTTATGTTTATACCTTATTATTTTGGAATTGCAGGTTCTATTCAAGAATCTTGGTGTGGATTTGAAGGAGATAACCCCATGTTCTCTTCTCAAGGACCGGAACAGAGAACTTGAAGGGAATCCTGATTTCTCTAACAAAGATATTGGATCATCCCAACCACAGTTGGTTGCTGATGTGAAATCCGGAATGTTATCTCCACTAAATCAGGTTGAACTACCCGTTGAGGTTGCTCCATCTAATTCTGGAAGCCATACACATCTACTATCTCAGGTTTGTTTCCAGTTGAAGAATTCAAATCTTTTGGGTGATATCAGTTGTGGGACGCATTTTCTTATTAGCTTGACATTTTGGTGCATTATCTATTTAGTATGCACCCCCTGTTCGTATTTCAACTGGCACCTTAATTGAGGATGAAAAGCTGTTGCCTGATCAGATTCCTGCTCAAGGACTGTTACAAGCTACTCCATCCCAGTCACCATTCTCTGTTAGTCAGATGCAGTTCAACGTTTTGTTTTTGTTTGAGATGTTTGTGTGCGTGTGAGATGTTTTTGTTTGAGATGTTCTAGTTAGTTTTCGTCCCCTGATCCTCTTCTTGGCTGGATCTCTGGTATTTTGCAGGTTCCCACACCAATATCTAATATTGCAACTCACGTGGTTATCAACCCGAAACTCAGTGCTTTGGGATTGCACTTGCATTTTCAGAGGTTCTATGATACTCCTTTCTTACATATTATGTTAGACAGTTCTTTGGTAGAATCCTTCATTTTTCTTTTCACATATTGCAGGGTGGTTCCGATTGCAATGGACAGAGCTATCAAGGAGATAGTATCTGGTATCGTTCAGCGCAGTGTTTCTATAGCTACTCAGACAACTAAAGAACTTGTCTTAAAGGTAAGTTAACTCATATTTTGAGGTTTTAATTTTCCTTACTGATAGCCATTGTTTTATCTTTAATGCTGTGTTATATTTAAAATTTTCTCATCTTCGTGTAATATTTCTTGTCCTATATTGCTCTTTGATGACTCCGACTCTTTGCCCCCTTTGCATATTATAGCTTTTAGGCATCCCTTTCATCTAGTCCATCTTGTCATGCGTGCTTACTTGTTTTGATATCCGTGTTGCGGTAGCACTTTTTATATGCTGATTTTTTAGTACCAAGTGTATGTTTCTGTTCTGTAAAGAGTAGTGGGCCTAGTTCAATAACTTTCTTTTGTCTTCATTTGGGGTTGCTATTTTGTTCGCATTGCATTGCTCCTCATGCTTTAGTCTGTATAAATGGGGTTGAGGTCAGTTCAATCAAGAGTTGACATTGATGTTCATTTACCACTCCAATATGTCTCATACACCCATCAGGCTTGAATAGAACATTTAGAGGTGTTTTTGTTTCTTTCACTCGATTTTTTTTTCTTTATTGTTAAGATTAGTGTCACACTTCCTACATCAAAATTTCAATAAACTAACTCTTTGGGAAAACCTTACCTCACCTCTATGTTTCCATGCCATGTGAGGCACCAAGTTGTGAGAAAATTTGTGCTGTAAATGATTTTTATATGTTGGATGTCTAAAATAAGAATTGTAATGTAGATCTTAATCATCTCTCTTACCCTGCTCTATTATCATTCCTTGCATTGTTGCTATGGGTTGTGTTCGTGGGAAGGCGTGGTTTGGGTGCATGACTAAAAGTTCTACAGAATAGAAACTAATTCATCCACATCTCAATTACTTGTGGTGGCAGGATTATGCCATGGAATCCGATGAGACAAGAATATTATATGCAGCTCACTTGATGGTTGCAAGTTTGGCAGGAAGTCTAGCTCATGTAACTTGCAAGGTATTTCCTCTTACAGTAAATTTCTTGGGATTCTTTTGGTAAAATTTAGTGTGTATCCTACCTGTTTTATAGATTATTTTTACCCATGTTATAAGTTGGGCACATTTGTACCACCTTTTGGCATTCTACGTCATGCATCTTATATTCTTATACAAAGAACAGTTCCTACTTTCCTGTTATTTTTCTGACGATGTATTCTTCCCTGCTGTAAACTTCTTTGGTTGGCCCTTACTTTGGTGAATGACCTTTTATGTCCTGGTGTTCATCTTCGGTTTGCATTGTCTTCAAGCAGGAACCCTTGCGTACTTCAATATCAACGCAGCTGCGAAATTCCCTTCAGGGATCAAACATTCCAAATGATCATCTGGAACATGCTGTACAACTTGTTACTAATGACAATCTGGATCTTGGCTGTGCAATCATTGAACAGGCTGCTACTGATAAGGTCTGGTTTGATAAATGAATGCTTTATAAGATAAGTATATATGCTATGGAATTCTGTGTTATTGTTTGTTTAGTGTTGGCTCTGTGTGATGATTTATTATGGTGGCACGATGTCAAACCACTATTCAAATATTTTTCTGTTGCTCAGTATTGGGTTAATTTGTGTTTGAAAGCATTTCACACCACTCTCTGGGTCAATGGAAGGGAGAAATATTTTTAAGAATTATGGAAGTTTTCTTTGGGAATTATTAAAAAGTCAATTTAGATAAACATAGTAACTAATAATTTTATACTTAAACAAAATCGTTCATATTTACAGAAAAAACATGGAAATTAAAAAAATCCTTTTGTTAACTACTGTCTAATTGTTTGCAGGCGGTACAAACAATTGATGGAGAAATAGCTCAACAACTGTCATTAAGAAGGAAGAGGGAAGGTGCGGGTACAACATTTTTTGATGCTAACATGTACACACAAAGTGGCAGTGTGCCCGAGTCCCTTCGCCCTAAACCTGGTCATTTGTCCATTTCTCAACAACGAGTTTATGAGGTAATTGCTATTTTTGTGAGTATAGTCTGGTGCTTATATGAATGGTTAGTAATTTTATTTCTTCTTACACCCCCTCTATCATGTAGGACTTCGTGCGGCTTCCCTGGCAAAACCAGTCTAGCCAGAATTCACATGTTCTTCCTGCTAGTACTGCAGCTCCATCTGCAAGTGCTGGTCTAAATGGCACATTTGGTTCAGCCTCGGTTCAACTTAACACAGGCTACTCAGCAGGTCCTGGAAGCAAGTTTGATGCTGTTTCTCGTCCACTGGATGAGGCGGTTGAACCCAATCCAGCTCTGCATCCAAGGTTTCTTTTTATTAGATTTTATATTTTGTTAGTTCTTTGGTTTATATACTTGGAAGTATTAATTGCTTGAATGTTTGTAATTTGGTGTGATATTTCAGTTCTTCCTCTATTTGTGTTGGAGCGGGTGATGGTGTTTCCCAGCATAGTTCTGAGAATGATTCTGTCATTGGTTCATTTCTTTCTGCTGCTTCTGCCCCAGAGCTGCAGTCAGTAGAGTCATCTGATTTTATAAAGGTTGAAAGTTTTTACATGATTGTACAATGCGTAAGTTGCATTTTTTGTTATTTTCTCATACTAGCATTTTGATTCTAGGAATCTGGAATTTCTTCACAGCCGCTGCCTTCATCTACTGCAACTGAACGTCTGGCATGCAACATCTCAGAACCTTCTCTCAATACAAGGGATGCATTGGATAAATACCAGATTGTTTCACAGAAGGTTGAAAATCGCACCTATGTGGCTCCTTTCTTTCTCATATGCCTTTTCTTTGAGACCTGAACTTTCTGATGTCTGTCTAGTTCTTATTTATGTAGGGAATGAATTCTTGATATATTCTTTATGGATGTCTTTTTTGGTTCATTTTTTTATTTTGAGTGTTAATGAATTAATAAAAATGTATAACTTTTCTTAGCTTGACATAAGTTCTGTTTATATTTTCAGCTTGAAGCTTTGGTAACCAACGATGCTAAAGAGTCAGAAATTCAGGTATCGTATACGTTCTTCCTTGTGTTATATACTGCCTCCAAATTGTGAACTTGAAAGATATTCTCAATATGCATCTAATTTGAACTAGATTGGTAGTATTTTCCTTTCTGTACTCGTACATACATTATACATATTTACATGTAAGCATACATTGGCGTACATATTTCACACGAGTTGAGTGTTCTTTGCTTATATGTCTATCCAGGGAGTAATTGGTGAAGTTCCTGAGATTATACTCAGATGTGTTAGTCGAGATGAGGCTGCCTTGGCTGTGGCTCAAAAGGTCAGTGCTACCCTTCATGTGAAGCTTTATTTATTTGTTCGAATAGTTAATCACTGCAGTTAACTTGGATGCTCTTGGAGTTTTCTCTGTTGATGTCAAGAAATTGCTTTAATTAACCCTAGGAAGAAAATTTATCTCTCTGATAACCGATGCTTGTTTTTAATCTTGATACAGGTTTTCAAGGGTTTATACGAGAATGCATCAAACCATACTCACGTCAGTGCTCATATTGCAATGCTGACAGCTATTCGCGATGTTTGCAAGCTTGTTGTTAAGGAGCTCACCAGTTGGGTATGCGCTATTGTACTTGTGTTCTGAGATCACTATTGTTGACTGGAAAGCCTCTTATCTTCTTTTAAAACTGATCTATTTATTGTTTTATGTTTGGGATCATATTGGGTTACCATATTTTTCTTGTTATAATTTGTTTGCCTTGATGATCTTTAAATATTTGGTCACATTTTATCTTTTCTAGTTGAGTGAAACTTTATAAATTTCTGAGTTTTCATTTGTAGGTACTATGAATATATAATTATGTCATCTTCATATTAGTTAGAAACTTACAAAATCGCTATAGATATTGTTCCGAGGCTTCTGGCCTTCACGTTTTCCCATTATAATCTGTTGGTTTGCAACTTCTTGCAGGTTATTTATTCTGATGAAGAGCGGAAGTTTAACAAAGATATTACCGTTGGCCTTATTCACAGTGAATTACTAAATCTTGCAGAGTACAATGTTCAAATGGCAAAACTCATTGATGGGGGCAGAAATAGTAAGTTAAATGGCTGTGTTGTATACTGAATCACTGATTACTAGAGTTGTAACTCACCAATTTCTTAAAATATGCAGAGCTTGCAACTGAGTTTTCAATTTCCCTTCTCCAATCTTTGGTGATTGAAGAATCTAAAGTTATATCAGAACTTCAAAATCTTGTTGACGCATTGGCAAAGGTTTGTGTAAAAGAAAAAATATATTGTTCGTGTTTATTTTAAGTACTGTCCGTTTACCTCTTCTGCTGATACACAGCTCGCTGCAAAGCCTGGATTTCCTGAGTCGCTACAGCAGCTGGTTGAAATGGTAAAGTATCCTGCTTCTATAGTGGGTGCTCCGTCTGCTATTAATGTAGGAAAAGAGGACAAGGGCAGAGTATCTAAGGATAAAAAGGTCGGTGGAGATTTCTTTATTATCTGTGTATTTTTTCCAGCGCTAATTGATATTTTGCTTTGGTTGTAACAGGCTTCTGTTCACTCTCTGGTGAGCAGGGAAGACTTTAGTAATGTGGAGTCTGTCGAACCAGATCCTCCTGGATTCCGTGAGCAGGTATTAAATAGAAATATTAGTTTATATTCATAAGCCTCACTTTGTTAGATTATTAGTTTATATACACAATTATTTATATTCATAAGCCTCACTTTGTTAGATTATAAGGATATTAAATAGAAATATTAGTTGCAATGTATATTTACAGAAGAATGCCTGTTTTTGCATGTTTCTTTTATTATTATTTTAATTTTTTTTTGTGGGAGTGGGAATGCTGTTCTCCTGTTGCTTTTTTCCTTTTACATAGTCTGTCACATTATTGCTTGATACATATTCTTGGGAGACTGAGCATTTGAAATTGAAAAGAGGGGGAGGATCTATATTTTAGGTGGATAAATGAATGAGATCTTAGATAATTTGTGAGTACAAATGGAGTTTTATCTGTATATGGAGTGGTACATACAATGTTTCTCTTAAGTGGTTGGACTTCTCTGGATATCTTGTAGGTGTCCATGCTGTTTGCAGAGTGGTACCGGATTTGTGAACTTCCTGGTGCAAACGATGCAGCTTATACCCATGTTATCTTGCAGCTGCATCAAAATGGTCTGCTGAAAGGGGATGATATGACAGACCGGTTTTTCCGTGTCCTCACAGTGAGTTCTCAATTCCTAAATTGGTTTGCTTTCAGAATGATACTTAGTGATATAAAACATATTTTCTTTTACTCGTTTTCAGGAGCTATCTGTTGCACATTGCCTATCTTCTGAGATGACAATTCCAGGGACACTGCAAACACCTCAACAAGTGCCGAATTTCTCCTTCCTTGCTATTGATATCTATGCTAAACTTGTTTTCTTAATTTTGAAGGTAATTATTCCTTTGTGAATATGTTTTATGCTCCTTATGATTCCTGGACCTAATTTTAACTATGGATTGTCTGTTGGTGCAGGGATCAAATAAACTATTTCTCTTGTCTAAGGTGAGCACAAAGTGATTTTTGGTTTGATTGAATCTTTTTTCTATTAGTCAATAACTCTTGTGGCTGATTGTTTGACACTTGGCAGATTTTAGCAGTCACAGTGAGATTCATTCAAAAGGATGCAGAGGAGAAAAAAGGATCTTTCAACCCAAGACCGTATTTTAGATTGATTGTTAACTGGCTTCTAGACCTTGGTTCTTTGGATCCTGTGATTGATGGTGCTAACTTTCAGGTCTGGACCTCTGGGGTCTCTTTTGGCTTTGATTTGTCCTTTTTGCCTCTGTTGAATCACTAATGTTGGTTATCTATGTTGCAGATATTGACAACATTTGCAAATGCATTTCATGCTTTGCAGCCCCTTAAGGTTCCTACATTCAGGTTAGCGTCAGTCATATTCTTTACTGTTTCTTCATTGGTAGGAAATGAAATGTGAGTTGTTATGATAAGGAATTGTAGCTTATATGGTTGAAGTGGTATATATATGTTTTTTGGTTTTGTGATTATGAACTTCTAGGCTGTTACTGATTATGATCAGTGTTTTAAAAAACTCTACCTCGGGGCGCGCCTAGGCGGCCTTGGAGGCGGGGCGGCAGCAATTTCACCTCTGTTTTCTAGGAGTGGGCGGAAACTCGCCTAGGCTTCGTCGGAGCGTGCCTAGGCGCGCCTGAGATGTTTGATTGGGCGTTCCCAGTACCCTTCAGCGACCCAAATCTTGCTTGAAATTTGAAGTTTTCTGGAAACCTGGTTCTGTTTCTGGGTTGCAGCAGCGTCTTCATGAAGAAGATGACTGTGCGAAGAAGAATGGTTGTATTTTTATTTTTTATTTTTTTTATGAAAACTTGGCCTTAAACGATGCCATTTTGGCCAAGCCTTTTAATGTTTTTAACGACTTGGCGCAAAATGACGTTGTTTTGACCAAGTCTTTTTATTTTTTATTTTTTATTTTTTATTTTTTTTTTAATATAGGAACATTTGGTCCCCATATATCAGCAACAAGCAACCCAATCACAGGAGTTCTCCTCCTCCTTCCCCACCCAATACCCAGTGCACGATTCTCTCTATATCACCCAATCCCTCACTTGAAATTCTCAATCCCAATCCTATATTTCTATTTTACTCCAATCTCATACCTCAATTTGTTTCAAAATTCTCCACACCACCAAGTAAGTTTTTTAGTATTCTAATTTTAATTGGTCACTGGTAGTTTGGCTACTTGTTTGATTGTTGAAGTTGATTAATTTGTTTTACAAGTATTGTTTTATATATATAAAATTTTAGGTCTGCCTCACGCCTAGGCGGGGCTATCCATGGAACGCCTCGCCTACGCCTTCGCCTTTTGATACATTGATTATGATTGGATGGCACTGTTGGAATTTTATTTAATTGGGGATTGGCCGTCAAGTTAATTTTGGACTGTCCCTTGTAACTAGTCCATGGGTGTCTCTTGTTGATCCGTATATAGAAATTGCAAAACTTTGTTATCAACCGTCTTTTCCTCAATTTTGGTTTCATAACTGAAAATAGGGTAAAATTATAAGATTAATATCGACTTTGTTTATTCACATTCTTTTTTGTATAGATAGCTGAGAATATGGTAAAATTGTACTACAATTACCTTATTCTCGTTGTTCTTTCCTCTATTGCTTGTGTAACATTCTTGTTTGTAAACATTTAGTTCAGTCTTGGTGTACACAAGTTAGATACGAGGATTTATGTAATAGACTTTGTGATCTTAATATTCCTTGGAACTGCGTGCATTCCAATTTTGAGAATTTTTTTTTTTATCAGCTTTGCATGGCTTGAGTTGGTGAGTCATAGGAGTTTCATGCCAAAAATGCTTGCTGGAAATGGCCAGAAGGGTTGGCCCTACATCCAACGTTTGCTGGTACATTTGTTTCAATTCATGGAGCCATTTTTGAGGAATGCTGAACTTGGAGTCCCGGTCTGCCTCTTTTCTATGTTGGATTTCATTGTTTACAGCTTGCTATCTGTCTCATAGGATTTTCTTATATTTTTATCTATGCAGGTTCATTTCCTGTATAAAGGCACACTTAGGGTGCTGCTAGTGCTACTCCATGACTTTCCGGAGTTCCTTTGTGATTATCATTTTACATTCTGTGATGTAATTCCTCCAAGCTGCATTCAAATGCGAAATATCATCCTCAGTGCGTTTCCCCGTAATATGAGGCTACCAGATCCATCTACTCCCAACTTAAAGGTGGCTGATGATCTTGCATATTTACTTTGTATTTTGTAACATTGTTAGGTTATGAAAACTGATCTGGTGGGGACTGGTCGGTATATATGCAGATTGATTTACTTGCTGAAATCAGTCAGTCTCCACGTATTCTCTCTGAGGTTGATGCAGCTCTAAAAGCGAAGCAGATGAAAGCTGATGTGGATGAGTACCTCAAGGTATGCGGACTTTTTGGCAGTAATCTTATACTATTTCATTCTTCATCTGCTAATTTGGTTTGACATTCTTGTGTGGACATTCTTGATTTGCCTTCTGGTGCCGCCTTTCTATTCTCTATTATAGATCTTTAATATTTAAAGAAATGTAAAATGAGTATGAAAGTGGAGGAAAAGTGAACATTAAACATGACCTAATAGCCATGTTGATTTTTTGAATCCAGATCTAAATGCCCACTTAACCAACCTGTCTGTCACACCCCAGACTCAGAGTTGGTGGAAAAATAACCCTGCGCTGGGTGCATGAGCTAAAAATTAAATAATGAATAAAAAAATAGAAACTGGGTGAAAAATAAATTCCTCTCATAAAAGAATCAAGAATCTTTACAGAGCCAAAATAAATATACAAATTCTAGCCTTACATATAGTATAATCTCATCCCACCTATCTTTTTCACTATCTAGTTCGTAAACCTGCACAACAATAGAGCAGTGAGCTTTAACAGCTTAGTAGGAACAAATTGACAATGCTAAATTCAGTATCATGGAATAATCTAATCAAACATGATAAATTATCTATAGCAATGCATGAATGCTCCCATTTTGTACTTTTACCACTTGATCATCCCAAATTTTCCCTTTTGTTAGTCTTCTGCCTAAACTCTTCGTCGTCAGTTTTCTAGATTACACAGTGGGTTCCCTTCGTGGTTTTCCTGTTAAAATATTTTATCATGCTTAAACATTGTTTCAAAATACTTTGCAGACAAGGCAACAGGGTTCTTCATTTCTGACTGAACTGAAGCAAAAGTTGCTCCTTTTACCAAGCGAAGCTGCCTCAGCTGGTACCCGTTACAATGTACCCCTGATCAACTCCCTTGTGCTTTACGTTGGGATGCAGGTACTTTTTCTTATGCTGGATTTTGCTGTGAGATCCAACTGTTCTAATGATTTTTTGTTTATCATCAGTACTTGTTATGTGGTATTGAAGCTTACATGTAATCCATTGCTTTCGATAAGGTGTTCACTCCTAAAAAATTCACTAATTGTTTGCAAGATTTCTTGATTTCCACATTGTAGTTAATTATGACTGTTGTGCTTCACAAAGTGGGAATAAGGATGAAGTGGGGACATATCCGATCTGAAGACCTTCATGACTATATCTGTAATAAGAGATGATCTTGACTTGAGTAGAACGGACAGTTGGGTGCTTATATTTTGGGTTTCATTTTACAGGCTATCCAGCAGCTTCAGGCTAGAACACCTCAAGCCCAATCTACCCAAACTGTTCCATTGGCTGTCTATTTGGTGGGTGCTGCTTTGGATATTTTTCAGACTCTGATAGTGGACCTAGATACTGAAGGGCGCTACCTTTTTCTAAATGCGATTGCGAACCAACTGCGTTATCCAAACACCCATACCCATTACTTTTCCTTCATTGTTCTGTACTTGTTTGCCGATTCAAACGAGGTGAGACAACGTAGATGCTTCACATTTGCTCTATGATAGTCGTCTATTCTTTTTGTTGATGGGAGAATTTATTTATTCTAACGCATGTTTTTGGAACATCGATTAAGATTGAGCTGCATCTTCTAACTGTCGACGTTTTTTACTTCAGCATGAAATTATCCAGGAGCAAATCACAAGGGTATTGTTGGAACGTCTGATTGTTAACCGACCTCATCCATGGGGTCTTCTGATTACCTTCATTGAGCTTATCAAGGTAACTTCCTGTACTTCCAAAACGATAAATCAAAAGAAAGTCAGTTTGGCAGTCTGCAAATTTATTCTAAATCGCTATTTAATTATTTTTCAGAATCCGAGATACCAGTTCTGGAACCGAGCATTCATCAGATGTGCACCGGAGATTGAAAAACTTTTCGAATCTGTCTCAAGGTCTTGCGGCGGTCCAAAACCTGTGGACGAAAGTATGGTCTCAGGTTGGGTATCAGAGAGTGCTCACTAATTATTTGCATGGCCGAAAGACAGGATTTGTATTTTTTGCGACTGTAATGAGCAGCAAGTTGCATCTGCATGTTTTAGGTGTTCAATCCCCATGCGATTGTATTTGCTTATTTTGTATTTTGTATTTTAGTGGTGTTGTAATAAAATGTTTACCTAAATTGTAAATTGATTCCCCTCTATTAATTGGCAGCCATAGATCAGCAAAATTTCAGATTGATCAATTGGCCAGCCATAGACCAGCAAAATTTCGGATTGAATGTTTCCAACATATGAGATCTCGTGATCATTTGTACAAACTAAATGTGGATCAACTTTTGGGTGTTCGGGGTTTAGGAGTATTGGATCCAAGGTTGACAGTTCGGATGCGTTTAAGCAGGTTGGCCATGTAGGATTCTAGGGTTTGTCAGCGATGGTGTAGAGGGTTCCAAGTTGGTTTCGGTTTCTGAAGCTTGTGGACGAGGCAACCTCATTGTTAGAAGACATGGGAGATATTTTTAGAGTGGTCTCCTATTGTATTGTTGTCGTGTGAGGTGCCCTTTTTATCCTTTTCGGAAGTTTTATTCCACGTGGTTTTCTTCAGGAATTTTTTTTATTTAGGCCCACATCATTACCACGCAACGCTCTGCTTGCAGCCTCTATTTTTTTTTTTTTTTATTGTTTTTGTATATAGTTAGGATTGTTGATTCTTGGCATCTTTATTACATTTGCCCCTTGATGGTAATCAGGCAACGTGTCTTTTTACACATGTAGCTTGAGTAACTAATATTTGTGTACAAATAACTGCCATCCTTTGTACTATTTTTTGCTGACTAATAAAGCAGTCTAATAATTTTCTTTAAGAGTTTAAAAATACCAATAAAAAATCTAATGGTATCAAATTAGGAATATCAGTAAGTCCATGGAAATTTAGTGGTATCTATTGGAACCAAATTTGCGCACAGTAGCAAATGGTGGAGATGCACAAATCTGAGTAACTTGTAAAACAGCAAACTACCGTGAGCAAGTCTTTGACAAGAGGGGGAGGGGCAGGTGGAGGTGTGCCGACATAAGGGTTTAGGTTTAGGTTTTTGAATCTTGGCTCTGTTCGGTTTCTTTGTTCTACGGTTTTATACCCACCCCTACTTGCTAGTGATGGTCGGTTGGGAAAGTGAAAATATTGTTGAATACAGCCCCATACTTATTACACTCCATATTTGCTTTTTTAATTAAAATGTATCTTAATGCACCCCACATACTTTCCCATAATACCCTCACACCCACCCTCTTAACATAAACTTTAAGGTAAATTACATAAAACTACCTCAACTATAGGTTGAACCACACTATCATACTCATCTTTAGAATTTGTTGCAATATTATACCTCCGTTAATTTGTCTGTGAATTTCTCAATTAAATGCTGACTTGGCTTGATGCGGGACACGTCAGAAATTTTTTATTTTATTTTTTTTTTTGGTAATTTGAATTTCAAATTTCCTGCCAAAAAGTGAGAAAAATGTGATCTAACATTTTAATCACAAATTATCATCCTTGACCCCAAATTTGAAAAATCTCACCAAAAAATAATGATATAACCACAACAAAACTAGTGTATTCAAACACAAATTACTCATCATTTCCGAAGAAAAATATGAAATGGACCTGCTTAATTATCCAGAAATTCATAAACCTGTTAAAAAAACTAACTCCAACTAACATTACAAAACCTACTGAATTCATAAAAACCTGCTACATCATCAATTTAATTCACAAAATACCTATTGGATGCATAAAACCTGTTCTAACATTACAATTCCTTTACAAAAAATAACCATATGTGCAAAAAATTAGTGGTTGGATAGCTTGGTATTTTTGTGCTTGGTGCCTTTGGATGATTTAGTTATTGGTTTGCTTGGTCTTTCTCTGTTTGGTGCTGTTAGATGATTCAACTACTGGTTGTGATGCCTAAATCCAAAGTTCATTAAAACTATAAGAGACAAAGCAAGGTTTTTAACTAAATCCAAATGTTTTACAACTAAGAAAATGGTTAGTTTTTACCTTTGTTTTCCTTGTCCTCTTTCTAGGTGCAGCTTCAGCTAGATTTGTTGATGGTGACTATCCTTGAGCAGATATGGATGCCTACAAAGCAATTTAAAGGATTAAGAGTCTGATTTGATATTAAAGGATTTAAAAAACCACATAAAATAGAAAATGTTACTTGTTTGTCCTTTGGAGAAAGATATCTATGATGGGTTCTTGCATTATATGACCTTCCTTTTTGCATATGGTACATTTCAAACTGCCTTGCCATTTCCTTCCTAGCTTAAGTGGCCGAGGATGACCTTGAGGATTATTGGTTGGGTTTGTGGGAGTTTGTTCACCCTCATTGTCCCTCTTAGCAACTTCCTTGTTTCTCCTCTTCCTCGGCCTTCCAAGTTACCTTGTATATGTTGGAGGCAATATTTGTGGGTTTTCAGTTTCCTCCCACAAAGACATCTCATTCATCGGCATTACTGAATGAGAATACACCTCCAAGTACCGTGCCTTTGAATAATAAGCATTGACATAGTCCTCCAGTTTTTCTCTCTTGAAATTTATGGCAGCTATTGCATGGTTGCATGGGATTATTGTCAAGCCATACTTTCTACAAGAACAGGTTTTCTCAACCAAGTCAAACACATATTGCTCCCCCCCCTCCAGCATCAACTTGAACTTTAGTGTCCCCTAACCATTGTGCAATGCACCTGCCACTTTAAATTTTGGCTTCCTCCAACTTCTTCTTGATTTTAGGACAGAAATCTTCAACTTTGTGAAGGAAATTATTTGTCCTAGTTAAGAACATGTGAGAACATTTGAGTGTATAAGCAAACTAATAACACTTTAAAGTAGGCAAGCATTCAAAAATAATTCTAAAACCCATGACTTTCAAAGCTTAGTGAATGGTGAACCACAAGACTCTTTAAAAACATCCTTGTTTACACAAGGGTTCACCCAAGTGGAGGGCTTTCAAGTCACCTCCTAGCTCCTTAAGTCACCTCCTAGCTCCTTAGATCTTCCTTGTGATTTTCTTCCCCTTTGATACTCCTTTGCTCCTTGAGGATGTGAGGAAAGGAACTCCAAAAATACCAAAAGTTTGGTACCTTTAAGTCTCCACACCAAGGATGATGGTGTGAAGATGAAATGGATTACCTAGAGGAAGTTGGATGCTAGTGAACTCCCCTAGGAAGGCCGGTATCTATAGAGAAAAAGGAGAAAAAGTTTCTCTTCTTTGCCTCAAGAAAACCCTAGTGAGAGAATGGCTATAAAGATGCCTTTAAACCACCTCACATATGAGTGGCAAACTTGCAATTAACCCAAGTTTGCTACCACTCACCCTATGGCCGGTTTTGACTTTGTATTTGGGTTAATTTCCATTTAGTTTTTGTTGTCACACAACTTAAATTCAATGGGCCTTGTGGACCAAAACCCTTTTGGGCCTCGAGACCCCAAACTAACTTGAAAGCCCAATACAAACCTTTCATATAATTAATTAACTAATTCATTAATCTTGACCATTCTCAATTATACCATTTTATTGCTTATCCATCTCATTTATATTTCTTTACTTTCATGATTACTCAGTGTACGATCCATTAGGTTCCAATTAGCGAGGCAGTGGACGATTGTTACTCTTAATGATCGATTGTGAATTGAAACTACATTTCAATTCTCTCTTTGATGAAGATTAGTGTTTGCTAATCTTCAGGGCTTCCACAAACCATGAGTGACACCGAACAGTATGTCATGGCTACCCTAGCTAAGTAGAAGTGGTTGGAGAACCTATGTTACAATTGCAATGCAATACGGTCCTTCTCTAATACAATACTCTTAATCACATTGTTTGAGTGATAGTTTGTTTCATGTTTACTGTCCAATGTGATACTTTTCTATATGATTCAATTGAATATGATTTGGAACCAACTTCCTAAGTCATATTCGTATGCTTTGGCCAAAGACTCCTGAATCATATCTCAAAGTATTCTCTCTCCATGTTAGAGATCCATTGTTGTGCATTCATATGCCTACATGACTAGATAGCTTAACCTTAACAATGTCGTGGACACTCTCGATGGAATGCCTTTGACATGATCAAAGATCAAGGACCTAACCATTAGACATCTATGATGCCTCAGGTCAAAGGACTACTTTGCATATTGCAACTTACGAGTTCTTACATGACATGTATGTTCGAATTTTCTTTTGATCGTAGTTTAGTGTACTCGATTACCATGTTGAGCACCTATGTGTTTGTCTCAGTGTCCAACACTAAATGACTTAAGACTAGTCATACTCACGCTTAAGTTAACATAACACATACTAACCTTAGCGGATTGTCAATGCCCAATTGGCAATCCTATGGCTAGGAATGTTCTAGGAATGAACATAAGAGAAATGTCTCGTTAATCTAACTTACTTAGATCACTTCTCTCTTAGATTAAATACATTCCTTAGATTCCCTGATTGCTTAAACATATAATACAATAAATAGTGATTAACAATAAGCTTTGC
This sequence comes from Pyrus communis, assembly GCF_041283825.1. Lineage (NCBI taxonomy): Eukaryota > Viridiplantae > Streptophyta > Magnoliopsida > Rosales > Rosaceae > Pyrus > Pyrus communis. The sequence goes on from NC_142566.1 coordinate 12,953,043, forward strand.
CCTTCATGAAACATATAATAGTTTAACACAATAAGTATTCCAAGAGCTATTACATCCAATGAGTGGCTTTGTGGGCATACTTCCAACACTTTGTTCACCATTATATCCCTTGTCATCTGAATTCTCTTCATCAACAGTGTGTGAATAAGGAGTAGTATGGTGACAATAGGTTTTTGTCTTGGCCTAAGTATGACAGCATTGAAACTTTCACAGAGATTGTTTAGCAACATGTCACACTTGGGAAAGGTTTGAAAATGGGACTTGCTCCAATTATGTGCAGGCTTTTTCACCAACCAATTGTATGTCTTTTCATCCATCTTCTTCATATCCTCTATTGCTTTTTTGAAGTGGGGAACTGTTGTTGTTCTAGCTATTGACCATAGAGCATCCTTCAAAGTTTTTCCCTTGAACATATTTTTGAAGTTGGTATACAAATGTCTCACACAAAATCTATGGTGGGAATCAAGGAAGACTTTTGGAAAGGTCGGAATCAACCCATTTTGCTTATCATTGATATCTATCCCTGTTGATTGACAATACCAACATCAATGCCCAGTAACTCTAAGAACCAAATCCAACTGGACTTATTCTCCATTTCTACCACTGCGTACGTTATAACCCATGTTTTATCATTTGGGTCAATGCCAACAACACAAAGTAGCTGACCTCCATGTACACCCTTTAAATGGCACCCATCTAATCCTATCAATGGTATGCACCCTAACTTAAGACCTCTTTGCATGCCCCTAAGCACACATATATCCTTTGGAACCTCTACCTGTCTAACTTCACCCTCACTGTGCTTTCAGGGTTAGTCTTCCTTACTTCCTTAGCAAAATCCCACAACTTTGTGTATTTCTTTGCATGTTTTCTCTCAATGATATTTAAAGCTCTATCTATAGCCCTATAAGCCTTCATCCTTGTACAACCGTGACTCCACTCTGATTCGACAATTTCTAAAAAGGAATCCACATGCCATATTCCCACGGGTGTGGTGATCAAGTATGGTCTTGATTTGTATGCTGTTTGAACCATGCATTTTTCCAACACAACACTTCCAAGGGCAGCCTTTTGCACACTTTGTTGTGACTTTCAACTTCCCATTCCTAGGAAAATGGATTTCCCCATATCCATTCACTAGTGAGTACATGATGACATCTCACTTGAATTGCACATGATCTTTGAAAACAAGCCCTAGTGTAAGAGTGAGATTCTTCATGTCTATTTTCTCATTAAACTCTGGAAAGTGCTCATGTTTTTTGCCTCCATCATCTTCAAAGTGTACACTCTCTAGGGCATCAGAGTTATAGTCTGGATCATCAACCACATATTGTTCCACAGTTGCAGTATCAACTTCTTCTTCCGTTTTGCTCTTCTTCTCTTTCCCAGCTTTGCTCATATTACCTTGTACTTTTTTGCTCAGAATCCTTTTCATCTGTTTGCTTAGAGTTCTTATCTTTTTTGTGCTCAGATTCCCTTTCATTTTCTTCCATAATACCATCAAACTTGGAAAACATTGGGTTATCAGCACTCCTATATTTCACTCTCTTCAAACTCACTATCATCTTCTTTAGCAGCTTCTTCATTCTCTTCATTAACATTCCCTTCAAAACTAATAGGTACATCAAAGAAGACTTCAGCATCCCCCTTTCCTACATCCCCCTCTCCTATCTCAGTATCCTCTTCTCTTACCTCAGCCATAGATTTCCCCTTGTTCTCCTCTGGCCCTTCACCATTTTTCTTTTTCTGACCATTCCCAAAATTAGTATTTCTCTCTCCTACCTCAGTCACATATGTTTGCACTAGCTAGCAAACATCCATTTCTGGCCCTTCAGTAGCTAGCTAGCCCCTATATCTTCTTGGTTTAAGTGGTGTTGGCCCAACATCCCCCTCTGAACTCTTACCTCATCAGTTACCAATTTACTTGGACCATTGACTTCCATGGACTTCAAAAACTGTTGCTCTTGGGTTACGACTTCTTCTGTAGTCAATTCTTCAATGTACATCTCAATCACTCTATCTTTTGAAACAAAATTGCACATCGTTTGAACTTCGGAATCATTTTGAATCGACTTCAAACCATTGCAAAGGTCCATGTTGGGAATCTTGTAATAGTAGTTTATGAACCGCTCACTGTATCTAATTGCCTCCACCATATCATCTATCATCGGCAGTGACATGAGGTCTTTATGACAATTATCTATATATGTCACTTTTTCCCCAGCGTAGAGGTGGTAACTTATCTCCCCACCATAATGCAATTCAATAGAGAATAGTTCTAGATATAATGAAATTCACAAAAACAAACCCTAATTAAAAGCCAACAACAAACAAAAGCAATTTCATTTTAACCTAATCAGAAGCCAACAAAAACCAAAGCACATGACTAAGAAAAGCCAAAATCGACACACTATATATGCAAACAGCCAAAGCACAATAACCATTTCTCAACAAGAATAAACAAAGCAACAAACCACCTTATCTTGAAAAGAATAAACAAAGCAACAAAGCAACGAACCACCTTATATCGACAAGAATAAACAAAGCAACAAACCCATTATCCAACAACTCAGTAACCATTTCGAATTAAGAAAGCATAAAACCACCTTTTCAAACAAGAATAAACAAAGCTACAAACCTATTATCCGACACCTTAGTAACTATTTTGAATTAACAAAGTATAAATCCACCTTTTCAAACAAGAACAAACAAAGTTACAAACCATTTATCTAATACCTTTGGAACCATTTCGAATTCACAAAGCATAAATCCTCAATTTCAAACAAGAATAAATAAAACCCACATGCAAAAGCACAAAAAAAAAAAAAAAAAAAAAAAAAAAAGAAAAAAATCTTACAATAGGTAGGTGTCATTTTGTCAGGATCCTCGCTCACGTACTACCCCTTGTCGAATCTTTCAATTTTTCTTTGAAGCCAATGGAACCCAGATGAAACCCCCTTCCAACATCAACGAAGTGAGGGATGCGAGCCGACAAGATGATTTGGGGTTTTTGTTGAATTTCTAATCTAACTGTTCGAGATTTGGAGCCGTTGGTATGAGAATTATGGTTAGGGTTCTTGTTTTTTTGGAAATGGGAATCGAATTTGATCGATAGAGTTTGGGTGTACGAGGGGGGAGGGGAAATGAATTCGAATGGCACATTTACAACATACTTTTACTTTTTTTAATTTTTTTAATTTTAATTTAAATATATATTTTTTAAATTTTAATGGAATATCCACGTGTCATTTAGTGAGAAAGCAACGTGTATTGAAAATCTCAGCTGGATGCCATTTGGCGGGAAAACTTTAGGTATGGTGCCATGTCGAATCCATCTGGGCGAGGAACGGCCAGGAGGATCGTCATCGAATCCTCTTTGTGAGGATCCTGGGGATCCTCCAATAACATCTGTTTATCGTTCATCGCACATCGTGTGGTCAGAAATCATTGTAATTTTTTATATTTAAAATTGAATATAAACAGTACTTAACAAAAACTGGCCACACGATGTACGATGAACGAATGTGATTGGAGGATCCTTGGGATCCTCACAAAGAGGCTCTGACAAGGATCCTTACTCGAGGAACTAGGCCCCGCATCAAGTCACGTCAGCATTTAACTGAAAAATTCATGGACAAATAGACGGAGGTATAACATTGCAACAAATTCTAAAGATGAGGTATGACATTGTCATTTTTAAAAGGTGAGGTATGATAGTGTGGTTCGTCCCATAGTTGAGGTAGTTTTGTGTAAGTAATTTACCCTAAACCTTAAAATGCCTACATACACCCCACACTCTTCACATCTTAGGTGCAAATACATAAGGTCAACCAAAAATCTTATTTGTTTCTTCGAATAGGTGGTTTCTATGTTGTTTTTGCTCCCTTTCAAATACTAAAGATATAGATTTGAGCATCTACCATTAACAAAAATTTATTTTTTGGGAATCCATCTTTGTAGCAGAAAGGGATAAAAAATGCATAGCATAATTGGTTTTGCATTAACTTGATAAATACTACTTTTGGGTTGCTTCATACTTTTCCAGAAGCTAGCCTACTTTTGGATAATGAAAAAACCATGAAAACAGTAAGTTACATAAAACTACTATAATATTCGGCAGGAGCTTGCCTAAACCTTGTAAAAATTTAGTACTTCCCTCCATTGCTTCACAAAATTCTAACCACATCAGAAGAAATAAAACATTAATATTAGTTTCCTTCCTTTCATTAGAACTTAATTACTGTAAAAACCATGCTTACCCAAAAAGGAAAATTGTAAAAACCACTAATAAAATAAAGCATATATAAAAGATTGTTGTTGTATAAAACATTATGTGGCACTTAAAGGTCTGAAAGGAAGTAAGCCCAAACTAACCTTAAAAATTTGCAATTTTTGACAATTGTATGTTATTTGTATAAATCTAGTAAGAACATTTTTTATTTTTTTCTTTTTCATTTTACAAAGCAACAAGTTTCTGGCGAAAAAGCTTGCATGTCTCATTGCCCAACTTGAGTCAGCAATTGAACACGGTAAATTGTCACATGTAAGAGGAAGGTGAGAGTCGTGTTGAGAGTTGAAGAAGATAAATAATCTTAGGACAAATAATCTTGGATTTAGAGTTTTTTTGTTCTTTTTTTTTTTTGAAAACCTTATAAGGTCGATATTGTCATTCCATATTAAGGTATGTATATAACTCATATAATATTAAATTCTAATGTGGGGTGTATTCAACATAATGTGAGATGCTAATAAAAAAAAAAGTTCACAAGTAATATTATTACTTTAAGCTAAATTAAGGGTGAATTGTGAAGACTTGAAATAGGAAGGTGGGTTGAGGAGGAAAGCCAATCCACCGGAGCAATCCACAACTTGCAAGTAAATAACCAAGTTTATATTGTGCAGTTCGGATAACAGAATTATAAGTTCATAACAGTCCTAATTAACTTTACTAAACCAACATGGCATGACATGCAAAATGAGTCGATTACACAAGTCTGATTCTCTCCGGTGCCAAACAGCTTATGCGAGTATGCCCTCTTATGTTTCAGGAGCAAGTGAAAGAAAATTCATGAACGTCGCGCTTGTGCTGGTAGCGCAGTGCATCGAACAGATTTGAGATACATGGATTTGCAGTAGGCGGTGACCTTGTGCCATATGAATTTCTTGGTGGAAAAGGAAGCCTTCTGATAAGTTTCTGAGACTGATGAGATTTTTGCGATAGTGGATCGTCTTACTTTTATCTTCTTATTGTTGGCCTCTTCCTTGGCTATGCTTATTGTCTTCCATGTGTTTTCCACTGCTTTTGCACGTTCCTTCTCCAGTTTGCTCTGCCAAATTGTAGATACAAAAAATGAGGAAGTTTGGAATCACTACGGGTGGCTCTAACATGAGTAGGAGTAATGCTACAAGAGCAACATTTTAAACCACATTGCCTTTCACATTCCTATTAGAGGTGGGAAACGTCTATACAAGTAGGTTTTATGTCTATTAGAGATGTGTTCTGTAATGTTTCTAAAAATGAGCAAGTCTTGTATGACCGTCATACTGTCACGGTCTCCCAACTATATTTGAAAATGAATTGGTTATCTATAATGTTTAAAATTCGCTTGTAGTTCCGTTTCTTGCTCTAACAAAAAGACTTGTCGGAAATCTGGGTGGTAGTATTATAATTACCTCATGTTATATAGCATGTATATATTTATGGGTTGTTAGAAATAGGTCATTGTAACTCTTGTTTCCTAAGTTTAAACCCATCTTTAAACATTCAAATAAAACCCAAAATTCACACTTTGTTGCCATGTGGAACAATAAGTAACCTATTACTACAAATTTTCTACCACTTATGCGACAATATCCTAATTATGCTAATGAATTTTATTATTACCGACTATAATGATGAATTTCGTTGAATATAAATAGACATGATTTTAGAGTTTTTTTCTTCATGAAATCCTTATTTCCATCTAGTTTTTTTTTTTTTTTAATGCAATCTAACATTTTTAAATTCAAGTAGTAGGTGCACTATTTGTGGAAGTGAAAAAATGTATTCTATCAAGAGTTGACTGCATAATTATAATTTATGATATGCAAATAATTTACTTATATTTTTTTATATGAAAAGAATAGATAAATTCGTTTTGAACAAATAATATGCCTCCTTTTTTTAGTAATTAATTAACCTATATTTAAATTCATTTATTATTAGCACGTTATTTATTTTTGTAGATAAATTATTTTGTAGGTAAAATATTTTGGATTTATTATTATTTTATATGCAAACAAGACCTGTGTTTTCATGAAAAATATGTAATGTAGATAAATTAAATTTTAGTCAAATACCATTTCTTTATTTCATAGGTAAATTATTTTGCATGAGTTTTTACATATATTATAGTAAAATATAATTTTCATCTTTTTTTTTTTTTTTTTTTCTTTTCAAATGATAGATTTTGTTAGATTAGATATTAGATTAGTCACCGACGGGATTTGAACCCACGCTGTCATGCAAGGGCACATTTCCACTACTGTGGTAAAGGGTCACTTGCATAATTTTCATGATATTAGTTAAACATGTATTATTGCACATATTAGGTATTTTTTTGTGTTTTATATATATGTGTATATATATATATATATATTAATGTTTTTTTATTTATAAAATCACTAATTCTTCATTACAATCCACATGGAATGAATTGTGTACATCAAACATTCAAGTAAGGGTATGTTAGGCATCCAGAAAATTAAAAAATATATGTTAAGCCAAACATAATTAATGAACTTGTTTATGTGAAATCTAACAATGACGTTTGTTCGAGTGAAAAACTTCTATCGAGTATATTTTATGAATATTATGGCTTCCGTTATAATATTATAACCTCCGTTATCATATGTATATATTTATGAATATTATAACCTTCATTATAAACTTGCCAGCTACTGGGAATTAGAATTTGGGTAATTTAGTAAGGGAACTGTTATTAGCACTTCAAAATTTTCATTTTACACTCTTTACAAGTGTAATTTTCTTTCTAATTATGGAAAATTTGGAATGCCAAATAAGATTTTTTTTAGTGTTAATAGCAATTCCCAATAGTAAAACATATATATGGCGGTAACATGCACACAGAACTCTTTACCCAAATAGCAATGCAAGGCAACCCAACTTATATCCTATACCTTCTTCCTAGGCCTCTTGTTTTTCACATTGTATTATGCATATCCCCTTATAATACCGTCTCAATTAAAAAGAGCTCTACCATTTTCCTTTTGCTATTGTAATTAAGTAAAGAAGATTAACCTTAAAAAAATTTCATACCTCAAGCTTTTTAATCTCCTTCAAGGCCTTGCTGGTCTGCTTGAGTTCCCAGTCGTCTATAGCAGCTTCTTCTTTTCTCAACCTGTCAATATCAAAACACGGTAAATGATTTTCGAACACCTATTTTCTCATTCTACACACAGTATATATTAATATTAATATATACAATGAATACAATGAAGAAAAAGAAAAATCTTGTTTTCCTCACCTGGTCATGAGTCTCATATGCTCAACCTTTTTCCATGCTTCTATTTCAGCCTTGAGCTCCTGGTTCTTGACTTCATCTAAGAATTCATGGTACGGCTTTGGCCTATCCATAAGCTTATCTGTTCGGAAATTCGGGCTTCTGCCATCAGATTCTTCATCGCTGCTCTGATCAGCGGAAGGTACAGTATGTTTATACTCTTCATTATAAACTGAGCACTCTTCTCTTTCTGAAGGTGGTTCCCGGCCAAGATCAAATGTACGGTTAGGATCTGAAAACACAGTTTCATGCATCGATAACTTGCTCAGGCAGTAACCTTTAGGACTGTTGTTCAGCAATTTGGGTTGACAAAAACGACCGAAGCCTTTGGCACTACTCTCCATCCCTTCTTTTACTTCAAAACCAGAAATTGTGCCCTAATAAGAAGCAGCGCGCAATCATATTTCACATCATAAAATTGTTTTTGGAATGAAATTTTTTTCATCATCGAAATGCAAATTTTAATGGAAAAAAATGAAGAAAATGAAAGAAAAAAGAAAAAAAAGAAACCAATTGGAGGTATATGCAACACGCCACTTCCATACATTTAGGTTCTGCTATTTTGACCACATTTTTTCATCCAGAATCCACATAGAAGATAGAACAAATAAAAAGAGATAGAGAAATGATTGTTCTGTGGCGAGTACGAACCTAAAGTGTATGACACAATGACATTTTCACTATTTTGTTACTATTGGAATTTGATAATATTGACTAAATATCGACAATGTACAAAGTCTTGTAAATCATTCCAACGAAAATTTCAGACAAAACCTTCAAGCTACACATGCAAATTTACAATTGCACATAAAGCCATTATAGAAGAATATCAAAAGAGCTATAATTTCTTCAAGGAATATCTCTATACTTATGAATATATGTATATACCTTGTTTGTTGGAGTTGAAAACTCAGTGGTGGGCAAGTCAGAGTAGAAACTATCTGATATGGGAGTACATAATGTGGCAGAGCTGCTGAGAGGGCTGGAGCCACCGCCACAAACTGGTGGTGGAGATCCTGGCAAAGCATCCTTGAGAGGATTCATGCTCCAAGTTGCCCTTGGGTTTTTTGAAGGTTCTGGCTGACAAGGGATGAGGAGAGTCAGGAGTTTTATCAAACGGTGACGTTGATGCAGCATTCGAATTGATCATGCTGGGTTTGGTCCTCGTGCTACTGGTATGGGAGAAACTTGGGCTTATTTTTGTCCTGGACATCTTTTTTTTGGGGTGTTGATATATTAAAATGTAATTTTGATTGTTATTCACTGTCACAGTAAAAGGGAGATCACTGGCATCAAGAATCGAGATAGGTTCATCTTCTGAAAGAACTTTAATATGGTTGAATTGACTGGCCCTTGTGGAAATATAGTTTTTGGTAAGTGACTCTTATGGAATGTTGAAATCTGTTGGAGTATTTAGCAGATTGAATCCTAATGTCTTAGGATACAGTTTTATATTTCTTTGGATTTTCATAATCTTTTCTTTAATATACAAGTGAAAACTGGCATTGGAGAATGAACATAAAACCTCATGTGCAAAAAAAATGCTCTTGATCACTTGAGTTACTTGTCGGTTACAAATTTTCATACCTTTTGACCATCTCTCATTGCTCTCATATTTGAAAAGCAAATATTTTCTACTCTCAGTGACGTAGATTTGTATGTCCTAAGATTTACTTATTTTTGTTGGATTTTCCATACACTATTTTCTTATCCAATCAACATTGAGTAAAGGGAACTCAACACTTGACCTCATCAGGTTGGTGAGTGGAGTAATATTTTTGACCATCTCATTATGTGGCTTAGTTCATCACTATTCCTTATTGTTAATAATATCGCAGTATCAACTTATAGCATATTAGCCATGAAAAATCACCAAATAGTTTGCAAAACAAGAAGTCAATAAATACTTTCAATATAATGTATATAATTGTTTAGGGAAAGTTTATTCGAACCCAAATAATCTCTTTCCAAATCCAACTTTAAAAATACTTTCTTGAATTTCCTATATCACCCTGAAATAAAACTGGAAAAAAAAAAAAATAGAAAAATCTTTTTCCATACCCAGCGATGGGTTTAAGAATTTATTCCAGCTATAGGATTTTGATGCTTCTCTTCCATGGTTGCCCAATTATAGAAATAAAATCTCAAACTCCAAAACCATTCGGAATTTCAAATCAAACTTGAAAGCATCAATACCCCTTTCTTGGCTACCATACTCGAATACTGTCTAAACAACATAAAGAGATAAAAGAGGAGGTAGTGAGACGTAACAATGGAAGGGGAGGGAGAAAGAACATGAGAGGAGGAGGAGAGGAGACGCTGGAAAGGGGTGGAAGTTGAAGTGGTGGGGCTGATACCTTTCGTGGCTGGCGTCAATTAAGGTGCTGAAAAGTGATGGAAGTCGTGGTGATGCGACTGATAAGGGTTATGTGCCCCTCCCCCATTCAGGTTTGACGATTTTTCCACGTAGAGTTTCCAAAGGTGAGGGTTCTTAGGTACTCCTCGGGAATTTACTGTGCCCGAGGTATCTTGGGCGGTCGTAGTGAATTTTGTCACAAAGTCAGCCATCACTTGGGCTTTGGAAGAAGTCATAGGCCAGTAGATAATCTCGTGTTGTCCTAGCCCAATGGCTCATTTGGTGACTTTGGATGACTCATTGCGATTGTGCAAAATGGATCGCATCAGGTACTCTGTCATGTAAATTTATCTGAACAATTAGAAGTACAATCGAGGCTTTCTAGCTGCTATCACCAATGCGAGGATAAGTTTTCCATTTTCTAGGATCTAATTTTTGGTTCGAGAAAAGCTTTCGATACAGAATACACAGATTTTTTTTCCCCCAAGTCTTCTCGAATCAAAGTTGCACTGACTTTTTTCGATACATAGTACACTGATTTCTGATGTGATATTGTTGACTCTAAAAATTACAAAACCTACGTGGCGCGCAGGCCGAGTAACTAATAAGCTAACTACGTCCTTCGGTTGAATGCGGGGCGTGCCAACTCGTCGGCCAAGCTTGGCCGAGGAGTAAAATTCGTTGATGTCACGTTGAGCGCGTCGTTGACTTCTCTATCTTGCGATTGCGACCGAGGAAGGAACACTCTCGGTCTCTGGGTTCTATAGCCTGAAGACAAGGCCATTAATTCTGCGAAGTTCACAAATCGTCGAGTCCCGATTCGGTCACTGTGATTATATTCGTAAGAGTATAAGCACATCGAATCGAGACCAAACTATATGGGCACAAGTACTCAAATGTGATGTATGTCTTGATGGTAAATGTAGTTCGGCCGTCGGAATGCCGAACCCTGAAAATTACTTGCGAATATCCAATCATAAAATCACTCGGCGTCCAGTACGCCGAGTAACACAATTCGTAACACTAACTATGCCGAGAAGGCTAGCAAGGTGACCTCTACCAACAAGGGTTCGAAAACCCTTCTCGGCCGAGACTTAGATAGGTAATCGGTCGGCCTCGACGCAGTGCTGTTTATCCAAACTGAAGGTGCTTCTCAGTCGGCTGATTCTGCGGCAGCAGTGCTATTTATCCAAACTGAAGGTGCTCGCCGGGTGCCTCCACAGTGCTGTTCATCCAAACTGAAGGTGTGTCGGCAAAAAAAGAAAAGGAAAAATCTCAAGGTATTTGAGAGGTTTTGCGCAGGGCGATTGTATGCTGATTTGAAAGGGTTTTTCTGTCGCATGATTTCTTGTATTTATAGCACCCCATTCCTTGAGACCGATTTGCATCCTGATCTGGATTGGGAGTCCCTGTCCCGTTTCAACTCTAACTTGAACAAACCTACTCCCACTGGGATTCTGAACTTTCCTTCTTTTCGAGGCTTTATTCTTTGCCGGCCGGGAATCCTGGTCGTACCAGGACTTCCTCGACCCTTTCTGTTTATCTGAACTACTTAGGATAGGACTTGTCCGACCCTGCCAACTGGCCCGGGATTTATCATTCGGCCCATAGTATTTGACACAGCCTTGGGCCGAGCACATCCTGCTGCTCGGCCCAACAATATTATTTTGGGCCCAAACATTGCCCCCTCGCTTCTGAGGTCACCGACTGTTAACTTTTGGTCGGGCCTCGACCTTGAAGAAGCGGAAACGCCTATTGCTTTTCGGACTTTATTTCCCTTGACGACCATCACTTATGCACATTTATGAGACATGATTGCACTCTCCTCGTTACCCCCAACGTACAGCCACGTGTCGATTCTCCGCCGATCTTAACAGCTTTCAATCATGGCCCTCGAAAACGTGCACCCACCGAAGCGTCTCTTCCTCATTAATGCATTGAAACCGCCGCCGCACGCAATCGTGCGTCCTGGATCCTCGAAACCTCGATCCTATCCTCGTAGGTTCCCAAAATATCCGAAATGATTGGGACCTTTTCCCGGTTAAATTTCCCCCCAATTCAAACCAGTGCTTTTCGAATACCAAACGTTTGATCTTCATTCTGAAAAGCCTATAAATACCCAAACTTCTGCCATTTGCATCCCACGCCTTTGGAAATTTCGAATCCTTCCTTTTATCATTCTTGTTTATTCAGGCAACTCCTTCCAGTTCTTCCTTCTGCAATATCTCTTTTTCCAAAACCACTTTCTCTCTTCTCTACCAATGGCCTCCTTTATTTCGAAGCTTTCTGACGAGTGCAACAAATGCAAGGATTTCATCGATCGGAGCGCAATTAAAACGCTACGCTTCGAGAATGACATGGCCACTACTCATCAGATTCTAGGCCCACTCTTCAAAGATGCAGTGCCGTCGTGCATCACCAATCTTCTCAAGGAGCAGTGCTTAACACCCCTGCTTCAGAGGTTCGATTGGTCGAAATGGTGCTTGGCTCGGCCCCAAGGAGCTTGGCCCTCGACCACCACAGCCTGGGCCGCCTGGGTTGACCGAATGAGAGCATTCTTCGGCGAGGAGTGGAAAGCCCTTGGTATCTACGATGCCATTATGCTCTCGACCATGGAGATTATCATGGACAAGGAGCTGCTTATGGCGGCCCTGAATTTATGGTGTTCGGCCACCAACACCATGATCCTTCCTTTCGGCCCTCTCGGCCCCACAGTCCTTGACATCTTGGCTATCCTTGGGACTTCTCCATCCGGCCTCCCAATCGACACCGCTCTTTCTGGATGCCCCTCTCTTCTCGACCTGAAGGCGCTCTTCGACGAACGGGCCGTCGAAATGCTCAGCCGAGGCGATCGTGAGCCTTCAAGAGAAGAAGTTCAGAAGCTTCATAAGAACTTCTTCAACTACAACACTCTTATCCTCCACTTCACCGGCCGAGGCGAATAAGACCTTAGGAAGGGAGAACATGAAGCCTTCCTCTTCTACTGGTACAACAAATTTATTTGTTGTACCAGGTCGAACAAATGCCTGGTCGAGAATATGTCGGTGGCCCAGGCCCTGGCTAGTGGTCACTCTCTGGCGCTCAGCCTGGCCATACTTGCCAACCTCTTCCGTTGCTTGGCCGAGACGACCATCAACAAAATTGACCCGCACCAGAACGGACCCCTCTGGGTCTTCCAACTCTGGCTGCAGGTCTATTTTTCCACTCTTCGGCCCGAGGTCCCTGCTTTTCAGCGCTCGGCCGCCCTTGGCCCTCAACTGGCCTCTCGACCGGCTTCTCCTCACCGGGCCGACGAGGTCCTTAAGCACTTCTTCAGCCTCGACGTCCTTTCGGACGATGAGTTCCTGGTGTGCCGGCGCCAGGAGTACCCTGCCTCGATCAGGCTCCCAACGGCAGCGTGGGCCGAGACCGAGGATGCGGACCTTCGTCAGCACTGGGGGTCATTCATACTGGCTCGTGACTTCCCCCTTGGTTGCGATGCCTGCCGAGCCAGTTGGGAGGTCTACCATCCCCACTTTGTCGCCCGGCAGCTCGGCTACCTCCAAGGTTGCCCCGTACCCCTGCTCGCCTTTCGTTCCCTCTTGAGCCGAGGACGCCTTTCTGGTTCTTCCGAGAGGGAATGCCGAACAACGAAGCAGGAATTCCAGGATCGGTGCAAGAAATTTCGGCTTCGGCCGACCGTTCCTGAATCCTTGGGTACCGACAGCTTTGGAGACTGGTGGGATGAGTGCACCTGCGACTTCTTCGGTGCCTCGGCCGAAGACGTGGTGAACAAAGTCTTCGGCGATCAGCCCAGACCAGCACCCTCGGCCCAACCTAAGGAGTCGGCCCAAGGTATATTGTCCTTCCGCTCTTTGTTTTTTCAATCACTTGTCCTTGTTATTAATTACTTTGCTATTTCAGGGGGTCGTGTGTCAAGGAAGGTGGAAGTGGTCGCCGCGATGGCGAGGACGAAGAAATTGGTTCCCACGAAGAGGACCATCGTCACCAAGCGGACAGTCCCCACCAAACGCCCCCATCGAGAAGCCGAGCCAGAGGATGACGCTCCTCGTCCTTCTAAACGCGTCAAGAAATTGGCGAAGAAGGGCGACCGGGAGATTCATGTCGTTCCCAGTGACACCACAGGGACACCTGCTCCTGCCGGCTCTCCTTCCATCCCGGCTGCCCCAGCTTCTCCAAATCCGACTCCTCCAACCGTCTCTCTGCTTGAGACCACGGCCGATCCAGTCGTCGTATCAGCTCCAGCTTCGGAGCCGGTCATGGCACCTGCCGTGGGGGAGCCGACTGCACCTGTCGAGGCACCCTCCACTCAGCGACCGACGATCTTTCTGGAAGAGGTATAATTCTACTTCTCTCCTTTGTTTCTTTAGGCTTCCAGTCGTAACAAGAATTTTTTTTTTTTTCAGGACGTCGAGAGCTAGAGCGACGAGGTCCCGCTGGAGCGCCGTTCTCGACCAGCCAACTCTCCTGCCGTCCATCCTCCACCGGTGGTTGAGGCGGCCGCTCGACCGTGTCTCCCTACGGCGGATCGCGGCAAGAGACCCATGGCCGATCCTGAGGCAACGGCCGAAACGCCGATCCACCCGCAGGATGAAGACCTTCCCATTCCTCCTCAGGAAGTCTCCTCGGCCTTTGTAAGTCTTGTTTCTTTTGTGTTGATTTTATCATGACACATGTTATTAAAAGACTATTAAATGTCAGGTGCCCGAACGTTCATTTCACCGACAATTTTATGCGCCGACAGACGCTGTCTATATTTCCTGGCCACCGTCGTGGCCATCAAATGTAGATGACGTTCATCGGCCGGGTGAATTGAGAAGCGGTCTAAGGCACTGGGCTCGGCCATTAAGTTCCCTGGGTTCGAGCAATGACCCAGAGGGCATGGCCGAAGTCTCCTCTCGGCAGGTCTAAAATAATCCCTTTGTTATGCACTATACTACGACGTCTTATTTTTTTCTTACAAAGTTTTCCTTTTATGTGCAGCCATCGTGGGAAGTGGAGCTCGACGCTCTTCTTCAGAGCACGACTGGTGAGGCCGGCTCCTCTGCTGCTCCTGCCGAACCAGCGGGAGCCATGCCCGAGGCCCAAGCCTTCGTGAAGCTACACGAAGTCCTGTCTCTCTCTGCCTCCCAAGCTCTCCGATGCAAGGGTCTTGACTCCGTTTGGGAGTGTCTTAATGACCTCGCCAGCGGCGGTTACCTGAGCACGGAGAATATCTCCTTCCTCACCGACCTTTTGGAGCGGACTCGGCAACACTTCCATATTTTTGAACGAGCCCTACAAGCCGAGGACGACTTGAAGGCGGCCAAGGTCGCGCAAGAGGCTGGCCGAGCTGAGATGGAGGCAATCAAAGCCAAGAAAGCGAAGCTGACCGAGTTTGATCGCCAGATCTCTGACCTCCAGTGTCAAATTTCTGACCTTCAACGGCAAAGGTCTGCTGCCGCTTCCGAGCTTGAGAAGGACTTCGAGGCCAACAAGGCTCGGCTGACGGCCTTCGCTTCTGGCGCACGACACATCCAGCACCTGCAGTTCAATAAAAAGACGAGGCAGGCTGAGATAATTTTGGGCGAAGCGAAGTGGTTGGAGCTAAAAGCTGCCCTCGAGACTTTCCTCCCCTCGACCCCCTAGGAATTTATCATTGTATTTGTTCTCTTATTATCAATACAATGGTTCTTTTGCTATCAATACAATGGTCTTACTATCAATACAATGGTTCTTATTTACACAATGGTCTTTTACTCTTGCATTTCCCATGTAATTGGATAGTACTTTTTTAAAACATTTCCATTAATCGGCAATTTGTGAACTGAACCCGCCCGATCTTTGAGCTGATATGCCTCCTTGCCGAGGACTTTGTGAACGATGAATGGCCCTTCCCAATTCGACGACCATTTACCAAATCGGGGGTCTTTAATCCCGACAGGCAACACAGTTTGCCAAACCAATTCTCCTTCGCCGAACGTTTTTTGTCTTACACGCTGGTTATACGCTCGCTCGGCAATTTTCTTTTGTGTTATCAATAAGTTACCCGCGTCGATTCGATTTTCTTCTAAGTCTTCTAATTCTTGTCGCATCGCTTGACTATATTCGACACTGAACAAACTACTCTGCTCGATTACTCGTAATGAGCTTATACTCAACTCGACTGGTAACATAGCGTCGTGTCCATAAGTTAACGCGTAAGGAGTGGTTCCAGTGGCCGACCGGGGTGAAGTTCGGTATGCCCATAATGCTTCATTTAACTTCAAATGCCACAACCCAGGTCTCTCTCTTACCATTTTTTCGAGGATGCCGATCAACACTTTATTGCTTGCCTCGGCCTGTCCGTTTGCCTAAGGGTAGTACGGTGTAGATTGCTCAAGTCGGATATTCAAACTTGCCGCGTATTCCTTAAACCTATCGGCCGTGAATATGGTGCCATTGTCAGTTATGATCGTTTTTGGCACGCCGAATCTGGTCACAATATTCTCCTCTACGAAATTGCATACCTCTTTGGCCGTTAATTCGGCGTATGATCTTGCCTCGACCCATTTAGTGAAATAGTCAGTTGCTACAATTATCCACGCGTGTTTCCCTACCCCCGACGATGGCGTGATTTTGCCAATTACGTCCATTGCCCATCCCCTGAACGGCCATGGTTTAGTAACCCGAGTGGAGTAATTCGGCCGGGGCTCTCTGCACGGGTCCATGAATTTGGCATGGTACGCATCTTCGTGCATATTCGATGCAATCCTTTAATATATTGGGCCAAAAATAACCGTGTTGTCGAAGCAACCAGCGCATCTTTCGTCCAGATTGGTGTGCCCCATAAATTCCTTCATGTACCTCGGCCATTGCTTGGGCAGCCTCGTGTGGGCCGAGGCACAATAGTAGTAACCCGTCCTCACCCTTGCGGTATAATTCATTTTGGTACGACACGTAATTCGTGGCGAGGACCTTCGTTCTCCGGTCATGTTTCCCATTGGGGTTATCGAGGTACCGTAACATCGTCTTTCTCCAATCATCTGTTTCTACCTCGACGACACATACTTCTACGGGGTCTCCCCGTTCTAGTAGGGATGGGAGCGACATTACCCTTGTGTGTATTACGTGTGCGCGCTGGAGAGTTTGTCGATTGATCAAGGCTGGGTACGAGCGCAGACTCGTGGCTGTAATTCGGCCTAGCTTGCCCCCCGTGAGTTGTGCTCCAAAGGCGATCTGGGCGAGTTCGTCGGCGTCTGTGTTGTGGATACGTGAAACATGTTCAAATGTGATCCGTTCGAACGACTCGGCCAGGTAGGTGGCGACCATGTGATAGGGCGCTAAAGTACAACTCATGCAACGAAACATGCCGTTCAGTTGGTTAATCACAAGTTCGGAATCACCGAGGACGAGAACGCGGGAGGCCCGTAGATCGTGTAAAACGTGGAGGCCGATAATGAGGGCTTCATATTCGGCCTGATTATTTGTGCAGCTGAAATCCAACTTGAGAGAAAAATACCATCGGCAGTAGTCAGGCGACTGAATTGCAATACCGACACCCGCCGAGGTCGAAGTATTAGGACCATCAAAATGCATAGTCCAATGGTTATTACGTGTGGTGACTAAACCGATGTCGACGTCGCCTCCCTCAAAACCATAAGGGGAAGGGTGTTGGGCCAAGAAGTCGGCGAGAGCTTGCCCCTTGACTGCCTTTTGGGGTACATTCTGAAGGTTGAACTCGGATAAGGCGAGCGTCCATTTCCCGATTCGGCCTTTGACAATGGGCCGAGTAAGTATGTAACGAATTACGTCTGTTTGGGCGATGACCTACTGATAGAAGCATATTTAGGCGACTTACTTAGCTTGTTTTCGTGCATTTATATTGTTAATTCATAGTTGTTTTAGTCGTTTAAGCCATTTTCGTGTGTTTTTAGGTTCATATGGCTAAGGAAGCAAAAAGATGCATTTTGGAGCATTTTGGAGCAAAATTGGACTTGGAATGGATAGCTTATGTTTGGAGCAAAAGGAATGGACGAAATTGAAGGATTCCTAATCCATTGCAGCCACATGCACCCATAATCATTCACACCTTGCAGCCACATGCATTCACATGCATAAATCAACCACATGCATCTCTCATCACCATATCAGATTTCCATCATATTCACATGCATTCCATCCTTTAAAACATTGCACATGCACTCCCTTTAATTAATTAAGCCACATGCACTCCCATCCATTTCATCATTGCAGCCAACACATGCTTTCACATGCATTTTCAGATTATCCCCTTGCACATGCAGCCACAAGTTTGAGTTGTTGGAATGTTTAGGTGTTTCTTTGATTTCTATGTTTAATTTCAATACTCTTTGTTTTGTACGTATGAGGAATGGAAGAGAAGAGTGCCTAAACGTTCATACAATTCAAGTTTGAGTTGTTGGAATGTTTAGGTGTTTCTTTGATTTCAAAGTTATGAGGAAATTCGAAATATATGTTTATGCTTGCATTTTGATTTGATTACTTCTAATTGCGTTTCATAAGTTGTGGATTCAATTCGTTTAACTGTTTGATTGATAACTTATTTATGTATGTTTATTGAGAGTGCACACTTAATTTTCATGCATGAATATGACGCTAGAATATAAGTGAGTTTCACCTAATAGTTACGAACTTATATTCACAAGTAGTGGAGGTTGCTTATAAACAATCGCGTTAAACGAATTCTTGGCATAAGTTTCATGCGTATTCCATAATAACGAATGCCTCGTCAAAACTTATAATTTTCATAGAGCGTAATGATTCTTGCTTGTATCTCTATTATGCAATCATGTAGGGGACTTGTGGGGAATGTTTTGGGTTGTCGTATGCAATCATCCAATTCAATAACGTTAGGAAGATTTGAAGGTTAATTTAAGCGGACCTAATTAACTTGGAGCATTGAGAATTAATGATTTGTTGAAATGCAATTGGAAATCGTTTTATTATGCAAGTATAACATATGTGGAGATGAACCCCGTAGCTAACTTTCCATCCATTCAATTCCATCAATTTGTTCTTTCTTTTCTTGTTTCTGTTTTCATGTTTAATTTAAATTGTTATTCAATTATGTTAAACATGTGGAACTAATTTCTTTTTAGTTAGAGGCGAATTTGAAGCCATGAACATATGTTGGTTATGATTTGATTTACTCCAGTTATGAATTCATGAACTTTAGATGTGGGTTACTTTTCTGTTTTGATTAAGAACTTGTTTATGTATGTGGGTTGAGGGTCGACACTTAATTTGCATGCCTAAACTTGATGCTAGGATATAAGGGAATTTCACCTAATCGTTATGAACTTATATTCATGAGTAGTAAAGATCGCTAGTCACGATTGTGTTTAGTAAACCCTAGGCTGGATTAACATGCGTATTCCATAGTTATGAATGCCTAGTCGATGTTTATGATTTCCGTTGAACTTAATGATCTTTGTTGAATGTCTCTATCATGCGTATTCCATGTTAGGGACTTTGATTAGGAATAATTTGGTTGTAATGCGTATCCCATTCAATCCAATGAATCTAGGGAAATCTGAAAGTTAATTTAAGCGGACCTAATTAACTTGGAGCATTTTCATTCATCATTTGTTGAAGTCATAACTGGGAGTTAAATTATATGCTTATGTTCATGTGTGGATAAGGAACCCTCTAACTAGCTTTCTCATCATTTTATTTCATTAATTTCGTTTTTACAATCTGTTTTAATTAGAATCTGTGTATTTAGTTTAAATTCATCCAAAACCAATCCCCCATTTATTTTAAAGTGTTAGATTAGTTAGAATTACATTTAGTTTGTGTTTATACGTATTTTGATTCATTTTGTTTCCCAAATTCGTCCAAAGTACTCAAGGTGCTCAAAACTGCCCAGAAAGTGTTTTTTAGGCAGTTTCGAGTGCTTTGGGTACTGTTTGAGTCTTTTGGTTTGTTTTAGTGTTTTAAAGTTTAGTTTTGCAATATTTGAGTCTAGTATAGTATTTTATTTTGTGTTTTTACGTTTTTGAGTCAAATCCAAGTAATTAACAATCCCTCCTAATCCCCGGTCCAGAACGATCCCTACTTATACATATACTACAATTTGACGAAAAGAGGGTTTAATTTGTGTGCGTATAAATCTCGCATCAAATTTTGGCGCCGTTGCCGGGGATTAGAAAATTTGCTAATCCCTTGGATTGTTTTATTTTCGTCTGTTTTTATTTTATTCTAGATTCTTAATCTTGTTTTGTTTCTTGTTTTAGGTACTTGTTTATGACTCGGAGTTCTCATCCGATTCGTGAACATATCCTGGAGTGACTGGGTTCTTCGTCCGGCTGCAAGATGTAAAAGAAAGCGCTTCTTGGGAGGCAACCCAATGCACTGAATAAAACAAAGCTTGTTCATAAAAAAAAAAAAAAAAAAAAGATACTAAACATGGAGAAAGATGGAGCCTTCACAGAGGTCGTTTGCTTGAAGCCCCACTACTGGGCAAAACTCTAGGAGCAGGAGGCATCGGAGCGGAAGGCGTCGAAGCGGAAGGCATCGAAGCGGAAGGCATCGGAGCGGGAGGCATCGGAGCTAGAGCATTCCAGGCCTCAATACTTGGCCAAACGCTGGATGACCCAGGAAAAAGGTGCCTCTGGAGACAAGCCGCAAGCCTTTGACGGTCACTGTGAATTCAACCCTCAGATTCTTGCAGCTCATCAAGCTTCCTCTTCATGCCCGACGAATAGTTATTTGCAAGCACATGCAAACTTCTATTCTCGTACTTAAGCTGCTGGATCTCTTGCTTAAGACTCTCCACCTCTGCCATCAATGATTCCACCTGACGGGAGCGGGCAAGCAGGCGTTGGCCCATGTTGGACACAGAACTCGCACACTGAACACTAAGTGCGAGGGACTCTTGAACGGCCAACTCATCGGACCGTCCTGACAGCAGCCTACTATCTTTTGGAGTGAGGAGGTTCCTAGCTACTATTGTAGCTGTTGTGGCGTCCTGCATCACGGAGTCTTCACTTGTGAGAAGACCGTTAGAAGATAAGAAAGAAGGGCGCCATACGTTACCTTGACGCGGCGCGCCCGTATCACTGCTGAGACTCAATTCTAAGCTAAGGTTCGATGGGTTTGCCATTTTTCAAAAGTGTTCAAAGAGATGGCGTGGATGGAGTTAATTTTCAAAGGGCCGGAGTCGATTTTCAAGAATGGGAAATCTTCAGAGTGTGTTTGTTGTGGTGATCGATAGCTCTATAAAAAGCCAAGGCGACGCGTCCACCGATTCAAAAAGCCGGAATTTCCGGCGTAAGTTAGGCGACGCTTTCTCGGCTTTTCAGAAGACGCGTTCAACTTTGTCAAAAGATTTCTTCTTTTCAGATAACACGTGGAGGCCATCATCGCAACTACACATCTTTAGCCGACAAGCGCAAAGTTCGGCGACGCTTTCTCTGCTTTTCAGAAAACGCGTGCAGCTTTGTCAAAAGGAGCCGCATCCGCACTACTACGTGTCGTTCAGAAAGCAAAGGGGCGTCGTTCAGAAATCGAAGGGGCGTCGTTCAGAAATCGAAGAGGCGCCACTATTTCAAAAAGCCGGATTTGCGGGATCAAAACGTTTGTCGACAAGGGTAAAAGAACAATACCACCACTTGATATTATCTCTATATATGTCGACCTTCGTCTTTTATGGCAAGGCAAACCTGAAGAAAAATGCCCAACTCTCCCTCACCTCTGAGGGCGCACTCCCAGCAAAGCCTTTCGAAATACTCAATTCTTTCTTCTTCCCCAAAGATGATACCAGATGCCTGGAGTACAGATGACCCAGGAGGAAACGGCGGATTGAAGTATGCTGATTCATTCACCGCTTCTTCAAAAGCAAAGGTATCTCATATCATCAAGGTCAAAAGCAAAAGTATCTCATATCATGCTCTTTCCCTGTCTTTTTCTTTGTCCTTGTTCTTACTCGCATGGCAAAGTAAAAGAAGCAATCAGCTGGCACTTGGAGTCAGTCTTCCGATCTGGAGCCAACTGCCTGGAATCTATTCCTGATTGCTTACCTAGCGTTGCTCTCGAGTAGTCATCTTCAACGGTTGATACACTTCTAGAGAAGGGACCACTTCTGCAAAGAGGAGCGAGTAAGGCAAGTGAAAATGATACATTGAAGCATGTGGAGACAAACATAGGCTGAGTTATCCTCCAACCCTTTTCAATACGAATTGGAAAGATTGAACAAAGAAACAGACCAAAGGGGTAAGCTCAGACCTTCGGGGAAGACCAAAAGAATCATGCTGCCCAGTTCAAGAATAGCACAAAGGAAAATCAACGATGGGCGGAAACCAGTTCAAGAGTAAGCCTGTGGAATCACCAAGATCAATGCCTCAATGCAATCACCAAAGAAAAGATGGAATTTACACTCCATAACCAGATTTGCGTCTCTAAACTCTTCTCTTTGTTAGTTACATTCTGCCATGTTTAGTATGTTTAGTTGCTTTTTGTGTGTTTACTTATGTTTTGTGTGAATCTATGCTTAAAACATTGAGGACAATGTTTGATTTAAGTGTGGGGGGGGGGGGGGGGGGTAACTAAGTATATTTAATGCCAATTCATGGGATTTTATCACCCATAACTTCAAATATTGTTCCTTGCTGTTTTAAGGTGTTTTTAAGTTGTTTTAGAGTGTTTTAGTATGTTTTGTTTTTATAACTCCGAAAATCACATAAAAATTTGAAAAACATGTTTTAAAAAAGCCTAAAAAGAGTGTTTTGAGTCGTTTTTGTGTGTTTGTGTCTTAGGGTACCTTCCAACACAATGATAAGGATTTGGTTTGTAATTGCATGACGGTTAAAAAGAGTTATAAACATAGAGAAAAGTTTGATTTACTCTTGGTATATGCTTGGTTATGGTTATAATGTATGACTTCACATGCAATCATAAAAGAAAATTTCGTTTTTGTAACATGCTTGAAGGAAGGAACTCAAACAAACACTACAACCCTGTGAAACTCGAGCCATTACCTTCTTTGGAGAGTTATAATCTGTGATTCCTTGTTTTCTAAAGTTGTTGCATGATCTCATTATTCCTTGCTTGGTTGCTACTTAGAATGCAATTGTATCATGATAGAACTAAATGCTAGAACTTATATCCGTTTCATTCAAAGCATGATATTGAATTGCATAACATATATCAAGATGAAGTTGTGTAGTTGCCACCATAGCCAAATAGCCTTACTTCCCATATTTCGTATATGTTGTAAGTTTTACCCCCGTTGAGCCTTGTTTAGCCTTTATTCTTTGTTTACCCACATTATCCTCACCTAGCCTAGTGTAGGACAGTCCACACCCTTGTTCTTAAATGATAGTGAGCATGACTAAAATGAATTCCTTTTGAGTACATTATGAAAGAAAATGAGTGTGGGGGAGAGAATGTTTTGTTCTTAAGTGTTTATGTATGTTTTGAGAGGCAAAAGAAAAGAAAAAATTGTGAAAAACATATGAAAAAAAAGAAAAACAGAAAAGAAAAGAAAGAAAGAAAGAAAAAGGAAAAAAGAGCTTGTTCCCCCTTGTTGTTCAAAAGTTGAGTTTTCATTCAAAAGTGAATTCTAAGTTAATTCAAATGCTTTGCTCGCTATTTCTTTAAGAACCTTTGTTTTCCATATCCTTTCATTGTTAGCCAAGACCCTAGCCCCGTTTCAACCCTTATGCTTCTATCTTGATCGTTATGTGTTCAATAATGTCGAGTTTGGAATTGATATGAGCTTATGGAATCACTGGTTCTCATCCTAAGTAGTAGCATTCCATTCATGAGATCATATTCATGTCATTATCATAAATCCAGAAAATGCTTTCCTTGTTATAACATATGTGAGTGTTCGTCTACATGTTTACATCAATCTTCTCACATATACCTAGTGTAGGGTGTGCAGTCAGAAAATCTGTGTGAAAAACGAGAGTACATCTAGTAAGGAATTGAGGGAATTCTCTAAGGCATGTTACTACATTCAAAACATGGTTTTAAATGCTTAATTGTGAACTAGTATGTGGTGACTATGAGTAAGAATGTACTTAAGTGTAAAGATGGCTAAAATCTGTGGGAATAATGATTTTTAACTTGTCATATGCATTGGAAATCCCTGAGACGATTGTTGGAAGGTATAGGTTGTGTTTTGTTCGTTTTGTTTTGTTTTTGGTTTCTTTTGTTTTGTTTTGCTCGAGGACTAGCAAAAGCTAAGTGTGGGGGAATTTGATAGAAGCATATTTAGGCGACTTACTTAGCTTGTTTTCGTGCATTTATATTGTTAATTCATAGTTGTTTTAGTCGTTTAAGCCATTTTCGTGTGTTTTTAGGTTCATATGGCTAAGGAAGCAAAAAAATGCATTTTGGAGCATTTTGGAGCAAAATTGGACTTGGAATGGATAACTTATGTTTGGAGCAAAAGGAATGGACGAAATTGAAGGATTCCTAATCCATTGCAGCCACATGCACCCATAATCATTCACACCTTGCAGCCACATGCATTCACATGCATAAATCAACCACATGCATCTCCCATCACCATATCAGATTTCCATCATATTCACATGCATTCCATCCTTTAAAACATTGCACATGCACTCCCTTTAATTAATTAAGCCACATGCACTCCCATCCATTTCATCATTGCAGCCAACACATGCTTTCACATGCATTTTCAGATTATCCCCTTGCACATGCAGCCACATATTCATTGCACATGCAATTCCAACCCACATGCATCCTTTAATCATTCAAACATGCAGCCACATTCCCTCCTAGCTGTCATGTTCCCCCCATTTCACCTATAAATAAGCATCCATTGCATTCATTCTCATTCATCCTTCCACATTTCAGAATGTAGACATCAAAACTCCCTTGTGCCGTGCCCTCCCTTACAATCCAAACACCATCCTTCCATTTTCACCACTCCCCAAACCATTCACACCATCAAACTATCCTTAGACCTTGTGCTACAACGAAGAGGAAGATAAGAGTGCCTAAACGTTCATACAATTCAAGTTTGAGTTGTTGGAATGTTTAGGTGTTTCTTTGATTTCTATGTTTAATTTCAATACTCTTTGTTTTGTACGTATGAGGAATGGAAGAGAAGAGTGCCTAAACGTTCATACAATTCAAGTTTGAGTTGTTGGAATGTTTAGGTGTTTCTTTGATTTCAAAGTTATGAGGAAATTCGAAATATATGTTTATGCTTGCATTTTGATTTGATTACTTCTAATTGCGTTTCATAAGTTGTGGATTCAATTCGTTTAACTGTTTGATTGATAACTTATTTATGTATGTTTATTGAGAGTGCACACTTAATTTTCATGCATGAATATGACGCTAGAATATAAGTGAGTTTCACCTAATAGTTACGAACTTATATTCACAAGTAGTGGAGGTTGCTTATAAACAATCGCGTTAAACGAATTCTTGGCATAAGTTTCATGCGTATTCCATAGTAACGAATGCCTCGTCAAAACTTATAATTTTCATAGAGCGTAATGATTCTTGCTTGTATCTCTATTATGCAATCATGTAGGGGACTTGTGGGGAATGTTTTGGGTTGTCGTATGCAATCATCCAATTCAATAACGTTAGGAAGATTTGAAGGTTAATTTAAGCGGACCTAATTAACTTGGAGCATTGAGAATTAATGATTTGTTGAAATGCAATTGGAAATCGTTTTATTATGCAAGTATAACATATGTGGAGATGAACCCCGTAGCTAACTTTCCATCCATTCAATTCCATCAATTTGTTCTTTCTTTTCTTGTTTCTGTTTTCATGTTTAATTTAAATTGTTATTCAATTATGTTAAACATGTGGAACTAATTTCTTTTTAGTTAGAGGCGAATTTGAAGCCATGAACATATGTTGGTTATGATTTGATTTACTCCAGTTATGAATTCATGAACTTTAGATGTGGGTTACTTTTCTGTTTTGATTAAGAACTTGTTTATGTATGTGGGTTGAGGGTCGACACTTAATTTGCATGCCTAAACTTGATGCTAGGATATAAGGGAATTTCACCTAATCGTTATGAACTTATATTCATGAGTAGTAAAGATCGCTAGTCACGATTGTGTTTAGTAAACCCTAGGCTGGATTAACATGCGTATTCCATAGTTATGAATGCCTAGTCGATGTTTATGATTTCCGTTGAACTTAATGATCTTTGTTGAATGTCTCTATCATGCGTATTCCATGTTAGGGACTTTGATTAGGAATAATTTGGTTGTAATGCGTATCCCATTCAATCCAATGAATCTAGGGAAATCTGAAAGTTAATTTAAGCGGACCTAATTAACTTGGAGCATTGTCATTCATCATTTGTTGTAGTCATAACTGGGAGTCAAATTATATGCTTATGTTCATGTGTGGATAAGGAACCCTTTAACTAGCTTTCTCATCATTTTATTTCATTAATTTCGTTTTTACAATCTGTTTTAATTAGAATCTGTGTATTTAGTTTAAATTCATCCAAAACCAATCCCCCATTTATTTTAAAGTGTTAGATTAGTTAGAATTACATTTAGTTTGTGTTTATACGTATTTTGATTCATTTTGTTTCCCAAATTCGTCCAAAGTACTCAAGGTGCTCAAAACTGCCCAGAAAGTGTTTTTTAGGCAGTTTCGAGTGCTTTGGGTACTGTTTGAGTCTTTTGGTTTGTTTTAGTGTTTTAAAGTTTAGTTTTGCAATATTTGAGTCTAGTATAGTATTTTATTTTGTGTTTTTACGTTTTTGAGTCAAATCCAAGTAATTAACAATCCCTCCTAATCCCCGGTCCAGAACGATCCCTACTTATACATATACTACAATTTGACGAAAAGAGGGTTTAATTTGTGTGCGTATAAATCTCGCATCACCTGCGTAACTGATGGGAGCATGTAATGCCGAAGCTTGGATGCGGTAAAAAACAAAGCTAAGCAAAGTTTTTCGACAGGTGAATAATTGAGCTATGGTGAATTCAGATTTCGGCTAAGATAAAAGATAGCTTGTTCACGCCCTACATTGTTATCTTGTGCGAGGAGACAACCAATGGATTCAGCGGCTGCCGAAATGTATAATTTAAGGGGTTTGTTGCGACAAGGTGGAACCAGCACGGGTGGGGTGGAAAGGGCCACCTTGATTTGCGTAAATGCAGTTTGATGCTCTTCGCGCCATTTAAATTTGTCGGTATCCTTAAGTTTAAAGAGCGTAGAGAATGCCTTCATCTTACCGGCCGAATTGGCGATGAAGCGACGGAGGAAATTTATCTGCCCGAGTAACAACTGGAGCTGTTTCTTTGTTGTTGGAGGTGGGGCGCTAATGATGGCGCGGGCTTTATTTTCGTCGACTTCGATGCCGCGTTGGTGCACCAAAAATCCTAGGAAATTACCGGCCGAAACACCGAAAGCACATTTGGCCGGGTTCATTTTGAGATTATTCTTGCGCATGCGAAGGAACGCTTGCCGCAGATCATCCAGGTGCGTTTGGTGGCGTTTAGACTTTACCACCACAT
Source organism: Pyrus communis (assembly GCF_041283825.1). Lineage (NCBI taxonomy): Eukaryota > Viridiplantae > Streptophyta > Magnoliopsida > Rosales > Rosaceae > Pyrus > Pyrus communis. The sequence continues at coordinate 12,980,441 of NC_142566.1, forward strand.
CATCGATATAAACTTCGACGATTGTACCGATTAAGTCGTGGAATATCATATTCATGGCTCGTTGGTATGTGGCGCCGGCATTTTTGAGGCCGAATGGCATGACTACCCATTCGTAAGTACCAAGTGCCCTAGGGCAACGGAAAGCCGTCTTGTGGACGTCGGCTTCAGCGATGAAAATCTGGTTGTAACCCGCATTGCCGTCCATAAAAAATAGCAGTTCGTGATTAGCTGCGGCATCAATTAGCAAATCTGAGATTGGCATTGTATATTCGTCCTTGGGAGTAGCCAGATTTAGATTACGGAAATCGATGCAAATGCGAAGGGCACCGTTTTTCTTCAACACTGGGACGATATTGGCCAACCATTCGACGTACCGAGCGGTCCTAATAAACCCAACTTTTAGAAGCCGAACTAATTCTTCTTTAATGCCGAGTTATGACTCGGTCGAAAATCGACGAGGGGGTTGTCGAAAAGGCTTACACCCGTCCTTGATGCGTAGCTCATGCTCTACAAGGTTTCGATCGAGGCCTAGCATTTCATGGTAGCTCCACACAAAGCAATTTTTAAATTCCTGGAGTAACTTACGGAGTTCGACCTTCATGGACGGTGGGAGTAACGCGCTGATGAACAATGTTCGAGGATCATCGGCCGTGCCTACATTAACTTCTTCCAATGGGTCCTTGACCTGGGGCTGATGGTCTTCGAGTTCGGCCGGTGTGGCCTGAACTTTATTGAAAGATAGAATGGAGCCGTTATCCGCTTCGGCCAAAAATTCAATTAAATGGATGCCGGAATTTGGTTGCTTGGTAATGGCGTACCAATGGGCCAGCAGACGTTCCATTGTAGATGAAACCGCTGCCTGACGCCATTCTTGCTTGGTGTTATCAATCATCGACATTGGTGACTAAATCTGCCAACCCAAGTCTCGCCGAATCCTGTTGGACAGTCTCGGCGCCGACCTCAATCACTTTCTGTACCGAAATTCTCGTCGGCCGCCCATCCTCGTTAAGGCCTTGGAGGGTGATGTAGCCGACTTGATCATCGTAATAGCGAGCCTGAATCATGTTGGTTTCGAATGGTTGGTTATCGGCTGGGTGGACTACGACTGATTTGCCATCCCAAAAGATGAGGACTTGGTATAGTGATGAAGGAATGCAACTGGTTTGGTGGATCCAGTCGCGGCCAAGTAATGCATTATAGTTGGTCTTGGAATCAATTATAAAGAATGTCGTCATGTGTTGACGACCGGCAATGCTAACTTCCAACGGAAGCACTCCTTTGGTCTGAGACTTGTCACCAACGAAGCTGTTCATAGTGATACCTGACGGAATGAGTTCATTATCAAAACGGCGTAAAGCCTTCATGACGGACATCGGCATAATGTTGATTGTGGCTCCACAGTCGACAAACACTTTAGAAATGGGAAATCCTTCGATGTGAGCCGTGACATACAACGGCTTCAGGTGTTGGAGATTAACCGAGGAGGAACGGGGAAATAGTTTGGCCAAAGCCGCCTTAAGGTTGTCCCCGCTTCGGCCTTCCCTGTCGTCGTCGTTTGCGACGAAATCTACTTGTGTTGCTTCCTCGGCAACCACGTCCCCGTCCAAGAAATTTGACTGGTAGGTACTTGGTTGGAATTCAACTAGTAGGACGTGGACCATACTGATCTCCATATGTTCGAGGACCGAGGGACCCATCGGATCGTGGTCGTCATCTTCTGCAGAACTAACCATAGTAGCAGTCGGCGGAACATCCTCAATCGAACTTTTGAGTGCCTCGGTATGAACCGGCATCTGAGGCGTGTTGACCAAGTCGAGTCTGTTTTGGCTATTTTCCTCGACTATGTTTACTACCGAAGATTTATGTTGGTCCTTCGTTACACGAGCTCGTTCTTCATAGGCGATACGGGCGTTCCTCGTGTCCAGATATGTATCCAACCGTACTATCGTTTTTTCCTCGTCGGCCGTGAGGCCGAAGAGAGATACAGCCGAGAAAACTTCGAAATGATAGCGCAAATGCTGAAGGTCTTCAAGTGAAAAGGGTAATTCGGCGGCGTCAATATCTGTGTAAGGATCGACCTCAAAACCAAGGACCCGAGCCTCCTGTATATGTTGGAACCTAGCTTTGATCACTGGGTCGAAAGTTTTCTGAATAATTTGCTCGGCATCAGGGCAAGTTAGAGCTAGGTCGAGGGTTTCCTGACACGCCTTGGGTAGTCCGTACAAGTCATTAGCGGAATATTTAAGGAAACTGTTGTTTGTTTCATCAAGGAACATATCATCCACTGATATGGTGTACCTCGCTACATTATCACTGACAATGGAAAACAATTCTCCAACCAACTCGTGGACGAGCTCTGTGAGAAATACAAGTTAAAGCAGCACAAATCTTCCATGTATCATGCTCCGGCCAACGGTCTCGCGGAAGCATTCAACAAGACGAAGTACAACCTCCTGAAAAAGGTAATCGACCGAACAAAGAGAGACTGGCATGAAAGAATAAGTGAAGCACTTTGGGCATATATGACTACACATAGGACTCCCACCCAAGCTACGCCTTATTCTCTCGTATATGGCGTGAAAGCTGTTCTACCGCTCGAAAGTCAAATCCCCTCATTAAGGATGGCTATACAAGAAGGCTTAACTGATGAAGAAAATGCAAAGTTGTGCCTTCAAGAGTTGGAAGCGCTGGATGAAAGAAGGCTCGAAGCTCAACAACACTTGGAATGCTACCAAGCATGGTTATCCAAGGCATTTAACAAGAAGGTCCGCCCAAGGTTTTTCCAAACTGGAGATCTTGTCCTCACATTGCGTAGGCCTATCATCACAACTCACCAGACAAAAAGCAAGTTCACATCAAAGTGGGATAGATCATACGTAATACAAGAGGTCTACACCAACGGCGCCAACTTAATCATGGCGGAAGACAGATTGAAGGTCGGCCCCATCAACGACAGATTTTTGAAGCGCTACTACCCCTAAAACAAACGCACCATGCTCCTGGCTCGTAAAAGCATAAACTGTGTACGGAAAAATCACCATCAAAATCACCATTAAAATCATCAAAAAAAAAAAAAAAAAAAACAAAAAACAAAAAAAAAACAAAAACCATCGCTCATTTGAACTACGTCATAACTTGATCCTTCCTCAACCAAGGGTACGTAGGCAACTTGAAACTACAAAACTTCAAGTACAGTCACATCAACAAAAACACAAACACTTTGAAGAATAAAGAGCAAATTCAAGAATGCAAACAGTTCATTTCTTTAAAGGAAAAAGTGATAGGAGCATATTCATGCGACTTAATTAGCTTGTTCTCGTGCATTTATGTTGTGTTTACTTAGTTATTTTAGTGTTTAAGGCCACTTTTGTGTATTTTCAGATTATAAGGCCAAAGTGTGCAAGAAGATGCAAACTGGAGTCTTTTGGAGCGAAAGAGGAATGAACGAGTTGAAGACTTGAAGAAACGATGAATTCCTACTCCAACGATGAATTCCTACCAAAACGAGAATTCCTATTCAAACAAGGTTTCCTACTTGAAGTAGGAAAGTTAACCCTAGGTTTCCCGTTTTGGTAACCTTTCCTAAACTTAAACGTCCGTATTTTCTAGCCACTTTGAAGGCCTTGTAAGCACTTTAGGACACAAAACCAAGGCCCTAGCCCAATTACACAACCTTGTCGTGCCTTAACCCTAATTCCCTTCCCTTGCCGTGCAAGGGGGGGCACTTTTGTCCAATGTTGTGCAATTAAACCCTATTTCCCTCTCCTAACCTAACCCTAGCCGCACCTTTTAATTATTCCCTCTTTAATTTCTGATTTTATTTCCTAAATTCTAGCAGCCTTTAGGTGAATTTTAGTTAATAAAAATAAACTAGGGTTTAAATTTCTAAAACCCTAGGGTTTCCACCAATTAGCCGCACCTTAGGGACCTCTTATTATTTCTTTTCATATTTTTCAGCCACCAAAGATATATCAGCCGCACCCTAGGTTTAAACATGGATTCATTCACAAAACCATAGCAGCCGCACCTTTTTCCTAACCTTGGGGGGATTATTCATTCACTTCTCAACCTGCCACATTCATCATTCACCTTAAAAAAATAAAAGATTGACTCTAGCCGCAGCACCATAAGCCATTCATTGATATTTTAATCAACCATTCATCCTTATTATTCTTCTAAGCCGTGGCCCCCCATATATTTTTTTACCCTAATAAACCAAAAAGAAATCCCAGCCGCAGCAACCATATATTATTATTCTTCTAAGCCGTGCCTTCACAACCCATTCCAGCTTTCTCCCATAAGCCGCAGCCACCACATCAATTCTAGGATTCCCCCATCTTTGCCGCAGCCACCATATCCCTTCCAGCCACCTTCCACACCTCCATACACCTCCCTACTACCTTGCCGCACCACCACCCTCCCCTAAACCCATCTATAACCCAGAAAATCATCCAAAAACACCATTTAACCTCACTGCCGCAGCAAGGAAAGGAGAAGGAGGAGCTTGGACGCGCAGAAATTCAAGTGGATTCGTTGTGCGTTCTAGGTGTAATCAATCTTTTGTTCGTTATGTTTAAACTCAATTTTATTTCTCTTTCTGTGAACATGAGAGGCTAAATCCCTAATTAGCTAGGGGGTGATTCGAAACCATGTTTATGCTTGCAATATGAATTGATTACCTTTGGTTGGAATTTCATGAATGGTGAATTCAATTTGTTTAACTGCTTGATCGAAAACTTATTTGTGTATGTTTGTTGAGAGTGCACGCTTAATTTTCATGCATGAATATGACGCTAGAATATAAGTGAATTTCACCTAATAGTTATGAACTTATATTCACAAGTAGTGGAGGTTGCTTATAAACAATCGCGTTAAATGAATTCCTGGCAAGAGTATCATACTTTTCATAGTTACAAATGCCTTGTCGATGCTTATGATTTCCAAAGAACGTAATGATTCTAACTTGTATCTTTATCATGATGTTCATATAGAGAACTTGTTAGGAATAATTTGGTTGCGATGCATATTCATCCAATTCAATGATTCTAGGGAAATCTGAAGGTTAATTTAAGCGGACCTAATTAACTTGGAGTGTCGAGGTTCATAATTCATCGAAAGACCAACTGAAAATCAAATTGTATGCAAGTGTGACATGTGTGGAGAAGAACCTTCTAGCTAGCATTCATCCATATTTTCATCACATACATATTTACATTCTGCCTTTAAATTACAATCTGTGCATTTAGTTTAATTTCGTCAAAACCTCAATCCCCCTTTACTTTAGTGTCCAATTTAGTTAGAAAGTGTCTTAGTTTGTGTTTATAAGTGTTTTGCATTCTTTGAGTCTTTTGATTTGTTTAAGTGTTTTATTGTTTAGTTTGCATTCTTTGAGTCTAGTTTAGTGTTTTTAACGTTTGTTTTACATTTTTGAGTCAGTTTCCAAGTGATTTAGTAATCCCTCATAATCCCCGGTCTAGAACGATCCCTACTTGCATCTTTACTACAATTGTCAACAGAGGGTTTTAATTTGTGTGCTTAATTAGTTAGCATCAAAAAGTCAGCCTCAGAGCCTGATTACAAAAAAAGCAGAAGACACTTTGAAAACTATGTCCCTAAAACTACGGAGGCAATCTTCAAGCAAGCCTTCCAAAGTCTTCAAAGTCTCTACCTCGGTGGGAGACAAGATGGGCAATTCCATAGCCATGCCTTTCTCTTGTTCTAGGCGTGAAATCTTCTATTGGCATTGAGAAAGTGTAGCTCCCTGCTCCTCGAGAACACTTTCAAGTCGTGATGCTTCGATGCCCAGCTATTCTTGCTCTCGTATCAACGTATCTAGATGCACTTGGATGGAAGCTAAAGAAGTCTTTGTGGCTTGATAATTTCCCGAAGCAGCTTGTTGAGAAGACCGAACTTGGGTTAGTGATAAATCTATTGCTGCAAGCTGGTAAGCTCTAACATCTGGACTCAACTTCTTTAAGAAAATAGCACGCAAGGAAGAATACTCAGTTGAGGCAGCCATAAGTTTCGGCAATCTTGATCTTCAAGGATGAAGAATCAACGTTAAGATTGTCAATCGCAGAAATAAGCTTCGACAAATCCTCCTTGAGCAACGCAAGGTCCTCCAACGGGCACTTTGAAATCCTCCCCTCAATATGGCTCTTGATATCCATTGCCGCACGAAGATTGATGCGATGAATAAGCTGCTCAGTACCACTAAGGTTTGGCTCTCTTAGAAAGATCTCAGAGCTAGCTGGCAAAGGTATTGAATGCACGACGGGCTCTTGTATACCTCCACCTACACACGACAAACTTGGGAAACTTGACGGATTTGGAACAAGCTCTGCACCAGGCAAATCCCCGATCTCCTTGCCTGTAGGTAGGTCGCCTCCAAATAGCATCTCCGTATAGGAATAAATGCCTGTGGTCGCCAAGTCAAAAGCACAAGAAGGCCCAACCTAAAGAAAACAAAGAAAACTGTTAGAAACAAAAGCTAAAACCATGAAAGCAGAAGAAGTCATGAGAAAGAAGAAAATGCATACATCTTTCTCAAACAACACACTGTCATCGAGCTGAGGAAGCCTAAACACTTCTTTCTTCTTATGGCGAAAATTGACATCGCTGTCGACCTGAGCTCCTTCAAGTAGTCGCTTGTTTAAAACTGATGACGCTGCCGCAAAACAAGTCAATCTTCGTGCAAATCAACTTCATCACCGGCCTCTTCAGAGGCATCCAGATGTTGAGAAGACAAGCGTGGGCATTGAGGGACTAAAACCACAGGTCTATTGATGCGAGATTTATACGCACACAAATTAAACCCTCTTTTTGTCGATTTGTAGTATAAGTATAAGTAGGGATCGTTCTGGACCGGGGATTAGAAGGGATTGCAAATCTCTTGGAAACTGACTAAAAAACGTAAAATAAAGTTTAAAACACTATACTAGACTCAAAGAATGCAAAACTAAACTTTAAATCACTAAGACAAACCAAAGACTCAAAATGCTTTAAAACATAAACTAAATTGAACAATAAGGAAAAAGGGGGGAAGAGTTTTGATTTGACGAAAATTGAAATAACAAAACAAGTTAATAAACTAAGCAGAATGTAAATGTGAATATGGATGATGGAATAAATGGAATGAAGGCTAGCTAAGGGGTTCTTCTCCACACATGTTATACTTGCATACAAGATTGATTCTCAGTTGGTCTTTCGATAAATTATGAAACTCAATGCTCCAAGTTAATTAGGTCCGCTTAAATTAACTTTCAGATTTTCCTAAATTCATTGGATTGAATGGAATACACATTACAACCAAATTATTCTTAATCAAAGTCCCTAACTATGGAATACGCATGATAGAGACATTCAACAAAGATCATTAAGTTCAATGAAAATTAGAAGTGTTGACGAGGCATTCGTTACTATGGAATACGCATGAAACTTATGCCAAGAATTCGTTTAACGCGATTGTTTATAAGCAACCTCCACTACTTGTGAATATAAGTTCATAACGATTAGGTGAAACTCACTTATATTCTAGCGTCATATTCATGCATGAAAATTAAGCTTGCAATCTCAATGAACATACATAAATAAGTTATCAATCAAACAGTTAAACGAATTGAATCCACAACTTATGAAATTCCAATCAAAAGTAATCAATTCATATTGCAAATATAAACATAGTTTCGAATCACCCCCTAGCTAAAGGGGGATTAGTTCCTCATTACTTTGAAATCAAAGAAACACCTAAACATTCCAACAACTCAAACTTGAATTGTATGAACGTTTAGGCACTCTTTTCTTCCATTCCTCATACGTACAAAACAAAGAGAATTGAATTTAAACTTTGAAATCAAAGAAACACCTAAACATTCCAACAACTCAAACTTGAATTGTATGAACGTTTAGGCCCTCTTATCTTCCTCGTTGTTGTAGCACAAGGTCTAAGGTGAGGTTTGGGGAATTATGGAAATGGATGAGGAATGGTGGAAATGGAAAGATGGTTTGGATTCTAAGGAAGTGTTTGAGGGGTGTTGTGTTGTGAAATGGAATGAGATGTGAATTGAATGAATGAATGCAAGGGTATTTATAGGAGTAGTGGAGGGAACATATGGCTATGTCATTTGTAGGTGAAGTAGGTGGATGTTGTAGGTGAAGTAGGTGGATGTTGTAGGTGAAGTGGATGTTGTAGGTGAAGTAGGTGGATGTTGTAGGTGAAGTGGGTGGATGTTGTAGGTGAAGTAGGTGGATGTTGTAGGTGAAGTGGATGTTGTAGGTGAAGTAGGTGGATGTTATGTTAAGTGATAAGTGATAAGTGATATGATATGTGGTTATGATATGATAAGTGGTTAAGTGGTGATGATAAGTGATAAGTGATTAACTGATATGATATGTGGTGATGATAAGTGATAAGTGCATGTGGGTTAACTAATGAAGGAAATGCATGTGCAATGACAATGTGTTAGAATGGATGTGTGTTATGCATGGCATGATTGGGATTAGGAAAGGTTTAAATGTCCTAAAACTAAAGAGAACAAGGTTCCAACACTTTGGCTCCAATTAGGTCTTCAATTTCGTCCAACACTTTGGCTTCAAGCATAAGCTATCCGTCCTTAGCCCAAAAGTGCTCCAAAAGTCTCCAAAATGCATCTTTTTGCTCCTTTAGCCATTTGGACCTACAAACACACGAAAATAGCTTAAAGTACTAAAATAACTAAAGAAACATAACGTAAATGTACGAGAACAAGCCATTTAAGTCGCATAAATATGCTCCTATCAAATACCCCCACACTTAGCTTTTGCTAGTCCTCGAGCAAAACAGAAAAACAAAACAAAAAGAACAAAACACAACCTACACCTTCCAACAATCGTATCAGGGACTTCCAATGCACATGACAAGTTAAAAATCATTATTCTCACAGATTTGAGCCATCTTTACACTTAAGTACATTCTTAATCATAGTCACCACATACTAGTTCACAATTCAGCAATTAAAACACATTTCAAATGTAGTAACATGCCTTTAGAGAATTCCCTCAATTTCTTACTAGATGTACTCTCGTTTTTCACACAGATTTTCTGACTACACACCCTACACTAGGTATATGTGAGAAGATTGATGTAAACATGTAGACGAACACTCACATATGTTATAATAAGGAAAGCATTTTCTGGAGTTAATAAGCATGTTTAGATATGATCTCATGAATGGAATGCTAATACTTAGACGCGAGAACCAGTGACACCATAAGCTCATACCAAGTTCAAACTCCACAATTGAAATACATAACACTCAATATAGAAGTCAAAGGGTAGTAACGGGGCTAGGGTATTGGCTAACAATGAAAGGTGAAGGATAAACAAACATTCTTAAAGCAATAGTGAGCAAAGTATTGAATTAGACACTTAGAATTCCCTTAAGAACGCAGAAGTCAACTTTGAACACCCAAGGGAAAATCACACAAAACTTAGGGCCATTTTCAACTTTTTGGACCCTTTCTTCAACCATCAACGCTCGTGAGTTCATTCTTACTTATTTTCACTCCTCTTTTTTTTTTTTTTTTTTTTTTTTTTTTTTTTTTTTTTTTTTTTTTTCTTCTTTTTCTTTTGAATCTCAAAACATACATATAAACGTAAGAACAAACTTTTACTCCCCCACACTCATTTTCTTGCATAATGTAACTCAAAAGGAATTCATTTAAGTCATGCTCACTAAACTTTAAGAACAAGGGTATAGGAAAGTCCTACTCTAAGCTAGGTAAGGGGTGATGTGGGTAAACAAGGAATAAAGGCAAAACGAGGCTCAACGGGGTTAAAACTTACAACATATACGAAGTATGGGAAGTAAGGCTATTTGGCTATGGTGGTGGTCACTACACAACTTCTTCTTGAATATGTGTTATGCAAATCAATAACATGCTTTGAATGAAATGGGCATGAGTTCTAGCATTTGGAACTATATGATGAAACGCCTTCTAAGTAGTAACCAAGCAAAGAATAATGAGATCATGCAACGACTTTAGAAAACAAGAAATCACAGATTATACTCTCCAAAGAACGTTATAGGCTCAAGTCTCTCAGGGTTGTAGCGTTTGTTTGAGTTCCTTCCTTCAAGCATGTTACAAAAACGAATTTTTTTCTTTTATGATTGCATGTGAAGTCATACATTATAACCATAACCAAGCATATACCAAGAGTAAATCAAACTTTTCTCTATGTTTATAACTCTTTCAAACCGTCATGCAATTATAAACCAAATCCTTATCATTGTGTTGGAAGGTACCCTAAGACACAAACACACAAAAACGACTCAAAACACTCTTTTTAGGTTTTTCAAAACATTTTTTTCAAATTTTTATGGTATTTTCGGAGTTATAAAAACAAAACATACTAAAACACTCTAAAACAACTTAAAAACACCTTAAAACAGTAAGGAACAACATTTCAAATTATGGGCGATAAAATCCCACGAATTTGCATTAACAACATTAGTTACCCCCCCACACTTAAATCAAACATTGTCCTCAATGTTTTAAGCTTAAAATCATACAAAGCATAAGTAAACACACAAAAAGCATTTAAACATACTAAACATGGCAGAATGTAAATAACAAAGAGAAAAGTTTAGAGACGCAAATCTGGTTGTGGAATGTAAATTCCATCTTCTCCTTGTTGATTTCATTGAGGCTTGATGTTGTTGATTCCACAGGGGTTCCTCCCATCGTTGATTTTCCTTTGTGCTACTCTTGAACTGGGCAGCAGGATTCTTTTGGTCTCCCCCGAAGGTCTGAGCATACCCCTTTGGTCTGTTTCTTTGTTCAATCTTTCCAATTCGTATTGAAAAGGGTTGGAGGATAACTCAGCCTATGTTTGTCTCCACATGCTTCAATGTATCATTTTCACTTGCCTTACTCGCGCCCCTTTGCAGAAGTGGTCCCTTCTCCGGAAGTGTATCAACCGTTGAAGATGACTACTCGAGAGCAACGCTAGGTAAGCAATCAGGAATAGATTCCAGGCAGTTGGCTCCAGATCGAAAGACTGACTCCAAGTGCTGGCTGATTGCTTCTTTTACTTTGCCATGCAAGTAAGAACAAGGACAAAGAAAAGGACAGGGAAAGAGCATGATATGAGATACTTTTGCTTTTGACCTTGATGATATGAGATACCTTTGCTTTGAAGAAGCGGTGAATGAATCAGCACATGCTTCAATCCGCCGTTTCCTCCTGGGTCATATGTACTCCAGGCATCTGGTATCATCTTTGGGGAAGAAGAAAGAATTGAGTATTTCGAAAGGCTTTGCTGGGAGTGCGCCCTCAGAGGTGAGGGAGAGTTGGGCATTTTCTTCAGGTTTGCCCTGCCATAAAAGACGAAGGTCGACATATATAGAGATAATATCAAGTGGTGGTACTTTTTACCCTTGTCGACAAACGTTTTGATCCCGCAAATCCGGCTTTTTGAAATAGTGGCGCCTCTTCGATCTTTGAATACGCCTCTTCGATTTCTGAGCAGGCGCCCCTTCAATTTCTGAACGACGCCCCTTCGCTTTCTGAACGACACGTGGTAGTGCAGATGCGGCTCCTTTTGACAAAGCTGCACACGTCTTCTGAAAAGCAGAGAAAGCGTCGCCGGATTTTGCGCTTGTCGGCTAAAGATGTGTAGTTGCGATGATGGCCTCCACGTGCTTTCAGCTTTGTCAGAAATCTTTTGACAAAGTTGAACGCGTTTTCTGAAAAGTCGAGAACGCGTCGCCTTGATTACGCCGGAAATTCCGGCTTTTTGAATTGGTGGACGCGTCGCCTTGGCTTCTTATAGAGCTATCGATCACCACAACAAACACACTCTGAAGAACTCCCATTCTTGAAAATCGACTCCGACCCTTTGAAAATTTACTCCATCAACCCCTTCTCTTTGAACACTTTTGAAAAATGGCAAACTCATCGAACCTTAGCTTGGAATTGAGCCTTAGCAGTGATGCGGCCGCGCCGCGTCAAGGTAACGTATGGCGCCCTTCTTTCTTTTCTTCTAACGGTCCTCTCACAAGTGAAGACTCCGTGATGCAGGACGCCACAACAGCTACAATAGTAGTTAGGAACCTCCTCACTCCAAAAGATAGTAGGCTGCTGTCAGGACGGTCCGATGAGTTGGCCGTTCAAGAGTCCCTCGCACTTAGTGTTCAGTGTGCGAGTTCTGTGTCCAACATGGGCCAACGCCTGCTTGCCCGCTCCCGTCAGGTGGAATCTTTGATGGCAGAGGTGGAAAGTCTCAAGCAGGAGATCAAACTGCTTAAGTACGAGAATAGAAGTTTGCACGTGCTTGCCAACAACTATTCGACGGGTATGAAGAGGAAGCTTGATGAGCTACAAGAATCCAATGGTCGGATGCAAAGTGACCGTCAAACTGACCGTCAAAGGCTTGCGGCTTACTTCCAGAGGCACATTTTTCCGGGCTTATCCAGCGTTTGGCCAAGTATTGAGGCCTCTTCTTTGATGCCTCCCGCTCCGATACCTTCCGCCCCGATGCCTTCCGCCTCGATGCCTTCTGCTCCGATGCCTTCCGCATCTATGCCTCCTGCTTCTAGAGTTTTGCCCAGTAGTGGGGCTTCAAGTAAACGCCCTTTGTGAAGCTCCATCATTCTGCCATGTTTTTTTTTTTTTTTTTTTTTTTTTTTTTTCATAAATAAAATCAAACAGCATGGAATTTATCTTTGAATGGGCGGTGATACTTGAAATGATCCGGTAATAGTTTAAATTCCAGATTGGGTGCCTGAATCATTAACCACATGTTAGTATAAAAGAAAATTGAAATTCGGGGAGGCGGCTTACCTGTGTGCTCCAAAATGAACTCCAGAATAAACACCCCTTCGAAAGTTATGACTTGTCCCGTGTCATAAAATCCAACTTCCTTGGGAATTGTGGTTTCAAATATGTCCTCTTTGATGCATTCTACATCTTCTCCAGCCACTACCTTCTCTTGAATCATTCTTCTTGGTGTACAAAGTCCTTTGAAGAATTCAACACCATCTAAAACTTGCTGTGTTGCACCAAGAATTTGAATAGCATTTTGCTCCTTTGGGAAGGCTTCCACGATGTCCTTTTTACTCTCTTCTTGGTTGGGAATCAAAAACCTGCTAGGAAAAGGGACATTGGGTGGAATAACATCAGAATAACATGGAATTGGGACGTCCTTACTGGTGGTGGGTGGTTTAGAGGGCTTAGGGATCTGCGGCAAGGGTTGTTCTACCCTTGCCGTGTGCATGTCTTCTTCCTCCTCCTCAATTAGCAGCTCTTCATCCACTTCTAGGCTATGTTTGGACATTTTTAGGTCAGCTCCAACCTCCATAGCACTTCCCAAAGTGATAGCATTATGGATTTCAAAATCTTCCTTCGAGTTTTCAATAGTTGAGTTAGAGAGTTCACTTTGCTCTTGAATTTGTTTCATGAACTCCATAATCTGCCCAAATTGCTCGTCCAATTTACCCAACTCCTTGGCTTGATTTTGTGACCCCTGCGCCAAAGAGGTTAGTAATTGAAAATTTTTATCATTATCCATGGACATACTTGAACTTGATTGGAATTGTTGTGGGGGAGGTTGTGGTGGCTGCATAGGTGTTGTATTGAACTCATCATATGGTTGCCAATATGCTTCTTGTTGAGCCTCCTTGGCTTGATTTTGTGACCCCTGCGCCAAAGAATTTATTTCATTAAGAATTTGATTATAATCTATTGGCAAACTTGAATTTAATTGAGCATATTGCATATGAAGTTGTGGTGGCTGCATAGGTCTTGAATAGAACTCCTCATATGGTTGCCAATATGCTTCACGTTGAACTTGTTGATCTTCCCACCATATAGAGTTTGAATGATCCCTCCAATCTCTTTGTGGACATTGATTGGCTTGAAATCCTTGCCTATATGAAGCACCAAATGTAGGGACACTCTGCATTGTGGTCCTTTCGGCATACGGCGACAATTTAGAAGTAAGATTTGCCAATTGAGCTTGAATGCTAGCAAAATCCATATCTTACTTCAGTTAGAAACTAAAACGAAAACAACTAAACCAAAAAAAGTAACAACAAACAAAGAAAGAGAACAACATTAAGTTAGAAACTAAAACGAAAACAACTAAACCAAAAAAAAGAAAAGAACCAAGGGATTAGCAAAGTTGCTAATCCCCGGCAACGGCGCCAAAATTTGATGCGAGATTTATACGCACACAAATTAAACCCTCTTTTTGTCGATTTGTAGTATAAGTATAAGTAGGGATCGTTCTGGACCGGGGATTAGGAGGGATTGCAAATCTCTTGGAAACTGACTAAAAAACGTAAAATAAAGTTTAAAACACTATACTAGACTCAAAGAATGCAAAACTAAACTTTAAATCACTAAGACAAACCAAAGACTCAAAATGCTTTAAAACATAAACTAAATTGAACAATAAGGAAAAAGGGGGGAAGAGTTTTGATTTGACGAAAATTGAAATAACAAAACAAGTTAATAAACTAAGCAGAATGTAAATGTGAATATGGATGATGGAATAAATGGAATGAAGGCTAGCTAAGGGGTTCTTCTCCACACATGTTATACTTGCATACAAGATTGATTCTCAGTTGGTCTTTCGATAAATTATGAAACTCAATGCTCCAAGTTAATTAGGTCCGCTTAAATTAACTTTCAGATTTCCCTAAATTCATTGGATTGAATGGAATACGCATTACAACCAAATTATTCTTAATCAAAGTCCCTAACTATGGAATACGCATGATAGAGACATTCAACAAAGATCATTAAGTTCAATGAAAATTAGAAGTGTTGACGAGGCATTCGTTACTATGGAATACGCATGAAACTTATGCCAAGAATTCGTTTAACGCGATTGTTTATAAGCAACCTCCACTACTTGTGAATATAAGTTCATAACGATTAGGTGAAACTCACTTATATTCTAGCGTCATATTCATGCATGAAAATTAAGCTTGCAATCTCAATGAACATACATAAATAAGTTATCAATCAAACAGTTAAACGAATTGAATCCACAACTTATGAAATTCCAACCAAAAGTAATCAATTCATATTGCAAATATAAACATAGTTTCGAATCACCCCCTAGCTAAAGGGGGATTAGTTCCTCATTACTTTGAAATCAAAGAAACACCTAAACATTCCAACAACTCAAACTTGAATTGTATGAACGTTTAGGCACTCTTCTCTTCCATTCCTCATACGTACAAAACAAAGAGAATTGAATTTAAACTTTGAAATCAAAGAAACACCTAAACATTCCAACAACTCAAACTTGAATTGTATGAACGTTTAGGCCCTCTTATCTTCCTCGTTGTTGTAGCACAAGGTCTAAGGTGAGGTTTGGGGAATTATGGAAATGGATGAGGAATGGTGGAAATGGAAAGATGGTTTGGATTCTAAGGAAGTGTTTGAGGGGTGTTGTGTTGTGAAATGGAATGAGATGTGAATTGAATGAATGAATGCAAGGGTATTTATAGGAGTAGTGGAGGGAACATATGGCTATGTCATTTGTAGGTGAAGTAGGTGGATGTTGTAGGTGAAGTAGGTGGATGTTGTAGGTGAAGTAGGTGGATGTTGTAGGTGAAGTAGGTGGATGTTGTAGGTGAAGTGGATGTTGTAGGTGAAGTAGGTGGATGTTGTAGGTGAAGTGGGTGGATGTTGTAGGTGAAGTAGGTGGATGTTGTAGGTGAAGTGGATGTTGTAGGTGAAGTAGGTGGATGTTATGTTAAGTGATAAGTGATAAGTGATATGATATGTGGTTATGATATGATAAGTGGTTAAGTGGTGATGATAAGTGATAAGTGATTAACTGATATGATATGTGGTGATGATAAGTGATAAGTGCATGTGGGTTAACTAATGAAGGAAATGCATGTGCAATGACAATGTGTTAGAATGGATGTGTGTTATGCATGGCATGATTGGGATTAGGAAAGGTTTAAATGTCCTAAAACTAAAGAGAACAAGGTTCCAACACTTTGGCTCCAATTAGGTCTTCAATTTCGTCCAACACTTTGGCTTCAAGCATAAGCTATCCGTCCTTAGCCCAAAAGTGCTCCAAAAGTCTCCAAAATGCATCTTTTTGCTCCTTTAGCCATTTGGACCTACAAACACACGAAAATAGCTTAAAGTACTAAAATAACTAAAGAAACATAACGTAAATGTACGAGAACAAGCCATTTAAGTCGCATAAATATGCTCCTATCATCTATCTTGTAAAGTAGCAGCACTCGAGCAATCAAAAGGTATCAGTTGCGTAGGAACCACAGAACAACCCCCTCTCGATGCATCATGGCGTGAATGAGAAGAATTGGTACCACTTGCCATCCCCAAGTTCTTATAATGTACCTTTGACCACCAACTTACGTAAGCATGGGTCATTGGATTACTCTTGAACTCGTCTTTGGCCAGCAGGGTGATAGAAGCATTTATACATGCATAGGTACAAGACTCCCAATGCATATACACGGCTTGCAAGGATTCTAATTGATTTTTTTCCTTCAGCTTGCCTCACACATTTTGGACAAAACCAAATTGTATGCTGAAACGGTGGGGACTATACGGCTGAACGATGCATCGGTCTTTTTGTCGTAAAGAAACATACCCCGAACGAAGACTTATAAGGTAAGACAAGTCCAAGAAGCGAAGATACGAATCATCCATGATGCCTCGCCGCACCGAGCCAACTCTCACCAAGTGGTCTATCCTCAAGCCTTCATAACTTCTAAACAGCACTTGTGCTTGCGAAGCATCGAGGCTCTTCGAAGAAAGCATGCCAGAATACTTCGTCATCAAAAGCCCCAGCTTGACTAAAGTCAGTGAAGAGGGCCCCGACTTGTCTAAAGTTGAAGAAGAAAAATGAGTGCCTAAGTACTTACCCAACCAACCATACACATAGTGGTATGGTAAGGAAGTACCGCAACACGATCTTCAGTGCTTACCGAGTTCGAAACAACACTCAAGCTGTTATAAATGTTGGCTAAGATCGGGATAGCAGGACCAAAAGATTCACCTACAGCCATCTTGCTAGCAACTTTAAAAACTCTAGAACGAACAAAGTTGACGTCGCCTGTTGGAAAAACAAACTTACAAAGCCAGCAAGCTAAGAAAGTAGCTAGGTAAGATTCTTCCACATGCTCTGGTGCTATGCCAAGGTCCTCAAACGCTCTCAACTCGGCAGGGGAGTGGCGCCTAGCTTAACCAATAGCACCAGACGGGTATGGGTCTCCCTTTGGCTTAGTGGTCTTGTTGTAACCTCTTTTCTTCAAGGACTTCTTGTACCTTATGTCCTCCCAATACCAAAATCAGATCCATGAAGAAATCTTCACGCCTGATTTACCTCGAGCATCCTGGGAAAGCTTGTGATACGCCCAAAACAAACAGCGACAACTCGCAGGCAATCATCGGCTATTGCAGAGAGAAAGTTCCTCCGCACTAGGAACGACCTCGTCATAAAACTTACCTTAGATTGGCAAGCCCCCTATCCTGTGAAGATCCCAAAGTGAAATTGACATCTCTCCTTTAGCCGTATGAAGCGTGTTAGTCGTTAAACACCAATCTCGAAGAACGTATGAAGGACGGAAGGATGGAGATCATAACTGAACAAAGATGCATACACAGCATGGTAAAGGCCCACGCTAGTAAGCAAATTTTTAGATCAGCTCAAGACATCTTCAAGCCACTCCCAATAAGACTCAACAAAGACAGCTTCTCCGGTAGTCGACAAGGTATCATTCCAAGCCATAGCTCCGCTATGGATATGATCACCAAGAAGCTCAAACAAAGCCGGATGATTATCATGAACATGGTGCGAAAGGTTCCAGATAAGAATCCTCAATGTGCACGCCTTCTCCTCTGTGTTTGGTCGAACAGAGCCTACCACTTCCCAAGATACTTCAGAAAACCATGACTTAACATGTATGGAGTTGTCTTTTGCGGGAAGAGCAAGCGCATTCAGACCAGTTAGTGGCGCGTAAAGCTTCAACATCATTCCCCTATCTTGCGAATCACCTTCCTTCGCAAGGATGGTGATGGTATTGCTCTTAAAACACTTGAAGAACACCGTGACCGCAACAAAAAAATAAAAAATAAAAAATCAGCCATAAAACTTGAGCAGCACAGCAAAGAAAGCAGTTATAAGACGGTCCTTCAAAGCACGCTATCGTAGTAA
Organism: Pyrus communis; assembly: GCF_041283825.1. Classification (NCBI taxonomy): domain Eukaryota; kingdom Viridiplantae; phylum Streptophyta; class Magnoliopsida; order Rosales; family Rosaceae; genus Pyrus; species Pyrus communis. The sequence continues at coordinate 12,998,634 of NC_142566.1, forward strand.
AGAAACCAAAATGCCACACAATCTCACTACGTAATCCCGCAGCGATCACGCGAGCAGTTTCTTGCACCGCACGGCGACGTAACCATCAAGAGAAAACTGTGACCAAAAGGTATTACACAACAAAGCCCCGCTGCAGTCTCTTGCACAGCACCACATGATAGCGCACCACCGAGGGAAAACTGTGATCAAGAGGCATTATACAGCGAAGCCCCGTTGCAGTCTCTTGTACAAACACTAAGCAGTGATAAGCTCATATTTATATAAATTTTACATCAAATTCACTTGTCTTTTCTTAGTTAGTTCCTTATATTTTTGAGTTATTTACTTTGTTTTTGTGTTTTGTAGCATTTGTCAAGCAAAGAAAAGAAAAATAGCACAAGTGGGATTTTAAGTAACAAATTCGTCAAAACTGCCTGTGCACGTCAGTTGACTTTGGAAGCAAGTTTCGGACAGCTCAGAATGAATTAGAGAATGAGCCTTATATAGTTGGAAAGCTACGGATGTCTATTTGCAGGAGCATTTCGCGAATTTCTAATATCATTTTTCTAGAAGAAGTTATGGTCATTTTAACACTAAAAGGTTCCCAAGAGGCTGAGCAGTTTGTAACTGACAATAAAGCATTGAAAGCAATAAATCCAATAAAACTAGCAACCAAAACTGATGCAGCCAAGAACAAACCAGCTGACACCTATTCAAATATCAGAGGAAATGGAATTAAAGATGAGGATTAAAAGGGAGTAATTGGCATAAAGGCTACCCAAGGAGTTACAATTGTTTTACATTTCCTCTCATTTATTGTCATCACTAAATGGTTGTTAGTGGGTAAGTTAAGGAAAAGAAAATGATGCAGCAAGAGTTGGTTGAAAAGTAGTGTTGGGGAAGGAAGGAAAGATGAAGCCTCAGTCGATTTCTTTCGGTTCTATTTTCTCAAACTCATGTCTATCTTTTGTTTTAACTTAAGGATTATGTAACTAAATTTTTAGTAGTTAGGGGCTGTTTGAAGTCCCGAATATGATTGCAAGTTTGTTATGACATTTCGTTTGAATTACTTTTATGAATGGATAAAAATTGGTTCACTACTTGTCTCATTGATAAATTCTTTATGTGTTTTCTATGGATGCATACTTAATAAGCATATCTAGAATTCTAATGCTATGAATATTTGTGTGCCTGCCCTTATCGAATAAGGACCTACATATATTCTAGAGTAGTACTTGTTAATTGCGATTAATATGTGAACCAATTTCTAGGATAAGTAAGACAACGCCAATACTTACGATGCCTTGTGATGACTACTCTTTTCATTCTTAATGATTTCTACTTGTTAAATCTATGAACACGTCATTCTAGATTGCATGTTAGAGACTAAGTTAAGTTGAAAACGTCATTCTCTTAACATACTACATAAGAAAGAGTAATAGGTTGAGTTCTAACATTGAGCCAACTTGAGCATCTTCATCCGGTAATAGAAGGAATTTGAATGAAACATAACATGTTTGCATGATTATTTGGTGGTGGATAGCAATTCACCTAACTCGTTTTTCTTAATTTGAGAACTACTTAAAATCTGTTTTTGTCCTGTTTTTGTTCGATTTAATTTAAATAGCAAATCAACTCCAAAAATCCCAAAAATTTGTATGAGTGTAGCTCTATGTGTCTAGTATTTGCATATAAAATTTTGTAGACTTTAGATAAGTGTAAGTCGGTCTAATAATTATTTTTCGATGGCTGGTCAGTAGGGACAACAACCCAGTTTTTGTGACATTTTAAGTAGTTAGATAAAACAATCTTTTGCAGGAAAGACCTTTATTTTCATATGCTACAATTGACAAATTTTATTGTTAATAAGGAAAATTAATAGGACATTTTTGTGCTACTTTGTGGTGTGCTTTTAATCCTATCAAGCAGCAAAAAGCATAGGTACACCCACATCCTGCTCACTCCACCACCAACTACCACACCTCTGGAAGCTTCATGAGGGTCCTAGCATCATGCTCTGCCTTCCCAAAAAAAATAAAAAGATAAATAAAAAATCGCAACATCACAACAAAGAAATCCATCAGTGGGGTACACACATTACATATTTTATACGCACGATGATGAGACAAACATATATATATATATATATATATATGCACACACATGGAGTGACGGGACAAGCTATGAGATAATCACCTATATATATATATATATATATATATATATATATATATAAGACACACCCACACGGTGATGGGACAATCACCTTATATATATATATATATAAAAGAGACACACACTGTGATGGGACAATCAACGTCCGTGCATATATATATATATATATATATATATATATATATACATTATACATATCAAAATCGTCCTCAACTTAAAAGGAATAGACCTTGCAGAGTAAAGGTTGTGCGAAGGAACTTGCTAGGTGACTGCTTCCTTTTCTTCCCGTTCACGGCAATAGCTCTCCACCGCAACTGAACTCCCACAAATAGCACAGAGAACTGCAGAGGTTGAAGAAGTGGAAATCAACTCGCCCTGGCAGTTCAAACCTACGCTCGCAGTCACCTTTTTGGTCCAGCATCGAGTTCAGCGGGTAGCAGACGTGGAGAACGCAGTGCAGTGAGGAAGCAGTGCATGCAGTTACCAGATTGCAGGACAAGGCAGTCGGGATGCAAGACAACAAGCAATGCAGTGGCTATGCAATGGTTGCGCAATGACAATTCGATCCCATATAAATACATATATATATATATATATATATGTGTGTGTGTGTGTGTGTGTGTGTGTGTACATGTACCCAAAAAAGCGAATGAAGTGCAACGACTGTGCAAATAATGTTGCAATGATTGTGCAAATAGCAATCTGCATGCAGTGAAGAATGTAATGAGATGATTGTACAAACAGCAATCCGCATGCAATGAAGAATGTAATAAGATGACTGTGCAAATAGAAAAAAAAATGGTCCGTATGCAGTGCAGCAAGGAACCCAACAATGCCAGTCTACCATACTCGTCATAAGAACGATGTACACGCACACAAAAAGAAATTGCAAGCTACTATTAGCAAGTCAAGAAGGAAAAGGAAAAGAGGTGGTGGCGACAGAATTATTGCAAAGAAGAAAATAAAGGAAGGATGGTGCACGGCACCACCTTGCAAATGTGTGATAAAAAAAATACAAAATAAAAGGAAATAACACATCTTAGTGAGATATATGTTTTATCTGTATTTAGCACAATACGTTGAATAAAATAAAGCATGTCTATTGATATCTCCGAGAAATTACAAATGTGTACGAAAAAAAAAAAAAAAAAAAAAAAAAAAAGAAAGAAAGAAAAAAAGGGAGTCTTCACAAATGTTGCTCACGTGAAGCCCTACTACTCGGCGAAACCCTAGGAAGAGTATCTCATATCATCAAGGTCAAAAGCAAGAGTATCTTATATCATGTTTTCTCCATGTCCTTTCCTTTGTCTTTGTTCTTACCTGCAGGGCAAGGAGAATGAGAGCAATCAGCCGACACTCGGAATCATTCTTCCGATCTGGAACCGACTGCCTGGAACCTATTCCCTGATTGCTTACCTAGCATTGCTCTCGACTAGTCGTCTTTAACAATTGATACACTTCCAGAGAAGATACCACATCTGCCTGGAGAACAGATAAGACAAGTGACAATGAAACATCAATCTTGTGGATCGTCAACAAACGCAACTGCACGTGCTGATTCATCCCCAACCCTCTTCAATATGAATTGGAAAGATTGAACAAAGAAATAGGCCATCACCTTCACCTCGTGCTTGCCTACCATGTGTCCGAATCCTGAAACCGTTCATGGTCCTATTTTCATTCAAGATCAAGCCTCGATGGCCCTGAAGAAATCACAAGTCCGATTCAAAATCAAGTGTTCACTACCCTTGAATCAAATTTAGCTCCATATAAAAGGAGTAAGTTCAGACCTTCAGAGGAGACCAGAAAATCCTCCAACCCAATTCAAGATTAAGCCTGTGGAAAATCAACGATTGGAGGAAACCAAAAAAATCTTCTAGTCGAATTCAAGATCAAGCCCCGACGACCCTTGAAGAAATTTCCAACCCAATTCAAGATCAAGCCTTGACGGCCCTTAGATCGACATCTACATTAAGAGACTTCAAAACTCATCTTCTATACGTGACAAGCACATGTATACGACACGCCTTGAAGTAAGGGCATTTGTAGACATCGAAATTTCAGTGAAACAAATGTTGACCAATGCATTAAAATTACAACCTTTATTCATTTCACCTACACCACACATTCATTTCACCTACAAACTACATTCATTTCACATACATCACACACTTACTTCACCTACCAACTCCACTTATTTCACCTACAACATCCACTTACTTAATCAAAAAAAATGGATGGTAGTGATTCACTCTCAAAGCCTATAAATAGACTTCTCCATCAAGAGAAAAGGGAGGAATTAACATCACACAAAAACCTTGAAACTTTGAAACTCTAAAGCTCTCAAGCAAATCCTGAAGGATAAGTAAAAACCTCTTCGTTCTTCGTCAAAATCCTCCTTCAATATCAAGCCCCGACGACGCTTGAAGAAACTTCCCTCAACCTTCAAGATCAAGCCCTGACGACCCTTGAAGAAAGTGTTCATCGTTCATCACCTGTTCATGCTAAGATCAAGCCTCGACGGCCCTTGGATCAACAAACAACTGTTCTTCAAATTTAAGCTCCAACGGCCCTTGAAGATCCATTCATCAATTGTTCATCCCTAGATCAAGCCCCAACGGCCATTTGGATTAACAGCTCATCCACAAACCCACACCTTACGAAGATAGAATCAGAGGACCAAATTACAAAGAGATTGTAACTTCAAAATCATTAATATAAAATATTGTTTTGTACACGTATTCTTGTTTCAAAGCTTCTCCTATTCCATATGCATACCATTCAATAACAACCTCAAATGTGAGAATTTGGAAAAGGATCAGAGGATCAGGGTCACCTTGGGCACAGCTCCAGTTTGAACTTTATTGATAGCAATGCAAAGGATTATCCCGCTTCGCAACCCAAGCCTAACTCTCCCTTCAAAGGATCCGTCGGCATATCTATAGCAACAACAACAACAATCATCTTTTAGAGTCCTCCGACTGACTCATTTCTCCTTGTTGCTACATAACAAAAGATTAGCCCAATTAGCACAAACAATCAAACGAAACCCAATTTTCAAGTATTCAATTATTTCAAACTTATTAGTTGAAGTAACTTAAGAAACTTTTAAAGTTTCTATTGGTAAAGTTAAACCAAACAAAGGAGAGAGAGCTAATTTTCTGTTTGGTTACTTAAGAAAATGAAGGAAAATATAATCTTGAACTTTTGAGATAGGCTAAACAAATTCAAAACCCCACTCCACATGCAATCACTAAAACCGATTAAACTGGTTCAAAAGAACCAGTTACCACAACCACTTCGAAAATCAGAAAAAATAAAACCAAAAATTCAAAGTTATTTCTCAAAACATTAAAGGAATTGTTATTGACATTCTAAAAATATCATTTGGTACTCCAAACTTTCTATAATTAGGAAGAAAAATACACTTGTGAGGAGTGTAGAATGAGATTTTTAAAATGATAATAACAATTCCCAAAATTAATTATTAAATACTTACAATGAATTTTGACATCAATAGATTTATATTGTATAAAAAATAAGCACAAAGCATGGTTACTTCGTGTTTTATTGGTGGAAAGGAATCTGGTTTTCTATCAGTTGGAGTGGACCTTTTTCAGCAATTTGATCACTTGGTACCTACCTACCTTCCTATCACGATAAATAGTTCATGCTTGATCAAGTATGTTTATAAGAAAAACATAATTTAAGTTAAAATGCACGTAAGTTTTAATAATTTTTGCAGAAGAGGTGTTATCAATAATCACTGAACAATTGAGTAACAACTAAATCTATCCATTACATAAATCTAAAGACTGAGCAGTAGCATAATTGGCATTCCTATTTTTAAAACCAAACGAAATTATGTGTAGGCAAAAGCTTTGTTTAAAAAAATCATAGGATACATTGTTTCAAGATTTTCAAGACACAAAAGCTACCTCTCAACCCATGCCAAAATGATCCCAATCAAGATCAATCACAATTGTCATAAAGCAATGCTCTGATCAAAGCTTCTAAAAAGGAACATAGCTAATAGGATGTAATAACTATCAAACTCATATAAATATAACACATATTCCATTACATTGCCAGTAAACTAAAACTCAAAACTCTTTTTGACATTGCATTGTAAATCCCCTTCTAGACCAGAAAAGATAACCATATTTCCAAAAAAAATTCCTTATTGTACAAATAGATAATCAGGTAAACATATTATCCATTTGTTTACCATATGTTTTCCAAACCACTGAGACTGTGAATTATGGCTATTGTCCATTCCATGCAAAATCAAAGAAATAAGATCTGTGATTATAGAAAATCAATTATGTGGAAGACAATTAAAGACTGATTTGCCGGAAGGCTGTTCTAGTGTTTACAGCCACTTCTAGTGTAATTTAGTTTAACATTGATATTCAAAATTTTCATGCAATAAATTGGCAAGCGGTGCTGAATATTAAATTACGAAAACAATTATATGTACTGGGAAAATGTGCCTTGAAGCTTAGAAATACAAAATGCACATAGCCAAAAACTCAGTAAAAAGCAAGGAATCGTTAACCCATTAAGGAAAAACAACAAAGAAAGCATTGGGTTACCAATTACCATCGTCGAATGGTCTCATTTGCCTTGAAATAGGGGTACCGCCCAAGCATAAATTTTCATGCCCTGAAAATTCAGAAAAAGGACGTGTTTCGATCCCCAGATAGACGCATTCTATATAAGAAAAATACACGGAAATATAATGAAGTTCAGAAATCCAACCATGTTGGTTAAAATCCTCGTGCCAGGACTCCTAGTACTTATACTTCTAAGTGAGAGTTGACTTGGTTTCACAATTCCGACTCGTGTGTATTTTTGTACACCATTTTGCACAACCCTAAGATCCTGTATTACAATTTGAATTTCGCTTAAGCATGCATACACTACAAAAGTAGTACAGTGATTCAAAACAAAGACTCTGCCTTATCACTTGCAGCCATGTTTCCAATTGCTGCATCTCTTTGTTTTATTCATTTTTCTTTTATAACCAAACATATATCACATAGATAGTTCAAAAACCAAAGAAAAGAAAGAGAAATTAGAAAATCATATTGAAAACCCCTACAAAAGCACATTAATAATCTAACTAATGAACACAATTTGAGAAACAAACCCCTGTTTGAGTACGACCGATCAGATCCTGCCCTTGCATTGCTTTGCTGTTTCCACAGCACTTTCTACACAAAATCCCAAAAAAAAAATAATACATAGTCCATACACAAATCAACCAACAAATAAAAAAAATCTTCTTTTTCAATCATTTTCTCTTATGGGGAACAACCTGCTAATACCCTTCATGGCCAAAGCACAAAGAATAATTCATATATGTTTTTCAAGTTTCAAATCACATACAAAAACAGATGCACTATTTTTCCAGACTCCCCAAAAAAAAAAAAAAAAAAGAAAAGAAAAGAAAGCAAGTGCAAGCACAAATCTTGTGAAATAATTATGAATATTCTATAAATAATCATATGCAAATCATTACCCGATTAATCACCAAAAGATCACAACATAAATCCACAGCTAGAAATTGAAAGACATCATATTATCAGTTCAAGATAAAAATAAAAAATAAAAAATTCACAACGAAGCAAGCCAATTAACAAAATCCAAGAAGAAAATCTCAAAATTCCAAAACTTTATGAAAACAAAGACGCACTCAGACCTAAGAGCTCAGTTACACAAAAGCTATAACCAAATGTAAAATTTGGATTTTAGCATTGTTTCTTCGTTTTTAACAATATTTGGGTTGCAAGTATATGGACGGTGGTATCTTGGCTTCAAATTTTGAATTTGTAAAGGTTTCTGTCATTAGATACACAAATGCAAAATTTGGATGCTCCAGTGGAAGATCAGGCTGCAAATTCAAAATTCAAAACACAGATTAAACACAATTTGAAAGCGATTTAATAGTTACCAATGATAAATCCACCATGCATGTAATGAAAAATACAAAATTAAACCAAAAAAAAAAAAAAAATACAGAAAGAAGAAAAGGGTACCGTATATTTGCATGTCGCTGCTGCTCTTCAAAACCCACAAAATTCGAGCCGAAAGATGGGGGTGGCGGTTGTTCCGTGAGAGCGAGAGAGTTCAAGACGTAGGCTCTGAAATGTCGACTGGTGTTGCAGTGCGATTCTTGAGAGAGAAGTCGAGAGTGGGTGAACTGCTGTTCCGATGATCTGCATGAACCATCTGGCAGTTCCGGGCTTGAGAGAGAGCCAGAGAAATCTGTGGAAGCAAATGGAAGAGCTCTGGTTTTCCACCCTTCTCCCTTTCCCAGATGACTAACATGCGTAAATTCAACCCCCTTCCCTCAGCAACACGCGTCTACCATGGGCAAAATTGGTAATTTACTGCACGATCTAAAAGAAGGTTATAAATTGTGAAGAAAATAAGGGGCAAATCCGTCCGGATAAATAGGAACCCAAAACAGCTGATAAAGCAAGATTTCTTACTGATATAATAAATATAAAGTGATATCTGTATTTATTTATTTATTTTATTTTATTTTTTTTTTTTCAAATGCAACGGTAGTGAAATTTGTGAACTAGACCCACCATGGGTATATTTGTATATAAATTGAAGGCAGGTTGGGTTAGAAACGGTGCAACTGGGAAAGAAGAGGGAAGCTGGGTTTGTAAGGTATGGGTCCCATTTTTAATAAAAATATTTGTTTTTTTTTTTAATATTTAATTAATTTTCTAATCCAGTTGGGTTTGGAGAGTGGATCCCATCTCAAGCTACGTTAGCATTTAACAAGGAAATTGATAGAAAAAGGTCTGACATTGCAATAAATTCGTAAGATGAGGTATGACATTATAATTTTTAAAACATGAGATATGAGATTGTGATTCGACTCATAGCTGAGATAATTTTGTATAATTTGCTCTAAATTGGAAGTGCCAAAATGAGAGAAAGGGAAAAGAAGATTAAAAGGTAATTAAACCAAACATTATACGCATACTATTTTCAAGTAAGAATCAAATAACTGGTGCTTTTAGCAAAAAGCCCTTCAAGTGTTTTTGAAATCCAAAAATATTTTCTCTAAATAACACTTCTAGTCATTTAAAAACACTTGCCAAACAAACCTTTTTACTTTTCGTGGTCTCTAGGCCATCATTCTAATCCACGTATTACATATGAGATTAATTGCCATTCCACAACGTTCTTATAGCTCTGTTAGTTGAAAGCATTAATCTCCCGGTCATCACTTAGTACGAGAAAATTTTCCATTCAAAAGTTCAAGGTTCTAAGTTCAAAGCTAAGGGTAAGGTTTCCCTGATTCAAGTTAAAAAATTTCCATGAAAATATGCATCGACAACAAATTACAGGTACTGTTGCGATTCATGAACTTTCCTTGATAATAAAGGTACATGATCAACTAATCTTGTATACTCTCAAACTTTATCGAAATATATCGACCACGTTACTGACAACGTTGAAGAAACTTGAACGCCAAAATGAGATGAGTCATTAACACCAAGATGACGAAAAATAATCCCATAACAGTTGCATGAGAACACAATGAACACGCATAATGCCACTACACTTTGAGGTAAAAGAAGTTCATTCCTAGTAAATGTTACATTGTTACATATCGACGATGTCGAAAGAGTTGATAAACTCTACCCATGTGTTTGCTTACTCTTAACTCCTAGCAAGTCAGTACAGCTATTTAAAATAACCAAACTAGCACGTCTAACCTTGCTGAATATTAGAGAAACAGGTCTAGTCTTAAATAACACCGACAACTTGACACTGACCTGCACTCGGTATGGTTTCTGTGGGCAAGGAAGCAAATGACCCCTCGATCATCACAACGCTGAACATCTAAATAACATTTCAATCTATCTATCTTCTGTGTTGATCCAAACACTGAACAGCTGCCCAATATGAGGATGCTCACTGAACAGGTCAAGATTCCCCGTCATAAGCAGTGGAGTCAAGGCTTTAATCTCTTGAAAAACCTACCACCTTTCATTCCCACTCCAGCCTCTGCAAGACTTGCTGATAAGAGAGCTTTGGAATTCGGTCGCCATGTCAACTCTTTAAGAACAGAAAATAAGGTTGCTAAGGCAGGAGTAATTTCACTGTCCGTTACATTGTTACATGATACTACTCGAAGCCTTTGAAGCTCTTTCCAGCAAAGGAGTACTGACTCCAGACCTCCTGTTGTCAGCAGTGAGCATCCTTCTAGAGCAACCAGCTTCACCCTCCTGCATGATGGAAAGAGTAAAAAGATTAACAACCATCAAACTTGACATTAATTAATAGGTCTTGCTTAACATCGATCTCAAGCTAGATTATAAAGATAATAATGATGGCTACTCGTACATACAAATGGGGAGAAGTTCAATCAAAATATTTATGGCAAAATAAATCTTCAAAAGGCAAAAGATGAAGGTAAAAAGCACAAAATTCATAGAATAAAAAAAAATACAAACTGATCTCTGCATGCAGCCAACAGATTTCAGTTCATATCAATACTCTGCAGTAAAGACATATGTTCATGAAGACATGTAAGAAGGCAATATACCAAGACAACTACTTTTTCTAACCATCCCAAAAACTACAAAGTTCAACATCGCTTGAGAGGAAATGTTTTTTTAATGGGCATATATCAAAACTGACTTTTCCAAATTGTTACCGCCTTATTCTTGCTAGCAAAATGAATCCACAGACAATCTTCAAGCGACTCTAAATATTTTCCTTTTTCTGACAATACCAAATGGTGAAAACCTCTGGAACATCACCTTTTACCAACTATTCTTGGATACAAATGCAGTTTTATACCATCTGAACTCAAGAACTTTCCTCCTCATGCACCATAAATTAAAAAAAAAATGGTGTTCCAATAATTTGGAGGAACCTCTCAATTTTCCACAGAATGCATATCTGACCAATTGGAAAATGCACTTCCAAGAATAGTGGACACCACAGCCTTATTGTGTCTGTATTCAAGTTCCAACTTGCTGAAACTTATTTGAGTTCATTTTTTTGTTTTGTCCAAAGTATCCTATGTCTCTTTATGGAAATCATAATGCGTAGAAAACCTATTAAGAGGGATCATAGTGTGCACGCCTAACCCTCATTGTGATAAGAAGATCTGAACCACCCATTTCTAAGGTCCCCATACAAAAACTAGGCAAATGTTATTTACAATTTGAAACTTTAGACTTAATTGGGTAACAATCCACTGAACTTTAAAACTTTAGAGTTGACAATTGAGAACAACTCATCAAACCCTTGCACAACATCCGACTAAGATTATATGAAGGTAATTATAAAGGTATCAATCCACATCATGAAAACAAGTCTCATAACGGAATTATTGAAGCTATTTGAGACATTCAAATATTTGGAATTTTATGAGGCTCAAGTTCCTAGATCAAACACCATAGGAGTTGGAGGCCAAACAAATATGGTATAAGTTTTGATTTGCTTAATTATTGTTTAATAAAGCTTTGATGACTGCATTACGCAAATTGTGCAATTTAGTAAAAAAGACAAAGGTGGGACTCCCAAAGAATTTAGAATTTAGATGGGCCATTCCAAGGCAGTTCTAGCCTTAGTGGCAGAGCATTCTCAAAGTTTATTTCTGATCTTTCCATGGGAGTGCTTACAATAAATACATGCCATTAGTTAGGGACTGTGTGTCTTTCAAAATTTTTTGAAGAAGAAAACTGCCCTACCCTATCACCATCGGTGGAGTCTCATAGTGACGACCCTCCAACTATTCCGGAATCTCTTTCCTAAATGACAGAAATTCTAACACGACACATCTTATGATTGGTATTTCCATTAACGCAATGCCTAAAAAAGGTTTTGCTGCTGAAAGATTAATTAGTCAGGTACGCTCGCTACAGAAGAACCACAGATCTAAAAGCAATAAGCCATGTTTAACTATTTGCATACTTTACGACCATACATCTCCCATTTAGTACAAAACAGATAATATATGGACAAACAATACAACCATCTCCTATGGCATACTCCTTTAATAATCTTCCATGGAGATAGCATTTATAGCACGTAAAAGTATTTTTCTTTTCTAAATAACCGATTTGCACAACAATGTAAAGTCAGAAATAACACAAAATCTAATCTTAAGTTTCTTCAACATATCTCAGGAAACAAATAGAGCTAAACACAAATGGGAAGAAAAAAAATCTCGTACCTACAAATGCTAGCAAATGCGAATACTTCATCCACCAATCCCCAACAATCCTGCAAAACAATATCCCTAACAGCCTCACAAACCATGAACAAAGATCTCACAGCATGCTGATCCCGCACCTGACACCGCCGCAAAAGCAACTCCTCGATGGTGGGACAAGACCCCAAATGCTCATCGGGGCCAGGGCTTGAGTCAATGCTCTTGCAAGACTGAAGCATCAAAGTCTTCAAATTCCCACAAAAGGGCAGAGCAGCCAACCAGCCACCATCCATCCTATGATCACTGAGAGTCAATTCCTCAAGCATTTGGCAGCACTGCCCGATTGCCTTAATCCCATCATAGCTCCCTTCACACCCACAGAGCTCAAGCTTCACTAACCTCCTACACCCCTGAGCTAAAATCGTCAACCCGATATCCGAAATCACAGCCCTGTAAAACCCATCAACAGAACCAATCAGTTTCACAATCTGCAAGTTCCTACACCCACTAATTCCCTTCAACGCCAAGTCCCCACAACAATGCAGCTCCAATTCCTGCAATATCTGGCACTCCTCAGCAATCCTCACCAACCCATTTTCACTGGCGCCGATAACCGCAATTCGCCGCAAATTCGGGTACGATTGAGCGATCAATCTCAGCCCATGGTCCACAACACTGTTCTTCAACACATCGCTCTCCTCAATGAATCCATTGGGGCTAAAAAGCGAGTCGATATGAACAGTCAAAGCCTTCCTGGTTACCAGAATCCCCGAATTCCTTGGGGACCGAATGCAGGCATGAACAATATCGACATCGTCCAGATTCGGGAACCGGGCGAAAACCCGACCCGAGTCCAAAAACCCCCAATCGAAAAGCTTCACGGAATTCACCAGCCGGCCGTGGAGGTACAGCCACCGCTTGCAGACGAGGGAGTTGGGGAGGTAGTGGGAAATGGGGAGCTTGGAGAAGATGCGGAGGAGGAGCTTGTCGGAGAGGAGGGAGGTGGAATCGGGTGCAGGCGGGTCAAGGGTAAGGGAATTGAAGGCGGAGGAGAGGTCGGGCTCGGAGTGGGGAGACGGCGAGGCGGTGGAGGGAGAGAGGGAGTTCAAGTGGTTCTGGAGCTGCATCTTCATGATAACATGCTTGAGAGCTTGGTCCGGGAGGCTCAGTGGGCGCGGCCGCTTGGACAGAACTGGCGGTGGTGATCTTTTTGGGCTTCCGGATTTTCTGTCTGGTGAATTTGGAGACATTAATTAAAGTTTTTTGGAAGATAGAGAGAGACACACACACACAGAGACAGAAAGAGAGAGGGACAAGACAAAAATAAATGAACCCTTTAAGTAATTAGGGTTAGGGTCTGTGAAAATCTAATCTTTTTCTCAATCACAGTCGGTCTATCTGTCTTTTTATCTTTCTAGAAAATGACTCCGTTATCCAGTACAGGTGAATCTACGATAAAATAGGGATAGGCATGTGAAAATTGGCTAAAAATAAGACTTTGATAATTCAGAGGTCTCTCGTTGAAAAACATGAATAATTTACGATGATGAGTAAAAATGCTCATAAGAAGATGATGAGTTGTTTTTGGGCTGAAAAGAATTGTTTAACAAATGAATGAGGTGTAATTTTCCGAAAGGATAAAATCTTATAATTGGATATAAAGTTTGTCTGACATTAAAAGGGGAAAGGGGTGTAACTTAAGTAACAACATCTGGTTGTGTTATGGAAAGTACAAGTCATAATTCTCCAACTCCCAACTCCTCCAGTTACCTTTTTTTGTTTTCAATTCAAAGCTGGACAGCAGAACGAATTAATAATTACACATGAAAGAGGACGATTTATTTTAGATGATTATTTATGATTCAATTCAGTTGTTTTCTACTTTTTGATTATGATTTCAATTGGTGATCCGTAATTTAATATAATTTAACAGTTTAAAGTAAAATATTTAACTAGAGTAACGAAGTGAGGAATCCCTACTCTATACACATTCTTAGCTTTTATACATCACATCACCTTTAGATGTCAATGAAGGTGGTGGAGGGAAAGAGATCCTTTCCAGATAATTTTCATCAAATCCATCAAATTAATCAATCCGGATCTTTGTTCAATAATATATTAACATGTTTAAGGGTTTTTTTTTTTTTTTTTTTCATATGACAATATATTATTGGATCTGAACATTGTGGATGTAAATCAGTTCTATATTAGTTGTTCTTGTTGGCAAGAGAGCTTCGTGCCTCATGTGGAGAAAGCTAAATCTGTCCAGGGAATAATATATGCATGTGGAGGGTGGACACATACGTCCTTTTTGTGTAGAAGAATATGAAACCTATATAAACTTTGTTTCCATGAAGTATGATAGAAATTTCTTTTAGCACAAACAATATTCTACACTAGTGAATACTAAGGGCTTGTTTGGGTAAAAGATTAAAAAGAGGTTTGGATTGAAAAAAGAAAAAAAAAAGTTTTGGAAATCCCCATTTTTAACCATCTTGTTTGGATAGCTTTAAAAAGTAGTGAAGATAAGATGGGATTAAAACAGGGGAGTAAAAGAGGGGTTTAGTAAACTGAAAAACCACATCGACAAGAGGTGGGTTTTGCACCATGGGCGGAGCCAATATAGGTTCACAGTGGTCAACTAATCCTTGTGCACTTCCTATGTTTTTCATCAAGTTAAATAATAAGGTAAATTACACAAAACTACATCAACTATTGGTCTCATAACACTATCATACCTCATCTTTTAAAATTGACAATGTCATACCTCATCTTTAGAATTTGGTCCAATGTTATACCTTCCGTTAGATTGGTCGTGAATTTCTCAGTTAAATGCTGACGTGGCTTGAACTGAGGCCCACTTTCTATTAAAAAATTAATAAAATATTAAAAAATAATAATTTACCCTTTAGAAAAAAAAAAAAAAAAAACAAAAAAAAAAAAACCCCAAACACCATTCTTCCTTGACCCCTTCCCTACAACCCCCGACCCCTTTCCCACCCATGCCAACATCTCCCCCTCCCCCCCCCCCCCCAAAACCCACCTCTCCCTGCCCTTCCCTGCAACCTCACTGACCTCAAAGCTCTCTCCAATCTGAAACCAAAATATTGCAGCCATAAAACGAAAACTTCTGAACACGAAGGTGAGGAGCTAGGCAAGACGTTTCCAACGATGATTCCGAGAAAGCCGCGGCGCGGGTGTAGGAGTGAAGCGGCGGCGGTTGAAGATTACGTGCGGGAGTAACTTGATCGGACGTTTCCGTTGATCAGAAAGCAAAACCTAGAGATTATTGAGAAGAAAGATGAAGTAATGAAGAGGAAAGTGGACGATGGTGAGGAGGAGGAGGAGGATGAGGGTTTTGGAAGGGAGAAGAGCATGGTGGTTGAGGAAGGGAGCAAGGATTGGCCGTTGGATACTGATGTGGGGTGGGGGATTCAGGCTTCACTGTACTTCGAGAACCACCCAATTCGAAACGTGGTGGGTGACAATGGGGTTGAGATTGATTGGGAAGGAGAGTTTTGCTTTTCACCCAAGTCTTCTTCTTGTTCTTGTTTTCGAGAGGTACAACAGAGCAAGCAGGAATTGGAAGGCATTGAAAGAGCTCAAAAAGGCGGTCAAGGTCTACTGGAATGCCAAAGATCGATTGCCTCCTCGGTTATGCGTGTTATCGACCTTGTTGATTTCCAATTTTGCAATGATTTAATTGATGAATGATGTTGGCATGGGTGGGCAGGGGGTTGGGGGTTGCAAGGGAAGGGATTTGGGTTTTGGATCTGGGTTGCAAGGAAGAGGAAGGGGTCAGGGAAGATGGGTGTATGAGGTTTTTTATTTTTTATTTTTTATTTTTTTATTTTTAATTTAATTTAATTTAATTTTTTTATATTTTTTAGGGTAAATTATTATTTTTTTAATATTTTATTAATTTTTAATAGAAAGTGGGCCTCGGATCAAGCCTTGTCAGCATTTAACTGAGAAATTCATGGTCAATCTAACGGAAGGTATAACATTAGACCAAATTCTAAAGATGAGGTATGACATTGTCAATTTTAAAAGATGAGGTATGATAGTGTCGTGAAATCAATAGTTGAGGTAGTTTTTTGTCATTTACCCTAAATAATATTTCATTTGAATTATTAGTTACGTACAGTATGCTTATAATTTGACCCTTTTGGCCACTGGATATTCATAACTCCTGAACATTAATTATGTAGAATATGCCTATAATTTCATTATTTAAAATTTTTACCATATTTAGAATTACTCGACATTATATCTAAACAAATCAATTAGCAATTTAACTCTTTGCCCATTGTTTTTGGCATCTCCCATGCAGCAATACTCCCTCTTTTTGGTTTTTCTTAGAATCAGATGAATCATGTAAAATGATTTATATGTTGTCTATTGAGGGGTGTGATTGTTTTTTGCCCATTGTTTGTTTATATGTTGTTTTTCTTTTGGGGTGAGATTGTTTTTCGTTAAGCAATTTGGCCCTAAAGGGTTTCTTTCTCTCTTTCCGAACAAGAAAATCATGGCTCAAAAATGGGCCAAAAACGAATCCAAAACGAAGTATGGGTGCTGGAAAATCAACATCGTCATGGTGTTCTTCGGTGAAATCGAGCGTGGTGCTTAAGGTCTGCCATGGTGATTGCGTGCCGTCAATCATCCTCGAATTCCATCGAGGGGTTCGATTTGGGTACCCAAATCCGAAGAGAAATCAACAGGATTTCTCGGTGTGTCGTCGAGAAACATTGCAATTATGGCAACGATAATTGCAGGCGGAAGACCACGACTTCAATCATAGTTGAGACGATGATAACATTCATCAGAGATGGCCTAGTCGTCTGAATCTACAGATTTGCAGAGATTCCACATCCGTTGGTGTGGTTCTCGATTTTTGGTGAGAGAGACGGGGGTCGTTCCTAGTTGCTGGCAGTTCGGTGTGAGCGGCTTGGCGGCTCGATCCAGTGTGAGCGCGGTTGCAAGCAGCGGCTTCATGTCATTTTTTCAGGGTTTACAAAATGGGAGCATTTTTGCTCATCACTCTATTTATCACCGTTAGATGAGTTTGAATTTCAAAATTTGTGTAGTGGATAGACACAAATCTCAAAATTCAAACTCATCTAACGATGATAAATAGGGTCGTGAACATACACTACACTAAATGGTGATGAGCAAAAATGCACTCTTTACACAGCCCCAGTTCTTGCTTCAATTTTCTTGTTTTTCTTTGACTCACATAGTTTTTTCATCAAAATATAACATTTATTGCATAATAAAAATATGAAATATTAAACATGCTTATACATGTTAACAAACATATGTGATATACAATATATACATATATATATATATATAATAGTAAAAGGGAATTGTTATTATGTCACATTCTAGACCGGTTTCGTCGTAGCACGATATTGTTCACTTTGGGTCATGCCCTCACGGTTTTGTTTCTGAGAACTCACACGAGAACTTCCCAGTGGGTCACCTATCCAAGGAATGCTTTCGCACGAACTCGCTTCACTTCGGAGTTCCGATGGAATCCAAAGCCAGTGAGTTCCTAAAAAGCCTCGTGCTATATGGAGGTGGGCATGTACATATAAGGCACATCACCCCCCCTCTCCGTTGGTCGATGTGGGATGTTACACCATTCAGAGCCACTCTGTCGTGTGGTGGTGCGAGCATGCCGACGAGAACGTCGGGCCCCTCAAAGGGGTGGAATGTTACACCATTCAGAGCCACTTTGCCGCATGGTGCGAGTGTGCCGACGAGGATGTCAGACCCCTAAGGGGGGTGGATTGTAACATCCCAAATCGACCATATCAACTCTCTAAAATACTGTAATGTATTCCAAAACATGATCTAAAAAGGTTTAAGGATTTCTCAATGCTTACCCTCGCCGGGAACATGGAGAAATTGCTAGAAGAGAGGAGTGTACAGTGGCAACGCTACGGTGCACTTGATATGAGGTGGTTTGAGTGTTCTTCCCTTACTCCAGGGTTCGTGGAGCTTGCAGGGCCAAAGGATGAAGGTGGTGACCGGTGCACGGGGGGAGGAAAGGATGTACCGATGGAGAGAGAGAGGTCTGAGAGGGAGAAAGACAGAAATGGAACATAGAGAGAGAAAGAGAAGACCTTACGGGGAGAGAATAGAGGAGAGATATTTTGGGGGGGGGGGGGTTGCTCCACGTGGCAGACAAAGGAGGAGAGAGGTTGGGGGACCAAAAAGGAAATGGGCCCCACTCGGCTCACAATTTAAGGTCCAAAAGCAATCCTAATATATCTTTCACTTGTGAAATGTCCAAAATGCCCTTATTCCAAAAATCCGTAAATAAATTTGGGATGGATTGTTACAAATATTGTGACACATCATGTGAGTGTATTTCACTGTGTTACAAATTCAGGACGGGTTGTTACAAACATTTTTCTATTTCATACTAAATTTAATGAAACTGCCTCTTTCCATTTGGCAAATAATTTTTCTTTCGGTCAACGAACAAAAGAACGTGGCTCAGCATCGACATAGCTCATTAATAAATTTTGTAGTTACTGTAAAACTATAATTAACATTAGCTCATCAATTCGTGATCCCACAATTATCATGTACATGCGCATGCATAGATTATTTCATTACTTTGGATTTCCTTGGCTCTTATGGGGCTTTACATTATCTCTTTTATAACAGTCATTTTTAATCTCCACTTCTGGGGAGTTGAATCATTGGAACCTATACGTCTACCATGTTTCAGCCATGAAAGTATTAAATTTGTCATGTCTAAGAATCGTCCTTTGAAACTTGAATCCATGTTCAATTGGCATGCTTCGAGCATGTAACAGTTTTAGTAGTGCCAAGTTCATGGATTGTCTTATTAAAATTTCAACCCATGTGGCATCTTTTTGACTTGTTAATGCAATTGGTAATTTATTAGAAATAGTCAAGATTTGCTTACCTTTTTGTCCATCATTTGAATGATATAAATTGGTAGGATAAAATAATCATTTAAGTCGTTCTGCTGCATCAAGTGTTTGTTGACATTTTGATGCAACAAGTGTTTTCTCCTTAGAGGTGTCTGACCATCGGTACAAGTCAGGTGATTGTGTGAATGTGAATGTACTTTTTACTTGGAACTATGAGTAGGATTCCCATCATTAAACTTCGGTCCTTTTTTCACTTAATCAGCCACTAATTTTCTCCCTTTGAACTTCTATGGGTTCATTGTTAATCTTTTTACTTCAGCCTCCTGTACAACAGAAGTGGTGCACAACCTTTACCTGTGAATGGTCCTTTAAAGCATCACTTGTTAGTGACTCATCCATGCTTAGCAACTTGGGTGTAAAGAGCCAACATCATATCAATTGTTATGAGGTGTTCATGATTAAAGCTGGTGCCAATAACAGTTGAAGATATTTTTGCTCTCAACGCTGGTGTTGGTGATTGAACATGAGAACAATGCAAGGAAAGCAATCATGTAAGGTTTCTATGCAATCAATTCTGAACAAGAAATTGGATTTCAGGTTTTGACTGATCTCTTTCCTTCTTCTTGTCTTTCATGCAAGATTAAGAGCAAAGGAAAAATAGGGAAATAACATGATATGTGATACTTATTCTCTTGAAGAAAAAACAATAGAAGAATTTGATGTTGATATAAAACTTCTTGATCAAAAATATTTACTTGCTAAGGAAATGAGTTGGGCATTTTGAGGGACTTGGCTAAAGAGGTATTGTCAGAGATACGGAAGGTTCTGTATTTCGAGAGGCTTGGTTGAAAATTCACTTCTAAAAAAGAAGAGGAGTGAGACATATTTAGAGGTTTGTTTTTTATGAAGGATGAAGGTCGACATATAAAGGGATTTCCTAATGGTGGTGCCGCTGGGACCATGTCATTCACACTTGTCGGTAACAACGTTGTAGTTGGACTGGTAAAATTCATGCATTTAACTTTGTCAGAGATATTTGATAAAGTTGCCCATGATATTCGGAAAATTTGAGATTGCATTTGAGAAATGCCAACAAACTTTATCTTGGAAAATTCGAACTTTTGAAATTCTGGGAAGGGTGCCCTTTTGATTTTTGTTGCCCATACTTAATATGTACATGGCTTAAGGAACTTATGGTCCTTATTTACATGAATCAAGAAACTTCTAGTCCTTATTTAATAGTTTGTGGACTAGGTGCTTATGGTCGTGTTTGGTCTCAAAATAATATTGTTGGGTCGAGTGTAGGTTTGTGCTCGGCCCAAAGCTATGTCAAAATGTTATGGGCTGCCTAATGATTTCGGGCCATTTAGTAGGGATGGTCGAGTCCTATCGCAAGAAGGAGTAGTCCAAATAAACAAAGAGGGTTGATGAAGTCCTGGTGCAACTAGGATTCTCGACCAGCAATGAATAAAGCCCCGAAAGGGGGTGAGTTCAAAGTCCTAATGGGAGTAGGGTTGTTTGAAGCAAAGTTGGAACAGAGCAAGGACTCCCAATCCAGATAGGTGTTTAATTCGATCTCAAGGAGTTGGTGCTATAAGTACAAGAAATCATGCAACAATGAAGGACCTTCAATTCAACATACAATTGCCCTGCGCAAAACCTCTCAAACATCTTGAGATTTTTCTTTTTCTTTTTTCTGCCGACACACCTTCAGTTTGGATAAACAGCACTATGGAGGCAATCGGTGAACACCTTAAGTTTGGATAAACAGCACTGTTGCCGTAGAATCAACCGACCGAGGAGCACCTTCAGTTTGGATAAACAGCACTGCGTCGAGGCCGACTGGTTACCTATCCAAGTCTTGGTCGAGAAGGGTTTTCGAATCCTTATTGGCAGGGGTCATCTTATCAACCTTCTCGACGAAGTAAGGTGTTACGAGTTACGGTATTCGACGTACCGGACGCCGAGTAATTTTATGATTGGATATTCACAAGTGAGTTTTAGAGTTCGGCATTCTGACGGCCAAACCACGTTCACCATCAAGACATACATCACTTTTGAATACTTGTGTCCGTATAGTCTGTTATCAATTCGACGTGTTTATACTCTTACGAATATAATCATGGTGATCGAATCGGGCGCTGACGATTTGTGAACTTCGCAGAACCAGCAGCCTTGTCTTCAGGCTCTAGAACCCAAAGACCGAGAGTGTTCCTTCCTCGGTCACAGTCGCAAGATAAAGAAGTCAACAACGCGTTCAACGCGACATCAACAAATTTTACTCCTTGACCGGGCTCGGTCGACGAGTTGGCATGCCCCGCATTCAACCGAATGATGTAGTTAGCTTATTAGTTACTCGGCCTGCGCGCCACGTAGGTTTTGTAATTTTTAGAGTTAACATTTTGGCACGCCCAGTGGGACATTGTGCTAGACCTTTGGAGTTCATGACCATTGAGACATAGTCCGTGAAAAAGAAAACAATCATGGGAAAGTCAACAACTGACTTACCAATGCAAGGCCTTGGGCATGATTTGCATCAGGCGACAAATCCGATCATTGTTACGTAGCCCGAGGCTACAAGTGCGACACGCCGAGATAATGAAATCTATCTCGGCGGACAACCTCGCAACCCAGAAGTTCCTAACCAAACAGCAGGCATTTTCGTTGAAGGAATAATGGAAGATTACGACAAAGATGGTGGGGAGGGTTCTGATCCGCCAACTAGGTCGTTTCTTCGGAGACGACTCGATGAACAATATCGACAGGTCGAGCAGTCGATTGGCCAAAAAATGAATGATTTACTAGACGCAATACAAAGCAACAGCGACACACAGACCAGGATGCTTGAACTGTTGGTTAGTAAAGCCTTTGAAGATGGCCAGGTCGGCCAACCTCAGTAGCCTTCTTTTACAAATGTTCCAGTACAAACCGAGAATGGGTTCGCTCGGCTACAACCAATTGACTTAGAAAAAAGAAGCGGATCAGGCAATAGATCTGATGGACCAAGCCAGGGAGAAGAATCAGCATCCGTCAATGTAACTGAGGTCCAAAGAATGATCGACTCCGCTTTAAAAAAGGGGCCAAAGTTCCCAAAATTTATCCACCCATACCCAGCTTATGTAGAAAGGTTCAAATACCCGAGAGGTTTTAAGATCCCCGATTTCAGTCTGTTTGTTGGAGAATCGTCCTTATCCTCATTAGAACATGTGGCTCGGTTCACGGCGCAATGTGGACACTTCAATAGTGACTTCCATAAACTACGGCTGTTCAACTTTTCACTGACAGGGTCAGCTTTCGCTTGGTACATTAATCTCCCACCAAACTCCATCCAGAGTTGGGAGGAATTGGTCGAGAAATTCCATGAACAATTCTATCGACCAGGGATGGAAATGTCCGTCTCATCGTTGGCTAGGATGGCTCAATGATGCGAGAATTATACGCACACAAATTAAACCCTCTTTTCGTCAAATTGTAGTATATGTATAAGTAGGGATCGTTCTGGACCGGGGATTAGGAGGGATTGTTAATCACTTGGATTTGACTCAAAAACGTAAAAACAAAGTTTAAAACACTATACTAGACTCAAAGAATGCAAAACTAAACTTTAAAATACTAAGACAAACCAAAAACTCAAAATGCTTTAAAACATAAACTAAACAGATTCTAAGCACTAAAGAACAAGAAAGTAAAGGGGGGGTTTGATTTGACGAAATTAACTAAATTGCACAAATTGTATTTAAAGGCAAAACGTAAATATGAATGTGATGAAAATATGGATGATGGAATAGCCAAGGGGTTCTTCTCCACACATGTTACACTTGCATACAAGATTGATTCTCAGTTGGTCTTTCGATAAATTATGAAACTCAACACCCCGGGTTAATTAGGTCCGCTTAAATTAACCGTCAAGTTTTCCTTAAGTTAATGAATTGGATGATTGCATACGACAACCCAAAGCATTCCTCACAAGTTCCCTACATGAATTGCATAATAGAGAAACAAGCAAGAATCATTAAGCATCATGAAAACTATAAGTGTTGACGAGGCATTCGTTACTATGATTGCATGAAACTTATGCCAAGAATTCGTTTAACACGATTGTTTATAAGCAACCTCCACTACTTGTGAATATAAGTTCATAACGATTAGGTGAAACTCACTTATATTCTAGCGTCATATTCATGCATGAAAATTAAGCGCGCATTCTTAATAAACATACATAAATAAGTTATCAATCAAACGGTTAAACAAATTGAATCCACAACTTATGAAACGCAATTAGAAGTAATCAAATCAAAATGCAAGCATAAACATATATTTCGAATCCCCCCCTAGCTAAAGGGGGGTTTAGTTCCTCATACAAAATAAAGAGAATTGAAATTAAACATTGAAATCAAAGAAACGCCTAAACATTCCAACAACTCAAACTTGAATTGTATGAACGTTTAGGCCCTCTTCTCTTCCTCTTTATTGTAGCATAAGGTCTAGGGATAATTGGTTTGGGGGATGGAAGTGTGGAATGGAAAAGGAATTATGGAAATAGGTGAGGAGTGGTGGAGAAAATGGTGCAGAAAATGGAGAGAAACTCACGGCTAGAGAAGGAATGGAGTGTTTGTGTTGTGGTATCTACAATGGAATGAGATGATCTTTGAATGAATGAATGCAAGGGTATTTATATGAGTAATGGAGGGAACATGACAGCTAGGAGGTGGGTGGAAATGTGGCTGCAAGTTTGGTGAATGATTATGAGTGAATGCATGTGAATGTGGCTAGGTTGAAAAGCTGGAAATCTGAAAATGCAAATGGGAATGCTGAAATGCAAAGGTGGCCACGGTTTTGAGTGTGTTTTGTGTTGGAAATGCATGTGAATGCATGTGAATGTTGTTTGTGTGAAGTGTGTGTGGGTTAAAGAGTGAATGGTGGTGTAATGATGAAGTGTGATGGCTGAAAATGTCAAGGCAAATGCATGTGATTGCAAGGCAAAGAATTTCAGGATGCATGTGTGTTGGTGTGTTGTGTGATTTGTTTTGTGGTTAATGGGAATGTGGTTGAATGATTAAATGGACATGTGGGGTGTAATTGCAAAGGGAATGCAAAGTGAATGAATAATGAATGCATGTGCACTGTTTTTGGGAGAAAGGTGGCTGAATGTGCATGTGAATTAGGTTGTGAAAACATGTGGAATGTGGCTGGAATTGATGAGTAATGCACGGTTTTGTTGTTGGTTCTTTGGTGATGAATGCAATGATGAAATGGATGGGAGTGCATGTGTGTTAGGTGGTGTAATGATGAAGTGGGAAGTGGAAGAATGTGGTTGGAAATGGCTAAGGGGATGCACGGCTAGGAAGAAGAATGAATGATGTGCATGTGTGTGAATGCATGTGTTTAAATGGTTGAAATGTGTAGATGATTATGAGTATGATAAGTGATAAGTGAATGATATGTTAAGTGATAAATGAATGATATGTGGTGAGTGATAAGTGAATGGAAGTGATAAGTGATAAGTGAATGGAAGTGATAAGTGAATGGTTTGATAAGTGATAAGTGAGTGGAAGTGATAAGTGATAAATGAATGATATGTTAAGTGATAAATGAATGATATGTGGTGAGTGATAAGTGAATGATATGATAAGTGAATGCTTTAAGTGTTTAAAATAGGGAACAAAGCCCTTCCTTGCATGGCAAGGAAGGGGGACACAAGGAAACACACGACAATGTCCTAAGGTTGCAAGGAATGTTGTTTTTGTGTTCTAAAATGCGTAGGAGTCTTCAATGATGCTTAAACATGAGGTCTTTTAGGATTTAACTTTCCTACTTCAAGTCTTTAATTTCGTCCATCCTCTTGGCTCCAAGCATATGATATCCATTCCAATCTCTAATTTGCTCCAAAAGGCTCCAAAAGGCATTCTTTTGCATACCTTGCCCTTAGAACCTGAAAACACACAAAAGAAGCATAAAGGACTAAAATAACTAGAGAAACATAACGTAAATGCACGAGAACAAGCCATTTAAGTCGCATGAATATGCTCCTATCACTCAAGCGTCCGACGAATCCCTAATGGAATACTTAACAAGGTTCAAGTCGGCCAGGAATTGGTGCCGAGTACCTCTCCCTGAAGTTGAATTCGTCAGAATTGCCCTAAACGGCTTGGACGTGGAATACAAAAAGAAGTTTTTGGGGGTAAATATTCGAGATATGTACGAACTTGCTCAACATGTTGAGCAGTATGATTATTTGCTCCGAGAAGAGAAGATATTGAAGTCACCATCCCGGGGAACATTATACAAGAATCCCACGGTTAGCTATGCATTGGCCGAAAGCGAGGACACCTAGTATGCCAGTGTGGACGCGGCCGAGATAGTGATAGATAAACCTTACGTTTGCAAGGTATTAGCTCAAGTTAGTCCCAAAGATGCCAAGACCTGCTCGGCCGCCGAAGAGATGAGTAAAACATCGAAAGTTTACACTTTCGATATCACCAATGCCGATGCAATTTTCGACCAATTGTTGGTAGCAAAAATCATCAAACTTCGGCCAGGATACAACATCCCTAAAGCCGAAGAATTGCAGGGCAAAACATATTGCAAGTATCATAATTCCAACAAGCATGCTACAAATAATTACGTTGTATTCCGAGACACGATTCAAAATTGGATCGAGAAGGGAAAGCTAAAATTCCCGAAGAAACAGATGGCGGTCGACATCAATCCATTCCCTTTAACAAAATTGGTATGGTGGATGCTCATCTCCCTAAAAATAAAGGAAAAGGGAAGGCCGAATACATCTCGGTGCAGCATGGCCGTAAGCAGAATGGTCAACCAAGATTGAAGATTGATTTATCTTTAAATGCACCACCTACGGAGCCCTTAGGACCAACCATCGATGAATCTATGTCAGGTTCGAGTTCCGAAGAAACTCATGAATCAATGGTTTTATGCGACCATTGTAAAACACCAGTTGAACCTAAAAAAAGGACATCTTCAGCACCAACTTCAGGCCCACCATCCACGACCTTTACAAAATCGCCAAAGGAACTCAGTAACGGTCCACGACGCCAAGTGTTTAAGAGACTCGGCCCACAGGTACAAACAAAAGACCAGGCCCCGGTTAGGCGGCGTCTTGACTTTGATGCACCATTCTATAATGAAGATTATTACTCGCGCAATGCCAGCAGTTCGGGCTCGTTAGTCGATCGAAAAACTTTCAAACCACCCAGGCTACGAGACCAACATTGGTACAGTTACAATTCTCCAACTGGCCTATATACGGTGTTGTCTAAATCTCAAAAATGTCGTCGCCAGCGGATAGATTGCATGGCTCGATGACAAGAAGCGTAGGCTAACTCTATTACCCGGTGGCAGCCAAAAGAGGCCATAGGAAGCGTTGACGATTGGCCGACCCCGACTATCATGACCGAATTACTCGAAGGGAAAAGGCAGCTGCTCCTTCTTCGGCCTGGGGAGACGAGAGCTCGTCTCGAGCATTTTAGACAAGAGGCCGAAAGGAAACTTTCTCTGCTACCACCGCCAGAACCGTTAGTCAAGGTACAACGCAATCTGCACCCTCTATTCCTCGATGACTCCTTGGAGTACATGCGGGAGTTTCATAAGAAATATTCCGCCAATGACTTGTACGAACTACCCAAGGCATGTCAAGAAGCCCTCAACCTAGCACTAACTTGCCCTGATGCCGAGCAAATTATCCAAAAAACTTCCGACCCAGCAATGAAAGCTAGGTTCCAGCATATACGGGAGGCTCGGGTCCTCGGCTTTGAGGTCGATCACTACACAGATATCGACACCGTCGAATTACCTTTTTCACTCAAAGACCTTCAACATTTGAGATATCATTTCTAAGTTTTCTCGGCTGTATCTCTTTGCGGCCTTACGGCCGATGAGGAAAATTGGGTGGCGCGTTGATAGGAGCATATTCATGCGACTTAAATGGCTTGTTCTCGTGCATTTACGTTATGTTTCTCTCGTTATTTTAGTCCTTTATGCTTCTTTTGTGTGTTTTCAGGTTCTAAGGGCCTAGGGAGCAAGAAAGTGCATTTTGAGGCCATTTGGAGCATTTTTGGGCATGGATTGGATAGCTTATCCATGGAGCCAAGAGGATGGACGAATTTGAAGGCCTTGTATGCACTTGAAGACACAAAACAATGGCTCTAGCCCAATCAAACACATTATGCCATACAAACCAACCTATTTTAGGCCCATTCTATGTACTTAAACCCTAGCCCTTTAAACTAATTCATTTATCACTTATCAAACCATTCACTTATCACTCACCACATATCATTCACTTATCACTTAACATATCATTCATTTACTTCACTTCCATACTCCTCTTAATTCCACATGCATTCTCACACATGCACATCATTCACTCACATTTCCACCATTCATTCTTTATTCCTTTCCAAACATCTCACATGCATTTCCACCTTCCTATTTCATCATTGCACCACCATTCACACACACATGCACTTATTCTTTCATCATTACACCACCATTCACACACACATGCACTTACTCTTTCACACACACATGCACTTACTCTTTCATCATTGCACCACCATTCACACACACATGCACTTACTCTTTCATCATTGCACCACCAATTCAACACATGCATTCACACACCAACAACCTAGCTCTTTTTCCATCATTATTTCATCCACATGCACTCTCAATCATAACAACTACATTCACTCTTAAACAATCACCCACATATTCTCCCATTCCCCCTATAAATACCCTTGCATTCATTCATTCAAGCATCATCTCATTTTCATACACAACACACCACAAACACATCCCTTTCTCTCTTAGCCGTGAGCTTCCCATCTCTCCCCTTATAATCCAAAAACCATTTTTCCATTCCCCTTCCACTTCTCCACCACTCCTTTTCCATTCCACACTTCCATCCCCCAAACCAATTATCCCTAGACCTTATGCTACAATAAAGAGGAAGAGAAGAGGGCCTAAACGTTCATACAATTCAAGTTTGAGTTGTTGGAATGTTTAGGCGTTTCTTTGATTTCAATGTTTAATTTCAATTCTCTTTGTTTTGTATGAGGAACTAAACCCCCCTTTAGCTAGGGGGGGATTCGAAATATATGTTTATGCTTGCATTTTGATTTGATTACTTCTAATTGCGTTTCATAAGTTGTGGATTCAATTTGTTTAACCGTTTGATTGATAACTTATTTATGTATGTTTATTAAGAATGCGCGCTTAATTTTCATGCATGAATATGACGCTAGAATATAAGTGAGTTTCACCTAATCGTTATGAACTTATATTCACAAGTAGTGGAGGTTGCTTATAAACAATCGCGTTAAACGAATTCTTGGCATAAGTTTCATGCAATCATAGTAACGAATGCCTCGTCAACACTTATAGTTTTCATGATGCTTAATGATTCTTGCTTGTTTCTCTATTATGCAATTCATGTAGGGAACTTGTGAGGAATGCTTTGGGTTGTCGTATGCAATCATCCAATTCATTAACTTAAGGAAAACTTGACGGTTAATTTAAGCGGACCTAATTAACCCGGGGTGTTGAGAATTCATGGTTTATTGAAGTGCAATTGGAAATCATTTTATTATGCAAGTGTAACATGTATGGAGATGAACCCCTTAGCTAGCCATACCATCCATTCATTTCCGTCAATTTCATATTTATAATTTGTTTTCTTTACAATCTATCCATTTTAGTTTAAATTCGTCCAAAATCAATCCCCCCATATTTCGTTTAAGTCTTAGTCTTAATCTTTCTTATTTTTAGTTTTGAATTCTTCAAGTTTAGTATAGCATTTTAGTTTGTGTTTTTAAAAGCATTTTGAGTCTTTTGATTTGTTTTAGTGTTTTAAAGTTTAGTTTTACATTCTTTGAGTCTAGTTTAGTGTTTTATATTATGTTTTTACGTTTTTAAGTCAAATCCAAGTGATTAACAATCCCTCCTAATCCCCGGTCCAGAACGATCCCTACTTGCACCTATACTACAATTGATAAAAAGAGGGTTTAATTTGAGTGTCAAGTAATTCTCACATCAAATTTTGGCGCCGTTGCCGGGGAATTAGCAAATTTGCTAATCTCTTGGATTGTTTGTTTTTGTTATGTATTTTAGTTTTAGTTTTTATGATTTGTGTTTTGTTTGTTGAATTCAAATACTAGAGAAGAACAACATGGCACTGGATAATGCTTCTCTTTTGTCACAGCTCATGGAAAGGTCTCAAATGCAAAGCATCGATATATTTGATCTTCAATCAAGGAATAACGTGTTTTCCAATACTTACAGTTCAGATTGGAGTGATCATTCAAACTCTATGTGGTGGGAACCTCAAAATGCTCAACAAGGAGGATATTGGCAGCCACCACAACCTCATATTCAATATGCCCAACCAAATTTAAGTTCGTCAATAAATTATAACCAAAAGCTTGATGAATTAATTTGTTTGGTGCAGGGCTTACAAAATCAAGACAATGAGGCTCAACAAGAAGGATATTGGCAGCCGTATGAGGAGTTCTATTCAACGCCTATGCAGCCACCACAACCTGCCCAAAGTAATGTAGGTAATTCAAATGATAATGATACGATTTTTCAATTACTTACTACTCTGGAAAAGCAAATTGGGCAGATAGCGGAGTTCGAAGGACAATTTTGCGACCAAGGCGAACTCCCTAGTTCAACCATTGCAAATCAGAAGGGAGAATTTGAAACTGCCAAGGAAATCATGTTGAGAAGTGACAAGGAGGTTGGAACGGACCCTCAACCATCAAAATCAAATCACAAGGAAGAGGAATACACCCAACCCACGGAAAGGGTGGAAACACCTTTACCGGAGGCACCTATTGCTCCTATGCCATCTAATACAGGTATGGTTGTTCCAAATTTCATTATTTTTAACCCCGTTCCAACAAGTATCCCTATTCCTTGCAGATTCATGACTTCCAAGGAAGAAGAAGGTGAAAAAGACATCTTGGAAGCCCTTCCAAAGGTGACAAGTAGGGAATGTCATGAATTCATCAAAGAGGATGTTTTTGAAACCACAATTCCCAAGGAAGTTGGATTTTATGACACGGGACAAGTCATAACTTTCGAAGGGGTGTTTATTCTGGAGTTCATTTTGGAGCACACAGGTAAGCCGCCTCCCCGAATTTCAATTTTCTTTTATACTAACATGTGGTTAATGATTCAGGCACCCAATCTAGAATTTAAACTATTACCGGATCATTTCAAGTATCACCGCCCATTCAAAGATAAATTCCATGCCGTTTGATTTTATTTATGTAAAAAAAAAAAAAAAAAAAAAAAAGAGAAAAAAGAAAAAAGATACTAAACATGGAGAAAGGTGGAGCTTCACAAAGGTTGTTTACGTGAAGCCCCACTACGAGGCGCAGAAGTGGAAGGCGCAGAAGCGGGAGGCATCGGAGCGGAAGCCATCGGAGCGGGAGGCATCGGAGCTAGAGCATTCCAGGCCTCAATACTTGGCCAAGCGCTGGATGACCCAGGAAAAAGGTGCCTCTGGAGATAAGACGCAAGCCTTTGACGGTCATTTTGAATTCGACCCTCAGATTCTTGCAGCTCATCAAGCTTCCTCTTCATCCCCGACGAATAGTTATTTGCAAGCACATGCAAACTTCTATTCTCGTACTTAAGCTGCTGGATCTCTTGCTTAAGTCTTTCCACCTCTGCCATCAACGATTCCACCTGACGGGAGCGGGCAAGCAGGCGTAGGCCCATGTTGGACACAGAGCTCGCACACTGAACACTAAGTGCGAGGGACTCTTGAACGGCCAACTCATCGGACCGTCCTGACAGCAGCCTACTATCTTTTGGAGTGAGGAGGTTTTTAGCTACTATTGTAGCTGTTGTGGCGTCCTGCATCACAGAGTCTTCACCTAAAAGAGGACCGTTAGAAGATAAAAAAGAAGGGCGCCATACATTACCTTGACGGGGCGCAACCGGATCGCTGCTGAGACTCAAATCTAAGCTAAGGTTCGATGAGTTTGCCATTTTTTTCAAAAGTGTTCAAAGAGAAGGGGTGGATGGAGTTAAAAATTTCACAAAGGGCCGGAGTCGAGTTTCAGGAATGGGAAATCTTCAGAGTGTGTATGTTGGCGGTGATCGATAGCTCTATAAAATGCCAAGGCGACGCGTCCACCGATTCAAAGAGCCGGATTTTCCGGCGTAAGTTAGGCGACGCTCCCTCGGCTTTTCAGAAAACGCGTTCAACTTTGTCAAAAGATTTCTGACAAAGCTAAAAACACGTGGAGGCCATCATCGCATCTACGCATCTTTAGCCGACAAGCGCAAAGTTCGGCGACGCTTTCTCTGCTTTTCAGAAGACGCGTGCAGCTTTGTCAAAAGGAGCCGCATCTGCACTACCACGTGTCGTTCAGAAAGCGAAAGGGCGTCGTTCAGAAATCGAAGGGGCGCCTGCTCAGAAATCGAAGAGGCGTATTCAAAGATCGAAGAGGCGCCACTATTTCAAAGAGCCGGATTTGCGGGATCAAAACGTTTGTCGACAAGGGTAAAAAGTACCACCACTTGATATTATCTCTATATATGTCGACCTTCGTCTTTTATGGCAGGGCAAACCTGAAGAAAATGCCCAACTCTCCCTCACCTCTGAGGGCGCACTCCCAGCAAAGCCTTTCAAAATACTCAATTCTTTCTTCTTCCCCAAAGATGATACCAGATGCCTGGAGTACATATGACCCAGGAGGAAACGGCGGATTGAAGCATATGCTGATTCATTCACCGCTTCTTCAAAGCAAAGGTATCTCATATCATCAAGGTCAAAAGCAAAAGTATCTCATATCATGCTCTTTCCCTGTCTTTTTCTTTGTCCTTGTTCTTACTTGCATGGCAAAGTAAAAGAAGCAATCAGCCGGCACTTGGAGTCAGTCTTCCGATCTGGAGCCAACTGCCTGGAATCTATTCCTGATTGCTTACCTAGCGTTGCTCTCGAGTAGTCATCTTCAACGGTTGATACACTTCCAGAGAAGGGACCACTCCTGCAAAGATTGAACAAAGAAACAGATAACAGGAGGAAGCTCAGACCTTCGGGGGAAACCAAAAGAACCATCCTGCTGCCCAGTTCAAGAAGTAGCACAAAGGAAAATCAACGATGGGCAGAAACCAGTTCAAGAGTAAGCCTGTGGAATCATCAAGATCAAGCCTCAATGCAATCAACAAAGAGAAGATGGAATTTACACTCTATAACCAGATTTGCGTCTCTAAACTCTTCTCTTTGTTAATTACATTATGCCATGTTTAGTATGTTTAAGTGCTTTTTGTGTATTTACTTATGCTTTGTGTGAATCTATGCTTAAAACATTGAGGACAATGTTTGATTTAAGTGTGGGGGGGTAACTAAGTATATTTGATGCAAATTCGTTGGATTTTATCACCTATCACTTCACATGTTGTTTCTCACTGTTTTCAAACTGTTTTAGTGTGTTTTGTCTTAAAAATTCGAAAATTGATAGGAGCATATTCATGCGACTTAAATGGCTTGTTCTCGTGCATTTACGTTATGTTTCTCTCGTTATTTTAGTCCTTTATGCTTCTTTTGTGTGTTTTCAGGTTCTAAGGGCCTAGGGAGCAAGAAAGTGCATTTTGAGGCCATTTGGAGCATTTTTGGGCATGGATTGGATAGCTTATCCATGGAGCCAAGAGGATGGACGAATTTGAAGGCCTTGTATGCACTTGAAGACACAAAACAATGGCTCTAGCCCAATCAAACACATTATGCCATACAAACCAACCTATTTTAGGCCCATTCTATGTACTTAAACCCTAGCCCTTTAAACTAATTCATTTATCACTTATCAAACCATTCACTTATCACTCACCACATATCATTCACTTATCACTTAACATATCATTCATTTATTTCACTTCCATACTCCTCTTAATTCCACATGCATTCTCACACATGCACATCATTCACTCACATTTCCACCATTCATTCTTTATTCCTTTCCAAACATCTCACATGCATTTCCACCTTCCTACTTCATCATTTCACCACATTCTCCCTCTTTAACTCACATGCATTCATCATAATTCACAACACAAAACAACTTCATTGCCGTGGGTTCCCATTTCCTTTCCAAACATCTCACATGCATTTCTTCATTATTTCCTAACCCTACATGCATTATTTATTGCATCTTCACATGCATTCACACACACTTTACACATTCAAACCATGAGCTCCCATTCCTATATGCCATTTTCAGATTTCCACCCACTAACCTAGTCATCAACACATGCACTTCCACCTTTCATCCACAATGATTCATGATTCATTCACTTTGCATCCTTTAAATCACATACTTTTCCATCATTAATTAGCCACTTGCATCTTAAACAAACAACCATATGTTCCCTCCACTACTCCTATAAATACCCTTGCATTCATTCATTCAATTCATATCTCATATTTCCATTCACAACACTTCACACAACACAAATACACATCCATTGCCGCAATTCCCCTTCCATTTTCTGTGCAGTTTTTCTCCTTCATTGCAGCCACTATCCAACCACTTCCCATCCCTCCAAAACACTTCACATAATCCCCAAAGCTCACCTTAGACCTTGTGCTACAACAACGAGGAAGAAAAGAGTGCTTAAACGTTCATACAATTCAAGTTTGAGTTGTTGGAATGTTTAGGTGTTTCTTTGATTTCAAAGTTTAAATTTAATTCTCTTTGTTTTGTACGTATGAGAAGGGAAGAGAAGAGTGCCTAAACGTTCATACAATTCACGTTTGAGTTGTTGGAATGTTTAGGTGTTTCTTTAATTTCAAAGTTATGAGGAACTAAACCCCCTTTAGCTAGGGGGTGATTCGAAACTATGTTTATATTTGCATTTTGAATTGATTACGTTTGGTTGGAATTTCATAAGTTGTGGATTCAATTCGTTTAACTGTTTGATTGATAACTTATTTATGTATGTTCATTGAGATTGCAAGCTTAATTTTCATGCATAAATATGACGCTAGAATATAAGTGAATTTCACCTAATCGTTATGAACTTATATTCACAAGTAGTAGAGGTTGCTTATAAACAATCGCGTTAAATGAATTCTTGGCATAAGTTTCATGCGTATTCCATAGTAACGAATGCCTTGTCGATGTTTATGATTTCCGTTGAACTTAATGATCTTTGTTGAATGTCTCTATCATGCGTATTCCATAGTTAGGGACTTTGATTAAGAATAATTTGGTTGTAATGCGTATTCCATTCAATCCAACGAATTTAGGGAAATCTGAAAGTTAATCTAAGTGGATCTAATTAACTTGGAGCATTGAGTTTCACAACTTATCGAAAGACCAACTGAGAATCAATTTTGTTTTGCAAGTGTAACATGTGTGGAGAAGAACCCCTTGGCTATTCCATCATCCATATTTTTATCACATTCATATTTACATTTTGCCTTTAATTATATTCTGTCCATTTAATTTAATATCGTCCAACCACAATTTCCCCCCCCCTATTTTGTTAAGTCTTAATCATTCGTATTTGTTTTATTTTTGTATCTTTAAGCTTTTGGAGTCATAAACACTTGCAAATTCGTCTAAATCAAGTTCTAGCTTCTATTTGAGTCAATTTGATTGTTTTAGACAATTTGAGTTTTTCAAAGCCATTCTGAGTCCTAGTAGTCTTGTTAAGAGTATTTTAATTTAGTTTTTATGTTTTTAAGTCAATTTAGAAGGTTTTAGCAAGCCCTCCTAATCCCCGGTCTAGAACGATCCCTCACTTATCCATTCTACTACAATTGTCAAACGAGGGTTTAATTTGAGTGTCAAGTAAATCTCGCACCAAATTTTGGCGCCGTTGCCGGGGATTAGCAACTTTGCTAATCCTTTGTCTTTATTTTTATATTTTGTTTTTCGTGCATTCTTATTTCAAATTCTTAGTTTGTTTGTTTCCTTGTTTTTTTTTTAGATACTGTGTATGACTCGTAGCTCTCGGCCTATTATAGAGAACATCTCCGACTTTGACGGTGATTTTGAACGCACTTTGAGGAGAACGAGGAGTCAACAAGAGCCACCACAACCTCCACCACAACCTGGGCTTGAAGAAGACGAAGTAGGTGTAGAAGAAAAGCCCACGGATCAGATTTTTGAAGAAGAACAAGCCATGGCAGCAGATAATAGAACCATCAAGGAGCTTTCGGCCTCGGGTTTGGATAATGCATTGCCTCTTTGTATCCAATACCCCACGGCTGCAGAGGGGAAGACTGAGGAATTTGAACTCAAATCCAGTTTGTTACACCATATTCCGAAGTTCCATGGCTTGTCTATGGAAGACCCCAACAAACACTTGAAGGAGTTCGAGGTGGTTTGTTCGAGCATGACCCCCGTCAATGTGGATGGGAGTATATTGAAGATGAAGGCCTTTCCATTTTCACTTATGGACAAGGCCAAAGATTGGCTCTACGAACTAGCCCCGGGAACTGTGACTTCGTGGGAGAGTATGAAGCGTGCTTTCTTGGAGAAATTCTTCCCTACTTCGAGAGTGATTCTCCTACGGAAGAAAATTAGTGGTATTCAACAGAATCATGGCGAGACATTCCCGGCTTATTATGAGCGCTTCAAGGGCCTTGTAGCTTCATGTCCTCAACATCAAATGAAGGAGGAACTTCTCCTTCAATATTTCTATGAGGGCCTCCTTCCTATCGAACGTCAAATGCTTGATGCATCAGCGGGAGGAGCATTGGTGGACAAAACACCAAGGGATGCCAAGATTCTCATAGCCAACCGAGCGCTCAACGCTCAACAATATGAAGGAGTGGGTCAAAGGGAAGCCCCACGACAACAAAGTGTAAATGAGGTGAGTGCTATTTCTGAAATTCAATCACAACTTGCTAATCTTACTTCTCTTGTTTCTCAGGTTGTGATTGGTCCAAAAGCACAAGAACACCAAGTTTGTGGCGTGTGCTCAATTCAAGGGCATCCATCCGACAAGTGCCCTCAACTAATCGAGAATGGTGGGTGGGAATCTGCCAATGCAATTGGTTTCCAAGGACAAAATCAAAACAACCCATACTCGAACACTTACAATGCCGGATGGAGGGACCATCCAAACTTCAAATGGAGGGAGCCACAACAAGCTGCCCAACAAGGAGGATTTAGGCCAAACCCCCCTGGTTTTTATTCCAAGCCGTATTTACCCCAACAACCCCAACAACCTTCGACATCATCTCATTCAGGTACGTCCTTGGAAAGTGATCAAGCTATGCAATTACTAACCTCTATTTCGCAGGGGTTGCAAAATCAAAACAACCGGATAGCAAATAACGAGAAGGAAATGACGGATATGAAGAAACAAATAGGGCAGATTTCTGAGTTCCTTGGACAGATTAGAGAGCAAGGAAAGCTTCCTAGCTCAACCACAGTCAATCCAAAGGGAGGATTCGAATCCGCCAAGGCCATCACCCTAAGGGGTGGAAAAGAAGTTGGGACCGAGCCAAACAATCCCAAATCTGCCCAGAAAGTAGATGAAGAGACGACACAACCTGAGGCAGATCACCCTAACTCGGCCAAATCAGGTAATTTAAGTTCAAATTCATGTACTTCACGTCCTAATCTGCCCAATGTACCTTTTCCTCGCAGGTTCATGCAAGAAAAAAAGGAAGAAAGCGAGAAGGACATTCTTGAAACGTTCCGGAAAGTGCAAGTGAACATACCGCTTCTCGATGCAATCAAACAGGTTCCAAAGTATGCTAAATTCCTCAAGGACCTATGCAATACAAAGAGAAGAAGGGCAAACAAAGAGGTAGTGAAGGTAAGCGAGAATGTGTCCGCTGTTTTGCAACGTAAACTGCCTACCAAGTGCAAAGACCCCGGTAGTTTCACGATTCCTTGTGTAATTGGACATAATCGTTTTGAACATGCCATGCTTGATTTAGGTGCATCCATAAATGTCATGCCTTATTCTATTTATGCATCTATGAATTTGGGTGAATTAAAACAAGATGGTGTAATTATACAATTGGCTGATCGTTCTAACGCGTATCCAAAAGGAGTTTTGGAGGATGTGCTTGTGCAGGTGAACCATTTAATTTTTCCGGCTGATTTCTACGTCCTAGACATGGAGGATTCAGCCCATTCTACATCTTTGCCGATTCTCCTTGGTAGGCCATTCATGAAGACGGCCCGAACGAAGATTGATGTATACAAAGGCACCTTGACAATGGAATTCGATGGGGAAGTGATTGATTTTAATATTTCTGAAGCTATGAGATATCCCGTTGATGACCATTCTTGTTTTTCCATTGATGTTATCGATTCTTTGGCGCAGGTATACCTTGAAGAATTGAACGAGGACGCCCTGGAAACAACCATCACTAAGGCCATAGAGCGCAAAAATGAAGGATTTGGGCCAATGCAAGGCCACAGCAAGGAGGAGGAATTCTTTGCAATGGGTTCTAGTGAAGAAATAATTGAGGTTGTGGCAGCCCTTGAGTCATTGCCACAACAATATGGTAAGGTTCCACTCTCACTTTCAAATTCAGTTTCCACTAAGATGCTACCTTCTGTTGTTCAGGCACCATCGCTTGAACTTAAGCCGTTGCCGGACCATTTGAAGTATGTGTTTTTGGGAAAAGGCGAAACATTGCCCGTCATCATTTCATCAAGTCTCACGGCAATGGAGGAGGAGAAGCTTGTGAGGGTGCTGCGAGAGCACAAAACGGCCATAGGGTGGACTTTGGCCGACATTAAAGGAATAAGCCCTACCACATGCATGCACCGTATACTTCTTGAGGAGGGGGCTAAACCAACTCGAGAGGCTCAACGCCGTCTCAACCCTCCGATGATGGAAGTGGTGAAGAAGGAAATAATCAAACTTTTGGATTGCGGAGTGATCTACCCTATCTCCGATAGCCGTTGGGTCTCTCCAGTTCAAGTCGTTCCCAAGAAGTCCGGAGTAACTGTTATCAAGAATGATGAGAATGAGCTCGTGCCTACACGCATTCAGACTGGATGGCGAGTATGTATCGATTACCGGAAGCTAAATGCCATGACTAGGAAAGATCACTTTCCTTTGCCATTCATCGACCAAATGCTCGAAAGGTTAGCCGGTCATGCTTTTTACTGTTTTCTTGATGGATACTCTGGATATAACCAAATTGTGATAGCCCCGGATGATCAAGAGAAGACCACATTCACATGTCCCTTTGGAACATTTGCTTATCGTCGCATGCCCATGGGATTTATTCACCTTTCACTTAGAATGTGGTTTCTTGCTGTTTTAAGCGTTTTTAGAGTGTTTTAGTGTGTTTTATAGTGTCTTGGTATAAAACTCCGAAAATTTGATAAAAATTTAAAAAAAAAAAAAAAAAAAAAAAAGAAAAAAAAAAAAAGTTCTTTTCTTTGTTGCTATTTCGTTTCTGCCTTGTTAGGTTGTTTAGTTGTTATTGTTTGTTTGTTTATTAATTGTGTGAGTCTATGATTGTAACATTGAGAAAATGTTTGATTTATTGATAGGCAGTGCTAAACAAAGAAAGATGATGCTTCATAAAGGTTGTTTGCTTGAGGCCCCACTACGTGGCTTTACTCTTGAAGCGGAAGGCGTAGGAACGGAAGGCGTAGGAACAGAAGGCATCGGAGCGGAAGGCGTAGGAACAGAAGGCATCGGAGCGGGAGGCATCGAAGATAGAGCATTCCAGGCCTCAATACTTGGCCAAGCGCTGGATGAGCCAGGAAAAAGGTGCCTCTGGAGGAAAGACGAGAACCTTTGACGGTCACTGTGAATCCGACCTTCAGACTCTTGCAGCTCATCAAGCTTCCTCTTCATGCCCGTCGAATAGTTGTTTGCAAGCACGTGCAAACTTCTATTCTCATACTTCAGCTGCTGGATCTCCTGCTTGAGACTTTCCACCTCTGCCATCAATGATTCCACCTGACGGGAGCGGGCAAGCAGGCGTTGGCCCATGTTGGACACAGAACTCGCACACTGAACACTAAGTGCGAGGGACTCTTGAACGGCCAACTCATCGGACCGTCCTGACAGCAGCCTACTATCTTTTGGAGTGAGGAGGTTCCTAGCTACTATTGTAGCTGTTGTGGCGTCCTGCATCACAGAGTCTTCACCTGAAAGAGGACCGTTAGAAGAAAAGAAAGAAGGGCGCCATACGTTACCTTGACGCGGCGCGCCCGTATCACTGCTAAGGCTCAATTCCAAGCTAAGGTTCGATGAGTTTGCCATTTTTTCAAAAGTGTTCAAAGAAAAGGGATGGAGTTAAATTTCAAAGGGCCGGAGTCGATTTTCAAGAATGGGAAATCTGCAGAGTGTGTTTGTTGTGGTGATCGATAGCTCAATAAAAAAGCCAAGGCGACGCGTCCACCAATTCAAAAAAAAAAAAAAAAAGCCGGAATCTCCGGCGTAATTTAGGCGACGCTTTCTCGGCTTTTCAGAAGGCGCGTTCAACTTTGTCAAAAGATTTCTTCTTTTCAGACAACACGTGGAGGCCATCATCACAACTACACATCTTTAGCCGACAAGCGCAAAGTTCGGCGACGCTTTCTCTGCTTTTCGGAAGACGCGTGCAGCTTTGTCAAAAGGAGCCGCATCTGCACTACCACGTGTCGTTCAGAAAGCGAAGGGGTGTCATTCAGAAAGCGAAGGGGCGTCGTTCAGAAATCGAAGGGGCGCCTGCTCAGAAATCGAAGAGGCGCCACTATTTCAAAAAGCCAGATTTGCGGGATCAAAACGTTTGTCGACAAAGGTAACAAGTACCACCACTTGATATTATCTCTATATATGTCGACCTTCGTCTTTTATGGCAGGGCAAACCTGAAGAAAAATGCCCAACTCTCCCTCACCTCTGAGGGCGTACTCCCAGCAAAGCCTTTCGAAAGACGCAATTCTTTCTTCTTCCCCAAAGATGATACCAGATGCCTGGAGTACATATGACCCAGGAGGAAACAGCACAACAAATACATGTGCTGATTCATTCACCGCTTCTTCAAAAGCAAAGGTATCTCATATCATCAAGGTCAAAAGCAAAAGTATCTCATATCATGCTCTTTCCCTGTCTTTTTCTTTGTCCTTGTTCTTACTCGCATGGCAAAGTAAAACAAGCAATCAGCCGGCACTTGGAGTCAGTCTTCCGTTCTGGAGCCAACTGTCTGGAATCTATTCCTGATTGCTTACCTAGCGTTGCTCTCGAGTAGTCATCTTCAACGGTTGATACACTTCCGGAGAAGGGACCACTTCTGCAAAGGGGAGTGAGTAAGGCAAGTGCAAATGATACATTGAAGCATGTGGAGACAAACATAGGCTGAGTTATCCTCCAACCCTTTTCAATACGAATTGGAAAGATTGAACAAAGAAACAGATAAAAGGGATAAGCTCAGACCTTCGGGGGAGACCAAAAGAACCATCCTGCTGCCCAGTTCAAGAAGTAGCACAAAGGAAAATCAACGATGGGCAGAAACCAGTTCAAGAGAATCAACAAAGAGAAGATGGAATTTACACTCTATAACCAGATTTGCGTCTCTAAACTCTTCTCTTTGTTAATTACATTATGCCATGTTTAGTATGTTTAAGTGCTTTTTGTGTATTTACTTATGCTTTGTGTGAATCTATGCTTAAAACATTGAGGACAATGTTTGATTTAAGTGTGGGGGGGTAACTAAGTATATTTGATGCAAATTCGTTGGATTTTATCACCTATCACTTCACATGTTGTTTCTCACTGTTTTAAAACTGTTTTAGTGTGTTTTGTCTTAAAAATTCGAAAATCCCATAAAAATTTGAAAAATTGTTTTGAAAAACCCAAAAAGAGTTGTTTTAAAGTTGTTTTTGTGTGTGTGTTTGTGTCTTAGGATACCTTCCAACACAATGATAAGGATTTGGTTTGTAATTGCATGACTGTTAAAAAGAGTTATTAACATAGAGAAAAGTTTGATTTACTCTTGGTATATGCTTGGTTATGGTTATAATGTATAACTTCACATGCAATCATAAAAGAAAATTTAGTTTTTGTAACATGCCTGAAGGAAGGAACTCAAACAAATGCTACAACCCTGAGAGACTTGAGCCTATAACGTTCTTTGGAGAGTATAATCTGTGATTTCTTGTTTTCTAAAATCGTTGCATGATCTCATTATTCTTTGCTTGGTTACTACTTAGAAGGCGTTTCATCATATAGTTCCAAATGCTAGAACTCATGCCCATTTCATTCAAAGCATGTTATTGATTTGCATAACACATATTCAAGAAGAAGTTGTGTAGTGACCACCACCATAGCCAAATAGCCTTATTTCCCATACTTCGTATATGTTGTAAGTTTTAACCCCGTTGAGCCTTGTTTAGCCTTTATTCTTTGTTTACCCACATTTTCCTCACCTAGCCTAGTTTAGGACAATCCCCACCCTTGTTCTTAAAAGATAGTGAGCATGACTTAATTGAATTCCTTTTGAGTTACATTATGAAAGAAAATAAGTGTGGGGGAGAGAATGTTTAAGTGTTTATGTTTTGAGATTCAAAAGAAAAGAAAAAAAAAAAGAGAAAAGAAAGAAAGAAAGAAAAAAGAGCTTGAAAAAAAAAAAATGAAAGAATAAGTGATTGAAGAAAGGTTCCAAAACATCAATTCTGGGCGTAAATTGTCTAAATTCTCCCTTTTTGTTCAAAAGTTGAGTTTTCATTCAAAAGGGAATTCTAAGTGCCTAATTCAATACTTTGCTCACTATTGCTTTAAGAACGTTTGTTTACTCTACCTTTCTTTGTTAAACCATTACCCTTAGCCCCGTTACAACCCTCAACTTCTATCTTGAGTGTTATGTGTTTCAATTTGTGGAGTTTGAACTTGGTATGAGCTTATGGTGTCACTGGTTCTCGCGTCTAAGTAGTAGCATTCCATTCATGAGATCATATCTAAAATTGATTATTAACTCCAGAATTTGCGTTCTTTGTGATACATATATGTGAGTGTCGTTTTCATGTTTACATCAATCTTCTCACATATGACTAGATTAGGGTGTGTAGTTAGAAAATCTGAGTAAAAATTGAGTGCATATCTTGAAAGGAATTGAGCAAATTCTCTAAGGCATGTTACTACATTCAAAACATGGTTTTAAATGCTTAATTGTGAACTAGTATATGGTGACTATGATTAAGAATGTACTTAAATGTGAAGATGACTAAAATCTGTGAGAATGATGATTTTTAACTTGTCATGTGCATTGGAAATCCCTAAGACGGTTGTTGGAAGGTTTAGGTTGTGTTTTACGTGTTTAGTGTCGTTTTGTTTATTTGTTTTTATTCTGTTTTGCTCGAGGACTAGCAAAAGCTAAGTGTGGGGGTATTTGATAGGAGCATATTCATGCGACTTAAATGGCTTGTTCTCGTGCATTTACGTTATGTTTCTCTCGTTATTTTAGTCCTTTATGCTTCTTTTGTGTGTTTTCAGGTTCTAAGGGCCTAGGGAGCAAGAAAGTGCATTTTGAGGCCATTTGGAGCATTTTTGGGCATGGATTGGATAGCTTATCCATGGAGCCAAGAGGATGGACGAATTTGAAGGCCTTGTATGCACTTGAAGACACAAAACAATGGCTCTAGCCCAATCAAACACATTATGCCATACAAACCAACCTATTTTAGGCCCATTCTATGTACTTAAACCCTAGCCCTTTAAACTAATTCATTTATCACTTATCAAACCATTCACTTATCACTCACCACATATCATTCACTTATCACTTAACATATCATTCATTTATTTCACTTCCATACTCCTCTTAATTCCACATGCATTCTCACACATGCACATCATTCACTCACATTTCCACCATTCATTCTTTATTCCTTTCCAAACATCTCACATGCATTTCCACCTTCCTACTTCATCATTTCACCACATTCTCCCTCTTTAACTCACATGCATTCATCATAATTCACAACACAAAACAACTTCATTGCCGTGGGTTCCCATTTCCTTTCCAAACATCTCACATGCATTTCTTCATTATTTCCTAACCCTACATGCATTATTTATTGCATCTTCACATGCATTCACACACACTTTACACATTCAAACCATGAGCTCCCATTCCTATATGCCATTTTCAGATTTCCACCCACTAACCTAGTCATCAACACATGCACTTCCACCTTTCATCCACAATGATTCATGATTCATTCACTTTGCATCCTTTAAATCACATACTTTTCCATCATTAATTAGCCACTTGCATCTTAAACAAACAACCATATGTTCCCTCCACTACTCCTATAAATACCCTTGCATTCATTCATTCAATTCATATCTCATATTTCCATTCACAACACTTCACACAACACAAATACACATCCATTGCCGCAATTCCCCTTCCATTTTCTGTGCAGTTTTTCTCCTTCATTGCAGCCACTATCCAACCACTTCCCATCCCTCCAAAACACTTCACATAATCCCCAAAGCTCACCTTAGACCTTGTGCTACAACAACGAGGAAGAAAAGAGTGCTTAAACGTTCATACAATTCAAGTTTGAGTTGTTGGAATGTTTAGGTGTTTCTTTGATTTCAAAGTTTAAATTTAATTCTCTTTGTTTTGTACGTATGAGAAGGGAAGAGAAGAGTGCCTAAACGTTCATACAATTCACGTTTGAGTTGTTGGAATGTTTAGGTGTTTCTTTAATTTCAAAGTTATGAGGAACTAAACCCCCTTTAGCTAGGGGGTGATTCGAAACTATGTTTATATTTTCATTTTGAATTGATTACGTTTGGTTGGAATTTCATAAGTTGTGGATTCAATTCGTTTAACTGTTTGATTGATAACTTATTTATGTATGTTCATTGAGATTGCAAGCTTAATTTTCATGCATAAATATGACGCTAGAATATAAGTGAATTTCACCTAATCGTTATGAACTTATATTCACAAGTAGTAGAGGTTGCTTATAAACAATCGCGTTAAATGAATTCTTGGCATAAGTTTCATGCGTATTCCATAGTAACGAATGCCTCGTCGATGTTTATGATTTCCGTTGAACTTAATGATCTTTGTTGAATGTCTCTATCATGCGTATTCCATAGTTAGGGACTTTGATTAAGAATAATTTGGTTGTAATGCGTATTCCATTCAATCCAACGAATTTAGGGAAATCTGAAAGTTAATCTAAGTGGATCTAATTAACTTGGAGCATTGAGTTTCACAACTTATCGAAAGACCAACTGAGAATCAATTTTGTTTTGCAAGTGTAACATGTGTGGAGAAGAACCCCTTGGCTATTCCATCATCCATATTTTTATCACATTCATATTTACATTTTGCCTTTAATTATATTCTGTCCATTTAATTTAATATCGTCCAACCACAATTTCCCCCCCTATTTTGTTAAGTCTTAATCATTCGTATTTGTTTTATTTTT
The DNA here is from genome assembly GCF_041283825.1 of Pyrus communis. Taxonomy (NCBI): domain Eukaryota; kingdom Viridiplantae; phylum Streptophyta; class Magnoliopsida; order Rosales; family Rosaceae; genus Pyrus; species Pyrus communis. Next base: position 13,043,301 of record NC_142566.1, read on the forward strand.
GTATCTTTAAGCTTTTGGAGTCATAAACACTTGCAAATTCGTCTAAATCAAGTTCTAGCTTCTATTTGAGTCAATTTGATTGTTTTAGACAATTTGAGTTTTTCAAAGCCATTCTGAGTCCTAGTAGTCTTGTTAAGAGTATTTTAATTTAGTTTTTATGTTTTTAAGTCAATTTAGAAGGTTTTAGCAAGCCCTCCTAATCCCCGGTCTAGAACGATCCCTCACTTATCCATTCTACTACAATTGTCAAACGAGGGTTTAATTTGAGTGTCAAGTAAATCTCGCACCAAAAATCCCATAAAAATTTGAAAAATTGTTTTGAAAAACCCAAAAAGAGTTGTTTTTGTGTGTGTGTTTGTGTCTTAGGATACCTTCCAACACAATGATAAGGATTTGGTTTGTAATTGCATGACTGTTAAAAAGAGTTATTAACATAGAGAAAAGTTTGATTTACTCTTGGTATATGCTTGGTTATGGTTATAATGTATAACTTCACATGCAATCATAAAAGAAAATTTAGTTTTTGTAACATGCCTGAAGGAAGGAACTCAAACAAATGCTACAACCCTGAGAGACTTGAGCCTATAACGTTCTTTGGAGAGTATAATCTGTGATTTCTTGTTTTCTAAAATCGTTGCATGATCTCATTATTCTTTGCTTGGTTACTACTTAGAAGGCGTTTCATCATATAGTTCCAAATGCTAGAACTCATGCCCATTTCATTCAAAGCATGTTATTGATTTGCATAACATATATCAAGATGAAGTTGTGTAGTTGCCACCATAGCCAAATAGCCTCGCTTCCCATATTTCGTATATGTTGTAAGTTTTACCCCCGTTGAGCCATGTTAACCCATGTTCTTTGTTTACCCACTTTATCTTCACCTAACCTAGAATATGACCGTCCTTACCCTTGTTCTTAAAAGATAGTGAGCATGACTTAATTGAATTCCTTTTGAGTTACATTATGAAAGAAAATAAGTGTGGGGGAGAGAATGTTTAAGTGTTTTTGTTTTGAGATTCAAAAGAAAAAAAAAAAAAAAAAAAAAAGAATAAGTGATTGAAGAAAGGTTCCAAAACACCAATTCTGGGCGTAAATTGTCTAAATTCTCCCTTTTTGTTCAAAAGTTGAGTTTTCATTCAAAAGTGAATTCTAAGTTGATTAAAATGCTTTGCTCACTATTTCTTTAAGAACCTTTGTTTTCCATATCCCTTCTTTATCCACATACCCCAAGCCCCGTTACAACCCTTGACTTCTATCTTGAGTGTTGTGTATTTCAATTTGTGGAGTTTGAACTTGGTATGAGCTTATGGTGTCACTGGTTCTCGCGTCTAAGTAGTAGCATTCCATTCATGAGATCATATCTAAAATTGATTATTAACTCCAGAATTTGCGTTCTTTGTGATACATATATGTGAGTGTCGTTTTCATGTTTACATCAATCTTCTCACATATGACTAGATTAGGGTGTGTAGTTAGAAAATCTGAGTAAAAATTGAGTGCATATCTTGAAAGGAATTGAGCAAATTCTCTAAGGCATGTTACTACATTCAAAACATGGTTTTAAATGCTTAATTGTGAACTAGTATATGGTGACTATGATTAAGAATGTACTTAAATGTGAAGATGACTAAAATCTGTGAGAATGATGATTTTTAACTTGTCATGTGCATTGGAAATCCCTAAGACGGTTGTTGGAAGGTTTAGGTTGTGTTTTACGTGTTTAGTGTCGTTTTGTTTATTTGTTTTTATTCTGTTTTGCTCGAGGACTAGCAAAAGCTAAGTGTGGGGGTATTTGATAGGAGCATATTCATGCGACTTAAATGGCTTGTTCTCGTGCATTTACGTTATGTTTCTCTCGTTATTTTAGTCCTTTATGCTTCTTTTGTGTGTTTTCAGGTTCTAAGGGCCTAGGGAGCAAGAAAGTGCATTTTGAGGCCATTTGGAGCATTTTTGGGCATGGATTGGATAGCTTATCCATGGAGCCAAGAGGATGGACGAATTTGAAGGCCTTGTATGCACTTGAAGACACAAAACAATGGCTCTAGCCCAATCAAACACATTATGCCATACAAACCAACCTATTTTAGGCCCATTCTATGTACTTAAACCCTAGCCCTTTAAACTAATTCATTTATCACTTATCAAACCATTCACTTATCACTCACCACATATCATTCACTTATCACTTAACATATCATTCATTTATTTCACTTCCATACTCCTCTTAATTCCACATGCATTCTCACACATGCACATCATTCACTCACATTTCCACCATTCATTCTTTATTCCTTTCCAAACATCTCACATGCATTTCCACCTTCCTATTTCATCATTGCACCACCATTCACACACACATGCACTTATTCTTTCATCATTACACCACCATTCACACACACATGCACTTACTCTTTCACACACACATGCACTTACTCTTTCATCATTGCACCACCATTCACACACACATGCACTTACTCTTTCATCATTGCACCACCAATTCAACACATGCATTCACACACCAACAACCTAGCTCTTTTTCCATCATTATTTCATCCACATGCACTCTCAATCATAACAACTACATTCACTCTTAAACAATCACCCACATATTCTCCCATTCCCCCTATAAATACCCTTGCATTCATTCATTCAAGCATCATCTCATTTTCATACACAACACACCACAAACACATCCCTTTCTCTCTTAGCCGTGAGCTTCCCATCTCTCCCCTTATAATCCAAAAACCATTTTTCCATTCCCCTTCCACTTCTCCACCACTCCTTTTCCATTCCACACTTCCATCCCCCAAACCAATTATCCCTAGACCTTATGCTACAATAAAGAGGAAGAGAAGAGGGCCTAAACGTTCATACAATTCAAGTTTGAGTTGTTGGAATGTTTAGGCGTTTCTTTGATTTCAATGTTTAATTTCAATTCTCTTTGTTTTGTATGAGGAACTAAACCCCCCTTTAGCTAGGGGGGGATTCGAAATATATGTTTATGCTTGCATTTTGATTTGATTACTTCTAATTGCGTTTCATAAGTTGTGGATTCAATTTGTTTAACCGTTTGATTGATAACTTATTTATGTATGTTTATTAAGAATGCGCGCTTAATTTTCATGCATGAATATGACGCTAGAATATAAGTGAGTTTCACCTAATCGTTATGAACTTATATTCACAAGTAGTGGAGGTTGCTTATAAACAATCGCGTTAAACGAATTCTTGGCATAAGTTTCATGCAATCATAGTAACGAATGCCTCGTCAACACTTATAGTTTTCATGATGCTTAATGATTCTTGCTTGTTTCTCTATTATGCAATTCATGTAGGGAACTTGTGAGGAATGCTTTGGGTTGTCGTATGCAATCATCCAATTCATTAACTTAAGGAAAACTTGACGGTTAATTTAAGCGGACCTAATTAACCCGGGGTGTTGAGAATTCATGGTTTATTGAAGTGCAATTGGAAATCATTTTATTATGCAAGTGTAACATGTATGGAGATGAACCCCTTAGCTAGCCATACCATCCATTCATTTCCGTCAATTTCATATTTATAATTTGTTTTCTTTACAATTTATCCATTTTAGTTTAAATTCGTCCAAAATCAATCCCCCCATATTTCGTTTAAGTCTTAGTCTTAATCTTTCTTATTTTTAGTTTTGAATTCTTCAAGTTTAGTATAGCATTTTAGTTTGTGTTTTTAAAAGCATTTTGAGTCTTTTGATTTGTTTTAGTGTTTTAAAGTTTAGTTTTACATTCTTTGAGTCTAGTTTAGTGTTTTATATTATGTTTTTACGTTTTTAAGTCAAATCCAAGTGATTAACAATCCCTCCTAATCCCCGGTCCAGAACGATCCCTACTTGCACCTATACTACAATTGATAAAAAGAGGGTTTAATTTGAGTGTCAAGTAATTCTCACATCACGCGTTTAGATGTGTATTTGGACACAAGGAACACCCGCATCGCCTACGAAGAACGAGCCTGTAAAGTACTACAAGAACGAAATAAGACTTCGGCAGTAAATGCGTTCGAGGAAGATAACCAGAATAAGATAGATTCGGTCCATATGCCCTAGGAGCAGGTTCATGCGGAGGCACTAAAAAGTCCAATTAAAGACGCTCCAACGACTGATACTATGTTTACTTCTTTGGAAGACGACGACCACGACCCGATGGGTCCCTCGGTCCTTAAACATATGGAGATCAGTATGGTCCATGTCCTACCGGTTAAGTTCCAAACAATCACCCATCAGTCAAATTTCTTGGGTGAGGACGTAGTTGCCGAATAAGCAACACAAGTGGATTTCGTCGCTAACGACGATGATGGGGAAGTCTGAAAAGGTGACAACTTTAAGGCAGCCCTGGCCTAACTATTTCCCCGTTCCCCCTCGATTAATCTCCAACATCTAAAGCCGTTATACGTCACGACTCATATTGAAGTATTTCCCATTTCTAAGGTGTTTGTCGACTGTGGAGCCACAGTCAACATCATGCTAATGTTCGTCATGAAAGCATTACGCCGTTCTGATGACGAGCTTATCCCGTCAGGGATAACGATGAGCAGCTTCATCGGCGACAAGTGTCAGACCAAATGAGTGCTTATGTTGGAAGTCAGCGTTGCCGGTCGTCACCACATGACGACATTCTTTATAATTGACTCCAAGACTGACTATAATACTTTGCTCGACCGCGATTGGATCCACCAAACCAATTGCATTCCTTCATCACTATACCAAGTTCTCATCTTTTGGGACGGCAAATCGATTGTAGTGTACCCAGCCGATAATCAGCCATTTGAGACCAACATGATTCAGGCTCGCTATTACGACGATCACGTCGGCTATATCACCTTCCAGGGTTTTAACGAGGATGTACGGCCAACTAGAATTTCAGTTTAGAAAGCTATCGAGGTAGGTGCTGAGACTGTCTTACAGGATTCGGCGCGGCTTGGCAGATTTAATTATCGATGCCGATGATTAACGCCACCAAACAAGAAAGATGTCAGGCCACGGTTTCGTCGACCATGGAACGTTTGCTAGCCCATTGGTACGCCATTGCCAAGCAACCCCATTCCGGCATAAACTTAATCGAATTTTTGGTCGAAGCGGATAACGGCCCCATTCTATCTTTCGATAAAATTCAGGCCGCACGGGCCGAACTCGAAGACAATCGGCCCCAGGTTAAGGCCCCATTGGAAGAAATCAATGTTGGCACAGCCGATGATCCTCGACCATTGTTTATTAACGCGTTACTACCACCTTCTATGAAGGTTGAGCTTTGTAAATTGCTTCATGAGTTTAAAGATTATTTCGCGTGGAATTATCATGAGATGCCAGGCTTTAACCGAAACCTCGTCGAACATGAGTTACGCATCAAGGATGGGTGTAAGCCTTTTCGACAACCCCCATGTCGGTTCTCGACCGAAGTACAACTTGGCATAAAGGACGAATTAGTTCAGCTTCTAAAAGCCGAGTTTATTCGGACTGCTCGGTACGTCGAATGGTTGGCCAATATCATCTCGGTGTTAAAGAAAAGTGGAACCCTTCGCATTTGCATCGATTTTCGTAATTTAAATTTGGCCACTCCCAAGGATGAATACACAATACCAATCTCGGACTTGCTAATTGATGCCGTAACCAATCATGAACTGCTGTCCTTTATGGACGGCCATACCAGTTACAACCAGATTTTTATCGCTAAAGCCGACGTCCACAAGATCGTCTTCCGCTGCCCAGGGGCACTCGGTACCTACGAATGGGTTGTCATGCCATTCAGCCTCAAGAACATCAACGCCATATACCAATGAGCCATGAATACGATATTTCACAACTTGATCGATACGATCGTAGAAGTTTATATCGATGATGTGGTGGTGAAATCAAAAAGCCGCCAAACGCACCTGGATGATCTTCGGCAAGCGTTCCTCTGCATGTGCAAGCATAATCTAAAAATGAACCCGGGCCAAGTGTGCCTTCGGTGTATCGGCCGATAATTTTTTAGGGTTTTTGGTGCACCATCGCGGCATTGAAGTCAACGAAAATAAAGCTCGAGCAATCATCAGCGCTCCACCCCCGGCAACCAAGAAGCAGCTCCAGTCATTGCTCGGGAAGATAAATTTTCTCCGCCGCTTCATCACTAATTCGGCAGGCAAAATGAAAGCATTCTCTACGCTCCTCAAACTTAAGGATTCTGACAAGTTTGAATGGCACGAAGAACATTAAACGACATTTACGCAAAGCAAGGTGTCCCTTTCCACACCACCCGTACTAGTTCCACCTTGTCGCAGTAAACCTCTCAAACTGTACATTTCGGCAGCCGCTGAATCCATTGGTTGTCTCCTCACACAAGATAACGATGTTGGGTGTGAACAAGCTATCTTTTATCTTAGCCGTAATCTGAATTTGCCGGAGCTCAACTATTCACCCGTTGAAAAACTTTGCTTAGCTTTGTTTTTCATCGCATCAAAACTTCGGCACTACATGTTCCCATCTGTTATGCAGGTCATTGCCCAAACAGATGTGATTCGTTACATGCTCACTCGGCCTATTGTCAAAGGTTGAATTGGGAAATGGACACTAGCTTTATCCGAGTTCAGTTTACAGTACGTACCCTAAAAGGCCGTCAAAGGCCAAGCTCACAAGTGGATATTCACAAGTGAGTTTTAGAGTTCGGCATTCTGACGGCCGAACCACGTTCACCATCAAGACATACATCACCTTTGAATATTTGTGTCCGTATAGTCTGGTATCGATTCGACGTGCTTATACTCTTACGAATATAATCACGATGACCGAATCGGGCGCCGACGATTTGTGAACTTTGCAGAACCAGCAGCCTTGTCTTTAGGCTCTAGAACCCAAAGACCGAAAGTGTTCCTTCCTCGGTCGCAGTCGCAAGATAAAGAAGTCAACAACGTGCTCAACACGACATCAACGAATTTTACTCCTCGGCTGGGCTCGGCCAACGAGTTGGCATGCCCCGCATTCAACCGAAGGACGTAGTTAGCTTATTAGTTACTTGGCCTGCGCGCCACGTAGGTTTTGTAATTTTTAGCGTCAACAGGTCGTCATTTCAATCAGGTTAAGGAATGGCACTATCTTAATTGATTAAAAAAAATTAAGTAATTTTGATCAAGGAATTTCGAGTTCGATCTTTCTACATGATGAGGATCAAGGAACTTCAAGTCCAATATCTTTATATGATGAAGATCAAGAACTTCAAGTCCAATCTCTTTATATGATGAAATCAAGGATATCATGTCCCATCTTTTTATATGATGAGGATCAAGGAACATCACGTCTGATCTTTTTATATTTTCATCATAACAAAATGTAGTACAATAAATAAATCATTGCAAAGGGAGATATATTCTACCCACTGTAAATAAATTGCTTCAGATAAATAAAACTTGTGAGAAGGGTTTTAATTCAGAACCCTTCACATAAATACCAAAGCTTAAAGCAAATGAATATAATTTCACCCAATGTACATAAATTGATTTAAATAAATAAAACTTGTGACAAGGGCCTTAATTTAGCACCATTCACTTAAAATCAAAACTTAAAGATAATGACTCTTGTTATGAGAAGGGCGACAATACCGTTCCATTCACCTACATAGGAAGGGCAATGAATCTGCATCAATCATATTATAAAAATATTTAGTATATTGTATAGAATTGGTGATTTTATCACACCAATTATATTAGTAACAAAATTAAAGAAAAAATAAATATTAACTTACTATATTGCATTTCTTCTTTCTAACCGTGGTCATGTATAGGATCATAATCTCTGTAAAATCCTATTATTTCCTCAGGAGGTAGCGGTAATGGTTCTAACAAGTTTTGGAGTTAAGAGTAGTGTCTGAGAATTATGGGAAGATCAAACCGTTGGATCTGACCCAAATTTTATCACCATTTACTTAAACATCAAAACTTAAAGATAATGACCATTATTATGAGAAGGGTGACAGTATCGCCCTATTCACCTACATAGTAGGGCAATGAATCTGCACCAATCATATTATAATAATATATAGTATATCATATAGGATTGGCAATTTTATCACACCAATCATATTAGTAACAAAATTAATGAAAATAAAGAAAAGTAAATATTAACTTACTATATTCCTTCCCTTCTTTCTAACCATGGACATGTATAGAACCATAATCTCTGTAAGATCGTATTAGTTGCTTAGGAGGTAGCAGTAATGGTTCTAGCAAGTTTTGGAGTTAAGAGTATTGTTTGAGAATTATGGGAAGATAAAACTGTTGGATTTGACCCAAATTTTGGTATGGTATGGATGAGAGGATAATAACAATTTCATTCAATGAAGGGTTTCCATCCGAGGTTAGAAAGTTGGAGTGTAAAAGTTGCTAACATGGTTGTTAGTTTTTTTGCGGATTTCAAATTTGTATTTTTTTTTGCTTCTGCCAATAATAGTGTACAGTCATTTGACAAGATGTATATTTTCTTTAAGAACAAAACAAAGGTATGCAATTAAATAAAAGGTTTTCTTATCTGCGAGATGCCAGTCGACAGAGGTGAGAGGTGGGTAGTGCTTCATCGAATTCATTGTGTTGTGCTTTCCACTGACCCGAGAGCTTCTCGTGCTAATAGTGTGTTTTGAAATACATGATATATGTGTAGAAGTATATAAAGTAAATAAGGCATAATATTTACAAGGTTTGGCAAATGTGCTTATGTTCTCGAGCCAGCAGCAGTAATTTCTTTCATTATCTGAAATAATAGGAGTACAGAGGTAACTCTCTCTCACTATTTTTGTCTCTTCTCTCTAGCCTTGGCATAGCTTCTTACTCTCTCATGGAGATGACGAGAATTGTGTGCTTACAAATGAGCTCTCCATGGATAATTAGCAAATGGTATAAAGTACAAACAAAATGGCTTTGCTAGTGATTTGTGAATTATCCACCACTTTGTTAGTGTTTTTACCACTAATGCTTTGATGTTTACACCACTTATGCTTTTGTATTTTCACATGGATGAATCTAAATCATTATAGTTGGCCATCGATATTTACATCTCTAGAATTATAAGAGATAGGCCAAGGCTAACTTCCAACAACACCGATATTGTCTCCAACTTGGTAATTATCACCTGCACAATCCATTAGATGTGGAGTTTTATCACAAAAGGCCTTGGTATTAGTTAGAGTCCAGTTAAGATAATTAAACTATTACTTTTCTTTTTCTACAGCTGATGTGGGATTCAACACGTCCCCTCACGTGGGACCTAATTAGTTTTCTTTTGCTTTGATAACAACTTAAATATAAAGGGTTTATGGTGAATTTATATTTCTTTACAATCTCACAATTCTAAAGTACTACTTCAATTCTTTATTCTTCTCCATAAGGTGGTATTTATAAGATTACAAAAGAGCAATACAAGGAAATAAATCAAAACAATCCTTTGTCAACAAGACAAGGAAACCTAGACCAAATCAAATAATATCAAAATCATATAAATTATAATTAAATCCTAAAATACTTTCCCTTTTATTTTCCAACACCCTCCCTCACACTCATGGTGTGAAATCATGAGTTTTCCAACAAGGAAATCTTGATTGAGATGTTATAACTAACGCCAATCTTTTCAAAAGCTCAGCAAATCACAATCCTTCAGAACTAACGCCTCTTTTCGAATGCCTTGCTGGAACTAGCACCAATCTTTTCGGAAGCCCAACTAGAACAAATGTCTCTTTTCGAAAGCCCGACTAACAAATCATAATCATCGGAACTAACGCCTGTTTTCGAAATCCCAACTGGAACTAACGCTAATCTTTTCAAATGCCCAATAGGAACTAACGTTTTTTTTTTAAAGCCCAATTGGAACTAACGTCTTTTTTCGAAAGCCTAACCAATAAATCTCTTGATATGTTAGAACCAACGCCTCTTTTCGAAAGTCCAATTGGAACAAAAGCTAATCTTTTTGAAATCTCAACTGAAACTAACGCCTTTATTTCGAAAACCCCAACCATCAAATCTTTTTTTTTTTCTGCAATTCTTTTTCATTCTTTTTTTTTTCTCTTCCTCAAACTCATAACTAAACTAAATTAAAATAAATAAATAAAAACAAAACCCAAAAGCCTTCATGATAGGAAACTTATCTTACCTTGACAAAACCTTTTCTTTTCTTCTAATATCTTCTCCAAGGCAGCGAAAACCACAACCTTTTTATTTTTTTCTTTTTTTCTTCATGTCAATGAAATTTATCTAAATTTTCACTCTCAGGTTCATGCTATGGGTGCAGAAAGAAAATTAGCATTGTGTACCTGATAGGAGCATATTTAGGCGACTTAGTTAGCTTGTTTTCGTACATTTATGTTGTTAGTTCATAGTTATTTTAGTAGTTTAAGCTATTTTCGTGTGTTTTTAGGTTTATATAGCTAAGGAAGCAAAAAGGTGCATTTTGGAGCATTTTGGACCAAAATTGGACTTGGAATGGATAGCATATGCTTGGAGCAAAAGGAATCGACGAAATTGAAGACCTAAAGATGTTAGGATTCCTAATCAAAGAAGGATTCCTAATCAAAAGAGGATTCCTAGTCAAAGAAGGTTTCCTACTTGAAGTAGGAAAGTTAAGCCAAGGTTTCCTATTTTGGTTTAACCTTTCCTAATCCTAAAAGACCTTATGTTTTAGCAACATTAAAGACTCCTATGCATTTTAGGACACAAACCAAGCCTTCCTTGCAACCTAATTACCCTTGATGTGCATTCCATAGACTTTCCCTTCCTTGCCGTGCAAGGGAAATGCATATTTCCTATTTCGTGTCACATGATTACATTCCTTTTTCACCCCACTCTCAGCAGCACCTTACATACCTTTTCTATCCTAAATCCTTGCCCAATTACATCCTTAAATCACATTCCCTTTCATACAAATTAATGCCGCAAGTTTCCTTCCCCTTTCCCTTTGATTTCTGAATTTGTGTTTCCTTTTCCTTAAGGATTTGGGGGTCTAATCCTTTCCTAAACTATGTAATAAATCTTAGGATTCTTTCTCTCAAATAAATACCAATGTCGCACCCTTATTCAACCCTAATCACTTTCTCACACAATCAGCCATCCTTCATCCTGTATCCCAGCCTTTGCCGCAGCTTTGTACCATTCTTCCACCATTCACACACCTTCATACCTTCACCCAAACACCCATACATCATCCCTAAACCTTTGCCGCACCCCCATACCAACCTAAATCCATCCATAACCCATAAATCCATCCAAAATCACCCAAGAACTCTTGTGCCGCAGCTTTGCAAGGAAGAAGAAGAGAAAAGGAAACCTTGGACGTTTGTGCATTCAAGTTGGAGTGTTGGAACGTTTTTAGGTGTAATCTATCTTTTGTTTTCAATATTTAATTCAATTTTCCCTTGTTTTGTTGTGAACATGAGAGGCTAAACTCGTTTTAGCTAGGGGAGGCTTTGAAACCATGATTATGTTTATGATATGAATTGATTAATTCATGTTGTGATTTCATAAATTGTGAATGCAATTTACTTAACCGTTTGATGGATAACTTATTCTTGTATGTTGATTAGGGAGGCCTGCTTGATTTGCATGCTTGAATTTGGTGCTAGAATATAAGGGAGTTTCACATAATTGTCATAAACTTATATTCACAAGTAGTTAAGGTTGTTTTCACAATCATGTTAAGTAAATTCCTAGCATGAGTATCATGATGTCATAGTTACAAGTGCTTTGTCAATACTTATGATTTTCATTGAACGTAATGATCTTTGATTGTATCTCTATTATGATGTCATGTAGGGAACTTTTGAAGAATGCTTTGGGTTGTCATATGATGTCATCCAATCCAATAACTAAAGGAAAATCTGAGGGTTAATTAGTGATGTCACGGTTAATCTGGGGTGTTGAAGGTCATGATTTATCGAAAAAGCAACTGGAAATCAATTTGTGTTTGAATGTATCATGTGTGGAAAAGTATCCTCTAGCTATTTAATCATCCATTGTTTTTCTCAAATTCGTCCAAATTGCATTTAAGTCTTTTAGTTACTTGTTTTTACATTAATTTCGTCCAAAACCCAATCCCCTTTACTTACTCGTTTCAAATCTGTCTTAAAGAGTGTTTTTGAGTCTTTGGAGTCAAAACCAATTCTATTTTCATCCAAATTAGGTCCTAGAGTCTAAATTGAGTCTTTTTTTTTTATTGTTTTGTGTTGTTTTGAGTCATATAAGTTTAGTTAAGAGTCTTTGAGTTTGTTTAAGTGTTTTTAAGTATATTTTTGTATCTTTGAGTCAGTTTTTGTTAGATTAGCAATCCCTCCTAATCCCCGGCCTAGAACGATCCTTACTTATATTTGTACTACAATTGTCAAAAAGAGGATTTAATTTGAGTGCTATTATTTAACACATCAGTACCCATAAGAAAGCCCTCACAACAAAGTTCAACAAAAAATCGAACTCTACTTTAATACCAAGTAGAATTATCAAATAGACAGGCCAAAGGCCAACTTCCACCAACACCGATATTGTCCCTAACTTGGTAATTACCACTTACACAATCCATTAGGTGTGGGGTTTTATCACAAAAAGGTCTCGGTATTAGTTAAAGTCGGGTTAAGATATTTAAACTATGACTTTTCTTTTTCTACCACCGATATGAGATTCAATAACATCTACATTTACAACAGGAAGAAGTTGTCAATAGTTAAAAGCTTAAGAGCTAAGTAAACAAGAAAGAGAAAGTAGAAAGGGAAAGTTTGTTAAAATTGAATATTCTCTTTCATTCAACTTGTTTAGAATAATTACAACTAGTGGTATTTATATATTAGTAAAACACCTCTCTACTAACTAACTAAGACCACTACCAATAATACATAGACACTTGTCATAATCCTATGCACTCATAATCTCATCAACTTTATCATCCCCCCTCAAGCTCATATGACAAAGTGCCAAGCATGAGATTGGAGCAATTTCGAGTGAACTGAGGTGAACATAAGCCTTTAGTGAACATGTCGACATATTGATTTGCAGAGGTAACAAATTGCAAAAGAATTGTCCCTTGTTGAACTCTTTCACGAACAAAGTGACAATCAATCTCAATGTGTTTGCCTTTAGAGTGCAAGACAGGATTAGTGGCAAGAGCCATAGTTGAATGTTATCATAATAAATAACTGGAACAGTAGAACAATCAACATGCAAATCTTTAAGTAGTTGTTGTATCCAGATAACTTTAGCAGTGGTTGTAGCCATTGCTTTATATTCAGCTTTAGTGGACGATCTACTCACTGTATGCTATTTTTTAGAACTCCAAGAGATAGAAGTATCACCCAAAAATATGACAAAACTAGTAGTTGAATGGTGATCAATAGGATATGCTGCCCAATTAGCATTTGTGTATGCTTTGAACTGAGATGAACTTGATTTAAAACACAGTCTTAAATTCATAGTACCTTTGAGATATCTCAAAATACGTTTCACAGCAACAAAATGAGTGTCTAATATTGAGTGCATAAACTAACACACTTGATTGACAGAGAAAGAAATGTCTAGTCTTGTAAACGTGAGGTATTGTAATGCCCCAACTATACTTCTGTAGGAACTAGGATCAGAGACTGGGTCACTACCATGATTCAGAAGCTTCTAATTAGGATGACAGGGTGTGAGACAAGGTTTACAATCCATCGTATGCATCTTTTGAAGCAATTCTTTGACATACTTGACCTGATGAACAAAGAGATCCTGAGCCTGATACTCAATCTGTAAACCAAGAAAATAATGCAAAAGACCTAGATCATTTATTTCAAACTCTCTGGTTAATTGAGTAGTAATACTCTGGACTTCACATCATCACTGCCAGTGAGAATGATATCGTCAACTTAGAGTAACATGACAATGATTAAGGAACTATCACACTTAACAAATAGAGAAGGATCTGCACATAAGGACTGATAGAAGCATATTTATGCGCCTTAGTTTGCTTGTTTTCTTGCATTTATGTTGCTAGTACTTAGTAATTTTAGTACTTTAAGCTATTTTCGTGTGTTTGTAGGTCCAAAGGGCTACAGGAGCAAAAAGATGCATTTTGGAGACTTTTGGAGCACTTTTGGGCTAAGGAAGGATAGCTTATGCTTGGAGCCAAAGTGTTGGACGAAATTGAAGACCTAATTAAAGACCAAAGTGTTGGAACCTTGTTCCCTTTAGTTTTAGGACATTTAAACCTTTCCTAATCCCAATCATGCCATGCATAACACACCAACAACAACCTAGCCGTGCATAACATTCCATTTCCACCACTTTCCAACCTAATTCACATGCATCCCATTCTTTAATTCAGCCACTTAATCATTCAACCACATTCACATTCATCACCACTTCATCACATGCAGCCATACATCCATTCTAACACATTGCCGTGCACATGCACCCTAGATTCTAATCAACCACTCCACATGCATTTCCAACCTAATCCACATGCATTCATCATCATTCACCCTAGCTTTAATTCACATGCTTTCCCAACAAATAAAACAGCCATTCCACATGCATTTCCAACCCACATGCACCCTTTAATCATTTAACCTAGCTGTCATTGCACATGCATTCCTTTAATCCACATGCATCTCCATAAACCATCAACACATGCACCCATCACCCAACACTCCCCTTTGCCGTGCACTCCCATTGTATTTCCAGCCATTACACATGCATTTCCAACCTAGCAACATCCCTTTAATCATTCAGCCACCATCATACATTTAACATTCCAGAAAATCACCATCATTGTCGTGCATCTCATTCAACTTTGCACATGCATTCATCATCATAACCTAGCTGTCATTCCACTTTAATCCACATGCATTCCCTTCATAAATCAGCCACATGCACACTCAATCACTCAACCCATCCTTGCCGTGCATTACTCCTTGCATTTCCAGCCATTCCACATGCTATTTCAACCACATGCAATCATAATCATTCAACCAACACTCCACATGCATTTCCAGCTTTCCACCAAGTTCCTAGCTGTCATATTCCCTCTCCCATCCATTCATCTCCCTATAAAAACCATACACACTTCACACAACACTCATACACTCTTCCATATTCAGAAATTCACCAAAAACACCAATCCTTGGCCGTGAGTTTCCCTACCAATCCAAACACCATCACTTCCTTCACCATTCCACAAAACCTATCATTCTACATCATCCATAATCCCCAAAATTCACCTTAGACCTTGTGCTACAACAAAGAGGAAGAGAAGCGGGCCTAAACGTTCATACAATTCAAGTTTGAGTTGTTGGAATGTTTAGGTGTTTCTTTTCCTTTGAATTCAATGTTTAATTTCAATTCTCTTTGTTTTGTACGTATGAGGAACTAAACCTCCCTTGGCTAGGGGGGGATTCGAAATATATGTTTATGCTTGCATTTTGATTTGATTACTTCTAATTGCGTTTCATAAGTTGTGGATTCAATTTGTTTAACTGTTTGATTGATAACTTATTTATGTATGTTTATTGAGAGTGCACGCTTAATTTTCATGCATGAATATGACGCTAGAATATAAGTGAGTTTCACCTAATAGTTACGAACTTATATTCACAAGTAGTGGAGGTTGCTTATAAACAATCGCGTTAAACGAATTCTTGGCATAAGTTTCATGCGTATTCCATAGTAACGAATGCCCCGTCAACACTTATAATTTTCATAGAGCGTAATGATTCTTGCTTGTATCTCTATTATGCATAGAGCGTAATGATTCTTGCTTGTATCTCTATTATGCAATCATGTAGGGTACTTGTGGGGAATGTTTTGGGTTGTCGTATGCAATCATCCAATTCAATAACGTTAGGAAGATTTGAAGGGTAATTAGTGCATCACGGTTAACTTGGGGTGTTGAGAATTCATGGTTTATTGAAATGCAATTGGAAATCTTTTTATTATGCAAGTGTAACATGTGTGGAGATGAACCCCTTGGCTAGCATCCATTCATTCCATATTTTCATCACATTCATATTTACATTCTGCCTTAATTACAATCTGTCCATTTAATTTAATTTCGTCAAAACCTTAATCCCCCTTTACTTTAGTGTCCAATTTAGTTAGAAAGTGTCTTAGTTTGTGTTTATAAGTGTTTTGATTCAAGTTGTTACACAAATTCGTCCAAATTTACCAAAGTGCTCAAAACTGCCCAGAAAGTGTTTTTAAGGCAGTTTTGAGTGTTTTGGGTGATGTTTGAGTCTTTTGGTTTGTTTTGGTGTTTTAAAGTTTAGTTTTGCATTCTTTGAGTCTAGTATAGTGTTTTATATTGTGTTTTTACGTTTTTGAGTCAAATCCAAGTGATTAACAATCCCTCCTAATCCCAGGTCCAGAACGATCCCTACTTACATACTTATTACAATTTGACAAAAAGAGGGTTTAATTTGTGTGCGTATAATTCTCGCATCAAATTTTGCCGCCGTTGCCGGGGATTAGCAAATTTGCTAATCTCTTGGATTGTTCGTTTCTGTTATGTATTTTAGTTTTAGTTTTTGATTTGTGTTTTGTTTGTTGATTTTAGGTACTAGAGAAGCACAACATGGCACTTGATAATGCTTCTCTTTTGTCACAGCTCATGGAAAGGTCCCAAATGCAAAGCGTTGATATATTTGATCTTCAATCAAGGAATAACGTGTTTTCCAATACTTACAATTCAGATTGGAGTGATCATTCAAACTTACAATTCAGATTGGAGTGATCATTCAAACTCTATGTGGTGGAAACCTTAACATGTTCATGAAAAAGGATATTGGCAGCCATATGAGGAGTTTTATTCAAGACCTATGCACCCACCACAACCTCATATTCAATATGCCCAACCAAACTCAAGTTCGCCAATAGATTATAATCAAAAGCTTAATGAATTAATTTGTTTGGTGTAGGGCTCACAAAATCATGACAATGAGGTTCAACAAGGAGGATATTGGCCGCCATATGAGGAGTTCTATTCAACGCCTATGCACCCACCACAACCTGCCCAAAGCAATGGAGTCCAAACTCAAAACAAAGAGAGCCAAAATCAAGACAAAAGGTTGGACCACTTGGAAAAGCAAATTGGGCAGATCGCGGAGTTCGTAGGACAGTTTCGAGACCAAGGCGAACTCCCTAGTTCAACCATTGCAAATCCGAAGGGAGGATTTGAAACACCTTTGCCGGAGGCACCTATTGCTCCTACGCCATCTAATTCAAGTAAGGTTGTTCCAAATTTAATTAATTCTAACCCCATTCCACCTAATATCCCTATTCCTTGCAGGTTCATGAATTCCAAGGAAGAAGAAAGTGAAAAAGACATCTTGGAAGCCCTTCCAAAGGTGCAAAGTAGGGAATTTCATGAATTCATCAAAGAGGACGTTCTTGAGGCAAACAACCCCAAAGAAGTTGAATTTTATGACACAAGACAAGGACCAATCCTCACATCAAATCTGTCCAAGGGCAAAGTTTCTGAAATGTTCAAAGAAGATGTGTTTATTCTTGAGTTCTTGTCGGAGCACAAAGGTAAGCCGCCTCCCCGAATTTCAATTTTCTTTTATACTAATATGTCGTTAATGATTCAGGCATCCACTCTAGAATTTAAACTATTACCGGATCATTTCAAGTATCACCGCCCATTCAAAGATCAATTTCATGCCTTGCAATAAAAAAAAATAAAAAATAAAAAATAAAAAAAAATAATAATCATAAAGCAGATGTAGCCCTCACAAAGGTTGTTTACGTGAAGACCTACTACATGGCAAAACTCTCGGAGCGGAAGGCATCGGGGCGGAAGGCATCGGAGCGGAAGGCATCGAAGCGGGAGGCATCGAAGATAGAGCATTCGAGGCCTCAATACTTGGCCAAACGCTGGACGACGCAGGAAAAATGTGCCTCTGGAGATAAGCAGCAAGCCTTTGACGGTCACTTTGAATCCGACCTTCAGACTCTTGCAGCTCATCAAGCTTCCTCTTCATGCCCGTCGAATAGTTGTTTGCAAGCACGTGTAAAATTCTATTCTCATACTTCAGCTGCTTGATCTCTTGCTTGAGACTTTCCACCTCTGCCATCAACGATTCAACCTGACGGGAGCGAGCAAGTAGGCGTTGGCCCATGTTGGACACAGAGCCTGCACACTGAACACTGAGAGCGAGGGACTCTTGAACGGCCAACTCATAGGACCGTCCTGAAAGCAGCCTACTATCCTTAGGAGTGAGGAGGTTCCTAGCTACTATCGTAGCTGTTGTTGCATCCGTCATCATGGAGTCTTCACCTGTAAGAGGACCGTTAAAAGATAAGAAAGATGGGCGCCATACATTACCTTGACGGGGCACAACCGGATCGCTGCTGAGACTCAAATCTAAGCAAAGGTTCGATGGGTTAGTCATTTTTCAAAGGTGTTCAGAGAGAAGAGTTGGATGGAGTAAAATTTCAAAAGGCCGGAGACGATTTTCAAGAATGGGCAATCTTCAGAGTGTGTATGTTGGAGGTGATCGATACCTCTATAAAAAGCCAAGGCGCCGCGACCACCGATTCAAAGAGACGGATTTTCCTGCGTAAAGTTCGGCGACGATCTCTCGACTTTTCAGAAAACGCGTTCAACTTTGTCAAAAGATATCTGACAAAGTCGAAAACACGTGGAAGCCATCATCGCAACTACACGTCTTTAGCCGACAAGCGCAAAGTTCGGCGACGCTTTCTCTGCTTTTTAGAAAACGCGTGCAACTTTGTCAAAAAGAGGCGCTCGTTCAGAAATCGAAGAGGCGTCGTTCAAAAATCGAAGAGGCGTCGTTCAGATATCGAAGAGACGTTTGTCGACAAGGGTAAAAGAACAGTACCACCACTTGCTATTGAGAAATCCCTATATATGTTGACCTTCATCTCTTATGGCAAGGCAGACCTGAAGAAAATGCCCAACTCTTCCTCACCTCTGAGGGCACACTCCTAGCAAAGCCTTTCGAAATACTCAATTTTTTCTTCTTCCCCAAAGATGATACCAGATGCCTGGAGTATAGATGACCCAGGAGGAAACGGTAGATTGAAGCATGTGCTGATTCATTCACCGCTTCTTCAAAAGCAAAGGTATCTCATATCATCAAGGTCAAAAGCAAAAGTATCTCATATCATGCTCTTTCCCTGTCCTTTTCTTTGTCCTTGTTCTTACTCGCATGGCAAAGTGAAAGAAGCAATCAGCCGGCACTTGGAGTCAGTCTTCCGATCTGGATCCGACTGCCTGGAATCTATTCCTGGTTGCTTACCTAGCGTTGCTCTCGAGTAGTCATCTTCAACGGTTGATACACTTCCAGTGAAGGGACCACTTCTGCAAAGGGGAGTAAGTAAGGCAAGTGAAAATGATACATTGAAGCATGGGGAGACAAGCAACAACTGCATATGCTGAGCTATCCTCTAACCCTCTTCAATACGAATTGGAGAGATTGAACAAAGAAACAGATAAAAGGGGTAAGCTCAGACCTTCGGGGGAGACCAAAAGAATCCTGCTGCCCAGTTCAAGAGTAGCCTGTGGAAAATCAACGATGGGAGAAAACCAGTTCAAGATTAAGCCTGTGGAATCACCAAGATCAACCCATGCATTCAACAAAGGAAGACCGAGAAAGCACTCCAATTCCAGATTTGCGTCCCTAAACTCTTCTCTTTGTTAGTTACATTCTGCCATGTTTAGTATATTTAGTTGCTGTTTTTATGTTTACTTTTGTTTGGTGTGATTTTAAGCTTAAAACATTGAGGACAATGTTTGATTCAAGTGTGGGGGGGGGGGGGGTAACTAATGTTGTTGATGCAAATTCGTGAGATTTTATCACCCATAACTTCAAGTGTTGTTCCTTGCTCTTTTAAGGTGTTTTTAAACTGTTTTAGTGTGTTTTGTTTTATAACTCCGAAAATCACATAAAAATTTGAAAAACATTTTTTGAAAAGCCTAAAAAGAGTGTTTTGAGTTGTTTTTGTGTCTTAGGGTACCTTCCAACATAATAATGAGGATTTGGTTTGTAATTGCATGGCTGTTAAAGAGAGTTATAAACATGGATGAAAGTTTGATTTACTCTTGGTATATGCTTGGTTATGGTTATAATGTATGACTTCACATGCAATAAAAATTCGTTTTTGTAACATGCTTGAAGGAAGGAACTCAAACAAACGCTACAACCTTGTGAGACTTGAGCCTAAACGTTCTTTGGAGAGTTATAATCTGTGATTCTTTGTTTTCTAAAGTTGTTGCATGATCTCATTATTCCTTGCTTGGTTGCTACTTAGAATGCAATTGTATCATGATAGAACTAAATGCTAGAACTTATATCCGTTTCATTCAAAGCATGACATTGAATTGCATAACATATATCAAGATGAAGTTGTGTAATTGATGCGGGAATTATACGCGCACAAATTAAACCCTCTTTTGACAATTGTAGTATAAGTATAATTAGGGATCGTTCTGGACCGGGGATTAGGAGGGATTGCAAATCTCTTGGAAACTGACTCAAAAACGTAAAATAAAGTTTAAAACACTATACTAGACTCAAAGAATTCAAAAATACTTTAAAACATAAACTAAACAGATTCTAAGCACTAAAGAACAAGAAAGTAAAGGGGGGGTTTGATTTGACGAAATTAACTAAATTGCAAAAATTGTAATTAAAGGCAAAACGTAAATATAAATGTGATGAAAATATGGATGATGGAATAGCCAAGGGGTTCTTCTCCACACATATTACACTTGCATACAAGATTGATTCTCAGTTGGTCTTTCGATAAATTATGAAACTCAATACTCCGGGTTAATTAGGTCCGCTTAAATTAACCGTCAAGTTTTCCTTAAGTTAATGAATTGGATGGGTTAGCGCAACGCAATTCACAACATTCTCCAAAAGTCCTTTACGTGAACAGCACAATAAAGATACAATCAAAGATCATTAAGCATTATGAAAACTATAAGTGTTGACGAGGCATTCGTTACTATGATGAGCATGAAACTAGTGCCAAGAATTCATTTAACGCGATTGTTTATAAGCAACCTCCACTACTTGTGAATATAAGTTCATAACGATTAGGTGAAACTCACTTATATTCTAGCGTCATATTCATGCATGAAAATTAAGCGCGCATTCTTAATAAACATACATAAATAAGTTATCAATCAAACGGTTAAACAAATTGAATCCACAACTTATGAAATTCCAACGAAAGTTAATCAATTCATATTGCAAGTAATAAACATAATTTCGAATCACCCCCTAGCTAAAGGGGTTTTAGTTCCTCATATCTTTGAAATCAAAGAAACGCCTAAACATTCCAACAACTCAAAGTTGAATTGTATGAACGTTTAGGCACTCTTCTCTTCCATTCCTCATACGTACAAAACAAAGAGAATTAAATTTAAACTTTGAAATCAAAGAAACACCTAAACATTCCAACAACTCACACTTGAATTGTATGAACGTTTAGGCCCTCTTATCTTCCTCGTTGTTGTAGCACAAGGTCTAAGGTGAGGTTTGGGGGATTATGGAAATGGATGAGGAGTGGTGGAAATGGAAAGATGGTTTTTGGATTCTAAGGGAGACTCACGGCTAAGAGAGAAAGGGATGTGTTTGTGGTGTGTTGTGTATGAAATGAGATGTCCATGAATGAATGAATGCAAGGGTATTTATAGGAGTAGTGGAGGGAACATATGGCTATGTCATTTGTAGGTGAAGTAGGTGGATGTTGTAGGTGAAGTAGGTGGATGTTGTAGGTGAAGTACATGTGTTTAAATGGTTGAAATGTGTAGATGATTATGAGTGATAAGTGATAAGTGTATGATATGTTAAGTGATAAGTGAATGATTATGATAAGTGATAAATGAATGTATGATATGATAAGTGGTGAATGATATGTGGTGAATGATAAGTGGTAGTGTTTAAGTATTTAAAATAGGGAACAAAGCCCTTCCTTGCATGGCAAGGAAGGGAGACACAAGGAAACACACGACAATGTCCTAAGGTTGCTAGGAATGTTGTTTTTGTGTTCTAAAATGCGTAGGAGTTTTCAATGATGCTCAAACATGAGGTCTTTTTAGGATTTAACTTTCCTACTTCAAGTCTTCAATTTCGTCCATCCTTTTGGCTCCAAGCATATGATATCCATTCCAATCTCTAATTTGCTCCAAAAGGCTCCAAAAGGCATCCTTTTGCATACTTTGCCCTTAGAACCTGAAAACACACAAAAGAAGCATAAAGAACTAAAATAACTAAAGAAACATAACGTAAATGTACGAGAACAAGCCATTTAAGTCGCATAAATATGCTCCTATCAAATACCCCCACACTTGCTTTTGCTAGTCCTCGAGCAAATCAGAAAAACAAAACAAAAAGAACAAAACACAACCTACACCTTCCAACAATCGTATCAGGGACTTCCAATGCACATGACAAATTAAAAATCATTATTCTCACAGATTTGAGCCATCTTTACACTTAAGTACATTCTTACTCATAGTCACCACATACTAGTTCACAATTAAGCATTTAAAACCATGTTTTGAATGTAGTAACATGCCTTAGAGAATTCCCTCAATTTCTTACTAGATGTACTCTCGTTTTTCACACAGATTTTCTGACTACACACCCTACACTAGGTATATGTGAGAAGATTGATGTAATCATAAAAACGAACACTCACATATATGTATTTCAAAGGAAGCAATTTCTGGAGTTAATAAGCATGTTTAGATATGATCTCATGAATGGAATGCTACTACTTAGACGCGAGAACCAGTGATACCATATGCTCATACCAAGTTCAAACTCCACAAATTGAAATACACAACACTCAAGATAGAAGTCAAGGGTTGTAACGGGGCTTGGGGTATGTGGATAACAAAGAAGGGGTATGGAAAACAAAGGTTTTTAAAGAAATAGTGAGCAAAGCATTTGAATCAACTTAGAATTCACTTTTGAATGAAAACTCAACTTTTGAACAAAAAGGGAGAATTTAGACAATTTACGCCCAGAATTGGTGTTTTGGAACCTTTCTTCAATCACTTATTCTTTCATTTTTTTTTTTTTTAAGCTCTTTTTTCTTTCTTTCTTTCTTTTCTCTTTTTTTTTTTTTTTCTTTTCTTTTTCTTTTCTTTTGAATCTCAAAACATAAACACTTAAACATTCTCTCCCCCACACTTATTTTCTTTCATAATGTAACTCAAAAGGAATTCAATTAAGTCATGCTCACTATCTTTTAAGAACAAGGGTGGGGATTGTCCTAAACTAGGCTAGGTGAGGAAAATGTGGGTAAACAAAGAATAAAGGCTAAACAAGGCTCAACGGGGTTAAAACTTACAACATATACGAAGTATGGGAAGTAAGGCTATTTGGCTATGGTGGTGGTCACTACACAACTTCTTCTTGAATATGTGTTATGCAAATCAATAACATGCTTTGAATGAAATGGGCATGAGTTCTAGCATTTAGTTCTATCATGATACAATTGCATTCTAAGTAGCAACCAAGCAAGGAATAATGAGATCATGCAACAACTTTAGAAAATAAAGAATCACAGAAAATAACTCTCCAAAGAAAGTAATGGCTCGAGTCTCACAGGGATGTAGCGTTTGTTTGAGTTTCTTCCTTCAAGCATGTTACAAAAACGAATTTTTCTTTTATGATTGCATGTGAAGTCATACATTATAACCATAACCAAGCATATACCAAGAGTAAATCAAACTTTTCTCTATGTTTATAACTCTTTCTAACCGTCATGCAATTATAAACCAAATCCTTATCATTGTGTTGGAAGGTACCCTAAGACACAAACACACAAAAACGACTTTTAAAACAACTCTTTTTGGGTTTTTCAAAACAATTTTTCAAATTTTTATGGGATTTTCGAATTATAAAACAAAACACACTAAAACACTCTAAAACAACTTAAAAACACCTTAAAACAGCAAGGAACAACATTAGAAGTTATGGTGGATAAAACCCTACGAATTTGCATCAAAACACTTTAGTTACCCCCCCACACTTAAATCAAACATTGTCCTCAATGTTTTAAGCATAGATTCACACAAAACATAAGTAAACACACAAAAAGCAACTAAACATATTAAACATGGCATAATGTAATTAACAAAGAGAAGAGTTTAGGGACGCAAATCTGGTTATGGAGTGTAAATTCCCTCTTCTCCTTGGTGATTGCATTGAGGCTTTGATCTTTGTGATTCCACAGGCTTACTCTTGAACTGGTTTCTGCCCATCGTTGATTTTCCTTTGTGCTACTTCTTGAACTGGGCAGCAGGATGGTTCTTTTGGTTTCCCCCGAAGGTCTGAGCTTCCTCCTGTTATCTGTTTCTTTGTTCAATCTTTGCAGGAGTGGTCCCTTCTCTGGAAGTGTAACAACCGTTGAAGATGACTACTCGAGAGCAACGCTAGGTAAGCAATCAGGAATAGATTCCAGGCAGTTGGCTCCAGATCGGAAGACTGACTCCAAGTGCCGGCTGATTGCTTCTTTTACTTTGCCATGCAAGTAAGAACAAGGACAAAGAAAAAGACAGGGAAAGAGCATGATATGAGATACTTTTGCTTTTGACCTTGATGATATGAGATACCTTTGCTTTGAAGAAGCGGTGAATGAATCAGCACATGCTTCAATCCGCCGTTTCCTCCTGGGTCATATGTACTCCAGGCATCTGGTATCATCTTTGGGGAAGAAGAAAGAATTGAGTATTTTGAAAGGCTTTGCTGGGAGTGCGCCCTCAGAGGTGAGGGAGAGTTGGGCATTTTCTTCAAGTTTGCCCTGCCATAAAAGACGAAGGTCGACATATATAGAGATAATATCAAGTGGTGGTACTTTTTACCCTTGTCGACAAACGTTTTGATCCCGCAAATCCGGCTCTTTGAAATAGTGGCGCCTCTTCGATCTTTGAATACGCCTCTTCGATTTCTGAGCAGGCGCCCCTTCGATTTCTGAACGACGCCCCTTCGCTTTCTGAACGACACGTGGTAGTGCAGATGCGGCTCCTTTTGACAAAGCTGCACGCGTCTTCTGAAAAGCAGAGAAAGCGTCGCCGAACTTTGCGCTTGTCGGCTAAAGATGTGTAGATGCGATGATGGCCTCCACGTGTTTTCAGCTTTGTCAGAAATCTTTTGACAAAGTTGAACACGTTTTCTGAAAAGCCGAGGGAGCGTCGCCTAAATTACGCCGGAAAATCCGGCTCTTTGAATCGGTGGACGCGTCGTCTTGGCTTTTTATAGAGTTATCAATCACCCCAACACACACACTCTGAAGATTTCCCATTCCTGAAACTCGACTCCGGCCCTTTGTGAAATTTTAACTCCATCCACCCCTTCTCTTTGAACACTTTTGAAAAAAAATGGCAAACTCATCGAACCTTAGCTTAGATTTGAGTCTCAGCAGCGATCCGGTTGCGCCCCGTCAAGGTAATGTATGGCGCCCTTCTTTTTTATCTTCTAACAGTCATCTTTCAGGTGAAGACTCTGTGATGCAGGACGCCACAACAGCTACAATAGTAGCTAAAAACCTCCTCACTCCAAAAGATAGTAGGCTGCTGTCAGGACGGTCCGATGAGTTGGCCGTTCAAGAGTCCCTCGCACTTAGTGTTCAGTGTGCGAGTTCTGTGTCCAACATGGGCCAACGTCTGCTTGCTCGGTCCCGCCAAGTGGAATCGTTGATGGCAGATGTGGAAAGACTTAAGCAAGAGATCCAGCAGCTTAAGTACGAGAATAGAAGTTTGCATGTGCTTGCAAATAACTATTCGTCGGGGATGAAGAGGAAGCTTGATGAGCTGCAAGAATCTGAGGGTCGAATTCACAGTGACCGTCAAAGGCTTGCGTCTTATCTCCAGAGGCACCTTTTTCCTGGGTCATCCAGCGCTTGGCCAAGTATTGAGGCCTGGAATGCTCTAGCTCCGATGCCTCCCGCTCCGATGGCTTCCGCTCCGATGCCTCCCGCTTCTGCGCCTTCCGCTTCTGCGCCTTTCGCTTCTGCGCCTCGTAGTGGGGCTTTACGCAAACAACCTTTGTGAAGCTCCACCTTTCTCCATGTTTAGTATCTTTCTTTTTTTTCTTTTTTTTTATTTTATTATTATTATTATTATTTTTTTTTTATTTATTTATTAACATAAATAAAATCAAACGGCATGGAATTGGTCCTTGAATGGAAGGTGATACTTGAAGTGAACCGGCATTGGTTTGAATTCTAATGTAGGTGCCTGATTCATAAAAAACAATAAGTTAGTATAAAATGTAATGGAATTTGAAAAAAATGACTTACTTGTTTTGTCTGACAAGAACTCAATGACAAACACCACTCCTTTGAAAGTTTCAGGGATATTGGACTTGGCCAGATTGCAAGTGATGGTTATGACTTGTCCAATGTCATCAAATTTAACTTCTTTGGATTTTGTGGTTTCAAGAACGTCCTCTTTGATGAATTCATGACATTCCCTACTTGTCACCTTTGAAAGGGCTTCCAAGATGTCTTTTTCACCTTCTTCTTCCTTGGAAGTCATGAATCTGCAAGGAATAGGGATACTTGTTGGAACGGGGTTAAAAATAATGAAATTTGGAACAACCATACCTGTATTAGATGGCATAGGAGCAATAGGTGCCTCCGGTAAAGGTGTTTCCACCCTTTCCGTGGGTTGGGTGTATTCCTCTTCCTTGTGATTTGATTTTGATGGTTGAGGGTCCGTTCCAACCTCCTTGTCACTTCTCAACATGATAGCATTGGTGTTTTCAAATTCTCCCTTCTGATTTGCAATGGTTGAACTAGGGAGTTCGCCTTGGTCTCGAAACTGTCCTACGAACTCCGCGATCTGCCCAATTTGCTTATCCAAGTGGTCCAACCTTTGTGGTGGCTGCATAGGCGTTGAATAGAACTCCTCATATGGCTGCCAATATCCTTCTTGTTGAGCCTCATTGTCTTGATTTTGTGAGCCCTGCACCAAACAAATTAATTCATTAAGCTTTTGATTATAATCTATTGACAAACTTGAGTTTGGTTGGGCATATTGAATATGAGGTTGTGGTGGCTGCCAATATCCTCCTTGTTGAGCATTTTGAGGTTCCCACCACATAGAGTTTGAATGATCACTCCAATCCGAATTGTAAGTATTGGAAAACACATTATTCCTTGATTGAAGATTAGATATATCAACTCTTTGCATTTGGGACCTTTCCATGAGCTGTGACAAAAGAGAAGCGTTATCAAGTGCCATGTTTTTCTTAACAAACAAAACACAAATAAAAACTAAATCTAAAAGACAATACAGAAACAAACAATCCAAGGGATTAGCAAATTTTCTAATCCCCGGCAACGGCGCCAAAATTTGATGCGGGAATTATACGCGCACAAATTAAACCCTCTTTTGACAATTGTAGTATAAGTATAAGTAGGGATCGTTCTGGACCGGGGATTAGGAGGGATTGCAAATCTCTTGGAAACTGACTCAAAAACGTAAAATAAAGTTTAAAACACTATACTAGACTCAAAGAATTCAAAAATACTTTAAAACATAAACTAAACAGATTCTAAGCACTAAAGAACAAGAAAGTAAAAGGGGGGTTTGATTTGACGAAATTAACTAAATTGCAAAAATTGTAATTAAAGGCAAAACGTAAATATAAATGTGATGAAAATATGGATGATGGAATAGCCAAGGGGTTCTTCTCCACACATATTACACTTGCATACAAGATTGATTCTCAGTTGGTCTTTCGATAAATTATGAAACTCAATACTCCGGGTTAATTAGGTCCGCTTAAATTAACCGTCAAGTTTTCCTTAAGTTAATGAATTGGATGGGTTAGCGCAACGCAATTCACAACATTCTCCAAAAGTCCTTTACGTGAACAGCACAATAAAGATACAATCAAAGATCATTAAGCATTATGAAAACTATAAGTGTTGACGAGGCATTCGTTACTATGATGAGCATGAAACTAGTGCCAAGAATTCATTTAACGCGATTGTTTATAAGCAACCTCCACTACTTGTGAATATAAGTTCATAACGATTAGGTGAAACTCACTTATATTCTAGCGTCATATTCATGCATGAAAATTAAGCGCGCATTCTTAATAAACATACATAAATAAGTTATCAATCAAACGGTTAAACAAATTGAATCCACAACTTATGAAATTCCAACGAAAGTTAATCAATTCATATTGCAAGTAATAAACATAATTTCGAATCACCCCCTAGCTAAAGGGGTTTTAGTTCCTCATATCTTTGAAATCAAAGAAACGCCTAAACATTCCAACAACTCAAAGTTGAATTGTATGAACGTTTAGGCACTCTTCTCTTCCATTCCTCATACGTACAAAACAAAGAGAATTAAATTTAAACTTTGAAATCAAAGAAACACCTAAACATTCCAACAACTCACACTTGAATTGTATGAACGTTTAGGCCCTCTTATCTTCCTCGTTGTTGTAGCACAAGGTCTAAGGTGAGGTTTGGGGGATTATGGAAATGGATGAGGAGTGGTGGAAATGGAAAGATGGTTTTTGGATTCTAAGGGAGACTCACGGCTAAGAGAGAAAGGGATGTGTTTGTGGTGTGTTGTGTATGAAATGAGATGTCCATGAATGAATGAATGCAAGGGTATTTATAGGAGTAGTGGAGGGAACATATGGCTATGTCATTTGTAGGTGAAGTAGGTGGATGTTGTAGGTGAAGTAGGTGGATGTTGTAGGTGAAGTACATGTGTTTAAATGGTTGAAATGTGTAGATGATTATGAGTGATAAGTGATAAGTGTATGATATGTTAAGTGATAAGTGAATGATTATGATAAGTGATAAATGAATGTATGATATGATAAGTGGTGAATGATATGTGGTGAATGATAAGTGGTAGTGTTTAAGTATTTAAAATAGGGAACAAAGCCCTTCCTTGCATGGCAAGGAAGGGAGACACAAGGAAACACACGACAATGTCCTAAGGTTGCTAGGAATGTTGTTTTTGTGTTCTAAAATGCGTAGGAGTTTTCAATGATGCTCAAACATGAGGTCTTTTTAGGATTTAACTTTCCTACTTCAAGTCTTCAATTTCGTCCATCCTTTTGGCTCCAAGCATATGATATCCATTCCAATCTCTAATTTGCTCCAAAAGGCTCCAAAAGGCATCCTTTTGCATACTTTGCCCTTAGAACCTGAAAACACACAAAAGAAGCATAAAGAACTAAAATAACTAAAGAAACATAACGTAAATGTACGAGAACAAGCCATTTAAGTCGCATAAATATGCTCCTATCAGTAATTGCCACCATAGCCAAATAACCTTATTTCCCATTTTTCGTATGTTGTAAGTTTTAACCCCGTTGAGCCTTGTTTAGCCTTTATTCTTTGTTTACCCACATTATCCTCACCTAGCCTAGTTTAGGACTGTCCACACCCTTGTTCTTAAATGATAGTGAGCATGACTTAAATGAATTCCTTTTGAGTACATTATGAAAGAAAATGAGTGTGGGGGAGAGAATGTTTTGTTCTTAAGTGTTTATGTATGTTTTGAGAGTCAAAAGAAAAGAAAAAAAAAATTGTGAAAAACATATGAAAAAGAAAAACAGAAAAGAAAAGAAAGAAAGAAAGAAAAAAAGAGCTTGTTCTCCCTTTTTGTTCAAATGTTGAGTTTTCATTCAAAAGGGAATTCTAAGTGCCTAATTCAATACTTTGCTCACTATTGCTTTAAGAACGTTTGTTTACTCTACCTTTCTTTGTTAAACCATTACCCTTAGCCCCGTTACACCCCTTTGACTTCTATCTTGATCGTTATGTGTTCAATAATGTGGAGTTTGGAATTGATATGAGCTTATGGAATCACTGGTTCTCATTCTAAGTAGTAGCATTCCATTCATGAGATCATATTCATGTCATTATCGTAAATCCAGAAAATGCTTTCTTTGTTATAACATATGTGAGATACTAGTCTTTCATGTTTACATCAATCTCTCACATATAACTAGTGTAGGGTGTGTAGTCAGAAAATCTGTGTGAAAATAGAGTGCATTCTAGTAAGGAATTGAGGAAATTCTCTAAGGCATGTTACTACATTCGAAATGTGTTTTAAATGCTTAATTGTGAACTAGTATGTGGTGACTATGATTAAGAATGTACTTAAGTGTAAAGATGGCTAAAATCTGTGGGAATAATGATTTTTAACTTGTCATGTGCATTGGAAATCCCTGAGACAATTGTTGGAAGGTTTAGGTTGTGTTTTACTTGTTCAGTGTCGTTTTGTTTTTGGTTTCTTTTGTTTTGTTTTGCTCGAGGACTAGCAAAAGCTAAGTGTGGGGGAATTTGATAGAAGCATATTTTTGCGCCTTAGTTGCTTGTTTTCTTGCATTTATGTTGCTAGTACTTAGTAATTTTAGTACTTTAAGCTATTTTCGTGTGTTTGTAGGTCCAAAGGGCTAAAGGACCAAAAAGATGCATTTTGGAGACTTTTGGAACACTTTTGGGCTAAGGATGGATAGCTTATGCTTGGAGCCAAAGTGTTGGACGAAATTGAAGACCTAATTAAAGACCAAAGTGTTGGAACCTTGTTCCCTTTAGTTTTAGGACATTTAAACCTTTCCTAATCCCAATCATGCCATGCATAACACACCAACAACAACCTAGCCGTGCATAACATTCCATTTCCACCACTTTCCAACCTAATTCACATGCATCCCATTCTTTAATTCAGCCACTTAATCATTCAACCACATTCACATTCATCACCACTTCATCACATGCAGCCACACATCCATTCTAACACATTGCCGTGCACATGCACCCTAGATTCTAATCAACCACTCCACATGCATTTCCAACCTAATCCACATGCATTCATCATCATTCACCCTAGCTTTAATTCACATGCTTTCCCAACAAATAAAACAGCCATTCCACATGCATTTCCAACCCACATGCACCCTTTAATCATTTAACCTAGCTGTCATTGCACATGCATTCCTTTAATCCACATGCATCTCCATAAACCATCAACACATGCACCCATCACCCAACACTCCCCTTTGCCGTGCACTCCCATTGTATTTCCAGCCATTACACATGCATTTCCAACCTAGCAATATCCCTTTAATCATTCAGCCACCATCATACATTTAACATTCCAAAAAATCACCATCATTGTCGTGCATCCCATTCAACTTTGCACATGCATTCATCATCATAACCTAGCTGTCATTCCACTTTAATCCACATGCATTCCTTTCATAAATCAGCCACATGCACACTCAATCACTCAACCCATCCTTGCCGTGCATTACTCCTTGCATTTCCAACCATTCCACATGCTATTTCAGCCACATGCCATCATAATCATTCAACCAACACTCCACATGCATTTCCAGCTTTCCACCAAGTTCCTAGCTGTCATATTCCCTCTCCCATCCATTCATCTCCCTATAAAAACCATACACACTTCACACAACACTCATACACTCTTCCATATTCAGAAATTCACCAAAAACACCAATCCTTGGCCGTGAGTTTCCCTACCAATCCAAACACCATCACTTCCTTCACCATTCCACAAAACCTATCATTCTACATCATCCATAATCCCCAAAATTCACCTTAGACCTTGTGCTACAACAAAGAAGAAGAGAAGTGGGCCTAAACGTTCATACAATTCAAGTTTGAGTTGTTGGAATGTTTAGGTGTTTCTTTTCCTTTGAATTCAATGTTTAATTTCAATTCTCTTTGTTTTGTACGTATGAGGAACTAAACCCCCCTTGGCTAGGGGGGGATTCGAAATATATGTTTATGCTTGCATTTTGATTTGATTACTTCTAATTGCGTTTCATAAGTTGTGGATTCAATTTGTTTAACTGTTTGATTGATAACTTATTTATGTATGTTTATTGAGAGTGCACGCTTAATTTTCATGCATGAATATGACGCTAGAATATAAGTGAGTTTCACCTAATAGTTACGAACTTATATTCACAAGTAGTAGAGGTTGCTTATAAACAGTCGCGTTAAACGAATTCTTGGCATAAGTTTCATGCGTATTCCATAGTAACGAATGCCCCGTCAACACTTATAATTTTCATAGAGCGTAATGATTCTTGCTTGTATCTCTATTATGCAATCATGTAGGGGACTTGTGGGGAATGTTTTGGGTTGTCGTATGCAATCATCCAATTCAATAACGTTAGGAAGATTTGAAGGTTAATTAGTGCATCACGGTTAACTTGGGGTGTTGAGAATTCATGGTTTATTGAAATGCAATTGGAAATCTTTTTATTATGCAAGTGTAACATGTGTGGAGATGAACCCCTTGGCTAGCATCCATTCATTCCATATTTTCATCACATTCATATTTACATTCTGCCTTAATTACAATTTGTCCATTTAATTTAATTTCGTCAAAACCTTAATACCCCTTTACTTTAGTGTCCAATTTAGTTAGAAAGTGTCTTAGTTTGTGTTTATAAGTGTTTTGATTCAAGTTGTTACACAAATTCGTCCAAATTTACCAAAGTGCTCAAAACTGCCCAGAAAGTGTTTTTAAGGCAGTTTTGAGTGTTTTGGGTGATGTTTGAGTCTTTTGGTTTGTTTTGGTGTTTTAAAGTTTAGTTTTGCATTCTTTGAGTCTAGTATAGTGTTTTATATTGTGTTTTTACGTTTTTTAGTCAAATCCAAGTGATTAACAATCCCTCCTAATCCCCGGTCCAGAACGATCCCTACTTACATACTTATACTACAATTGTCAAAAAGAGGGTTTAATTTGTGTGCGTATAAATCACGCATCAAGGATTGAACCCTAGCTTAAGTAAAAAGCCTGAAAACCTGTGATTTTAGGCTTTGGGAGCCTGCTTAAGACCATATAAAGATCTCTCCAATTTGCATACATAATCTAGACAGCTAGGATCCACAAACCCTTGAGGCTGAGACATGCAAACTTCTTCCTCAAGAAATCCATGCAAAAAAGCATTCTTAACATCTAACTGTTTAAGCTTCCAATTATGAGATGTGGCTAATGATAGAATTAATTAAACAGTGGTTGGTTTAACCACATGACTAAAAGTTTCATAATATTCAAGACCAGCCTCTTGAGAGTACCATTTAGCTACAAGTCTAGCTTTGTACCTAGCCACTGAACCATCTGGATTTTTCTTAATCTTCTAAATCCATTTGCAACCTACAAGATTTTTGTTAGGTGGTAAAGGCACAAGTTTCCAAGTTTGTAGTTGAACTAGAGCATCCATCTCTTCTTTCATGGCAGTTTGCCACTGAATAGACTTAACTACATTAGCAAAAGACTGAGGTTCCTTGATTTTAGAGTCTTTATCTACTTGAATAGGGAACACCTTCTTTTTAACAATCATATACTTAAACCTAGTTTGCATGGAATGACAATTCTGTGAAATAATAAACACTGGTTGCAAATTATCAACTTGAGATACTGTAGTGCTGGATGAAATTCTGAATACACAGAAGGTATGATTGTTGAAGAAGAACCAGCACTTGTGGAGGAAAGAACAAGATCACAAGAACTATTGGGTTGAGAAGATATGGATTGCGTAACATGCTGTGATCTACAATTAAGAGTAGTGGGATGTGGTGAACCAATAAATGGGAATGTTGTGGGAACATAAGATGTATGAATGTATGTATTTGGATGCACAATAGACACTGGTAAGGAAAAATGACCAAAATCAACTTTGGGAGTGAAACACAAAGTATCAGGGAACGAATGAAACCTGGATTCATCAAATATAACATTTCTAGGCACCAACAATTTTTTATCTTTGAGATAGAAACATATATACCCTTTGTATTGTGTAGCATACCCCAGAAAAATACACTCAGTAGTTTTAGGTTAAAGTTTGTTGGTTTTGTAGGGTTTCAAGGAAGGATAACACAAACACCCAAAAATTCTCAAATGTTCAAGCTTAGGTGGAGAATGATATAGCATTTCAAAGGGAGACTTCATATGTTGGAAATGTGTAGGCATTTTGTTTATGAGAAATGTAGCAATAGCACATGCATGAAACTAGAACTTTGAAGGTAATGAGGCGTGTTGTGTAAGTGTAATAACAGTCTCTACAACATGTCAATTTTTTCTCTTAGCTAACCTATTTTGTTCTGGGGTATAAGGATAAGATTTTCGATGGACAATGCATTTGGTAAGAAGAAACTGCTTAAACTGGGTACTAACATATTCCCACCCCTATCACTTTGCAATGTTTTCACATGAGCAGCAAAGTAATTTGAAACAAATGCAAGAAAGTTGACAAAAACAATGAACACTGTAGCTTTATTAATTAATGGAAAAATCCAGGTATATCTTGTACATTCACCTATAAGGGAAACATAATACTTGTAATCTTCTGTAGACATACTAGGTGAGGGACCCCAAACATTAGTATGAATTACTTCAAAAGGAGTAATAGACTTTGAAGCAATTACAAGAAAAAGTAATTTTGTAAACTTGCCTTGCAAGCAAGCTTTACAGGCATGAGATTGAGAATTACAAGGAAAAGATATACGAGATTTGCTAAGTGCTGCAGTGACTACTGAATGTGTAGGATGTCCTAATCGACAATGCCACAATGTAGAAGAAACCTTTTGACCCACAAATGCAACTGCAGTAGGAAAATGGGAAATAGACCTCTGTGGTTTGAGTATGGGAAGATGATAGACAACATTATTACTCAGTCTTTGGAATAGCATTCTCCCAGTGACCTTGTCCTATATACAGAGAGAAACATCAACGATACGTCGACACTTATCTTTTTTGCACAACTGATTCATAGATAGTAAGTGTTGAGACAATTGTGGAACATGCAACATAGGTTCAACTTAAAATTATGTGACCTAGTGGAAAGAGAAGATTGTTCAATATGTTTGATAGCTAAAGCTTCCCCACTAGCACTTGTCACTGTGTCATTGGATGATGAGTTATTGCCATGTGCAAATTTAATAAGTCTGACGTCATATGGTTGGTTTTTTTAGAGTCAAGAAGCCAGAAATCCTGTTAAGGAACTAAGGGTGATGTACCAGTTCGTGCTTGCATATCAAGATGAGTATTTGACTAAGGCATAGCAGATGGATACATTTGTGGCTTGGTAGAACATTGAAATTGTGAACCTTAAGACTGTGGAAACAAGCCCTGAGGATGACCAAATGGATTCCACACAGGAGCTTGACCATATTGCCCAGTAGTCATTTGAGCAGGCATAGGTGAAGAGAAACCCTAAGAAAAATGTCTTGGTAATCCTTGAGAAGTCTTATTCCTATCAAAGCATGTAGCAGCAACATGACCAACTCTGTGGCAAATCTGACACCCATGTTGAAAGCAGTTCATTGCAAAGTGGCCTTTGTGATCACAAATTCGACATATTTGATTTGGATTATAAGCCTGGTACATAGACTGTTGTGTTCCATTGTTTTGAGAAGAATTGGATATGTCATAACACTGAGACTGGGTATAGCCTCCTTGACCATTATATTCTCTTCCAAAATTGTTGCCATAAAATTTCTTCCATTTTCCTTTGCCTTTGTAATTGTGCCCCTAAAGTTGTTGTATGAACCATAACCATGTTGAGTGACAAAAGTGATGGGAACATTAGTCATATAGAAGGCATAGGTAATTTTGAAAACCTTGAGGCACCTGCTGAAAACCTTGAAGTGACATAGGTGACATTAGCATAAATGGCAGTGAAAAACTAAGAGTACCAGCAAAACCTTGATTCATTGTTGATTCAGACTTTGTTCTTGATGAACCACCATGATCAAAACTAGATCCAGAGGCTTAAGTAAACATGAAAAACATCAAAGGAATTTGTTTAGTAGCTTTATCCAAACTGGTTTCTTCTGCGTTCAATTGAGGTCTCAATTCTTTGAGTGAAACAAGATTCTCCCTTGCATGAATGACTACCTTAATTGTATTATACTCAATTGGTAAACCTCTCAGTACAACAATGGCAATGTCCTTATCAGAAATGGTTACACCAGCAGCAACTAGTTGATCTATAAACTCCTTGATCTTCTGAAGATATGCATTAACAGATTCAGGTCCTTTATTGATATTCTGCAGGTCAATCTTGAGTTGAACAATATTGGTTCTAGTGACACTAGAAAATCATTCTCAAAGATTCATCCACATCTCTTTGGAACTCTGACACCAATAAAATAAGACAAAGCAGAGGGAGACAATGTAGTAGAGATCAAAGTCATCAAAGCTTTGTCATGAATCTTCCATACTTTGTATGCATTAAAGACATGGTGATTGTTATCAAAAGGTTCTTCCTCATAATCAAAATTTGTAAACTTATTAGGACATGGAATAGAACCATTCAAAAATTTGGCGATTCCATTTCCTTCCAATAGTAGATCCATTTGAAAGTTGAAGGAAATATTTGTGACAACCAAGTTCATTTGAGCAACATCTATGCATGCAATTAACAATTAAAGACGGAATCATGCTTGTAGGCACTCAAAAACAAAACTTTACCCGTGAAATTCTATAAATATAATTTCACAACATAATATAAACATAACAACATAATTTCAACAAAATTTAATTGATATTATATTTTTTTAAAAATAAAATGATGAAAATACCTTCTAAATTGTTTTCCACCGATCGCTAATCACACACAATATCCCTATAGACAACGAATTTCATGGCAATAGTATGAATTTACATTAATATTTTTACCCTAATAGAAAAAACACTTACCAGACACACCGAGATAGCTCAATCAACCTAGAGAAGAAGATAGAGGAAGTATTAGACAATGAAATTGAGAGAAAATGGAAGTGACGGATGCCGGATTGAAGAAAAACGAAGGGGGAGAAGGTGCAGAGGCGGATTTTGCGGTTTTACTACAGTTTTCTTACTACAGTTTTTGCCTCTGCAGCTGAATCTAGATTATAAAGATTACTTTCGGACGAATGATTTTGCGCAACGAATACGGTGTTCGTCGCGTAAAGTATATTTGCGCAACTACTGTAATAATTAAAAACTCAAACCTAATTAAACTTTACCAAAATAATTAATAAAACTAATTTATTATCCCAAATACATATTATAACTAATGTAAATATTAATAGTCATCCATATAACATAAATTTATTAATTTAAGTCAAATATAACATCCAAATAAATCTTATTTGATAAAACAAAAAAAACCAAATAAACTTCAATCCTCCTCCTCCAGGGCATCAAGAACTCCCCCATGCTCCACATCCGGCAGCACATCGAACTTCTACTGTCGAAAATGCATCTTGAAAAGGTCATCCAGATACTTCTGCTGCTTCTTATCGGTTATATCAACATCCCAATGAACCTATATTAATGCCAATAATAATAAATCAGTAATTTAAAAAATACTACTTTTTAACAAAAATAATTATACATTCTTTAATACAAACTTACCGATAACTCCCCCACCATGGACTTCTTGAACTCCTCAGACATCATTTTCCAAGACTCAAACTTAGCAGAACATTGGCTTCACACCAAACCCCCAGTATCAAACCTAAGTTCAATGTACACATTAGCCTTACTTTTGTCTTCAAAGTAGGGCACTTGCTTACGACGATACCTCTCTATTCGTAACTGTTTGGACCGAAATTTACACCATCGGCCCCGTGTAATCAAGGGCGTTGAGTGAGCATAGCTCCACACAATCGGAGAAAAGAGTGAAGATAATTTTGTTATTTTTAAAGGATATTTTATGATCTTTTAACAAATTATCTTGATATTCTCTTATATAGGATAATAAGATGCAAATTATATCTCCAAGCAATCAGTTTAATTCAAATGGGCTTGGGATTCTTGTTATTGATAGGAGCATATTCATGCGACTTAAATGGCTTGTTCTCGTGCATTTACGTTATGTTTCTTTAGTTATTTTAGTACTTTAAGCTATTTTCGTGTGTTTGTAGGTCGAAAGGGCTAAAGGAGCAAAAAGATGCATTTTGGAGACTTTTGGAGCACTTTTGGGCTAAGGATGAAAAGCTTATGCTTGGAGCCAAAGTGTTGGACGAAATTGAAAACCTAATTGAAGACCAAAGTGTTGGAACCTTGTTCCCTTTAGTTTTAGGATATTTAAACCTTTCCTATATCCTTAGTCGTGCATAACATTCCAACATTCCACTCCTTCATTCACCACTTATCATATCATACACTTATCTTATCATCACCACATATCATTCATTTATTACTTATCATATCATTCATTCATCTACATATCAATAACCACTTATCATTCATTTATTACTTATCATATCATTCATTCATCTACATATCAATAACCACTTATCTTATCACTCAACATATCATTCATTTATCACTCAACATATCACTCAACATATCATACACTTATCACTCATCACACTTCATCATTATACCACCATTCATTCTTTAAAACACATGCACATTCACACACTTCACACAAACAACATTCACATGCAAACACAAGCTTTAACCAACAAACAAAACAGCCAACACATGCACCAAAACACCTTTGCCGTGGCCTTCACTCCCCTTTGCATTTTCAGCCATTCCACTTCATCATTACACCACCTTCTCCATCTTTAATCACATGCACCACCAATTCAACACATGCACTTGTTTCTCCATTAAATCAACACACATGCATCCTGAAATTCTTTGCCATGCAATCACATGCATTTCCCTTGACATTTTCAGCCATCACACTTCATCATTACACCACCATTCACTCTTTAACCCACACACACTTCACACAAACAACATTCACATGCATTCACATGCATTTCCAACACAAAACACACTCAAAACCGTGGCCACCTTTGCATTTCAGGATTCCCATTTGCATTTTCAGATTTCCAGCTTTCCCTTTTATTTTCCAGCTTTCATTCTTCATCATTGCAGCCATTCCACATGCAATTCTCCATCATTCCTCCACACAAACACCTTAAACAAATAGCCATATACATCTCCACTCCTCCTATAAATACCCTTGCATTCCCATCATTCAAAACATCTCATTCCATTGTAGATACCACAACACAAACACTCCATTCCTTCTCTAGCCGTGAGTTTCTCTCCATTTTCTGCACCATTTTCTCCACCACTCCTCACCTATTTCCATAATTCCCCACTCCATTCCACACTTCCATCCCCCCAAACCAACTATCTTTAGACCTTGTGCTACAATAAAGAGGAAGAGAAGAGGGCCTAAACGTTCATACAATTCAAGTTTGAGTTGTTGGAATGTTTAGGCGTTTCTTTGATTTCAATGTTTAATTTCAATTCTCTTTGTTTTGTATGAGGAACTAAACCCCCCTTTAGCTAGGGGGGGATTCGAAATATATGTTTATGCTTGCATTTTGATTTGATTACTTCTAATTGCGTTTCATAAGTTGTGGATTCAATTTGTTTAACCGTTTGATTGATAACTTATTTATGTATATTTATTAAGAATGCGCGCTTAATTTTCATGCATGAATATGACGCTAGAATATAAGTGAGTTTCACCTAATCGTTATGAACTTATATTCACAAGTAGTGGAGGTTGCTTATAAACAATCGCGTTAAACGAATTCTATGCATAAGTTTCATGCAATCATAGTAACGAATGCCTCGTCAACACTTATAGTTTTCATGATGCTTAATGATTCTTGCTTGTTTCTCTATTATGCAATTCATGTAGGGAACTTGTGAGGAATGCTTTGGGTTGTCGTATGCAATCATCCAACTCATTAACTTAAGGAAAACTTGACGGTTAATTTAAGCGGACCTAATTAACCCGGGGTGTTGAGAATTCATGGTTTATTGAAGTGCAATTGGAAATCATTTTATTATGCAAGTGTAACATGTATGGAGATGAACCCCTTAGCTAGCTTCCCATCCATTCATTTCCGTCAAATCCATATTTACAATTTGTTTTGTTTCCAAGTATTCATTTTAGTTTAAATTCGTCCAAATCCAATTCCCCCCTATTTCGTTGAAATCTTAGTCTTAATCTTTCTTATTTTTAGTTTTGAATTCTTCAAGTTTAGTATAGCATTTTAGTTTGTGTTTTTAAAAGCATTTTGAGTCTTTTGATTTGTTTTAGTGTTTTAAAGTTTAGTTTTACATTCTTTGAGTCTAGTTTAGTGTTTTATATTATGTTTTTACGTTTTTAAGTCAAATCCAAGTGATTAACAATCCCTCCTAATCCCCGGTCCAGAACGATCCCTACTTGCACCTATACTACAATTGATAAAAAGAGGGTTTAATTTGTGTGCGTATAAACCACGCATCAAATTTTGGCGCCGTTGCCGGGGATTAGCAAATTTGCTAATCTCTTGGATTGTTTGTTTCTGTTATGTATTTTAGTTTTAGTTTTTGATTTTTGTTTTGTTTGTTGAATTCAAATACTAGAGAAGAACAACATGGCACTTGATAATGCTTCTCTTTTGTCACAGCTCATGGAAAGGTCTCATATGCAAAGAGTTGATATATCTAATCTTCAATTAAGGAATAACGTGTTTTCCAATACTTACAATTCGGATTGGAGTGATCATTCAAACTCTATGTGGTGGGAACCTCAAAATGCTCAACAAGGAGGATATTGGCAGCCACCACAACCTCATATTCAATATGCCCAACCAAATTTAAGTTCGTCAATAAATTATAATCAAAAGCTTGATGAATTAATTTGTTTGGTGCAGGGCTTACAAAATCAAGACAATGAGGCTCAACAAGAAGGATATTGGCAGCCGTATGAGGAGTTCTATTCAACGCCTATGCAGCCACCACAACCTGCCCAAAGTAATGTAGGTAATTCAAATGATAATGATACAATTTTTCAATTACTTACTACTCTGGAAAAGCAATTTGGGCAGATAGCGGAGTTCGAAGGACAATTTTGCGACCAAGGCGAACTCCCTAGTTCAACCATTGCAAATCAGAAGGGAGAATTTGAAACCACCAATGCTATCATGTTGAGAAGTGACAAGGAGGTTGGAACGGACCCTCAACCATCAAAATCAAATCACAAGGAAGAGGAATACACCCAACCCACGGAAAGGGTGGAAACACCTTTACCGGAGGCACCTATTGCTCCTATGCCATCTAATACAGGTATGGTTGTTCCAAATTTCATTATTTTTAACCCCGTTCCAACAAGTTTCCCTATTCCTTGCAGATTCATGACTTCCAAGGAAGAAGAAGGTGAAAAAGACATCTTGGAAGCCCTTCCAAAGGTGACAAGTAGGGAATGTCATGAATCCATCAAAGAGGACGTTCTTGAAACCACAAAATCCAAAGAAGTTAA
The DNA here is from genome assembly GCF_041283825.1 of Pyrus communis. Taxonomy (NCBI): domain Eukaryota; kingdom Viridiplantae; phylum Streptophyta; class Magnoliopsida; order Rosales; family Rosaceae; genus Pyrus; species Pyrus communis. Next base: position 13,084,589 of record NC_142566.1, read on the forward strand.
ATTTGATGACATTGGACAAGTAATAACCATCACTTGCAATCTGGCCAAGTCCAATATCCCTGAAACTTTCAAAGGAGTGGTATTTGTCATTGAGTTCTTGTCAGACAAAACAAGTAAGTATTTTTTTCCAAATTCCATTAGATTTTATACTAACTTGCTATTTTTTTTTCAGGCACCTACACTAGAATTCAAACCAATGCCGGTTCACTTCAAGTATCACCTTCCATTCAAGGACCAATTCCATGCCGTTTGATTTTATTTATGTTAATAAAAAAAAATAATAAAAAAATAAAATAAAAAAAAAAAAAAGAAAAAAAAAGAAAAAAAAAAAAGAAAAAGAAAAAAAGAAAGATACTAAACATGGAGAAAGGTGGAGCTTCACAAAGGTTGTTTGCGTGAAGTCCCACTACGAGGCGCAGAAGCGGAAGGCGCAGAAGCGGGAGGCATAGAAGCGGGAGGCATCGAAGCGGAAGGCATCGGAGCGGGAGGCATCGGAGCTAGAGCATTCCAGGCCTCAATACTTGGCCAAGCGCTGGATGACCCAGGAAAAAGGTGCCTCTGGAGATAAGACGCAAGCCTTTGACGGTCACTGTGAATTCGACCCTCAGATTCTTGCAGCTCATCAAGCTTCCTCTTCATCCCCGACGAATAGTTATTTGCAAGCACATGCAAACTTCTATTCTCGTACTTAAGCTGCTGGATCTCTTGCTTAAGTCTTTCCACCTCTGCCATCAACGATTCCACCTGACGAGAGCGGGCAAGCAGGCGTAGGCCCATGTTGGACACAGAGCTCGCACACTGAACACTAAGTGCGAGGGACTCTTGAACGGCCAACTCATCGGACCGTCCTGACAGCAGCCTACTATCCTTCGGAGTGAGGAGATTCTTAGCTACTATTGTAGCTGTTGTGGCGTCCTGCATCACAGAGTCTTCACCTGAAAGAGGACCGTTAGAAGATAAAAAAGAAGGGCGCCATACATTACCTTGACGGGGCGCAACCGGATCGCTACTGAGACTCAAATCTAAGCTAAGGTTCGATGAGTTTGCCATTTTCTTTCAAAAGTGTTCAAAGAGAAGGAGTGGATGGAGTTAAATTTCGAAGGGCCGGAGACAATTTTCAAGAATGGGAGTTCTTCAGAGTGTGTATGTTGGCGGTGATCGATAGCTCTATAAAAAGCCTAGGCGACGCGTCCACCGATTCAAAAAGCCGGATTTTCCGGCGTAAGTTAGGCGACGCTCCCTCGACTTTTCAGAAAACGCGTTCAACTTTGTCAAAAGATTTCTGACAAAGCTGAAAACACGTGGAGGCCATCATCGCAACTACACGTCTTTAGCCGACAAGCGCAAAGTTCGGCGACGCTTTCTCTGCTTTTCAGAAAACGCGTGCAGCTTTGTCAAAAGGAGCCGCATCTGCACTACCACGTGTCGTTCAGAAATCGAAGGGGCGTCGTTCAGAAATCGAAGGGGCGCCTGCTCAGAAATCGAAGAGGCGCCACTATTTCAAAAAGCCGGAATTGCGGGATCAAAACGTTTGTCGACAAGGGTAAAAAGTACCACCACTTGATATTATCTCTATATATGTCGACCTTCGTCTTTTATGGCAGGGCAAACCTGAAGAAAATGCCCAACTCTCCCTCACCTCTGAGGGCGCACTCCCAGCAAAGCCTTTCAAAATACTCAATTCTTTCTTCTTCCCCAAAGATGATACCAGATGCCTGGAGTACATATGACCCAGGAGGAAACGGCGGATTGAAGCATGTGCTGATTCATTCACCGCTTCTTCAAAGCAAAGGTATCTCATATCATCAAGGTCAAAAGCAAAAGTATCTCATATCATGCTCTTTCCCTGTCTTTTTCTTTGTCCTTGTTCTTACTCGCATGGCAAAGTAAAAGAAGCAATCAGCCGGCACTTGGAGTCAATCTTCCGATCTGGAGCCAACTGCCTGGAATCTATTCCTGATTGCTTACCTAGCGTTGCTCTCGAGTAGTCATCTTCAACGGTTGATACACTTCCGGAGAAGGGACCACTTCTGCAAAGGGGAGCGAGTAAGGCAAGTGAAAATGATACATTGAAGCATGTGGAGACAAACATAGGCTGAGTTATCCTCCAACCCTTTTCAATACGAATTGGAAAGATTGAACAAAGAAACAGACCAAAGGGGTAAGCTCAGACCTTAGGGGGAGACCAAAAGAACCATCCTGCTGCCCAGTTCAAGAAGTAGCACAAAGGAAAATCAACGATGGGCAGAAACCAGTTCAAGAGTAAGCCTGTGGAATCACAAAGATCAAAAGCCTCATTGCAATTACCAAGGAGAAGATGGAATTTACACTCTATAACCAGATTTGCGTCTCTAAACTCTTCTCTTTGTTAATTACATTCTGCCATGTTTAGTATGTTAGTTGTTGTTTGTGTGTTTACTTATGTTTTGTGTGAATCTATGCTTAAAACATTGAGGACAATGTTTGATTTAAGTGTGGGGGGGTAACTAATGTTGTTAATGCAAATTCGTGGGATTTTATCACCCATAACTTCAAATGTTGTTCCTTGCTGTTTTAAGGTGTTTTTAAGTTGTTTTAGAGTGTTTTAGTATGTTTTGTTTTTATAACTCCGAAAAGCACATAAAAATTTGAAAAATTGTTTTGAAAAGCCTAAAAAGAGTGTTTTGAGTCGTTTTTGTGAGTTTGTGTCTTAGGGTACCTTCCAACACAATGATAAGGATTTGGTTTGTAATTGCATGACTGTTAAAAAGAGTTATGAACATAGAGAAAAGTTTGATTTACTCTTGGTTTATGCTTAGTTATGGTTATAATGTATGACTTCACATGCAATCATAAAAGAAAAATTCGTTTTTGTAACATGCTTGAAGGAAGGAACTCAAACAAACGCTACAACCCTGTGAGACTCGAGACATTACCTTCTTTGGAGAGTTATTTTCTGTGATTCTTTGTTTTCTAAAGTTGTTGAATGATCTCATTATTCCTTGCTTGGTTGCTACTTAGAATGCAATTGTATCATGATAGAACTAAATGCTAGAACTTATATCCGTTTCATTCAAAGCATGACATTGAAATTGCATAACATATATCAAGATGAAGTTGTGTAGTTGCCACCATAGCCAAATAGCCTTACTTCCCATATTTCGTATATATTAGTTTTAACCCCGTTGAGCCTCGTTTAGCCTATTTTCTTTGCTAACCACATCACCCCTTACCTAGCCTAGTGTAGGATAGTCCACACCCTTGTTCTTAAATGATAGTGAGCATGACTTAAATGAATTCCTTTTGAGTACATTATGAAAGAAAATGAGTGTGGGGGAGAATGTTTTGTTCTTAAGCGTTTATGTATGTTTTGAGAGTCAAAAGAAAAGAAAAAAATTGTGAAAAACATATGAAAAAGAAAAAAAACAGAAAAGAAAAGAAAGAAAGAAAGAAAAAAGAGCTTGTTCCCCCTTGTTGTTCAAAAGTTGAGTTTTCATTCAAAAGTGAATTCTACGTTAATTCAAATGCTTTGCTCGCTATTTCTTTAAGAACCTTTGTTTTCCATATACCTTCTTTGTTAGCCAAACACCTTTAGCCCCGTTACACCCCTTTGACTTCTATCTTGATCGTTATGTGTTCAATAATGTGGAGTTTGAAATTGATATGAGCTTATGGAATCACTGGTTCTCATTCTAAGTAGTAGCATTCCATTCATGAGATCATATTCATGTCATTATCGTAAATCCAGAAAATGCTTTCCTTGTTATAACATATGTGAGTGTTCGTCTACATGTTTACATCAATCTTCTCACATATAACTAGTGTAGGGTGTGTAGTCAGAAAATCTGTGTGAAAAACGAGTGCATATCTTGTAAGGATTTGAGCAATTTCTCTAAGGCATGTTACTACTTTCGAAATGTGTTTTAAATGCTTAATTGTGAACTAGTATGTGGTGACTATGATTAAGAATGTACTTAAGTGTAATGATGGCAAAAATCTGTGGGAATGATGATTTTTAACTTGTCATGTGCTTTGGAAATCCCTAAAGACGGTTGTTGGAAGGTTTAGGTTGTGTTTTACTTGTTTTGTTTCGTTTGGTTTTGTTTTGTTTTTCTTTCTGTTTTGCTCGAGGACTAGCAAAAGATAAGTGTGGGGGTATTTGATAGGAGCATATTCATGCGACTTAAATGGCTTGTTCTCGTGCATTTACGTTATGTTTCTTTAGTTATTTTAGTACTTTAAGCTATTTTCGTGTGTTTGTAGGTCGAAAGGGCTAAAGGAGCAAAAAGATGCATTTTGGAGACTTTTGGAGCACTTTTGGGCTAAGGATGAAAAGCTTATGCTTGGAGCCAAAGTGTTGGACGAAATTGAAAACCTAATTGAAGACCAAAGTGTTGGAACCTTGTTCCCTTTAGTTTTAGGATATTTAAACCTTTCCTATATCCTTAGTCGTGCATAACATTCCAACATTCCACTCCTTCATTCACCACTTATCATATCATACACTTATCTTATCATCACCACATATCATTCATTTATTACTTATCATATCATTCATTCATCTACATATCAATAACCACTTATCATTCATTTATTACTTATCATATCATTCATTCATCTACATATCAATAACCACTTATCTTATCACTCAACATATCATTCATTTATCACTCAACATATCACTCAACATATCATACACTTATCACTCATCACACTTCATCATTATACCACCATTCATTCTTTAAAACACATGCACATTCACACACTTCACACAAACAACATTCACATGCAAACACAAGCTTTAACCAACAAACAAAACAGCCAACACATGCACCAAAACACCTTTGCCGTGGCCTTCACTCCCCTTTGCATTTTCAGCCATTCCACTTCATCATTACACCACCTTCTCCATCTTTAATCACATGCACCACCAATTCAACACATGCACTTGTTTCTCCATTAAATCAACACACATGCATCCTGAAATTCTTTGCCATGCAATCACATGCATTTCCCTTGACATTTTCAGCCATCACACTTCATCATTACACCACCATTCACTCTTTAACCCACACACACTTCACACAAACAACATTCACATGCATTCACATGCATTTCCAACACAAAACACACTCAAAACCGTGGCCACCTTTGCATTTCAGGATTCCCATTTGCATTTTCAGATTTCCAGCTTTCCCTTTTATTTTCCAGCTTTCATTCTTCATCATTGCAGCCATTCCACATGCAATTCTCCATCATTCCTCCACACAAACACCTTAAACAAATAGCCATATACATCTCCACTCCTCCTATAAATACCCTTGCATTCCCATCATTCAAAACATCTCATTCCATTGTAGATACCACAACACAAACACTCCATTCCTTCTCTAGCCGTGAGTTTCTCTCCATTTTCTGCACCATTTTCTCCACCACTCCTCACCTATTTCCATAATTCCCCACTCCATTCCACACTTCCATCCCCCCAAACCAACTATCTTTAGACCTTGTGCTACAATAAAGAGGAAGAGAAGAGGGCCTAAACGTTCATACAATTCAAGTTTGAGTTGTTGGAATGTTTAGGCGTTTCTTTGATTTCAATGTTTAATTTCAATTCTCTTTGTTTTGTATGAGGAACTAAACCCCCCTTTAGCTAGGGGGGGATTCGAAATATATGTTTATGCTTGCATTTTGATTTGATTACTTCTAATTGCGTTTCATAAGTTGTGGATTCAATTTGTTTAACCGTTTGATTGATAACTTATTTATGTATATTTATTAAGAATGCGCGCTTAATTTTCATGCATGAATATGACGCTAGAATATAAGTGAGTTTCACCTAATCGTTATGAACTTATATTCACAAGTAGTGGAGGTTGCTTATAAACAATCGCGTTAAACGAATTCTATGCATAAGTTTCATGCAATCATAGTAACGAATGCCTCGTCAACACTTATAGTTTTCATGATGCTTAATGATTCTTGCTTGTTTCTCTATTATGCAATTCATGTAGGGAACTTGTGAGGAATGCTTTGGGTTGTCGTATGCAATCATCCAACTCATTAACTTAAGGAAAACTTGACGGTTAATTTAAGCGGACCTAATTAACCCGGGGTGTTGAGAATTCATGGTTTATTGAAGTGCAATTGGAAATCATTTTATTATGCAAGTGTAACATGTATGGAGATGAACCCCTTAGCTAGCTTCCCATCCATTCATTTCCGTCAAATCCATATTTACAATTTGTTTTGTTTCCAAGTATTCATTTTAGTTTAAATTCGTCCAAATCCAATTCCCCCCTATTTCGTTGAAATCTTAGTCTTAATCTTTCTTATTTTTAGTTTTGAATTCTTCAAGTTTAGTATAGCATTTTAGTTTGTGTTTTTAAAAGCATTTTGAGTCTTTTGATTTGTTTTAGTGTTTTAAAGTTTAGTTTTACATTCTTTGAGTCTAGTTTAGTGTTTTATATTATGTTTTTACGTTTTTAAGTCAAATCCAAGTGATTAACAATCCCTCCTAATCCCCGGTCCAGAACGATCCCTACTTGCACCTATACTACAATTGATAAAAAGAGGGTTTAATTTGTGTGCGTATAAACCACGCATCAGTTATCAGATTGGAGTAGCATGATGGGTTTGATTATAATTGTCAAGATGCATGGTCTTCATGTATACCTGGGATGCCAAGATGAAATCAACAGGGAATGTCCCCCACGTGTGTTTGGAGTCGGTCAACCATGCATATAGGTTATTTTGGATAATAGTAGTACATGATGATCACCAATGGCCAATGAGGATGGGTTATTGTCAAGCGGTCAATTAATGAATGGGATGGCTATCAAGAGTTTTATTTGTATCAACTGCTTATCTTCAGGAGATTCAAGTTGTGGCCAGCTACGAATGTTCCGCGAGAAATGCAAGCAAATAGTGCTATAAATACATGAGATTGTGTAACGTGAAGAGTTCTCCAATTCAACACACAAACTTAAACTCTCGCTCTACATGAAACCTCTCAACAACCTCGAGATTTTTATTTTCTTTTTTCCGCCGACACATAATTAGTTTGGATAAACAGCATTGTAAAGGCAACCAGCTACATCTTCAATTTGGATAAATAGCACTAGAGCTGTAGAATCAGCTGATCAATGAGCACCTTCAGTTTAGATAAACAGCACTGCTTCTCGGCTGACTGATTACCTATCCAAGTCTCGGTCGACAAGGATTTTTGAGTCCTTGTTAGTAGAGGTCATCTTATCAACCTTCTCGGCGAAGTGAGGTGTTACCAGATTACTACATTTGGCACATTGAAAGCCAAATCTGATATTGAACTTTGCAAACCTAGCAGCCTTGTCTTCAGGCTCTAAAACCCAAAGGCCGAGACATATTCCTTCCTCAGCTGCAGTCGTAAGTTCAAGAAGTTAACAGTGCGCTCAACACAACATCAACACATTTAACTCCCTGGCTGAGCTCGATCGACGAGTTGGCACGCCTTGCACACAACCGAAGGACGTAGTTAGCTTATTAATTACTTGGCCTACATGCCACGCAGGCTTGATAGTTTTTAGGGTCAACAGCAACACACATTTCCTTTCGCGAGAACCTTCTCTCGAATCGGCCATTGCTTTTGAAACAAAACCTTTGAAAACTAGGGTTCTGAAATTGTGTTTATATAGAACTTGTAACACTTTGTGAGACAAATATGTGGAAATTTTTATCGTGCAAACATTTGGCGGGCAAATTTTTTTCCCTCTTTTTTTGCGTGACGACCACAAATGCACGCGTCTTGAGTGAAAAAGTCAATTCTGCCTTGAGAAGAGGAACACGGCTTGAGTGAAAGCATCAATTCTGCCTTGAGATTTCCGACTAAGTGCATCAACCACAACATTTGCATGTCCTAGGTGATACTCGATCGTCCAATCGTAATCGCTTAGCAGCTCCATCTACCTCCGCTGGCAAAAGTTCAAATCTCGCTGGGTAAACAGGTACTAGAGACTCTTGTGATCTGTGAAGATCTTACATCTCTTACCATAAAGATAGTGTCTCCAAATCTTCAGTGCAAGCACGATCGCCGCCAACTCAAGATCATGAGTTGGATAGTTTAGCTCATGAGGCTTCAATGGTATCGAAGCATAAGTGATAACCCTGCCGTGTTGCATTAGTACGCAACCTAAACCATTCAATGACGCATCACTGTATATCTCAAAGTTACCACTATCATCTGGAAGTGCCAACACCGGTGCATGAGTAAGACAGTACTTCAATTGTTGAAAACTCTGCTCGCAACTATCGTCTCACTCGAATCTAACGTTCTTGCTGTTTAGCCTCGTAAGTGGTAACGCAATAATGGAAGAATCTTGAACAAACCGTTTATAATAGCCTACTAGACAAAGGAAACCCCGTACTTCAGAGACGGTTCGTGGTTGCTCCCAATTTTCCACCGCTGCTATTTTCTAGGAATCCACCTGAATACCCTGAGTTGAGATAACATGTCCCAAGAACGCTACTTGATCTAACCCAAACTGACATTTAATGAATTTAGCGTATAATCGATACTCTCTCAGTTTCTTCAACACTAAAGTAAGATGTTTCACATGATCTGCTTTGGATTTAGAATAAATCAAAATGTCATCGATAAAAATAAGGACAAACCTGTCCAAGTACTGCTTAAATACCCGGTTCATCAAATCCATAAAAGCAGCAGGTGCGTTGGTTAACCTGAACGACATCACTAAAAACTCATAATGACCATAACGGGTTCTAAACGCCGTCTTAGGGACATCATCACTCTTAATCTTTAACTGATAGTAGCCAGACCTTAAATCGATCTTCGAAAAAATGCAAGCTCTTCGTAGCTGATTGAACAAATAATCGATACGTGGTAACGGATAACAGTTTTTAATCGTCACCCGGTTCAGCTGCTGGTAGTCTATACACAACCTTAAGGTACCATCATTCTTTCGCACGAACAAGACTGGAGCTTCCCAAGGTGAAGTACTAGGTTGTATAAAACCTTTATCTAATAACTTCTGCAACTAAATTTTCAACTCTCTCAACTCAGCAGGAGCCATCCGATAGGGAGTCAAAGAAATAGGGTCTGTACCTGGTAATAAGTCGATAGCGAACTCTATGTCACAATCCATCGACAATCCAGGTAAATCATCTGGAAATACGTCGGGAAAATGTTTGACTACTCTAATGTCTTCCACACGGCTGGAAACGTTATCATTTAGTACAACATATGCCAGATATCCCCGACAACCCTTCTGTAGCAACTTATTGGCTCTCACTGCCAAAATAATGTCGTTTCTCATGCCGCTACGCTCGCCAACAAACGTAACCATAGGTAGCCCCGAGTGATGAAACGTAACTTTCTTCTCATACCAATCAATATTGGCTCGATTAAAGTGTAGCCAATCAACGCCTACAATGACATCAAACTCAACAATATCCAACGGAATGAGGTTAACTGGCATAACCTCATCCTCCACTAACACTGGGCACCCAGGGTACATCTAGCCCACCTAACATGTCTTTGTTCTAGGGATCGAAAACTCAAACTCAAACCCAAGAAGTGTGGGATTAGATTGTGTCAATTGAGCAAATGTATGAGAAATAACTGAATGAGTAGCACCACAATCAATCAACACTTTAGCAAAGTGACCAAGGATATTTAACGTACCCATGATTAAATCTGGGTGGTTCTGGGCATCCTGCACTGTGAGGTTATGAATACGGCCCTGAGGTTGCTGCGGACCACCTCGACGTCTACTCGACTGACCACTGCGTTCAGGTGTACTATGGCCCTAACCAGTCTAACCAATCTGTCTTCACGACCCTACGTTACTAGAAGCAACCTCTCTCTGTTGAGACTGTACTCCCGAATACCACTGTGATCCGCCGGCTGGATAAAGAGGCTCCAGGGTACTGCTGATATCCATTCTGGTAGCCACTTGGATAATACGGATCCTATAGATATTGGTACGGCGCTGCTGAATAAGGGGCAACATCTACCTGGTAATGGTAAGTACCCCCACGACCTGTCTAACCATAATTGCTCGGCGTTGGAGCCTGCTGACTAGGAACTGGTGGTCGTAAGGAAGGCATCTAGGGCCTCTGCCGACCTGTGGACAATTTACTGCCCGATGTTGGACCTGTCCATAAGTAAAACATCCTCGACTGCCTTGTCTACACTAAATGTGCTGGCCTTTACATCTCTGACAAAACGGAGCTCTTGAACCACCAGAATCGCCAACATCTCACTACCTCTGAAAACGTGGGCCTCCGGCAAACCTACCACCTCTACGTTGGCCCGTAGAGCTCATGCCTCCACTGGACAAACTAGAGCTAGCCTCGTTTCTTTTAAAACTCTGAGTCTTCTTGGGTCCCTAAGATGCTTGACTTTACCTCTATCATCTTTCTTTGGATTACCATCCTCCTCTTCTTCTTCACTTTCACTAGGCATATTCTTAGAATCCTCAATTCTCAACAAAATCTCGTAGAACTCCTGATAAGTATCGCAAGGAGTAGTGGTCACCATAGAATGCTATTTCTTCTTAGTACCCAATCTGAAACGACGAAACATCTCAACCGGATCAGCAGCAACTTCCAGATGATAACGGGACAAATCAATGAATCGTTTGTAATATTCATTCGCTGTCAACTTCCCCTGCTTCAAATCAGTAAATTCTTGCTTCTTGTGATCAATATACTCAGGGGGAATAAACCTTTTTCGAAACAACTGTTTAAACACTTCCTAGTCAGCAGCTTCCTCTAGGGTCAAATGACGAACCTCTTGTCCCCACTAGGATACCGATTCTTTACCTAAGAACCATGAAGTCGTCTCTACCCACCTTTCAGAAGGAAGATTCCCTTGACTTTGCAACACTAGAAAAGTCTTTTCAATATGCTCAAGCCACCGCTCAGCTCCCTCATACCCTTCATGACCCTCAAACTTATCCAACTTTAGATTATACATGGTCTCCAGAGGAGCTCTCTGAGGAGGGTGGAACGTAGACTGAATCGCATGAGCTATAACTTCCCTTAACTGAGCTATATCGGGGAAACTAGGCTTAGCTGAGCCACGTGGTTCTCGACGAGGCGGCATATTTCTAACAGAAAACACCAAAAATAATTAGAATACTCACAATAATGTAGGACTGCCAAACCTAGGCTCTGATACCAAACTGACACACCCCGATCAAAATTTGGAGCGTGTTGGTCGTCAAGTGAAGGTGACGTAGCCAAGCATGCAATGCGGAAGTAAAAGAGTGAAAATACGAGGAAATCAAGTTAACAAGATAATTTACAACAAAAAGATCAGTGAGTACTAGTGACAAACATAGAAGGAAAAATGCAAAGTAGAAGTTCAAGTATCCTAGGTGCAATCTAGAATAAACAAACGCTACACAAGTGATAACTAGAAAATCCTACATGGAGGGTGCTCTGTCAGAACTGCCTCGATGCCTCTTTCGTCACCTACATCCTAGCTACCTAAAACCTGGAGGGGTGCAAAACAGAAAACATGAGTGGGCAAAAACAAAGTTTTCCAAACCATTTCAATACCAAGTAATAACCCCTCTCTGTAAAACCTGTATAATTTCCAGAAAATATTATACGTACTCGTATATCAAATCATGCTAAAAACGATAAAGCTCAAATATGCCATGCCAGAATATGCCGCGTTAGAAAATCCAATCAAATAGTATAAGTGTCAAGCAGGTGAGATAAAACAAATCATAATATGCCGATAATATCAGTACGTCAGCCGGAGTCACCTAAGGTGACCTATACGGCTGAATCTATAGCTCTTTAACCACTATCCTGCACACGAGTCGGAACCACCTATAGTGGTTTGTACGACAGGCTAGTGTATATAAATATGCTTGGTGCTACGATCACGTGAAGGCTGTGCGATGTATCGTAAGTCACTTAAGAGTCGGAACCACCTAAAGTGGTTTGTAAGACATGCTGGTACCTGCCTTGGATCTAAGATGAGCGTACGGTGCGGGAGGTGAATGATCATGTGAAGGCTAGGCCCTACTCTGGCGGAGCACGATCACCGAGGTGTAGGAATATAAGCTATAACTTACTCTCATCAACACCACATCTATCACTAATAGCATACTCACTTGACTTACCTGAGCGTCCGCGGCATCAAAGCATAACTAACACAATCACAATAATAATAACGACGATATTTGACATGGCATTTCAATTATAAACCATTTCGATTATAAAATCATTAAAACGTAATTTCTGGAAAGATACCAATCATAATATATATATATATATATATACATATATATACTGAAAACAAAAGCCCACTCACTGATACGTAGAAGGGTCGTAAGCCCCGAGCCTCGTGTGGCTGCACTCGTCCTCCAGATAGTCCTCACCTATATGTCAAACAACTATAAAATCTTCAATTTGATGCACATAACCAACCTTAGGTAATAACTTCTCATACATTGATCAATTAGGGTGTTTGAATATACCAACATGCTCTACTCAATCCCACGAACACCCCCATATTTTTAGAAAAATTAACTGAAGCCTCACGCGTCTCCATGGGCTGGCCAAGGCACGACCACACGCGCCTCCCACACGTAGGCATGTGAATGGCACACAGACAGAATCCCTAACGCCGTTAGGGAATATTTCGTAAATTTACCAGAATATTCCGTTAACTTTAACTTGACGCCGTTAGTCTTCGTTAGGAATATTCTGTCAACTTTGACAGAATATTCCGTCGTCCCCTACCTTAGGTCGCCGGAATCCGGCGCCGACCATTGCTGCGTCGCTGGATTCTAGAAAAACTTTAAACAAGCTTTTCTCACTCAATTCTCGATCAAACTTCACAAAATTTATGTCAAAATGAAGCTTAAGACAAGGAGAAGAAGTTTATACCACTTTGTAGCACCAAAAACGCCGGAATCTCGCCAGAGAAATTCCACAAAATCCGGCCAACCTTAAAACTCGCTATCCCGACGTCCAAAATCCTTCAAACTTGTTCCCCGAGCTTTGTGAGAAGGTCTCACGTCCATGAACAGTGCATGAAAACTGGGTTCTCGAGTTATCGGGTTTTCGAAGGTCTCACGTCCTAAAATTGGTATGGATGAGTTCCTGGGCTTGCTAGGAGTCCAAAACCAACCTTTAAACCTTCGATCCATGCATGGAAAGTTGGCTTCAAAGTTGGTCTGTACGGGTTGTAAAGGAATGGAAAAAATCTGAGAGAGAAAGAAGAGAGTTATGGGAAAGAAGGAGATGGGTGTGTGTGAGTGTGTGGTCCAGATGGCAGCCCACCAACCAAAACAAAACAAACAACACTTTACAACGCCAATTAACGTCCATGGGCAAAATCATCCTTTCACACTAACGTTACAAATAATTCGGGATGGGATGTCACACCTAGGTTTCTGCCGTCTTCTTAACAATCCTACATAGTTCTTCTAATTCCTTATGAATTACACATACATATTTTGAAGGTTAGGTTTTCCTAAAGTATGCCCTACTTGGAACCCCCAACATAGAACATATATCTAATATGCAACCCGTTTGTGGCGTCTAGTCAAATGTGAACTTGCAAGACTCATTAAGTTTTGTGAAAACCTTTTGAAAAACCATGTAACTCCTAAGACGTGTCATCCATCCTAAGTAGTTACACATATTAACCACAAGAAGCCAGCACCAATTTTAGGGACTGCCCTCCGCCAAAATTGCATCAATGGTCGCGAATCACTAAGACAAATAGATAGTTTAAAGCACAGTGATTAACAATAAAAAACTTGCATGTATAAATTCATAAGAAAATTAAAAAGAAACTACATATTCTTACTAAGGCTCGTGGCCTCGCCCTAGCAAACGAAACTAGTTACTGACAACCATAAAACAAAATATTATTAAGAACATAGATAGAAAACACCTTGAAAATAAAATTGAATCGTCAAGGCTCTCTAAAGCCAAAGTATTGCATTCTCCCTGTTGCGTAGAGAACCCTAATGGCTAACAAGCCTTATTTATACTACTCTAATTAAAATCCTCCTAGCAGAAGGTCTTAGAATAAAACTAGGAAACATAAATGATAAAATAGAAAATAAAAGGTTTCCTATTTGAACTAGAATTCGGAGTTCTCAGAAAATCACACTTTTGACCGACCAAATCAACTCTGATTTGGTCCTAAAAGGTCTCTTTGGAAAGCTGAATACGTCCCCTACAAATCCTCAGAAGGAATCTTTCTCAAAATACGCCATCTTGGTCTCCAAAATACCTAAAATGTCCAAAAATGTCAATCTGGGAAAGCTGCGCGCTGGGCCTTAATTTCATCACCACGGTCAGAAGGCTTAGTAGCAAAATCTGGAATTTTGACACAATCATCTTGAAAGGCACATGAACATCCTCCAATTGGAATCACCCCAAAATTCATCCGTTTAATCACTTTTTGGTCCAGAGGAAGTCGAATGTCTTACATTGAAAATATATAACAAAGTATTAAAATTCTACCAAAATAACTAATAAATTATAACTAAGATTAGGGTAAAATATATAATATAATATCAACTCATCAGTAGAAGATCAAATTTGAGGAATGGTTTAGGGTTATTAGTAATAAGTCGGTTTAGGTTTAGGGTTATTAGTTTGGGCATGCAACCTTTTTTTCACTCAAAAAAAGTATTATGTTTTTTATTTAATTATTTATTGGTTTAAAATATATTTTCTTTAATGGGTAACGGGTTGGGTCATATTACCCGTTAATATTATAGGGTCGATTTCGGGTCGGGTCATTTTACCCGTTTATTTTAACGGGTGTTACACAACACGACCCGTTAAGATATCGGGTATGACACGAACACGGGAAACACGATACGAATGCCAGATCTACCTATAACACTTAAGAAATTGAATGATATATATATATATATATATATATATATATATGTAAAAACAAATTATTGTGGGTTTTTGTTAAAAAAATATATTATTGTGGGGTTTATGTAAAAAAAATTTGAATTTGAAAAGAGTAAAGTCACATTTTTAGTAATTTTTATAATAATTGTTTTTTTTTTCTTAAATACCTTGCGCGTTCGTTGCGCAAAACCACTTTGCATGACGTCAAATTGTATACCTACGTTGCACCGGTTATAATAATTTTGGCAGTTCAATAGTGAAAAATAGGCCTTTTTTTTTTATCAATTTTCGAAGTTTGGATCCCAAATCTTTCTTTCTCGTAGACCTCTCTTCCCTCTCACTCATCTATCCCTCTCTCTTTGTTGTAGGCCTCTTTCTTCCCTCTCTCTCACTCGGTCTCTCTCTTCCTTCTCGCTCATCTCGCCCTTTCTCCCCCTCTCTCTCATCTCACCCTCTCTCCCTCTCTCTCACTCGGTGTCTCTCCTCATCTTCTTTCCATCCCTCCCAACTGCACCCAGCCAGCAGGTAACAGCACGTTGAAGATTGACCTAGGTATCTATCTTTTCTTAATTCTTAATTTTTCTTCTTTCTAAGGTCATAATCAGGCTTTAATGCCTTAACTTGATGATTTTGGTATTGTAATTAGATTCAATCTGGAAAATTAAATTAGAAATTGGGATTTTAGTGTTAAATCGAATCTGGGGATTAGGAGTTTTAGGGTTTTAGTGTTAAATTGAATATTAAGATGTTGATGGTGTTGTGCATTGTGAGTGTGAATGAAAAAACCAAGTAAACTTTGGTAAATTTGACATCATGAATCTCTGGGTGTGATAAGCGTTTGGAAGAATTTCTGTATCGGATCTTGTCTCTATATAGATTTCTTATATTTTTCTCAGTAAGTAAAGTTGTCATTGGAGATGGAATGCAACTTTTAAGAAGCTAATAACCAGCTGAATTCTTGAGAAATCAAAAATGTTTTATGAATGTGCCGGGTGAAGAGTGAAGATAATGTGCTAATAATGCTTTAGGTATGCAGATAGAGAAAACCCAGCAAACATAGATATCGAAACTTGGTTGTACGTGCTTCACATGATTGTGTTGTTTATGTTATTTGGAAAATAATCTGTCTTTTTTCAGTGGCATTGTTGCTGCATTCTTTGGATCTACGGGGTTCCTTGGGCATTATCTTGTGCAACAACTTGGTGAGCTAACTGTCAATAAATGCTTTTAATTGGAGTTCCATTGAATTGCATGTATGCATTGTTTCAGACTGTGATTGTTACGATTGAGAACATTTCTAGTAGGTGATTGTTGGACTGAACTTGATCTAGGGAAGTGTGATTTTGTATTTTATCCTTGAAAAAATGACAGAAGTATAATGGGTTGTTTGGCATTTACCTTGAGGATACTTTATGGTTTTCAAAAATCGAATTCAAGAAGAATATCAAATATCCCTTTAGTGTTTATAGTATCTGTTATGCATGCTCGTGCTGATTATTTACTTCTTTTCCAGCCAAAATGGGAAGTCAGGTGTTAGTTCCTTTCCGTGGTTCTGAGGACTCCCATCGTCACCTCAAGTTAATGGGGGATTTGGGACAGGTAGGGTAATCTGTGCTGTTTCTTAATTAATGTTCCTTCTTGACTAGGGAAGTAATTTTTCTCCATTCTTCAATTATTATGTTTCTGATGTTCTCACATTTCACTTACTCAGATTGTACCAATGAAATACAATCCGTGAGATGAAGATTCAATTAAGGCAGTCATGGCAAAAGCAAACGTGGTTATCATTCTCATTGGTGTGCATTCTTGAGTAGTGACTTTATATAATAAAAATACTTTAATCTTTGGATTCAATGAAGGAACAATTCGTAGCTTGGCAGGGAGGGATTATGAGACAAGGAACTTTAGCTTTGAGGAAGTGAATCATTCCATGGCGCAACAACTGGCAATGGTGGGTATCCTGCAATGACATTCATGACATTATTTTCGTTCCTGTGCTGCTTCTGATCCTACTGCCTTCTACTTCTCTTAAAAGTTGGCTCCCAAAGCATCATCCTTAACAAAAATAGTACCCTGAACAAAAATAGTAAAAAAGTGTTTTTCAAGATTATTTTGCCACAGTTACGATAGTTTGTTGTGTATCATACACTTACACACAAGTTGCAATCTGCGATGCAGCTATTTAGCCTGCTTGCAATTGGACTTTTCTTTCAAGATAGATAGAAGTGTCTTTCGGGATCTGAAATTCTGTTCAATATCCAATTAGTGGAGATATAAAAGTTGGATGTCATTTGTCCAGGTTTTGTTGTTAGACACATATCAGTCTTCTTTTTAATCTCTATATTTCTGCAGATTTCCAAAGAACATGGGGGCTATCATGAGATTTATTCAACTTTCTTGCTTTGGATCATCTTCCTCATCTCCCTTCAGATTCCTAAGGACTAAAGCTGCTGCAGAGGAAGCTGTTTTAAGTGAATTGCCTGAGGTAGAGTTATTTCCTTTCGTTCTTGTATGTTGGCATGCTTATTTAAGTAGCAGTGTCTAACATTCACCTTCATCAATAGGCCATCATTTTGAGACCTGCTGTGATGGTTGGTACTGAGGATCGGATTTTGAATCGCTGGGCCTTTTTTACGAAAAAATATGGCTTTCTTCCGCTTGTTGGGGATGGATCTACTAAGTATGTCTTCAATCTGTCACTTGAATGCCAATTTATTTTAATTTTTCAAATTTTGTAGTTTAACAAAGTGCTCATGAAATCTTTTTCTGAACCTTCATTGAAAGCTATTTATGTCACATCCCGGTCCGGGCGGCACCGCTTCCCGGGCCCGCTCCACCACCGTAGCACGATATTGTCCGCTTTGGGCTCCGACCACGCCCTCACGGTTTTGTTTCTGGGAACTCACACAAGAACTTCCCGATGGGTCACCCATCATGGGATTGCTCTAGCCCCTTTCTCGCTTAACTTCGAAGTTCCTACGGAACCCGAAGCCAGTGAGCTCCCAAAAGGCCTCGTGCTAGGTAGGGATAGTAATATACATTTAAGGATCACTCCCCTGGGCGATGTGGGATGTCACAATCCATCCCCCTTAGGGGCCCGACGTCCTCGTCGGCACACATGCAACCAGGGTTAGGCTCTGATACCAAATTGTCATATCCGGGCCTGGGCGGCACCACTTCCCGGGCCCGCTCCACCACCGTAGCATGATATTGTCCGCTTTGGGCTCCGACCACGCCCTCACGGTTTTGTTTCTGGGAACTCACACGAGAACTTCCCGATGAATCACCCATCATGGGATTGCTCTAGCCCCTTTCTCGCTTAACTTCGAAGTTCCTACAGAACCCGAAGCTAGTGAGCTCCCAAAAGGCCTCGTGCTAAGTAGGGATAGGAATATACATTTAAGGATCACTCCCCTGGGCGATGTGGGATGTCACAATTTACTTCCTTAAGTTTCTCACTGAAAGCTGTAACCTATCTTCTAACTTTTTATTTTCATTTTTCTTATTACGTACAGATGTCCGACATGACAAAAGGCAAGAAAAATATGTCAGCCTCCTTTGCTTTGTTCCCATAATTTTTTGGAACAAGTATTCTTTTCAAAAGTATTTTTGTTGCCCAACTAGAGCAGTTATGATAGTCACTTTGATTTGTTTTACTGATATGAATTTACAGCACATGAGAAATCTTTGACAAGTTTGCATTTGGAGGAACTAGAAGATCTAGAAAAATTTGCAGAAGAAGGAGGCAAGGGAATATGTTTGTCGGTTGCATGAGCTTAAAGCTGAATTAACTCATGCATGGCATGCCGATAATCGTGTTACACCCTGAAATTATCAATAAAAAGTACATTTGAATTGATAATTTAGTTTAACTAATTAATCTTACCTAGAGAGAATTTGTAATAGAAGAAAACATTAAGCATCAAACCTAGAAGACTACTTGTTGTAGTTTTTTCTTTTTTATTCGGACATCTTGTATGTACATTTTCATATATTTTATAATTAAATACTTTTTCTTGGTTTATTAATTATTGTTTAGAATTTAATTATAATATTTATTAAAAATTAAATGAAAAATATTTTGGCAAATAGAAAAAAAGGGTTTGCGCGACGAAGAAGTAACCTATGTCGTGCAAAGTAGTTTTGCGAGATGCAGGTCCTATGTCGCACAAAACCACTTTGCACGACGAAAAGTAACCTACATCGCTCAAAGTAGTTTTGCATGACGTAGGACCTGCATCATGCAAATCTTATTGTCACTACCTTGGCGCGACGGTTGGCGCGCAACGAAGGTTTGTTGGGCTAATTTTTGCTCAACGTTTCCTTGACTTTGCGCGACAAAGGACCTACGTCACACAAAGTGTTTTTTGTACTACTGTAGGGTTCTTTTCTTTGTAGGCAATTTCATTTTAATCCTTAGCAAAGTTCGCTTTTAGACTAAAACTATGAGTAAGATCAAAATCTTATATTAGTCCCTTGACACATTAATTATGACAGCCCGTCCCGAATTATTTGTACTGTAGGTGCCAAAAGATTAAAATGCCCTTGGACGTAATTGGTGTTGTGGGGTGTTGTTTTGTTGTGTTTGGTGGTTGACTCTACAGGACACACACACACACACCCATACCACTCTCGTGACTCTCTCTCTCTCTCTCTCTCTCTCTCTCTTTTCTCTCGGACTTCATCCCATTTTCTTTACAAGGTGTATGGACAAACTTCAAGTTCAATCTTTCACGCACAGATCGACGTCTAGAAGGTAAGATTTGAACTCCTTGCAAGATCCTGAGTTCATCCATACCATTTGTGAGACTTGAAACCTTTGAAAACCTCGAGTATCCGTATCCCCAGGATCCTTATTCTCATAGTGGGTAACCTCAGTTTTTAGGTGGTTATATGCCGTATCTTCCCATTCCAGCGGGTGGATCTCAGTGGTACCAGAGAGGACAGCCTCAACAGGGAGAGATTGCTACTAGTAGTGCGGGATCTTCAAGATTGTCTGGTCAGCCTAGTCAGGGGCGTGAAGTGCAGGGTCGAGGTGGTCAGACTAGTAGAGGTCGTGGTGGACGACAGCAGACCCAGGGGCGTATCCACAATATTTCTTTGTAGGATGCTCATAATAATCCAGACTTGATCATGGGTTTGTTAAATATCCTTGGTTATTTTGCTAGAGTACTGATTGATTATGGTGCTACACATTCTGTTATTTCTCATACATTTGCTCAAGTGACGCAACCTCACCCTACACCTCTAGGGTATGATTTAGAGTTTGCAATGCCTAGAGGGGAGAGATGTTATGTCGATTGTGTGTATCCAGGATGTCCAGTGATGGTGGAGGATGTAGTTATGCCAGCTGACCTTATCCCATTAGATATTGTTGATTTTGATGTGATTTTGGGCACAGATTGGTTGCATTTTAATCGTACCAATATAGATTGCTACGGGAAAATAGTTACCTTCTATCGTCCTGGATTACCTGTGGTTACTTTTGTGGGTGAGCAGAGTGGGGTGAGACATGGCATTATTTCTGCTGTGTGAGCAAAAAGGTTGTTATCAAAAGGTTGCCAGGGATACTTAGCTCATGTGGTGTTGAACGATGTTGCTCTTAGTAGCGTGGAGGATGTAAGGGTAGTCAGGCATTTTCCTAATGTTTTCCCTGATGATTTACCTGGATTGCCGCCAAACCGAGATGTGGAGTTCACCATTGATTTGCTTCCAGGTACTAATCCTATATCCTTGACTCCTTATCGAATGGCTCCTGCTTAGTTGAGGGAATTGAAAATCCAGTTGCAGGAATTAGTGGATAAAGGTTTTATTTAGCCTAGTACTTCACCCTGAAGAGCTTCATTGTTGTTTGTGAGGAAGAAGGACGGGACTTTGAGGCTATGCATTGATTACCGGCAATTGATTCGGGTAACAATTAAAAATCGTTATCCCTTGCCGCGTATAGATGATTTGTTTGACCAGCTTCAAGGTGCTTGTGTATTTTCTAAGATTGATTTGAGGTATGATTATTATCAATTGAAGATCAGTAGTGAGGATGACCCTAAGACAGCTTTTAGGACTCGTTATGGTCATTACGAGTTTCTGGTAATGCCATTTGGATTGACGAATGCACCAGTTGCTTTTATGGATTTGATGAACCGAATATTCCAACCGTATGTGGATAGGTTTGTCATTGTCTTCATTGACGATATTCTGGTATACTCTATGTCTAAATTTGAGCATGTTCGACATCTTACTTTGGTGTTGAAAAGGTTGAGGGAACACCAACTATATGCTAAATTTAGCAAGTGCTAATTTTGGTTAGATCAAGTGGCATTTTTGGGACACGTCATATCTGCTCAAGGTATTTTGGTGGATCCTCAAAAGGTAGCAGTAGTGGAGAAGTGGGAGCAACGACAGACCGTCATTGAGGTGAGGAGTTTTCTTGGTTTAGCAGGGTATTACCGACGATTTGTAAAGGATTTTTCTGTGATTGCTTTACCATTAACGAGGTTAACAAGGAAGGATGTTAAATTTGAGTGGGATGATAATTGTGAGCAGAGTTTCCAGCAATTGAAGTATTGTCTCACTCATGCACCTATTTTGGCACTTCCAGGCGATAATGGTAATTTTGAAGTCTATAGTGATGCTTCCTTAAATGGTCTAGGATGTGTGCTGATGTAGCATGGTAGGGTGATTGCTTATGCTTCACGACAATTGAAGCCTCATGAGTTGAATTACCCTACGCATGATTTGGAGTTAGCGGCCATTATCTTTGCTTTGAAGATGTGGAGACATTATCTTTATGGAGAAAAATGCAAGATTTTTATGGATCATAAGAGTCTTCAATATCTTTTCATGTAGAGGGATCTTAATCTTCATAAGCAGAGATGGTTGGAACTGCTTAGTGATTATGATTGCACGATTGATTATCACCTTAGTCGTGCGAATGTGGTAGCTGATGCACTCAGCAGAAAATCTCAGGGCCATATTAATGCGTTGTACACTAGTCGTGTTCCTTTTCTGGCAAACTTGAGATCAACTGGAGTGAGGTTAGAGGTAAAAGATCAGGAGGTAGCTTTACTTGCTAATTTTCAAGTTAGGTCGATTTTAATTGATCGTGTACTTAAAGCTTAGATGGTTGATGAAGAGATTCAGGAAATAATTCAAGCAAGAAATCAAGGGAAAAAGAAAAACTTCAAAGTTCGAGAATCGGATGGCATGCTTATGCAGAAGAGTAGAATGTTTGTGCCAAATAATTTAGAATTAAAGAAAGCAATTCTTGATGAAGCGCATATCTCAGCTTATGCGATGCATCCAAGAGCTACTAAAATGTATCATACCATTCGACCATTTTATTATTAGTCGGGTAAAAAAAAAGAGATAGCTGAGTATGTGAGTAGGTGTGCCATTTGCCAACAAGTTAAAGCTGAAAGGAAGAAACCGTTTGGGTTGTTGCAGCTGCTTCCTGTTCCAGAGTGGAAATGGGAAAACATTACTATGGATTTTGTGTAGAAGCTTCCGCGTACACATAATGGTTTTGACGGCATTTGGGTGATAGTTGATCAGCTTACTAAGTCAGCGCATTTTATTCCAGTGAGGGAAAAGTATTCTTTGGGCCGATTAGTTAAATTATTCATATCGAAGATCATGAAGTACCATGGTGTTCTAGTGAGTATTGTCTCGGATTGTGACCTAAGATTTACTTCTAAATTTTGGGTGGCTTTTCAAGAAGCTTTAGGTACGAGATTACTCTATAGTACGGCATATCATCCTCAGACAGACGGACAATCAGAGAGGACCATTCAGACGTTGGAGGAAATGTTGAGATCTTCGGTGTTGCAGTTTGGAGATGCTTGGCACAAGCAGTTGGATTTAATGGAATTTGCCTACAACAACAACTTTCATTCGAGTATCGGCATGTCACCATTTGAGGCATTGTATGGTAAATCTTGTCGTACACCCTTATGTTGGTCAGAGGTCAGAGAAAGAGTTTTGGTGGGTTTGGTGGACGTCGAGATTGTTGAGGAGACTACTCAAAATGTTCGGGTAATCAAGTTTAACCTCCATGCTACTGCAGAGTATATGAAGTGGGTGATTTGGTGTTTCTGAAGCTTTCACCGTGGAGAGGTGTAGTACGGTTTGGAAAGAAAGGTAAACTAAGTCCCAGGTATATTGGACCATATATGATCACCAAGCGAGTTGGTGAAGTGGCTTACAGGCTTGAGTTGCCTTCTAAGCTGGCTAAAGTGCATAATGTTTTTCATGTGTCCATGCTTCGTCATTACGTTGCGGATCCGTCGCATGTGATACCTCCTCAACCACTGGAAATAAGCCTGGATTTGACATATGACGAGGAACCAGTAACGATTCCGGATTGGAAGTGATGCGAAATATATAAGCACACAAATTAAAACCCTCTTTTGACAATTGTAGTATATGTATAAGTAGGGATCGTTCTAAACCGGGGATTAGGAGGGATTGCTAAATCACTTGGAAACTGACTCAAAAACGTAAAACAAAGGTTAAAACACTAAACTAGACTCAAAGAATGCAAAACTAAACACTTAAAACACTAAAACAAACCAAAAAACTCAAAACAGCACCAAAACACACAAAACTGCCTTAAAAACACAATCTGGGCAGTTTTGAGCACTTACACTAATTTGGACGAATTTGGGTGATAAATTGAATCAAAACACTTAGAAACACAAACTAAGACACTTTCTAACTAAATTAAACACTAAAGTAAAGGGGGATTTAGTTTTTGACAAAATTAAACAAAATGCGCAGATTGTAATAAAACAGATTGTAAATACGAATTTGATGAAAATATGGATGGAATGCTAGCTAGAAGGTTCTTCTCCACACATGTCACACTTGCATACAAGATGATTTTCAGTTGGTCTTTCGATGAATCATGAAACTCAACACCCCGGGTTAATTAGGTTCGCTTAAATTAACATTCAAGTTCTCCTTAAGTTAATGAATTGGATGGGACAGCGCATACACAATTCAAAACATTCTCCAAAAGTTCTTTTATGTGAAAAGCACAATAAAGATACAATCAAAGATCATTAAGCAACATGAAAACTATAAGTGTTGACGAGGCATTTGTTACTATGATGAGCATGAAGCTAGTGCCAAGAATTCATTTAACGCGATCGTTTATAAGCGACCTCCACTACTTTGAATATAAGTTTGTAACTATTAGGTGAAACTCACTTATATTCTAGCATCATATTCATGGATGAAAACTAAGCGTGCACTCTCAGTAAACATACACAAATAAGTTATCAATCAAGCAGTTAAACAAATTGAATCCACAACTCATGAAATTCCAACCAAAGGTAATCAATTCATATTGCAAGCATAAACATGGTTTTGAATCACGCCCTAGCTAACTAGGGATTTAGCCTCTCATGTTCACAGAAAGAGAAACAAAATTGAAATTAAACATAAAGAACAAAAGATTAATTACACTTAGAACGGCCAACGAATCCACTTTGAATTTCTGCACGTTTTAAGCTCCTATTTCTTTCTTTCTTCTTGTTGCGGCAGAGAGGGTTTTAGGGTGAGTTTGGATGATTTTCTGGGTTGGGAATGGATTTATGGGGATATGGTGGTGCGACAAGGAGGTGGGAAGGTGTATGGAGGTTGGGAATGGTGGCTGGAAGGGTGGAGTGGTTGCGGCAACAAGGTTTTTGGGTGATGGTGGTTGCGGATTGAAGGAAGAAAGGGATGGGAGTTGCGGCGGAATGGAATGGTGGCTGAATGAAATAATAGAATGAATGAAAAAGTCCCCCCTAGGGTGCGGCTAAGCTTAAGTTTATATAGGGTTTCAGAAAATAAAACCCTAGCTTATTAAAATTAAATCAAAGGCTTCTAGAATTAGGAAATTAAATCAGAAAATTAAAAGGAAATTGGTTAATAGGTGCGGCTAGGGTTTAGTTTAGGAGAGGAATAGGTTTAAGTTCAGAAATTAAAGGGAAAGTGGCTGTAAGGGTGCGGCTAGGGTTTAGTTTAGGAGAGGAGCATGTGTTTAATTGCATAACCTAGGACAAAATTGCCCCCCCTTGCACGGCAACGGAAGGAAAGAAAGGGAGAGGCCACGGCAAAGGGGTTTAAGGGGCCTAGGGCCTTTGTTTTGTGTCCTAAAGTGCCTACAAGGCCTTCAAAGTGGCTAGAAAATACGGACGTTTAAGATTAGGAAAGGTTACCAAAACGGGAAACCTAGGGTTAACTTTCCTACTTCAAGTAGGAATCCTTGTTGAAGTAGGAATCCTCGTTGAAGTAAGAATTCATCGTTGGAGTAGGAATTCATCGTTTCTTCAAGTCTTCCACTCATTCATTCCTCTTTTGCTCCAAAAGACTCCAATTTGCATCTTCTTGCATACTTTGGCTTTATAATCTGAAAATGCACAAAAGTGACTTTAAACACTAAAATAACTAAGGAAACACAACATAAATGCACGAGAACAAGCTAATTAAGTCACATGAATATGCTCTTATCAGGAAGGAAAAGGTTCTGAGGAACAACTCTGTGAGTTTAGTGAAAGTTTTATGGAGGAATCACTCAGCGGAGGAGGCTACTTAGGAGACGGAAGACCGGATGAGAGATTTGTATCCTCAATTTTTCTATGGTTATTAGTGGTTAGTTTGAGTTGTTTTGAATTTCAAGACGAAATTTTATTAAGGTGGGTAGGTTGTGACAGCCCGTCCGGAATTATTTGTACCGTAGGTGTGAAAAGACTAAAATGCCCTTGGACGTAATTGGTGTTGTGGGGTGTTGTTTTGTTATGTTTGGTGGTTGACTCTATAGGACACACACACACACACACACCCATACCACTCCCGTGACTCTCTCTCTCTTCTCTCGGACATCATCCCATTTTCTTTACAAGATGTACGGACGAACTTCAACTTCAATCTTCCATGCATGAATCGATGTCTAGAAGGTAAGATTCGAAATCCTTGCAAGCTCTTGAATTCATCCATACAATTTGTGAAACTTGAAACCTTCGAAAAGCTCGAGAATCCTAACCCCAGTTTTCATGCACTGTTCATGCACACGTGATCGTGAAGTTTTTAGGAGTTTTTAAGATCACATGGAGCTTTAGGAGGTCCTCACGAAGCTTGGGAAAGAAAGTTGGAAGGAATTGGACGTCGAGATCTTGAGTTGCAGGTTTGGCCAGAATATCGTGGATTTTTCTAGTGAGATTCCGTTTGTTTTAGGTGTTGGAAATGTGCCCTAAAACCAATCATATGATGATACTTTACGGACATTTCACAAAGTTAAACTAATGTAGTTTAAATGTAAAGGGCAAAGATTATTGTTTGAGCCGTCTCATATAAATGTTATATGCTTAAACGATAAGTCCAAGGAATATGTGATTGGAAGAATGCGATCTAAAGAAGTTAGATTCATGAGACCATTCTTTCGTTGACACATCCTAAACGTTCCTGATCATAGGATTGTCAATTGGGCATTGACAATCCGTTAAGATCAGTACGTGCTATGTCTTCTCTCAGGGAGAGTGACTAGTCTCGAGTCATTGGTGTGTGTGACATCAAGACAAGTACGTAGGTGCTCAATAGAGAATGAGTTCACTGAACACGATCAACGAAGAGTTCTCATATTCATGTCACATGAGAACTCATGGTTGGGATAATGCAAATTAGTCTTTTGACCTGAGGCATCACAGTTGTCTTGTGGTTAGGTCCTTAATCTTTGATTATGTCAAAGTCACTCCATCAAGAGGGTGTCCACGACAT
The DNA here is from genome assembly GCF_041283825.1 of Pyrus communis. NCBI lineage: Eukaryota > Viridiplantae > Streptophyta > Magnoliopsida > Rosales > Rosaceae > Pyrus > Pyrus communis. The sequence continues at coordinate 13,111,229 of NC_142566.1, forward strand.
CGTTGGGGTTAAGCCACTTAGCCATGAAGGCAAGTGAATGCGCAACAAGGGATCTCTAACCTTCAAACTATTTGAGGGAGAATACTCTATGATATGATTAAGAATCTTTGGCCAAAGTATGAATGAGATTTAGGAATGTGTTCCAAATCACATTCAAGGTAATCATATAAGCACAAGACTCACATTGGATAGTAGACATGAATAAACTATCAAACCAAACAATGTGGTCAAGAGTATTGTATTAGAGAAAGACCGTATTGCATTTGTAATCCTAAAACTGAATAGGTTCTCCACCTCTTCTGATTAGCTTGGGTAACCATGACATGCTGCTAGGCGTCAACCATGGTTTGTGGAAGCCCTAAAAGTGTATTAACACTAACGGGAGAATTGAAAGTAAGTTTCAATTCACAATCGATTTGAAAGAGTTTGAATCGCCCACTGCCTCGCTAAAAGGAACCTAATGGATCGTACACCGTGTAAGGTAGAGATTGAAGATTCAACGGAGATGAGTAAGAATAATTAAATGGTTTAATTATTTATGGCAAGGATTAATTAATATTTGATAGGAGCATATTTATGCGACTTAAATGGCTTGTTCTCGTACATTTACGTTATGTTTCTTTAGTTATTTTAGTACTTTAAGCTATTTTCGTGTGTTTGTAGGTCCAAAGGGCTAAAGGAGCAAAAAGATGCATTTTGGAGACTTTTGGAGCACTTTTGGGCTAAGGACGGATAGCTTATGCTTGAAGCCAAAGTGTTGGACGAAATTGAAGACCTAATTGGAGCCAAAGTGTTGGAACCTTGTTCTCTTTAGTTTTAGGACATTTAAACCTTTCCTAATCCCAATCATGCCATGCATAACACACATCCATTCTAACACATTGTCATTGCACATGCATTTCCTTCATTAGTTAACCCACATGCACTTATCACTTATCATCACCACATATCATATCACTTAATCACTTATCACTTATCATCACCACTTAACCACTTATCATATCATAACCACATATCATATCACTTATCACTTATCACTTAACATAACATCCACCTACTTCACCTACAACATCCACCCACTTCACCTACAACATCCACCTACTTCACCTACAACATCCACTTCACCTACAACATCCACCTACTTCACTTACAACATCCACCTACTTCACCTACAACATCCACCTACTTCACCTACAAATGACATAGCCATATGTTCCCTCCACTACTCCTATAAATACCCTTGCATTCATTCATTCAATTCACATCTCATTCCATTTCACAACACAACACCCCTCAAACACTTCCTTAGAATCCAAACCATCTTTCCATTTCCACCATTCCTCATCCATTTTTATAATTCCCCAAACCTCACCTTAGACCTTGTGCTACAACAACGAGGAAGATAAGAGGGCCTAAACGTTCATACAATTCAAGTTTGAGTTGTTGGAATGTTTAGGTGTTTCTTTGATTTCAAAGTTTAAATTCAATTCTCTTTGTTTTGTACGTATGAGGAATGGAAGAGAAGAGTGCCTAAACGTTCATACAATTCAAGTTTGAGTTGTTGGAATGTTTAGGTGTTTCTTTGATTTCAAAGTAATGAGGAACTAATCCCCCTTTAGCTAGGGGGTGATTCGAAACTATGTTTATATTTGCAATATGAATTGATTACTTTTGGTTGGAATTTCATAAGTTGTGGATTCAATTCGTTTAACTGTTTGATTGATAACTTATTTATGTATGTTCATTGAGATTGCAAGCTTAATTTTCATGCATGAATATGACGCTAGAATATAAGTGAGTTTCACGTAATCGTTATGAACTTATATTCACAAGTAGTGGAGGTTGCTTATAAACAATCGCGTTAAACGAATACTTGGCATAAGTTTCATGCGTATTCCATAGTAACGAATGCCTCGTCAACACTTCTAATTTTCATTGAACTTAATGATCTTTGTTGAATGTCTCTATCATGCGTATTCCATAGTTAGGGACTTTGATTAAGAATAATTTGGTTGTAATGCGTATTCCATTCAATCCAATGAATTTAGGGAAATCTGAAAGTTAATTTAAGCGTACCTAATTAACTTGGAGCATTGAGTTTCATAATTTATCGAAAGACCAACTGAGAATCAATCTTGTATGCAAGTATAACATGTGTGGAGAAGAACCCCTTAGCTAGCCTTCATTCCATTTATTCCATCATCCATATTCACATTTACATTCTGCTTAGTTTATTAACTTGTTTTGTTATTTCAATTTTCGTCAAATCAAAACTCTTCCCCCCTTTTTCCTTATTGTTCAATTTAGTTTATGTTTTAAAGCATTTTGAGTCTTTGGTTTGTCTTAGTGATTTAAAGTTTAGTTTTGCATTCTTTGAGTCTAGTATAGTGTTTTAAACTTTATTTTACGTTTTTTAGTCAAATCCAAGTGATTAACAATCCCTCCTAATCCCCGGTCCAGAACGATCCCTCACTTATCCATTCTACTACAATTGTCAAACGAGAGTTTAATTTGAGTGTCAAGTAATTTTCGCATCAATATGTTAATTAATCAAACGAATAAGTTCGTTAAAGACCTCGGGATAGTTTTGGACCTTAAGGCCCAATGAGCTTCGAACGTCAAGTCCATTGACTTAAGCTGTATGATAACTTAATGAATAATGATTCACAAAGACCCAAATAGCCCAATAAATCCCCTTAGGCCGGCCATTTAGAGGAGGGTAGTGAACTTGGCTTAATTGCAAGTTTGCCACTCCATTGTGAGGTGGTATAAAGACATCTTTATAGTCATTTCATCCTTAGGGTTTTCTTAGGAGTAAAGATGAGAACAAAAACCTCCCTTTGCTCTCAAAGAGGCCGGCCACCCTAGAGGAAAATATCTAGCAATCTTACTTCCTCTAGGTCACTCATTTCTTCTACAATATGCCTTGGTGTGGAGACTTAGAGGTTCTCAATTTTGGGAACTTGGAGAAACCTTTTCATCCATCCAAATCCATGGATCTAAGATGCAAGGAATGAAGGCCCTCTCTTTGGGTGATTAGCCTTTGCTTATGCAAAGAGGAATCTAGAAAGGTATTGATTTCTCAACTCACTTTGTTTTGAGTTGAGTCTTGGTTCACCTGTCTACTAGGCTTTGAAGTTCATGGGTTAAGTTTTGTTTTTGAGTGCATATAAACATGATTCCGCCTTTTAATTGTTAATTGCATGTTGTTGATGTTGCTCAAATGAACTTGTTTTTCACAAATCTTCCTTCATTAGGGCTTCAAAGTGGTAAGGTTTTGTTCTACTCTTTGTAAGCTTCAATTTGGTACAAATTTCATGGAATTTGGTTGAGAAATGAAGAAGATATGAAGTTTTGAAAATTTTTCTAGTTTCCGGCACCGCAAACGGTGGTACAGACGGCAGCGAACGGTGGCGGCAGGCCAGACTCACTAGAGAAAACAAGGGAATATTTCATTAAGTTAACGGAATATTCTTAACGACGTTAGGTCAGTTTTAACGGAATCTGTTAGGGCTTAACGGAATATTCCTGACGGAGTTAACTGACGCCGTCAGTGTGCCTTGCACGTGGCCGCGCGTGGGAGGCGCGTTTGGCCATGCCTTGGCCAGCGCATGGGGGCATGTGAAACGTCAGAAAATTATTTTAAAAATATGAGGATGTTCGTGAGGTTGAGTAAATCATGTTGGTGTATTCACACACCCCATTTGAGCATTGTATGAGAAGTTATTATCTAGTTTTGGTTATGTGCTTTAAATTAACGTTTTTATAGTTA